>NC_079339.1:20472981-21138537 GCF_029582105.1 Oenanthe melanoleuca
CAGCATTATTTAATGAATGGAATTTTTCAGATTAAAGATGTATGAATTTTTTTGTTTTCATCTCTTACTCTGTGTTGAAACACTGTTTTATTTATGGTGATACAGACTGCAATTAAAACTGTGCTTACAAAATGTCTTTAATTAAAGTACCTTTCATGCAACTTAAATCTTATGTTCACAAAATGGCTCCTTAAATCCCATTCCCACTTAAATTGCTTTAAATTCATTTTGATATCTGAAGCCTTATACATAGAGAATGTTGGCCACATACATTGTGGAAGGATCTGTCCTGCAATATGAGAATGCAATTTCTCCTAAGTTACAAAGAAGTAAAAAGGAGCACATAGAATCTGTGTGGTTTGTTTCAAACAATGAGTAAGAGGCCAGAGAAAGGTCAGAGTTAAGAAATCTCTAGTGGTGCCCACTACAGTACACAAGACTGACCATTCCACTATATTTAAATGTATCTCTTAATTGCATTTTCCTTTCAAAAGATATAATTCGAAAGGATAGAGGGGGGAAAGATGTGAAACAAGATCTGATATGTTTTCTTGCTTTTGGGAGATGGGTGATAGTTTCATTACTTGTTTTGGAAAAAACTTATTCCTAAGCCTTTATGAAAGCAGATTCTTTTTTACCTAACTGCCATGCAGTTGGTGTTATAAATCATCAGAGATCTAGATGACTAATGTGTGGAGATTTATATCAGACTCCTACGAAAACAAAAAAAATGGAAGTGAATGCTTTGCTAAATATATATTAAAAATACTATTTCTGTGCTACTTTTCTACAATGTTATCACAGTTGCAAAGCATCATAACTTTAATATGCCACAAGGCCAAATACATTCCAAAACTTTCAAGAGCAATCTATCCACCTAAACACGCACACTTACACTTATAGAAATATATAGCTTTAGCAGTGAAAGTAGTTCAGCTCATGCCAGTGAAATTAAACTGACAGTTCCTCTAGTACATTTTTGCCTCAATATAGAATCTGTTTTACTTTCAGTGAGGCTTCATTTTGGTCCATAGCTCCATCTGCATGGAAAAGCTGACAAAAATAGTGTTGTATCCTAGAAGTTTTTAACTTTTCATTAAAAAGAGGTACAGAAATGCTCAGAATCAGGCAACAGTTCACTTTCCTCCACTTTCCTAACACAGTCTCCTCTCCCTAGTGCCATGATCATTCAATGGTTGTTCTAGTCTTCCAGAGACCTCTGGCAGCAAAGTACTCTTTGGAAGCACAACATGAGAGAAAGAGCTTTGGAACTCTGCTGCCACTGAGGAGAGACATGAGCTATTGACAGACAATATTCATGAGGACCTCTAGTCAAAGATTAAGGAACAGCCCTATCACAATTAGATTTCCTAGTAAGTAAATCAATTCTCTGTTGGTCTCTGTGATCATGTGGCTGGTCCCAAGCTAGGTCAGTGGTTTGAGAAGTAGTTACATGAACTTCTGACAAGAATTTGCAGAAGGGACTGGGAAGGAGGTAAGAGAAAAGGACCATCCTAAACAGGATTTCAGCAGCAGGGAAATTTACTGGTTTCTGTTGTAAGGGTGTGGTAAAGGATATTGTGTCTCCTTCCTCGAAAATCCAGGACTACACTATATGGAACACACTAGTGGATTAATGCATAAGAATCAGGGTATACATTTTCAGTATGCTGATTACACTGACTACCTAGACAGATATTCTCAGTCCTTCTTAACAAGATTTTCAGATAATATAATCTAACATGCATTAGCTATGCCAGCAATCAGTGCAAGCACAATGCAGGTTAGTGTTTTATACATGTGCAATGCATGCTGTTTTCTCCTATAAACAAGCACATGAGATCACCCAATCCATTTTTATAATTCCAGCAAATGTAGTATTATATATCCAAGGCAGGGTAAAGGGTACAAAAAGAAGAATACAGAAAAAGTAGCAAGGTAAATAGTATGACTGTGTCTAACCTCACCCAGAGCTACCTAACATTAGGAATACCCTTTGCTACCTCAGAGGATACTTTCTCACATTCCAAGATCTTTTGGACTAATCACTCAGTTCTAACAATGAAACTGTACACTATTCCAGGAAGGCTCATAAATGGAGGAAACCTAATTTGTATGAGAAAATTGCCTTGGACTAAAGAATTCTAACAGAATTTCAGAGAAAGCGAACATCTACCACACCAGTACGTAAGAAAAATGTATATTTATTTTAGAATTCCATCAGCGATTTTTCTCAGAAATGTTGAGCACAGACAGTGTCCAAGGAAAGTGAAGAGTAACTAGAAATATGAGAAGATGGCCTATTGAGACTGCATTTAATTTCAACCTATACTATCAACATCTATCATGCAGAGATGCAGAGGAAAGTTAATACTTTCTTCCTCTGTCTTGCCAAACCTAAGGCAGGAATTAGCAAAATAAATAAATAAGCAAAATCAAGTCCACAAATTGAGTTTTTTTATGAAGACAGGAATGCACATTTCTAGTCTGACATGCTTAGCAGCCATTCACAGCAAAAAAACCTATGTGTTCAGAGTAAGCTTTAGTGTCCTGTAAGCAGAGGTCATGTTGGATGTATCATCTTTGGCACCTCTACACTTAGTCCATTTCACACCTGAAAAGTAGTCTGGCATCTATTGCAAAATAGGTACAATCTGACCAACCATTGCAGAAATCCATATCAAAAGCCTAAACTGCATACAAGCTCAGAGACAATAATTTTGGTTGGTTTTGATTTAGATGTTGAACAGTTGGGTCAGCTTAAACAAATGGACTTGTTCAAGCTGGAGGCCCAGGTTGCTGAAAAGACAGTGTTTCAGAAGTACAAGACCTAAAGCTTGCAAACCTCTACACTGCAAAGAGAGCTCTGAAGGAGGTAGAAGCTTGGTCACATAAGTTTGTGGATCAGGTACTGAGTGAACAAGTAAATACACATGGCATTGATTCACCCACAGCACAGCTTTCAAAATTCATCTTCATAGAACATTTCAGATTTGACAAATTCACAGAATTCAAAGGACATTTTTCCAACCAAGCAGAAGTCTGAGGCACTGAGTCAGAGTACTGTCATAAAGCAGCAGATGACCCAAAAACTTCTTTGGTGTTCTGGTAACAATCTCAGCACAGAGGGAATGATGGACTGGAGAATGATACTCTTTGGGGTGTTTTGCTCATAGCAAGCTACACATATTTGCTGATGACAGGATTGGAAGCCTGGTTAGAGATGCCCAGGCTACATTCCTTCTACCTGCAGGTACAGGTAGAAGAATCATCTACTCTGCCTTTCTGAATTAGCAAAATATACAAAATATAATAAGGCACACTTCACTACAACAGTCTTCCTCAAAGACCCCAAGAGATAAAGAAAATACTTTCCCATTAATTTAAAAAATGGTAAATTATTTTCAGCATTAAAATTATACCCTTAATTTCTATTATGAATTTATGAGACCTCAGCTTCCATCTATTGTTTCTTCTTAGAATTTTATTTGGTATAATATAAAACATTTAAACACCTGTGTTTTTCCTCTTAAACTAGTCACATCAGTTCTTGAGCTTCTTAATGAATAGATTGATGCTGAAGTACTAATTTTTTCCTTTTTATTCAGCACTGAATATTCTTGTGGCTCTATTCATTCCAACAAAATTTTTAAAATGTGGACAAATTCAAATGAAACAGCATTCCAGTTTTCCCACTGACATTGGTAAAATCACTATTCTGTTTCTCTGGAATGTCATAATATTTTTTAACACTAGCAGTGTGGGAGCTCATGTGGAAATTCTTGCCTGTTGTGATCTCAAATTCTCTTCAGAGTTGGTTTTACAGATGAGTATCTCTCAGTCAGAATTTGTCCTTATATGTAACATTTTGCATCCAATATTACTCAGTATGCCTGTCTTATTTATCATGCTGCCTCACTTTGTCTCAAGGAAAAACTTCTCAATTCATGTGATTGAAATCACATCACTACGGCCAAAGACATTTAATTAACTGGCATTCTCTGCCAGCTCAGGATCAGCAATACAACAAAAAACTCCACCATACTTTAAAAACGGCAATAAATACCTGAAAACTTTACAAAACCTTTATATAATTAATGCTCTAAAGCAACCCCACTCAGACATCCTCACAGGCTGTGCTGGCTCTGAGTGCATCCCCACTCCTGGGAGTGCAGGCTCCCCTCCTTGCTCCCTCTGCCTCTCAAGACACGGGTTTCCAGCTCTGGCTGTTCCCATGCTCTCTGCCAATGGCCAGGCTGAGAGGAAAGCGCTCCCAGCTCATGCATGCTCTCACAAGGTGCACTCACTCCACCAGATGGGTGTTGGCTCCTCACAGTGCCTGGTCAGACCAAGCCAAAGGCTGCAATGAACCGGGTCAGTGTCTGGCAGCATCACAGAAGTGGTTTTGCTCTGTTTCTCTAGCCTGTCCAGCCCTACAGTTCTTTCAGACTATTATTCAAGCTTTGTATTGTGGCTTTTTTAAAAAATTATTTTTGATTATTGGAGGAGTGTTTGTGAGTTTTCCTGGTTAGGGGTTTGTTTTTTGTTTTGTTTTGTTCAATTCTCCTGCTTAGCATTATCAGTTTTGGGAAATATCCTCTCAGCTCAGTTAATCTTATTCACTCAGTTTATCCTCACATACCCACCCTAACAGATGCTCTTATCAAGGTCATTTTGCTAACTGTGGACTCTACTTATTAAGTGTAATGTTCTGTCAATTATTTGTCTAGAACATTGGCACAATTATTGCAAAAAGAGTTACAATATCTGTATAATCCATTAAAAATATTTCCTCACAATACTTACTTTTAAACACCTTACAAGTGCTTCTAGGCTAATTAAATATCCTGTTTTTTAAAGTTTGAGTGCACTTTATTTTCATGGTAACTTCTATCAGCCAGGGATCAATTTTTTTTCTTGATAGAAAATACTTCCCATAATACCATACTATGGACATTAAATTTTCCCTGCCTTAAATTTCTACCAGTTGAATCCTGTATTGCATTTTCAGTTACTTTGCCTAAAATTTATGTCAGGGGAAATGATGAATGGTTACCACGTCCATATAAGTTTCACTCGTATCATTAGAATGTTTTCTAGAAACATACTCTAGACAACTTTTTGAAAAAGTAAAACAACACAGTTGATTTAAAAATATTTGTCCCCTAATAAATATTCCCAAAAATAATTTCAATTGCTTTCTCTTTTCACAGTAAAATGTTTTATTAATAATTTTCCAGACACAGAAGAGAAATATTATTTGAATTATTCTGACAGTTACACATCACTACGGCCAATAGCTCTTCACAGGATGTGGCCAATAAAAACAACCAAAACTACAGCAATACTCCCTTATTTCTGGTGTGTTCTAAGACTATCACACAATCAAAACACTTCTCTCCTATGACATAAATTGTTTTCCTTTTATATCTGCCTTTTTAGTAGAGATTGTTATATGACATCCTCTTTTTCCCTACTAGGTACTAGTTTTGATATCATTTTGGTTTACTTGTTAAATTTTTACTTCCTTTTCCAAGACAGACTCAAAGTCAAATACGAACTCTTTTATGAATTGGGTTTTTCTATGGCAAAATAATACATTCCTAGAAACTGACCGGTTTATATTCACAGTCTTCTGCTTATATGTCCTTTCCAATCAATTTTTCTCATAATTTCCCTCAGGTTTAGAAGATAGGTATTTCTGAAGCAGCATCATTGACTGCTTTTTATCTTTGATTTGCCATAGGCAATCATCAACTTCATCTTTCTTTGCCACAAAAAAAAAATCTTATCTGGATGATATTTTAAATTGGATGCAATACCTTTTGTGATAGGAATTTATACTTCTTTGCAACTCTTAATGACATTCTACTACTACTGCATAACATTTTCATACATATCCTCAAACCTGAAGTTTTCCATTAAAAAATGCAATTATTTTTTCCACATGTTATGGAAAGTTACCTAAGGACTGAGGCATCCTCCACTAGGGTTTGATTCAGTAGTCTTTAACAGATACCTCCAGGCCTTTACTTAATGTATGTAACTCAATCTTCAGGGCCAGACCACTCAGGAAAATGCACATTACAGAAAGAGGAATATCAACATGAACATTCACTGAAGGTGAGGTTTTCTGACCTCTTTCTGGTTCAAAGGAGAAATCCATTATGGTTTTAATTCCCTGCACCATATACAGTCAAAATTCACACGGGCGTTAAATGCAATAAAACCCTTATTGAAGTAGTAGACTGTGCACTGCATATGAGCAACCTGAAAGGCTAATGGGGTCACCATCCTTCCCCTCTGGTAGCTGTGTCATCAACAACCTTAACAAAATGAGCCTTAGTTCTTTAAAGGATGTAACAAATAGAAAAGCTTCCCTCCAGAAAGATAATATATAACCACTTGTAGAAGGAGCTGCCTATCCAAACTGAGTAGGGGCAAAGAAAATCCTTGTAAAACCAAACAGCTAAGTAAAGAACCCTTAACACAGCATATATGCCCTTTGGCAAAGAAGCTCATGGAATTGAATATATTTATGAGCACTTCATTTGAAACTTGCATGTATTGAGGGAGGGAAAGGTATGATTCCTTAACCCACTTCTTTCTGTCCCTGTAAAGCCTCTTCCAGCTTTTAAAAGGAAAACTATAGCATTTTTGTTAAACTGATTATAACATGTCACAATATTCAGTTGTTGACATACATAATCAATACACAGAGATTACACTATCCTAAGGATTAAGAATTCAGACCTAAAATATGTAATTTTAAAAACAGCTGTTTTTTAAAAAATATGAGGTTTTGCTATGGCAGTGAGATTAATTCATCAATTATTCCATTACACACAGATGAAAAAGATGCACTAACACCTGGAATGACAGCAGGGATGGCAAAGGAAAATGGAACCTTTGGAAATTTTGAAGCTTGTAGCATATTAACTCCAAACGGTGTTTGCATCATCTTTTTATATCTATAAATATAAATAGTTATTCTATTATTTATCTCTGGAAATAAAGAAAAAAGAAAAAAAAACCTACAGAGGAAGATCAGTCCTGCTGAAGTAATTGTAAAATATCTGATTGAGATCAGTTGGTGCACAACTGGGTTTAGTTCTTGCAATGACAGAAGAAAAAGAAATGTAAATAGAATTAAACTGGTTGCATGGAAGGGTTGCTGCAAAACCAACTAGCTCATACACTTTACAATGCTAAATGGTGAATAAAAAATGGTCATTAGTGAACAAAAAAAAAAAATATTCTATTAATGAATTCCTGAAAAATAGAAATCTCACTTATATCAGTCCATGGAGAGACTGTCATCCTCTTCTCTTACATGAATAGTCCACTAATAGCTGTTTTTGGAGATTAACAAGAAAGGAAAATGATGAAGATCCAGTAAAATGAAACTTTCATCCTCTACTCCCTACCATAATAAGTTCCAATCAAGACAATGGAATCTGATGATCTTCAGTAATTTGATGAGTGGGCACAGTGCAGGAGAAGTGAGGTGAGTATCTCCCATCCCAGCCACAGATGGTCACTTTTTTCCATTGCAAAGATTCTGGGGTAAGTTCAAAGTACAGGAACAGAACTAGTGCCTGCTAAAGGTCTTAAGACAGTCTTCAGTTTAAGATTTGTCTAAGGTGTGATAATGAGCAGTGTGAGGAGCCCTGCACTGTCATGGCTCTTGCTGCACCCCCCACACTGATAACCAGCTCTCTGTGTGCTTGGCTTTATTTCCCATGGAACATGGCATGGGAGGGAAGAGATTATTGCCATGAAAGTGAAGAAAGGCTTGCAAGCAAAATCAAAATGTGCTGCAGACCTGAAGGACACTGATACTTCCTGGAACTTACTATCACTGTTTTTCAGCATCAGGTCACATCCTTTGGTCAGTCATTCTTATAAGTATGGTGAAATAGAAGCACCAACTCCTGGGCCTTCTAGAAGTCAGGTTATATTACACTGTCCATACAAATATGAAAGAAAATAATATCCATATTTCTGAGGATTATTTTAATGCACAGGACTGTATGAATCCCATAATCCCATAGCAGTCAAATATTCCTCAAACACAAAGAGCATTAATGAATGCTCTGAATTGCTGCTGGTTTGCAGAGAAAACATCATTTATTTAACTTATCTTGCTGTGAAACTTCTGAGTAAGCTTTATCTAATTGCAAGTGAAATCATTGTTGATGGAATCTTTCACTTTGTTTTGAGGATGGTTGGTTTCCTTTTTAATTCTGCTGGTTCCTGGTTATATTGCTCCCCCACAGTCCTGACATAACAAGTACAAGCTTGGCAGCAAAACTATGGTAGATTTTATTCAGTGGTCTGATGCTGCCTCTCTCCCTTTCACAAGCAGCAGAGGTAAATCTTGTCTTAGCACTGTGAAAACAGAATTTCAAGACTTATTACAGTGGTGTTAGTATTTAAATTTACACAAGCTATGGTATATACCTGAAATGCATTTTAATATACCCAAGGAATAGATTCAGTCCTGGAAAGTTCATTGCTGTTTCTAATTGTCAGCGACTGCTACACTTTGCTTGCCTGCAGCTATCCAATTAACATCTCACCACTACAGAAAATATTGTAATATGCTCGATGTCCTAACAACAACAAGTCTCACACTCCGCTTCTATCCAACAATTTCATTTAATTGGGTTTCCAACATATTAGTAAACATCAGTGAGGAGAATACAGGCACATCTGCCATCAGATAATGCAGCCTGCAAACACCTTTTCGTATTGCTGTGCGAAGTTCTGCTGTGGAGCTACTCCTGGTAGTTGAGAATATCGAAAGAGACAGAGAGAGAGAGAGGGAGGAGGAAGGAAAGCTCAACTCCAGAAGTGGAAAACATGTAACTTGTGCCCTGAGATATCGCTATGGCAACATTTAAACAATGAACAGAAAGCCCTGCAGGATTCTGCTCTCGCTTCCTTGGATACCAAATGTAAATCCTGATTCTCTTTTATTGTGTGCATGCACAAGCGTCTGATTTTTGCCTTTTTCACTAACAGATAGCAAAGCACCCAGGCCCCCTACCAGGAACTATGCATTAATTCACTTCCATGTACTGCAGCTTGTGAATATGCAACTAAAACACACCACTGCCATAATCATCTCCCCTCTTGTGTCCCCATTTCTACCCCTTAGGAGGAAAAAATGACCATGATAGTACAGCCAAATAACATGTACTTTTGTTTTTTTAATTCTGAATAAAACCATTAAATAAACCACTCTAAAATGTCACAAGCCAACTCCCAATGTCTTCTGCCATGACAGGAAGTAGAGGCAGGATCCTTTCCAAGGGCTGCTCCTTCTCCAAGCTGCTAGACTCAGGCATGCTGCAAGGCTGCCTTCCAGATTAGCATGGCTGCTGCTACTCCTAAATCCTTCTCATCTGGGTTATCCTGTGGGGGCTGAGGGAGGCTTGTGTTTCTTTATGATTTTCACAAAGCAGCTGAATAGGATGAAAGGCCCCTGAGAACAGCAACCCGAAATCCAGTCAGCTTCACTACTTTAGAAAATAGTTAGTAGTTGCCAAATGCATATCTTCAGAGTAATTTTCATCCCAGACTGAGAACAGCACTAATTCCAGCACCCTTCCCTCTGTCCTTGTTCCCCCAGTAGCCATCAGGAACAAAGCATATCTGCAAGCCAACACGAAGCCAAGACCGAGATGGAGCCTCTCTCCTCTCTGTGTCACGCTGCTGCTGTGCACAGTGTGCTCCTTCAGTGAATACACTGCAACTGGGATAGCCCAGCTTGGGAATTTTCACCAGCACCAAGCTCTCTCAAAATGTGCTAAAATCCTGCCCTGAGCCCCATCCAAAATCTTCCTGCCTCATATTGCAACAGCAAGAATCTTCATGCCAAATGGGAGACAGCTTTTTAGGTCACAGGCAAATAATTTTAAAGCCTATATATAGGAAGCCATAGCAACACCTCTGGAATCTCTTTGTTTTTCTCCAGTCCCACACAATTGCTTGTATTGGCTCACATCGCCAGCATTTTTTTCTTGGGTCTCACCTAATTTGAAAGCCCATTTTTCACTTGTCAGTGGTACCAGGCTGGGAGATATTGTGACACAATTTGCCACTCCAGCAAACTGAACCTGCTTCAATTCTAGATCAGTACAAATCATTCCTGACGTGAGAAAAGATACAGACCAGCCACCCCCTGGCATTAATAACTTACACTTTGCCTGAAGTTTGAGGTACGTGAGCTCTGACCTCCTGGAAAACAATTAGACCAAACAGAGCAGGACCTTCTAATACAGCTTTATCTTTCCTCCTGTACAAGCATTTAGTGCCTAAATATACACATAATGGTTCCCTGTACAGTGCCAAAAGCCCAGCTGCCTGGGGTTGCTACCAAAAATATCATCCATGGTTGATTTGAAGAGGAGAAAGCCCTCAGGACCAGCATATGCCACTGAATGACACACCTGTGCTCAGACACCTGTGAGGAAGCAGCAGAGACAGCCAGCTCCAGCCTCTGGTAGAGGAGATTTGTTGCTTCTCACTTAGCTGGGTGTTTGGATGAATGTTTTGGCTATTTATTTTATGATCAGCCCTTTGGGCTCTGGATAAGCCTCAACACAAATGCTGAGAAATGCTATACTCATTCCCCCTTTGATACTGAATGAGTTAAACTCTGGGTTGTTCTATGTGTCTTTTGGCTACTGTATTAAGTGAATGATTCACAGAAGTGTGAAACTGTTGCCTCTTTGGAAGCAGACACACATCCCTAGCTTTTTAATGTTGACGAGGTTTGCCTATTTCAGCCCAAACTGGTGACTAAATTTTCCCAGTGCTTCCTTATCATTTCAAGAAAATACTCCTGCTAGTTATTGTACAAAATGAATGGGGCACCTATGACAGCTTTTTATTGTCCAAAACTGGAGTTGCTCTATCAAAATTTCTGTTTATGTGTTCACTTGACAGCAATCCAGGAAAAAGCTTGGAGATGCCTTTTCCTTAGCCAGCTTTTTTTTTCCTTCAGTAATTACTGAGCAGCAGCTTAACATAAATTTAGCTTTTCTATTACTGCAACTGCTGATGTAAGTGTAGCCCACAACAGGGCACAGACTTATCATGATACATGAAGGAATGAACAAGAAAGAGTTTTGCACTTATTTTCAGATGCTGGCAAACTTATTACCCATTTAGTGTCCCACCAGGAAACATGGGTCCAGGGAAAAAAAAAAGAGGCTAAAGCACTTCACTCTAAAACAATAAAACAATTTAGCTATATTGAGAAGGATGAGAGTAACTGGAGCTGGAAGGAATAATTTTTGCTGTGCCTGCTTCCTTCTTTTTCTGAGCAGAACTGCACAAAGGGTCTGATTTGTTCGTGTGGCTGAACAAAAACTCCCAGAGATTTCCTTAGGAGCAGAATTGAACCCCAAATCTAAATCCTTTTCAAGTAGCCAGTGTTTAAGAGGCATGACCTCCAAACAGAAGCACATGGGACACATTTGAGAGGCAAAAGTTCTTATTTCCATTATGTCAAAAGATTTAGGACATTTACATGAAGTAACAGTAGGGATGTAAGCAAAGAAAGGGGGGAAAAGGAGCAGGCTAATAATGGTTTATGTATTTATCCAGGGAAATTGCAGCTCAGTTTTGAGTTATTTCCTGCAGGCAGCTTGTGAAGTGAGAAATGCTGCCAGAAATTAAAAGAGCTAAAATCTGGATCTACCAACACTTCTTTCTTTCCTGACTGCTCTTCCCTTCTCCAGAATATTGCTGCTAGAGAAAAGTAAAATGAATGGCAAAGATAGTTCTGCACCTTGCCTGTCAAAATAAAAAAAAAAAATAAAAAAAAAAGAAAAAAAAAAAAAGAAAAAACAAACCCACACCAACCCAAAAAAAAAAAAAAAAAAAATCCTATTCAATGGCTCGTTTAATTAGTTGTTTTCTCCCTCTCATTCTGCACCAGTTTTTGGCCTAATACCTTCAGCTGGAGCCTTACCATGTGAAGGCCAAGGTTGAAGAGGGCAGAAGTGAGGGAGGACAGAAGGGGAAGAAAAGGAAAACTCCCTTAGGCCTGAGCTATGCAGTCATGCAAGGAGAGGGGATGGAGGTAGCACTCTTCCCCACAGGAAAACATGGACCTCTATTTTAAACAACATGTTATCCTCCCTTTATTCCACACTCCCACAAGACATTTCTCCAGGAAGGGAGAGATATTTACTGGTCTGTTACACATCATTGCTAATTTGTGAACCCCACCATTTACAAGCCACTTTTTAATTATTTTCATTACCAGCATAATAAAAAAAAAAAAAAAAAAATCTCCTGACACCTCAGAATCCTCTCACTGCTTGTCAATCAAAGTAAATCTCTTTCAAGTGCCATGAAAGTCCAAGGGGACCCTGAAGGATTCACCACAAAAATCACAAATAATTTCCTCAGAGATCCAGAGGGCATGGGCCAGTACAGCAGCTCCCTAAAGTCCTCTTCAATAGAAGAATATCCTCTCTCTGCAGTTACTGTCTTTTCTTAGCAATGGAGGGAAAAACATGCCATTTCTCTTGGAGTTGCATCCTCAAAATCCATTAGAAGCCCCTGCCCCACACCCCCCCCACTCCCGCCAAAAGCCATCCTTCACCTCCCTGCTTGATTACAAAATGTTCCTTTTAATACACCATATTGATCTGCAATGTCAGACTGGATACCAGCATTCAGATTAGAGCCTTCAACTATTTTAAACACTTAGTAAATAAGTAAACCTCCTCTGTGCATCCAATTCCATGCAACTTGCATCCGTTTGTAGAGACTGGGCAATCAGGCAGCATCCCCCACTCACTGCAAGGGCTTTCTCAGAAGATTTCTTTGCTAGTGAACATTTACAAATGCTATGGAGACACACAGGCAGGTGTCTGCAACATCCTACCAAGGCTCGAGTTTTAGGAATTTGAGCCACTGTGAGAATTCAGTTCTATCCTGATTCCTTCCCTTCTCTCTTCCCAGCCGCCCCTCTCCAGCCGTTACCAAAATACAGCCAGGTTCTTTATTCAGGTGGGGGTAAAGACCTAAAAAAGAGGAATAAGGATGAAAGAAATGAGGCACATTTCCAAAAAATAATAAAATGGAAAGTGTACTCACTGTATCCTCAAAGACTATCCAGCTGGAAATCCGAGTGATTATGAAAAACCAGGGTGGGGGAGGGGTTAGAAAACTATTTCATTTCAGCAACCAAACCAAAATTAAAAACAAGAAAGGAAATAAAAGAAAAAGGATATCCAATTGCAATTTCCCAGCAATTTCAGTCCATACAGGTGCCAATCCAACCCAACACTGCTGAACTCTCCCCCTCTGGCAATTTGCTTTCTTCTTCTCTGTCCTTTATTTTCTCTGTGGCTTTCAACTTTTCTGCTTAAAATTTCTGTAGTGGTAACGTTGATGGTTGCCTTCACTGAAGAATAATGGTTTAAAATAACAGGAAAAAAACAAAAATCCTTGAGGAGGATGAATGGTCCTTTTCCTTTCTGAAACTTTTCATTCCACTGTGGATCGTTTGCCTAGTTTCCTTTTTCTGAGGTTTTCTGCCTCTCTGGCTCCACTGCTCCCCATTGCTCTCTATTTGTTTTTTCTCTGGAGAGCAGAAATAACTGTATTTCCTTTTAAGCAATCCTCCATTTGTATTCTTTTAATGCAATTTTGTTGTGACACTTAAGATCCAGGTCTTGGCAGGCAATTTTCTTTTTCCCCCTTCTTTGCTGCACTATCAATTATCCAATCCATGTGTCTCCACATTAGAATGGGGATTCCCATTCTTCTTTTCCTCTATACCCCCACACGCATTTAGAAAAGAATCTCCTTTTGCATTTAAATTTTTATTCCTGTCTGTCAAAACAATAAACTTTTAGTCTCTCTCGCCCCTCTCCAAAGATCTGATTAGATTTCCAATCACAACCCAGTGCGCAATTGGATTTTTGATTTCGGCAAGAAGCCAGCAATCCACAGCATCAGCACCCTCTCCTTGTTTCAAACTCCACGTTATATCCTTTTGCCTTCCCTCCAACTCCTCTGCATTTTCATAATTTCACATTAAATGAAATCAAGGAGGGAGGGAGTAGAGAAAAATTCAAGGTTCCCACCAGCTGTCATGAATAAATCCATCACCTCATTATTTTTTAAACACTTGGGATGGGTATTTTTAACGCCCACTCTCGCCTTTGCCCCCCCTCACTTCTCAAAATCCTTCAGTCGTTAAAACTCCCCCGATGGGGCACAAAGAAACCCGAGCTGTGATTTGTCCTCTTAGCTGTAAATTTCAGAAGCACACTTTGCTTTTCATTTTAGCTTCCTCTCCATCTTTTGTCCAGCAGCTATATGAATCCAGAAGCACCGAGACGGATAAACTTCTATTTCTTCTTTGAGGAGAGAGAGGGAAAGAGAGACAGGAAGAGGGATAAAAGCTCTCCCGTCTCTGCCTCCCTTTTCCTCCCTTTCTGTGTTTCAATGCAGGTCTGATCTCATTTCCAAGCTGAGCCTGGTGTATTTCAGATGTGCAAGTTGGATTCCCCTTCTGCACAGCAGTGAGTTAGTCTCCCATCTTCTTCCACATGCCAGTTATCTTCCCCCTTTTCTTCCTTCCTTCCTGCCTCCCTCCCTTCCAAGATGACACAGTCCCAGGAGCGCAGCCGCTTCTTTCAGCTCTCGGTTTCATCCCTGACACGCATAGCCCTTTGCAGAGCCGGAACGCTTCCTTCCTGCTACGAGCTGCAGCTTCAATTCTCCCCGTGTGAGCATGTAGGGACGCATGTACGTGTGTCTCCAGCTCCCGACAGCTGCTGCTGCTGCTGGGAGTAGCTCCGCTTTTCAGTCGCTCTGGCTTTCTCTTACTCCCCACCTTTCAGTGGCACCCTAGGATTTGCAAATGTCCCAGGGCCGGTCTCTCTGGCTGCACTCCTCCTTCTCCCCTTCCGTTTTCTCCCCTCTTCCTCTGTTGCAGTTTGCTTTTGGGGGGTTTTTTGGGTGTTTTTTCCCCCCCCCCACACTCTCCTCTTCTTGTCTGCCCCCCTTCCCTTTTTCTTTGCTTGTGATCAGTAAAATACAATTACCCAATTACCTCCCATCATCTTAGCACTGATTGGTCAATTGCATTAACACTTGATGTCAGGGAAAGGGGCCGGGAGCTGCTCCGACGTGGCATTGCTGCCACCTGCTTGACAGACTAGGAACAAACTCAGGGTTACCTTAAGAAATCTCCAAGTCAGAAACCAGTAATTGAAAAACAAGGGATCATCTGAAGGAAAGGAATGTCAAAACTCATTTTCTTAAAAGCCTGCCTGATTCTGACAGTTCAACCAGTATTCGCAGGTTCCAGCCTAGCTGCTGAGGCAGAGTAAATGACAGCAAGATGAAATGAGGTATAAAGTTGTCTTTGCAAAAGAAGTACAGGGCAACCAGTATTCACAGGTACCAGCTCTGGCCACGATGCAGAGGCACAATAATAATATGAAATGCGTATAAATTATCTTTGCAAAAACTGTAACAGTGAAAAAAATTTGCATTGAAAGACAATCTCTTTTCCAATTACAGAAATCAATGTTTGTTTAAAACTTGTATGCACATACAAATTACCTAAAACTCCATTTTGGCTGTTGTTCAAGGGCAAAAGCCCTTTGAACCACTTCAAGGATTCAGTGAGTTTATGTCCTACCTCCAGTAAGCTGAGATGGCAATGCAATGGCTAGGCTCACCTATCAAATCTGCCACAGTTTGATTAGAATGACTTCTGACATACATTTCAGAGTTTTCTGAACTGGCTCCTTAATTTGGGTTATTGAGGTACTGACATGTTTGTTATGCTCTTACCTGCTTCCCAAGTATGTTAGATGTACTTTATCTGCTCAGAGTTGGGTTTGTGTCTTGTTTCAATGGAAATTTTACAGAAAATTTTGCATGTGTAAGGTCAGATGCACTGCTCACTTCATGTAAACAGAATATGGATGATGTATGTGCTGGCATTTGTCTCTCTCGAAATCAGAAACATATTATTTATAGATCTAACTCCTCCACACAACCCCAAAAAAAGAATTAGTCAGGTGCTTCAATGGTAATTATAGCAAACTTCAAATATTAAGCAGTAACTATGATTTATTCCATGCATATAGTAATATAACTAGCTCTTTGCTCAGTCCTTTCTCAAATAGTCAAGATATGTTTGGTATCCTTACTCAGACTTCAGCTCTTGTGTGAAACTCACATACATGAAAATAAAAGCAAGTTTAAGTTCTATGTCATATTAGAAGTTTTTCCAGAATTATAAAACCCGTAAACTAGCTGAATTCAGTCAAGTAGCACTTACTGAATCATTAACATTGACTTTCAGATTTATTCTACTGACTCAACAGGCGTTCTGGTGAGAAGGTCCTACTAGATATAAATTCAGCAACTGGAACCAGGCACATTTAGCACCTGATCTTACTATCCCTGAAATCAGTGGTGAACACAAATTACCTGCAATGGGTGAAAGGCTGAGTGTGTAGCAGTAGGAAATAACCCAAATCTAACGTCTTTCAAAAATGCTGAAACAGTCTTGGGGGTTTTTTGGGGAAGGTTGCAATTGGGTAGGAGATAAGTTGCTGACAAGTAACAATCTTTTTCTCAGTTGGTGAGCTTATTTTGTTCCTGTCTGATTCACTGATACTGCTGGTGTATTTTGGGTCTACAAACGTCTTATGAGAGTCTTTTTCTTTTTACTACTCAAAATCCAAAAAACCACAAGGTTGCTCCTTTTCCCAGAAGGATAAAAACATCACAGTCTAATGCGTTTCCTCCACTGTTATTTCAAAAAACTTCCTGAAAAACTTCCAGCTGTTATTAAAGAATCTGTGAGCAAAAGGGAAGGTTTCTATAACTGAATTAAACAAATACATAGGTTTCAGGTACAGAAGATACACAATTTTTGGCATCCAACTGGAATCTAAGACACAAACTCTGCTATAGCTGCTTTTTTGATACAAAGTTATGCTTATGATAGAAATGTGTTCATTTTGAAATGACATCAAAATGCACATTTCTAGCAGATAACTGCTTAAATAGATTACATGTCTCTCTATAGAGATATTTGCTGGCATATATGTGATTAAACAAAAATGTATCAAAACTGCAACATGCTCTAGGCTATGATATGATCTCAAAGTTTGTTATCTTTAATACATCAATTAGGCTTTATCACCTAATAAACATAGAAGATAGTGTGATTAGCGTCTTAGAACATAACTTTAGAGCAATCTAGTTTGCAATATTTATAGGATGGCATTCCATCCTGGATGAAAAAGTAAATAGCCCTATGCTACTCAAAATAAGAAAATATAATTGCATTATCTGCTTTACAAACATATGTGTCACATGTGTGTGAAAACCATTTAAAACAAATATTTTGGTACCATCACAGTAAATCATTCTTTAATCAAATATTAAAGGGTATCATTAACTCTGGAGAGAATTGTTAGGTTTTTCCTGCAGCACATTATATGTTATTGCCTTGAAACAGAATTGTTCGTACATTGCCTCCAATCTTGCCCAATCCTGAGTAGGAAAGGATAACAAAACTCAAATGTATGTACTGGTAAATCTTCACATAATTAACCCTTTCCAACAGACAAGGCCAGTTATAGAATTGTCACTCTATGTATGACTAACATGGGAAGAGACCAGTGGAAAAAACCACATATTCACAATAATCAGTAATTTGGTGGAAGAGAAACATGGCTAAAGCCTAACAGAACAAAGGCAAAGAGAAACATTATAATTGAATAAATATATCCAAATTCTGAGGAAAAAACAGTAAAACCAGACCGCTTTACTGAGACAAAGAGAAAAGCAATTGCAACATTTTCCTAAGTCATTTGACAGCCCCACCTTCCTTTTAAATAAAAATGAGGAAATCATAAAGAAAATGATGGAACATAATATTTTTTCTATTTTTTTTTAGTTGTCCTGACAAGAATCTGTTAGCATATGGAGAGAGTACTTGAATTCTCTTATAGCTTACTATTTTCAAAAGGGAATAAAATTTGCTGACAAACATACTTTTGACTGCACAGATCTAGGATCAAGCTCATTAATCAATTCATTAATTCAATGGAGATCCTAAAACACTCAAACTATATATCATACATAATTTAACAGGAAGACTGTAAATTTTCTATTCTAATTGGAGTCTACAGTATTTAATTTCTTGTTTATGTGATTTCACTGATTATTATTCAGTTCTTTTAATACAAAAAGCACTAAAATCAGGTGCATACCATCAAAATTAGCAGCTGACTGATACTGCCTCATGCATTAATTTTTATAGGGGTTTTTTTCCTGATGTTTAAAGTTCTAGTGAGAAGGGTTTTTTATCAAGTAATTTCTACCAGGTTGTAGCAGCTTGGAAGAAGTAAAAGCAATCTTCCTTCCAGGAAAATCTGGGTAAAACCACAGCACCTGATTTTGGCACATGGATGTGTACATGACTGTTCAATAAACTCACCTCTTCATAATATCATAATAACAACTTTTTCTGGTAAAGATGGAACTGAATGGTGGGGTTTGTTGTTTGCATTTGAAAGGAACTACATTCTCAAAATTTCTCTATGCTTATTGCATGTTTCTTGTGCACTTGGGGTAACAGAACAAATTTAGAATTGTTGTACAATTGTACAAATTTTCATCTTCCATGCTAACCATGAATGAAAACAGCTTGCTGTTTAAAGAGACTTTCTAGAATGCCTCTGTATGGAATTGAGTCACAGATTGTCAAAGTTTCCTTTATGCAGAGACAAAACTAATTCCCCAAGCTGATCAAGAGGCATGACCTTGCTGCAAAGAGGCCTAATGATATCCTGGGCTGCACCAGGCAAAGCACTGCCAACAGGTAGAGGGAGACAATCCTTCCCCTGTGCTCAGCCCCAGAGAGGTCACACCTGGAGTGCTGTTCCGGATCTGGGCTGCTCAGTACAAGAGAGACACGGACAGACTGCAGAGAGTCCAACAAAGCAGCATGAAGACAACAGACTGGAGCATCTTTCCTATGGGCAAAGGTTGGAAGAACTGAGACTGTTTAGCCTGGAGGAGGCTTATGAATGTCTACAAGTACATGGAGGGAGAGTGCAAAGAGGATGAAGCCAGTGGTGCCCAGTGACACAACCAGAGGCGGTGGGCACACACTGAAACACCAGAGATTCCCTCTGAATATCATGAAACCTCTTTTACTATGACAGTAAGAGCACTGGCACAGGTTGCCCAGGGAGGTTGTTTAGTCCTCCCCCCTTGATAATATTCAGAAGTCATCTGGACATGGTCCCAGGCAATTTGCTCCAGGTGAATCTGCTTGAGCAGTGGGGATGGACTATGTGACCTTAGAAGGTCCCTTCCACCCTCTATGATTATATGATTCCACAATTTACAGTCCTTAGAAGTATTTACATAAAAGGAAAGTAAGAGACCTCACACTTAACTGGTAAAAATACTTTTTCTAAAGTGCTCCTAGTTTCTCTTGTTCACTGCAGCTTAGGAGACTTACGTGCTTAGCATTCAACTCTGCACTAGCAGAGAGTCTCTTGTTTTCTAAAATGAATGATGCTTTGAGGAAAACAAATATGAGACAGAAAAAACTACTAACAGGAAAAAAGGTAAACCTTTCCTAATTTTGCTCTTGAAATTGTGTTTCAATTCTAACTAGGACATAAAAATTTCAAGTGTTTTCACTCTATAATTGTTCTGAGAATAGGACCCAAGTCCTGCCATTTTCTTATGCCATTAATTTTGGGTGTAGAACTCAGACTGAGAAGAATCCTCTCCTTTCTAGGAATGAGCACCATTGACATTAAGCTGTGGTGAATTCATTCCATAGGGAGGAATAACTCCTTTGATTTCAACGGACCATCTCCAGATTAATGCAGGTGTAAATGAGAATAGAGCATTCTTCATTTTATATCCATGGCCCATTTAATATGTATTTGGTTTTCTAAATCACGCAATTATAAAATCATTGAGGTTGGAAAATGTTAGTAGAGTAAAAAAGGAGGACTGTTTCTATTAAATTGAATTTCTGAGAATGTAAAATTTAAGAATATAGACAACTAGACTTGGTCAGGAACGATACATCTGTTTGAAAATATTATCTTTCTAGTGTGACAGCCTTTTTTTCCTCAGTGAATATTAAACAGCAAAAATATGATACTTTGACACAGAGATGAATGTATCAGACATCCTAATTTCTTCTCCTGTGGAGTCATTGTGACTGGAAAATGCAATTTCTGAGTATTGCAAATTAAATTGTAACCACATATGCTTCAAAACTTTAATGAGAGACAACCTAGCAGTCATATTTTCCTACCTTGTCCCTATGATTATCATACATTTAAAATGAAATCCTGATACAGCAAAAAGATTTATAGTTTAACTTCTGAGCCAAAGAGAAGGTAACATTCAGCATCTCTAAATTTTCATCACAAAAAACATGATGTTTGGCTTTAACCATGCAAAGAAAGTTGCAGCTTTCAATGAACTGGGGAGGAAAGGGAAAGTTGCACAAAGAGGGCAAATTGTCAAAATTAAGAAAATAAGAAAATTTTGTAGCATAAATAACATTTCTGAATGGGATAACTTTAATTTTTCAAGATCTCTTTCAGGTACATATAAAATAAATTACTTCAATTAAATATCTTCAGCACCTTCTATTTCTATGTCCAACACTGGGGAATTGTCTTTACATGAGAAAAATTTTTCACTTCATCATCATTTGTCAATATTAAAAAAAAACCAAAAAAACCCTCTGTAATTTCATAGTGATTTTTTTTTTTTTACTCCCTTCTTTTTCCTTTATTTTTTTCCCCCTTAAATTACTAAAGGCTCATCCTTTCTTGGTCAGCAATAAGCATAAGCTTTGTTTTTTTTGCCCCCCAGATTTGTCTAAATTCAAATGGATTGAAATACTATAAGGCATATAATATAAGGACCTGATTTCTTACCGTTGGTGCTTGTAGGACTGCTGTGATGTGGGCATCAAAAGTGTTATAGCCAGCACTCACTGGAATTGTATTTCCAGAGTCTTTGCATGATCTCAAGATGTACTATCTGACTCTATGCACGCCTGCCACTCTCCCTGTAAAATGGAAATTATTCTTACTGCATGTGTTAAACAGGAGGGATTCACCATTATTTGGATTAGGGAGAGTAAAGTCTCGACCCCATAATCAACACATGATGTGCACTACACCAGGCAAGGCAGATTGGAAAATATAAGGTAGCAAATAGGGTAAAAACCCATCCATTTAAATAATTATCATTTTTTTCTGTACCCTAGCAGTCAATAGCTGATATTAAATAATTTAAGATCACTGAGCGTGTTGTAATATAAATGAACACTGAGATGTTGACTTAAACTAGATGGATGGGAAGTCAGGGAACCATTTAGGACCTAGAAATGAATGAAGGAAAGAAGCTCTGTCTTTATACTCATAAATGTTCTGAACTATGATATAGGTTACTTTAAAAAATTACTCTTCAACCTTGATTTCTCTGGATTTTCTCATCAGGTGCTCAGCTCTCCCTTCTATCCCCACATACACACTAAAACTCTACATCATTTAAAGAGCATATGAAATACTTAATCATCTCTCAGTATCATCTTAGAGAGATGCATGAAACACTAGAAGACAGAGATGACCCTTTTGAAACTATTTTGGAATTTACTGGGTTACTGCCACTCCAGAGCATACCAATAGTCTGTCTAGTCCACTGTAGTGTCATTTCTAAAAAGAATACCAGAGTGTTTCATAACAGATTGTTCCACAACTTTTTCATTGGATTTTCACTTAAGCCCTGGAAATCTTACAAGTGGAAAAGGTAACTCTCTATTTTGGAGACAATGAGAGGAAACATGTTTAATATGAGTAAGTAACTTTGTCCCCCTCAGGGTAGAATCCTTTGAAAAGTTCTTAAAAAGTCTGTGGTTGAGAGATTCTCTCATTCTTTACTGACCCCATGCTAGACGTACTAATAAGAAGAAATGCTGTCAGTCATGAGTGGTGAACGTGATGGCAAGAACTAAGATTATTTAGGAGTATTAAAAAAAAGATATTATTTTATTATTCCAGTTATTATTTTATTTCTATTGTATTAATTAACAATAATTTATTATTATTTTTTATTTTTTATTCAATGATAATTTAGGCTAATTTTGTTTTCCTACAAACTCTCTGAACTTCATTCCCAGATGCAATGGTACAGTATAAAATCAATACTCACCTAACTGAATCACATCTGAGCTTCAAGGTCTAGGGAAGAGTTTCTTGTTAAAGGAATTAATTGTGGTGGTGAACAGGATAAAATACCTGTAAGAGATGAAACATTGTTTTAATGATGAGCATCACAATTATAATTGTTTGAGTGTGGGGAAGAAAAAACTACACAAGAGGTGATGCACAGAAGTCTGGATTTTATCCAGAGTTGTACTAAATGTTTTTTGGTTTTTCAGACCTCCTATTTCTCTCTCCTCATACTTTTCTCCTAACTGAGAGTGAGACTGCACTTCCTTTAAATTGTATTTGCTTTACACTCCTTAGTATATGTAGGTGGAAGTATAAAATATAAAAAAAAAAATAGTTTAGAGATAAGGAGAGCTATTGACTTCAAGAATTACAGTACTGATAGTCTTTGAACAATAAGAAGGGGTAATATTAAGAAAATTAGAATAAGAGGCTGAAGACAACTTTTCCTAAAAGTTCTTCAAAATTTAATGGAAAATTTTCTAAAAATCAGGAGGTCAAGGAATATGACCTTCCATTTAAAATGTTTCAAGTGGGCCTCATTTTCAAAAGCAGCACAGCAATATTTGCTAAATCCAGCTCCAGTTAAAATGTGTTCTCCAAAGATGAGCCAACTACAATGAGTCATCACTTTTGGAAAATGCATTTAATAACTCCATACATGAAGGCATAGATCCGGAAGCAGGAATTAACCATCTATAATCCTAAAGCACATACAGTACATTTTACTAGCATTTATTTTCTGGAAGAGAAATTTAGAAGAAAATATTAGGTTCAAAGAAAAATTTTAATGCAATCTCTCACAAAATCAAGGCTGCAAAGCTGTTTCAACTTCATATTAAAACCTGTCCCAAGAAATACGATAATTAAAGACAAATTAGTTTATTTATTTATTTAATGCTCCTGCCTTAATTTTTATTAGGAAAATAACTATGAACAAAGTAGAAATCTACCAATTGCTATTTCTTGATATTTAAACAATTTAAACAATAAATACATGGTTGCATAGTGACTTTTTTACAGAATTATTTTCCCTTAATATTTCTTCAAGAATTCATATAGTTATTGAAAATCATAGAATTGTGTGGAAATTGCTGTTTCTTTTCCTGCATGACCACTTCAGATAGAATAATCAAAGATTAGTTTGTTTCTGCCTTTTTTGAGATACATAATCTATGTATACAGATTTTTATCATGAGAAATGGTAATAAGTCCCATATCTTTTCATGTTTAGAAGCCTTCTAGAAAAAAATATTATTTTTTTTGCTTCCTAATACAACAGAAATTAACAGGTGCTAAATGTTTAAAGTCCATGTGTAACCTTGCAGGGGGAATGAGTATATCTTACAGGTAGTCAGCATCATCCAGGTCAGTTAACCCATACTGATATTGATGACTATCCCATTTTTTGAGAGACTAAATTTCCATTCCTTATTTCTTTTGAACAGAAGAAAACGAGCAGCTTGTCACTATGGTATTAGGTGGGAGGCAGTGCATGGCAGGATATGAGTCAGCCATTAAGCCTGCTGGTCAGTTAAAAACCCCCAAAAACTCAAAATAAACTACAACTTGTCATAATGACTGGGGCAATTCTATGCAGAGATAATATGCATTAGGCAATTTATTCACAGATGGGAATTTATTTCCAGAATATGTTAATATGAAGACAGGGTTTGAGATGCCTCTTCTGTACCTTGCTACAAAAAACTTCAAATACCTGCATCTTATACATTCTTACTTTAGCAAAGTGATTAATGTTTTTTCTGGGATAGTTCTGTATTATACCCAAGCCCATCCTTGGAATTTGATTCTCTAAGGTATTTAAGTGGGATATTTATAGGGCAACCATGCTGATGAAGACCTTGCATGCTAAGCTCTAGAATGATAAGAATTTCTGCTTTGGTTAAATGAGAGCAAGTATATAAATATATCTCAGCCCTTTGTCACAAAAGTGTGTGGGAGAGGCACATTAGGCAAGGTGCTAGAAGTGAGGGAAGCTCTAACTACTTGCAGCTATGACACATTATTATTCATTGCATGGCATGTCACTCAGACTGTCACAATGCACAGCAGTGAGCATGCACATTATCAGTGCTGAGCAGCAGAAGCAGAAGCACAGGTCATTTTGGGAAAATACCTCTGTAACAGTCCAGGCACAAGTTTGCTGCTCTTTGTGAAACAGATCTGGCAACACAAGCAAGGGGATCATCAACTGGTTACTAACAGCCAACAAAATTCATCCATTACAAATTGAGACATATCTAAAAGGGCTTCCTGAGGTGGAATCAGAATTCTGTATGTAAATAGTCACTAAATATTATCCAACAAGATATATCAGGCTCGGAGAAAGTGATCTGAACAAAGAAAAGACCAAATGCTCAAAGAGTTGCATAGGTATAAGTGTTAGCACAGTGCTGTGCACTGAGGAAAAAAGGTTAATCAAGAGAAGGAAGAATCTGCAGGGTCAGAGAAAGCACAAATAGAAAAACCTAAAATCACCCAGGAAAAATTAAAAGAAATAAATCAGCAAAGTAAGGAAATAAGATAGATGTAAGCACCGGTTTTAAAAACACACATACAAAACAAGTCAATGAGATAAAAAAGACAGTCTGAGTTTCTTGAATATGAAATTATCAAGTTAGAGATATAAAAAAATCAAACTCAGTTTTTATGTATTTGAAAATTAGCTTATATGAAAAAACTTTATGGTTTTGTTGGTTTTTTTTTAAGAAAAAAGTTTTCTTCCTTGAGTATTCACAGACAATGAAACCACAATGGGCAAAGTTATTTTCTAGACCCAACTTTAAAACAATTGCAATATTGAGGTAACTTCTATTTTTCTGCTTCTTTCTCTTTTTTTACCCCATATACAGCAGCACTCTCTGATTAGGGATTTTTGTTTTGCTTGACTTTAAAGTCAGGCTTTAGCAGAAATTCAGAGAATCCTCAGTCTTACAGGTCAGAAAAATTATTTTAGTGCCAATGCAAGCAGCCCTGTGTGAGACTTTCAGGCAGCTGGTATCAGCACTTCCAAATGTTACCTATAGCTCACTCATGATATTTCTTCTAGAATAATATGATAAAAATCACATGCTCATCTTCCTGGTTACACCATGAATTTGTGCACTTATGACTGAGGTGCAGAGCATTTCCTTCAAAACTACTAAGAGGAGCTAATTATCATGCTTCTTTATCAAGAATATCAATTTCTTAGTAAAATTATAGCATTTATCTGCCTATAAAACCTGTAAACTTATTACCTTTCAATTAACAAAACACCCACACATTAATGAGTCTCTTCATTGCAGTGTGTCTACAATCCATGTATAGCAATCATCTTAGAGACCCACAAAATGTAACTTCTGCTAGGTAATTCTCAGAAGTACCACAAGAGCTTTCACATTAATAGCAAGAATTGGGATTTGTGTTCAATTTCTTTCAAAATTTTAGTAGGTAAAAGACAATAATGTTGCCATCATGTCACCATCATTCCTTATCTTTATTCCAAAGATACTGATGTCAAAGGACCTGAACAAAACTTTCTAACTTGATCTGGAATTTAATGGTCTAAGCAGTACACAGTATGTTCCTCATTGTGTGACCATTTCCTAACTCACTGAACAATTTGAGAACAGTAAGCAAGCAGTTTAAAACAATGTGGCTGAGGGCAAAGGTGATATGTGAAGGTCAGGATGAATATAAAAGTGAAAACTAGAAAGGATTTATGTATTCATATTTTCATTAAAAGTCAATTTCTTTCAATAAGCACTGCACCATGTGTAATTAATTTTTCATAAGATTCAGAATTGTTATCTGATGACTTTCTAGCAAAATTTGTTATAAAACCACCTCATCTTTACACTTTTTATGGAACAACCAAGCAAGTTAAAGACAAATAAAGGAGAGAGGAAATATACTGTTGCAGTATGTGATGCTCTTCCTAGAACATTCTTGGTTTGGGCTTTGTTGTTGTTTTGTTTTGTGGTTTGCTTTTTTTTTTTTTTTTTTTTTTCTTTTCCCCCATTAATATTTACAAGGAACAAATTAAATTACAGAGTCATAACTTTGGAAGGGAAGGGGTCATCCAGTCCAGTGTCCTGCTCAAAATAGATCTGATAAAAACAAGTATCTCAAAGCACATCCAGCAGATACATAGAACATCTACAAGATTCCCCAATCTCTCTGGCATATTTTACCTGCTTTTTGACCAACCCAGAGTTTTAGGGTTTTTCCCCCTATTATTAATATGGAAAATGGGAGCTACAGTGAGGGAGCAATTCCTTATGAATGTTGCCTATGCTGTCCTGGGAGCTGAATTCACCATTGCAATGCTGTAATTGATATCTATTGAATGGGAACTTACTACAAGATAACAGAGGGATAAATAGCACCCAGTATGCTAATCCAGGCACTAGAAATGTGTCACAAGGAATAAAATATTATAGTTTTAAATGTAGAATGAAAATATTGAAAAGGCAACCTTAAAACCAGAACAGTGGGATCAAGGTATTAAGAATGAAGAGAGAACATCTGTATCTCCAGTATCTCAACAAGTTTATTAGCTAAAGAAGTGATGATCTTTATGCAAAATTGTCAGCAGGGCACTGTGGGACATCTGGTTTGATTCTCCAAGTTTTATTGATATCCTGTTGTTCCTTGTGATACTGTGGTGTCCCAGACATATTCACTACTGAAAAATCAAGTTAGAAGAAATTATCCAAAATAAAAATGTTCATCTCAAATTCCAGTCTTTCAAATACACAAAGTATAACTAGTACAGTATAACTTTTACCCAAATGTGTCAGAAGCAGCTGTATTTTCTATTTCAAATTACAATTCCAGATGAAACTGGCCTACTTTAGCCTACATAAATTATTTTATATCACTGTTAGATATGGCATATGTTTCTGAATTCTTAGAAGTCAGACTATAAAGACATTCCACGAAAGATAAAATGAGGCAAGTTTTAAAATATTGATAAAAAGTATATAAAGGTTTTTATAATACACTGATATGTAAGCTTAAGTAAAATATTTAATTGAAATAAAACTATGTAAAATACAAATTTTAGTCCTAGGTGATTTTAGGATATGAATATACTAAAAAAGAAATTTGCTTTTGAATGATACTTGAAAAAACTGAGAATGCATAAGATAGTCTGTGGTCAAACATGGTCCATTGAAATGGAAGGCCAAATGTGTATCAAGGATTTATTTTTAGATATTTTTAATTATTACCAGCCAGTTCCTACTGGACCTGCTCAAGCAAGTATACACAATGACTTTGTCTGAATTGCCTCTATAAAAGTCGAATTGCAGGGCCAGAGGTTGGACTTCAATGACCCCTGTGGGCCCCTTCCAACTCAAGATATTCTATGATTTTATATTACTTGTTCACCTATATAAAATGACTGTCAGCTATTCTTGTTTTATACATACACTTTACTTTATCTTCTCCATACAAGCAGAGTAAAAATAATTTTGCGTGCAAATATAGCTGTAAATATTAACCTAGAGAAAAAGCAATGAAAAAATTTAGCAGGTGTAATATGAGGACAGAGGAACCTAAATTATCAGAAGACATGAAAAATCAACTAGGGATCAGCATATAAATTGAGGTATTTCCTGACAACTGTCATTCTTATGCTAAAGTTCAGACAAGCAAGGGAGATGTCTCACTCTGTCAGTCTTCCTCTGCTGCCTGCCAGCCCTATCAGAGCATCAAGGTGTCTGAAACAAAACCAACTGATTAAAAAACTAGAGCAAAAGGTGAGAAAAGTTTTTCCTTATTATCTCATTAACTGTTTTCAACAACTGTTTTGTAATTGTATGGTAAAGGAGATTCATGTAATGCTGTTTCATCAAGGAACTTACTCTGTACAGGTTTCAATAAAGGTGAGACTGATGCAGCAGAATGCACATCTGGCTATGGATACCTTTCTTCCATGTATACAAGACAAGACCACAGACCTGTGAAAGACTATCTGGGAGATTGCAGAGAGATGTTTTGACCTATGTCTACCAGGTTGCACATGAATTATATTACATAGGTTATTTAAAGTGTTATGATGTGCCGTCAACAACTCTTTAAATATCCATTAAAAATAACAAAAAAATATGAAGTCTTAAAAAAAAAGCAAGAGTGATTTCTATTTTTTATTCCCCAAAATAAAAATTTTAACTGTAAAATACAGTCCTATACCTCCTCCAGAACACAGCTGATAGGAGAAAATAGGTAAGATTAACTTGCACATTTATTATTATAAATCGTTCTTGGCACCTGTATGACTTAAAGCAAAAATGTAGCTTAATTTACAGCAACAGAAGAAAAATGGAGAAGTGTGGGGGGGAAAAACTTACTAGCTTTAAGAATAAATAACCACAACTTTCTTCAAACTCTCTTCAAACTCCAGTGACCTTGATTGTGATTCTAGTTCCAAAATGTTCAAATCACCTAACAGAAATAAACAAACATGTATGTTCCCCATTCCAGATAAATTCACCAATACATGAGTCAACTCTTGATTTTCTCCTTGACCTCTACAACCACTCTAATAATACTCAAATGTGTTTCTATATAATGTCACTTTCCAGAGAAAAAGTTGTTGCACACAGACTTTTCCTAACTTTTGTATTTGTGTAACCTTAAATTACAAATCACGTATTTTATGCCTGCTTTTTCCAGACTTATGTTAAATCCTGATACATGCAAATCAATTCATCCTTGAATAAATGTCAAGTTACTAGAAAAGTACAAGACAAAATGAAGTGCCAATATTGCCACAAATAGCCACCTTGCCACTAGAATTGGAGTAAAACCTCTGATCTGCACACATCTACTTGTTGGACTTGCCATGCTTCAATGCTCTCCATGAACTAAGTACCAGGGGGAAAAATCAATTAATTTTCCTTAGCAAAAATTTCAGAATATATAGCTCAGAGTGAGTTTGTGATATTCTTGCACTTACTTCTCATAGCCTGGCTCCCACATAACCATAAACAGTTTGTTTGCCTCTTGAAAGTCATTGTCATTATTTTAAGCCACCAGTTAAATTAATTTATTTTATTATAGTTTCTGTTTGAGAAAACAACTCATTCCTGCAATCTATAAGAAAATCACTGCTGTTTTGTATTCTGAAAGTCTGAAGAGAGGCTGTAAATAGCAGAAATATAGTATGAATGTTTTCAAGTGAGAGCGGTAGTACAAACCAGTCTGTTTGCCATTTTAAAACTACAAACAGGTTTATACTAATACAAAAGAAACAGTAAAATTTTAAAATAAATTATTTCATGAGGTTTGAGTGTGAAACTAAACTTTACCTTGAATCTAGAAACCATCCATCCCATTAAATTAGTTCCTTTAAGTGGGTAACGTTTTTACTGCTCTACCTTCTCTCAGAAGGCAGCCTGTCATCCTTTTTGATAAGCACTCTACATTTTTTGTGAAGAATTTAGTATAGTAATAGATATTCTACTACCTTATGGTTCGATATTTCAGTGTCTATATTAGAATGAGATTTCCAATTACAACATGGAAAAATGTCCCACAGTATAAACCTGTATCCTACAGAAACCACATCCTATACTAACCAACATATCTGCCAACATTCAGCATGGATTGCCCTTGTTTGCAACAACTTTTCACATTCTGAAAACTTTGATTGTTCCCCCACTTCCATATCTCATTCTTCTCTTCTTTTAAATGTCATGTGTTTCAGTTCTTTCTGAAATGCCAGTTTTTCTAGACCTTCTTTCTCCTCATTGCCAAGATATGTAATAGCTCCTTTTTGAAGTTGAATTTCAAATTTCATTAAAACCCTTCAAGAAATCCGAATCAAAACACTGCATACAAGATCAAACAATGTGCTTTTTGTTCTGAAATTATTTTTCAAAATTGGTTTTAGTAGATAGAAAATGAGAGAAAATTTTATTTCATTTTCACAGCAGTATACTTTTTCTTGTTGATTTTGAATTTAAAAGGATTAGCTAGAAAATCACAACGCATGCATTCATAATTTTTTTCTTTCAAAATGAAAAAGTTTTACACAAACTCAAAGGTTAAAATGGCAACTCTTTCAATAACCTCAAAATCCTAATTATTAGCAGATATACAACCTGCCCTTAGGAAATAACTTGTTCATATAAAATTGTTTTGCCAAGAGTGCCATGTACACATTTAAAAACTACTTGTGAAAATGTCAATCAGTTTATAAGTGTTTTGTCCATATTATCAAGTACTTCTGGTTACTTTCTACATCATATTCTGTGTTGCATTGTGAGATTCAATGTTAAGTGACTCCCAAATCATTCTAGTAGCACAGCTATTATTTTGTTATTCAGATGCTTCTGCCTGTACTTAACATTATGACTTTCAATCCAGTTTTTCTTTGTTTGGTTTCTATTCATTTTTCCCATCTGAACCTTTTGTATTAAACAGAGTACTGTGTCTTAGAAGGATGATAGATCACATGCCACCATTTTAATCACAGTTGCTTAAATTCACCTCTGAACAATGCATTCCAGATACCCACATTTCTAGATATCTGTAATTAAGATCAGCAATTTAGGACAGAGAGAAAAAAACAATAAATATTATAGCAAAAAATGAAGATGGAAAAATGTCACTGTGTGTGACTCAGAGTGATGATTTTCAACTGTTCTACATTTGAAATGAGAGAATGTTGATGCATGACAAAGTACAAACAACCATTGCATGCAATGATGTCTCTGTCATTGCCATGAAAATGCCTGTGTGGGTTTTATTAGGAGAGAAAAACTACCCTCAGAAAATAACTTTAAGTATATTACTGGGTTTAACAAGAGCATTAGTGCTGAGTATCATCCCACAGTGCTTTTTCAGCACTTACAATACATGACTTTTTAAGTCTTAAATATAATGAAGACCACATACTCTCAGTAGCTGAATTTTAATGACTAAAATTTCTGTGGAAAGTGAAAAATAAAAATACAGTTACTGAACTTACCACATCATCACTGATCACAAAACAACTTGAAAACCTGAGTGTATCATTTAGGCCATACTATCTGAATAGTCATATACAGAAAAATATATGTCACATTCAATTTGCATCATGCTGACACTCTGATATTATCAGTGAGGGAAGCCACAACTCTACTTATATGGGACTAAACTCTAATCTATTTTCAATTTTGTAGATTTCTTTTAAGAAAGAATTAATGAAAACAAGTGTATTCTTGTAAACTTAATCATTCTAGCCTGTTCTGGGAAGTTGCAAAACGATTCTGACATGCACACTTGCTGAGTGCTTGACATAAGAAGGAAGCAAGGACTATTTCCCCAAAAAAATAAAAGCACAGAGGAAAAGAGTTCTGAATATCTTATGTTCTAACCCACTAGTTTGTAAACAGTAACCTACAATCCTAACCAATAAATTAATTGGAAAATAACTGAGTTCATCCCAATGACTTTTTGAATAATATTTCCAACCAGTAGTTAAAACTTTGTAAATGGCAATTTGTAAATCAAAGGTCAGTCAGGGTCTTGAGAGCTGTGGTATTCCAAAATATCCCACAACTTTGCATCCAAGGCTTGGACTTGGAAACCCTTTAGTGTCCTACTAAATCACAGATTTCTTGAACTGCTTGAATGAATCATTTAGCCTTGTTGATGGACTTTCAACTGTAAATAAATTTTTTAAGGATTTCTGTTTCTTCAGTTAATGAAGTAATTTTAACATGACCAAGGCTTTTTAACTAAGAAGGAAAGTCTTCCTTCTGCTATTAGAAACCTTATTCTAAGTTTTATATTTTCTTGCATTTTATATACAATTAAACTAATTCACTGCAGAGTTTTAATGTTGTGTGAGTCATACCTAATGTACACTCACTTTTAGAAGATCTAATCCAAACACAACGAGATACTTATGCTCATAGCAGCTCTGTTTCATATTGAAAAAGATTTTTAGGGAAAATATTCACATTAGCTGCATTTCCACAAAAAAAAAAAAAAAACCCACCAAACACCAATAAATCCACCCACCACTCTCCAAAATAATGCCAAACCAAAAAACTCCAAAAAAATAAAGTCCAACCAACAAAAAAATCCAACCAAACCAAACAACCCCCATAAACCTTAGGAGGATAATTAATAATCTCAGTGAAAAGCACTTGGATTCTGAAGTTCTAAAACAATTTGCATGAGAATTTGCTAATTCTCTAGTTTTAGGATGATCTGCTATTTCTTTAATTCGAACACCAGAGTAGTGAAGAAAACTCTCTGCCAAGTACTGAAGATACTGAAGACCGCTGTATGCTGAACACAGTTTGTATTCTGGTAACTACACAATACTCCTACTATGAAAGATCCTAATTCATAGTGATATATACAGTACAATATACAGTGGTGTAGAAACCTACTAGAAAGCCTAACAACCACTTAAAAAAACACTTAACTTTTACTTGAGGATTTAAATAGTCTATGGCTCTTGTGTGAAACTTTGCACAGTGACTAGTTCATCTGCTAAGATAAAGCAGATCTCCTATAGATAAGCTAGTAGCAAGCTTCATGTAGAATAATTCCTATATCCAAGTGATTTGTATGTCAGCTAACTACAGTCTAATACTTAATGACCACACCTAGAACATCTCACTAGACAAGGGATGTTTATGTCTTTCAGAATCACCTCTCTAAAGCTTCATATCAGTCAGATCCTAATCACCTAACTTTCAGGACTTGTTTCTGCTCTTGCATGTACATTGCTGTTTATCAGAAGTTTTGGGTTTCAACTTTACTGTAGTGTGACAAGAACAGCCATGAATAAATGCCAACTAAATCTTGCTGTGGAACAATTGTCTCCACACAGCCTGAAACATTTCAACAACCAAGTCAGAAAGCCAAATTTACCACACAACATGCAATAATTTCACTCTTCAATGCCTTGAAAACCACACCTAAGTAGACAAAATAAGCAGTGATAAGCTTGGGGGGACAGAAAAATCAAGTTGTTAATAAAATTTCATTATTTTAACTTAATCTATTAACTGGGTAACTTGAGGCATTTTAATTTTATTCTGTTATTAAGAAATATTATGTTCCACACCATAGAGATTAATATTTAGCGCAGTACTTCTTATGAAAATAATAGAATTAAAACTACATTGTTTTAAGAAGAGTTTGAGGCAATTTCACTACAAAATTGCTGAAATATTCCAGAGGATCTAAATATTGAATTGACAAATCCAGTTGCCTTCATGAACAGATACCTGAAACATCTTACGTCCACTAAAGTTACTTTCATGGATTATGTTGACATGCTTTCTATTTTACTAATTAGCTGATGAATAGCAAGGAAAACAGCAAATAGCAGTGGAAGAGATTCAAGAAATTTCTACATTTATAAAGGCAAAAAACCTGGCATTAAATTCAGGCAAAAGCTGTAATGAAATGTAGCATCAAGAGACAGATTAAAAGTAGAAGGTATTTTTTTCTATTCAGTACTCAAAGAAAAAATGAGTCAGCATTAAAACTCAATTCTTGTTGCATGCTGCATCTGCATGCATAAAAGTGAACATTACTCATCAAAGTAAAGGACAGAACATCGTGAAGTGATTTTACTAAACTTTGTGAAATCTATCTCAGCAACCATCAATAATAACTACTAGGTGTATTTCCTTGGGATCCTCGGGTCACAAAGGGCATGATAAACACAGTGACACGTTCTTGGCAGATTGAGAAATGAGTTTTGGCCTGGCTGAGGTCTCCCATATGTGTCCTGTAAGCTCAGCTAATGAGGCAGGACAATCATTAAACTTGGATGAATTAATATGACATGAATAGGAGAATCCACAGATGCAGTGACAGAGATGAAAGTAGGTCACATTCTCACAATTTAAATAGAAATAGTCTAGACAGCATTAGCATGAGCCTTGTAAGACTTGTGCTGAAAACCTCAGCACAAATCTGTAACATCTATTGTGGCTGACAATAAATATAATAATAAAACAGCTAAGAAAAAAATCACAGATATAAATAAAATGAGAAAAAAACCCCCTGTTTTTGCTTTAGCTGGTATTCAGTGGATTAAACACGTTTACAGCATACCAAATAAATAGGATAAACAATAACCAATATAACAATTATTTTGAGGTAATTTTCATTCAAATGCTGGTGACTGTAACAAAAAATATACATCACCTTGTTATTTTACAAGAGTATTGAAAAGGCTTGTTTTCTCCAAAGGTCTTGGCAGAACACACAATTTTAAAAAAGCAAAAAGCCTCAAATAGCCCACCAAAAAAGCTGTTGTATATAGGAGTAAGAGTTCCTTGTTCATTCTTTCTCTTCACGTTTACTCTGCTCATTTTAAGGAGTAAGAGGTCATGTGGAGTCTACACATGAAGTAGCAATGACATGATGAAGACAAATAAGTGAATGTCTAACATGATCATTTGAGATAGTAAAAATGTTCTCTGTTTAAATAAATGGGAGAATAATTTTTACACAAAAATAACAACTTTTGATTATCATTCAACTCTTATATATTATGTGGTCTGACCATTTCCAAAGTGAAAATTCTATTAAAAATTTTTTTGGTACCACAGAAACTTTTTCTGTGTTGTGCACATCCCCCTGCCATGAAATGGAATGATACAACAACCAAATAATTTTCAAAGTAATGGATATCTTGTAATGTGCTGTAACAAAAGAATATTTTTGCGGTAAAATATTTTTGCCTGCTTGATCTGTGTCCCAGTAGTAGTAGTACTTACTAACAAAAAGATGCTCCTCAAACTGTAGTACTTTCTACAAGAAAAGGTGTTAAGCTTCATTGCATGGTCCCATTTCCATTTTGGATAGTTATATTCCAACAAAATCTGTACTAGGCTAGGTTTTTTTTCCTCATTCCAACATTCTTGATAAGAAAAATAAGATAGAGTGTAATGGTGAATATTTGCTATTTTTAGCATTTGTCCTTGATTTTTACATATTCAAGAAACATAAGTCTGTGTACCTTATCTATATTAGGTGAGTAAGAAGAACCACAGGACTCAAATCTTTAATATATAAGCAAAATAATATATTAGAATCATAGAGCATTGTGTAATTTAATCTAAAGCCACACATATTTCAAATATATTTTTACCCACATTTCACCCACACACAACCCACATTTTATATATATGAAAAAGTAATAATTTTCCCACCAATTAAGTTCTATCATTGTTTTAAGCATAGAATAGATACATTTTCATGTCATTCCCAAACAGTTATGCTTTTTTCAAAGAGGTAGAAGCCCCTTGTAACAAAGTTAAGAAAATAAAAAATATTCTAATATGACAAAGGGAAATATTTCAGTCTAGAAATGAGGTTAATGTTTCTGCTTTAATGTCTGGGTTTTTTTCTGAGAACTAGCATTAGACAGACAACAGTAATAACATCTATTGCCTGTTTTTTTCCAATGTTCATATTGTTTCTTTTTAGAAATCTATTCAGTGTATTTAGCCAAGTACATGTATTTATATATATATGTGTGTATATATATATCTACATGTATATATATAGCTTTTTGTTATTGCTTTTAACTATTCTTTCAAGACATATGCATAGTTTTGGTTGCAACAACTACAACCATTGAAGCAGCAAGACTCAAATGTGAAGAAAAAATGATGTCATAAATCTTGTGTCTTGAAGATCTCAAGATGCAACACAGAAATAAGAGAGAGAGCCCAAATTACTTGGAGAGTTCTGAAAAGTAGACTGACTTTATCATACAAATCCATATCAAATGTTACACAAGTTGAAAGACATCTGCCTTGGACATATCTCTGTGTGATTCTTAGTCATGGGTTTAGACCAAGATTCTCCCAGGGAGATTAAACAGCTTAACAGCCAGATGCTGCAGAGCAGTGTTTGGCATACGTAGAGCTGATAAAGTTACTGACTCTGAAGTGAACAGAGGAGACTGCAAATGTTCCCAAACCTTACAATCAAAACAGCAGAATGTATAGGTAAAAACTTTTAGCTGAGTAGTGTGTGGCTTAAAGCAGAAGTAAATACCAACTGGTACATGGACATTTAGACTACATGGGTTATTTTGATATCCAGCTGCTCCACTTCCAATAATTCCAAGTTACACCAGAGTAGACAGGAAAGTAGACTACTACATTTAGGAAGAGTAGTTAATTCTTGTTCCTGAAGTCCTGAGAGCTCTCTAGATGGGCCAATACTAAAGCTTTCCAATTTTACTGAAAAGTATTCTAAGTATATAGGAAGTTGAATCATGTGGTCTCATAGACTGTCTTGATTCAAGCAGCACCATTAGGATTATCCAAATTGTTCTGGGTGTCAATTTTTTTTCAATTGCAACATTTAATGTAAAATATTCCATTTTTATGAATTCTAAATAATATTCTATTCTAATGAATAATAATGCCTCAGAGAGAAGGATCCTCACAGATTTCCAGATTTTCCATGTACCACATGAACAGAGAAATTATTTCTCAGACACTGCTATATTAACTTTGCAGATAACATAAAACTATTTTGGTTTTCACTGCAAAGTAACTTTCTGGATGCATCTTTGCTATGGATAAATAATATAAATAATATCCTGACTTTCTTCATCACAATACTTAATGTTGTATTCAACAGTGCAGCCTGGAAAAAGACAATTTTCTCCATTTTCAGGAGCAGAAAATTTCAGCAAAACAAGGCCAGCCATATTTTCAAAATTTCAAAAGCCCACATTTGAAAAACCTCACCTGTAGTATTTGATAAAGACTGCTGATTATTCTCAGTACAGCAGCACAGAATTTAATTTTAAAAAAATCCAGAAAAATTATTCCTGGAACACTCCCAATACCTTTGACAAAATTTCAGGGAGCTGAAACTTACTTGCAGACAAAGATCTATATGTTATTCTATTATTTGCTTAGAAGTCACCTGCAGTAAATAAGACAGCACTCACTTTTCCCCTCAGAATCACATCATCACAAATACTTTTTTTCCCAAGCAAGTTACAGTAGGGACTGTCAGGCCAACAATTATGGTTTCATAGGTGAGGGTACATTATATACACTGCTGTAGTGACACCCCTATAGAAAACCCTCTATTATTAAGCCAGTGGGAGGAAACACTCCATCCATCCCAGCCAGAAGACAGTCTTTATTGTCTATATGAAATAGATTAGCATGTTTCTCTTACCTCTGAAGGAAAAGATGCCAATGACATGGGCAACATCCAGTTTAGAGCACTGGCCAGCATTTTTTGCAGCGAGACACAGACTGTGATGCTCATAGAGAAAAAGGTTATGGTTCAACTCCTAGAAGCAATCCCTCTGGAGACCTCTCATAGGGTTTACTGAATGTCAGAAGGTTTTACTGTTCCTGTCTGCTAGACTTGTGCTGCAGATAGACAGCAGGATTTCAGCATACAGTTTGCCTCTTTCTATCAGCTTCTAAATTCTATTAAAAGTGCCTATGGCACTCCTCTGCTAGGAAACATTTAGCACTGTCACAGACACTCATTCCGAGAAGTCATTTCAAAGCACCAGAGTGCTTTTTAAAACCTCTGCTGTGTATGCATGAGCACCAGAGTCTGCAAGTACCTGCACAAAGACACTATCAGAAAACACTACTAATGATCTCCATACACTAACCTAGAGGTGACAACAGAAGAGAAACTATGCTCTCAGTTATTTTGGTTACAGCTCTGTTATTTTGAGAGCAGTTCTGGCCAGGTTCATATTTTGCACAAGACACTTTTCCTCCTCAGTTTGCTTTTTCCCCTATAGATACACTATGGTACCTCACAGAGAATGGAACAGTCACATGTTCTACTCTGGCAGCAATATCTCCCATGAACATACAGCTGCAACCTATCTGATCTGCTATTTCAATGTCAAAGACTCATCTTCTCACTCCATCTACTGATAAATAAGCAAATCCATGGTCACACCAAAGCAAACAAAATCAATGAATTTTGTGACAACCTCCAATCACTGTGAAGACCTCCAGTCACTGGAGCATAGCAGTGCCATTCTGCTTGCCCCATATTCCCACTATTTACCCAGAAGAAAAACAGCATTTTAGGTCATCTACAGATTCCCCAAACAAGTGTATTGCGAGTTTTCTGAGTCAGGCAAAGGCAATGAGACTAAGATTTGAAATTTAAATGAGGCTCCAACATTTACACTGAGGAAAAAAAAAAATATATATATACATACATACATACATATATATATATGTATTTAAAACAAAAATAATAAGATTCCAATTAGATAAAAATGAACTTTTACTGAATATCATTGCCATTAGCCCATATTATTTTTATATGAAAATTATTACTTAAATTTCTTTCCTAAATTGAATACAAACAATATTTTTCTAGTAGGTCCAGTAAGTAGCTGTCAGAGATCTATGTTGAGATGGTAGTAGTAAAACTACAATTTTGATGAATATGTGGAAGCTTTATAAGATTTATGCATATTCCACCTTTATTTCCACTCAGAAAACTTCATAGGGCCTAACAAGTTTTAATAGCTATCACACTGAAGTTATTATTTTAATTGGCAACAGAATCTACAATTTATTCTTTAATTAAAGGCAGTGAAATAACAAAAAACTACCATAAACATTTCATTCTTCAAAACTTAATCAAGAAGTAAAGCCAGAGTGGGACTGAAGTAGATGTGAAATAGAAACATTAATTTAGTTAACCTGTTTGGAGGTGTTTTCCTGGTTACATTCATAACCACTAGTCAGGCTGGAAATTAAATTACTACCTGCCAATGACTGTTTAGTAATTTACATCAAAATAGATGGAGATCTCAACTTCATGATTTCCAAATTGTTTTGAGAAATGTCTGCTATTTAGACAATTCAGGAAAGAAGCCAGTGACAGGGATTCCTTCTGACTCAGTTATTTTAGTAGAGAAGGTAGTTTTCTTTAGTTTGTAGTTTTCCACTCCTGTAGGTTTTAAAATATCTCCTGTGATTCAGATAAAGAGGACATAGAGAAGAACAATAATGCAAGATGCAGAAATGGTTGAAAACACTGAGATTGTTGATAGGAAAAATAGTGGTACATAGATTCCTTTTTCTTTTCCATTTTTTTTTCTCTAAAGAAGAATGCTTTTATGATTAGAGTGGAATTTTAATAGAAAACCCTGACCCACTGGCATATTCAAATAACATATTGAAAATCTTGTAGAATTACCCTGACAAGCAGACAAACAATCAGACAATCTGTAATGGATAGCTGCACAATTCTTATCTAAATGTATGATTGAGAGGGTTAAGAAGATAAATACAGTTTCAGACAATGAGAGGATTCTAGTCACAAGATTAATTTTATTTAGAAGACAATTTTGTTCCCAGGTGAAAAATGCTTATATCTTGCAGTAGTTTTAAATTAAGTATATTCTACCTCTTACCAAAAAAAAAAAAAAAAAAAAAACAACAACAAAAAAAAAAAAAAAAAAAAAACCAGCAACAAAACAAACCCAATACTGGTAACAAAGAAAGTTTATTAGGTAGAGAAGTTTTAAAAGACAACCTACTTTTGGCAGTGTTACTAATTAGTCTATCCTTCTTACACAATCTTAAAAGCAGGATGTTAAAGTAAATGAAAGCTACTGTATTTACAAGTTTAAGAGGAATCCCAGCAGTCCTCCATGCTTTCATGTGTAATCACTGCTTGTGGAAGCACGGATTGAAGGCTGTGGCTATGCTGAAGGTACCTGGCTGTGTTCCTAACTGCACTCAGATGAAATGAGGCAGAGAGGAGAATTACTGAAAGCGAAACCTCTACTATGTTCTTTCCGAGTATTATTCTGGTTTCTCTCATAAATCAAAGCTAAAAAGCTTCTCTGATTTTTCAGTGGTTGCCAATAGAAACTATTAGCCACTCATTTCAGGTGGGAGGCCAATATGTAATAGGATGTAACCAAGAATACTATTTTCCTAGAAATAACCTGACATCTAGAAGAGAAAAATAATTTCTTCCTGCTCCAAACACTCCTTATAACGAAACTGCATGAAATAAGGATGGGGGCAAACTTTTAGATCCAGGGTCTGAGATATCCAGTATTCCTATCCCACTCCAATTATGCAGGAGGCTCTCATTAGAGCTCCAGTGGTTTGCAGTTGACAGTACAAACTCACATGTCCAGTGAGTGTGGGTCTAAAGAAAAGAGGAATCAGTTAACTCATTTAAATCAATCCCTCTGTGCTCCCTGCTCAGTTCCTGAGCGCTGCCAGCCACAGAGCTGAGAGGCAGTCTGCTGCTCAGGCTTCCACAACTGCCTGACCTTTCCTCTAAGCATATTAGCCTAGAGCAGATCCAGCCTCGGCTGTCCTTTGGGTCCATGGACTTCGCTGAGTTTCATCCGACAATCAGCGTTCTGAGCCCCAGGCAAATCCTTCAGTGCTGCTCTTCTTATCACAAAGTAATTACCTGGCCTTTCTTATGGCTGGTTTGAATTCACGGGTTGAACTCACTGAAAAGGTTACAGAGTCAAAAAATAAAATTAGAACTTCTTTTCAGTCAGTTTTCCTGACTTTATACCAGATGGAGTCAGCAACTTGAGAAGCCTGACAGGCAACTTGACTGAGTCTATCAGACGGTCAACTGATCACTTTCATGTTTGCCAAAATGTTTAGGGATAAAAAACAGAAGCATATTCTATTGACATTAAAATACATAGACTAGAGACAGATTTCTGAAATGACACGGTAAACCACTCTGGAGTGGGAGGATTTTTGCATAAGAATTACAGACATTCTCTCTAAGTAGAGTGACTGTTGTCTATGAAAATTAAACAGTTTCATGTCAGTTTTAGTCAGGGCAAGTACTTTGTGAAACAGAAAAGATGACGTTTCTCTGAGGAGCTGATTTATTTGCTTTCCAAAAGGCAAAATTAGCTAGAGAAGCATGGACTAAGTCCTGGAATATCTGTATGCTATTCTGTGTCTTGTTCCAAGTACACTTTTGTTATTAGCAAGCTGGACAAACACTGAAATCTGTGACATTTGCAGATCACAACTGGATTAATTTCAAATAGGTTCATATTCCTAGACCATCTGAATTTAGTCATTTGAGATGCTGTCATACCCAGTACACATTCAATAGGATCCTTCAGCAGTCTGTCATTGAGGGTCATCCTGCCCTCACCTTTCTTCTTACTAGACTAGAAGCTTAGAAAGAAGATATACAAAGATATATATATTCTGCCAATAATCTTTTTGTTAAATATGCTGCAACTCTCTAACATTTCCAGATAATACAATATAAAGCCACATAGTATAGATATCAAATACTACATTGTATGCGTTGATATTTATCCCATTTCATAATAAATGGATTTAAATTTAAAAAATCAATGGCAATCCTCCCTGCCCATCTGTTATATATATCTCAAATTCAAAGATGTAAAAGAAGATAAAAATTTCATCCTTTATTCTCAGGAAAAAGCCTCCCTTAACATTAGTTGTGAAAGACCTTTTCTGAAAACATTATTTTAGTTAAAGTTATAGTAACTCCTATTAGTGGATCAAGGTAATGTATAGCTAATTAAGGAAATACTTTGTGTCCACTCATATAATTTTTGAATAAAAATAATTAGTTAAAATATGTCACTTATAAGGTATTTTAATTTCTATTTTCAATAATGGGCTCTATGTTTTCTTGTTACTCTGATTAAGATTTAAAATTGTGTAACAATACTTGCTATATTTATGACGGAGGGAAGTGGATTTACTTCTGAAAATAAAAGCCCTCAAGAACAAAACCATTTAAACATACACAGTTGTTTTTTTTTTAATTCCTCCATCATTACATGTAGCCCATATGGTGCAATTTACACACAGATTCTGTATATATGTACATATATAAATTCACTATATATTGTGATGCATATAGAGTTGCCAGAGAATGCATGTCTTCCACTTATGCAAAAAGTAGCAGATATGACTCCTTATTTTAGGACACTAGTATTAAAGTTTTCCACACTCAGATTTTCCCACTTAAGGAATTTTTTTAATAAGCTAATTCAATATCATATTTTTATACATCAAGCCACAGTTTTCTTCCCCCTCCTCTGTAATATGTACTTTTTTTGGACTGATTTATGGAGATTTAATACTGTATCTGTGCTGTATAAGTAAATAATTTTAATTTGGCCATCTGCCCCATATAATACATCTCCAAGGCCATACCCAGGCTTGCACTCAGAGGCATCAGGGGGGATATCTAATGAAAGTTTATGAGGGCAGCAGATGTTCACTCATGCTGTTTGATGTCGGTGAGATCTGGAACTTTACCACTAGGAAATCCAAGAATAGAAGTCACAAGAGCAACATGCAAGCTTCCTGCAAACACACTACTAATCAAATCAGTATTAAAACTGGAAGGAATTTATGTGCAGGCAAGTCCAGGAGCTTCTTTGCTATGTTCCCTTCTCTTACTTGTAAACAGAATTCACCATTAGTCATGCCCATTTTAGTAAAGCTGCCCATGGCTTTTGAGGCTTGGAGGTCTCAATACAATCAGAGCCTTCTTACCATGAAGTACCTTCAACTGGAACAAAGGAATTTACTCAACTCTTTATGCCTGTTGGACCTAAAATTTTCTGAGTAGAACTGCTGTTTCATTCATAGCAAGTGTTAAAAAAAAAATACACCTATATCTTTATCAATATTCAAGAAGTGATACCAGAAGATTTTTGTTCCTGTTTTTTAGCAATGACATAGAATAAAAATATTCAAGTGCCTAAATTATTTAGAAGCATAAACTTTGTTTTCTGTAGTGGTAATAGCACTCACAGACCTAAAACTAATTTGTTTTCAATGGGTTTCTGGTTTCTACTTATGTAATGAATTTATAATTATGAGAATTGGGCTCCTAAGTCACCTAAAAACCATTAACAAGTTTCTGTTAATGAATAATTAAATTCACAAATATTACATGAACACCTACATGACAGATACACTGAGGGATGAAAAATTATTAGAAAGGATTGATTGTCTGCTGATACACTTCCATTTTGGTCTCTGAACCACCATTTTCATACAAAATATTCACAACTATGACCCTTTCTAAGAATAAAGATGAGTTTATCATATAAACAGAATTTAAGACTATCTACTACTGACCTTATTGTTATGGCTTTTTCTTTGGAGTAGAGAAAGAAGATGCAGGTAGGGCAGTTTCAATGAGAAAACTACAGATTTAACATCTACTAAGATCCACATAGATCAAAATCTAGATATAAATATTCAGAGAAAGAACCCCTATCAGTAGGTAAAATATTTTAGTCACTAGATTTTTACCACATACATAAAAAATCTCATTGATTTCCATTACACAAGTGACTGCAACCTGAGAGGAAAAACAAATGGAAAAAAAGACTTCCATGCACTTCAATAGGCTTTAGATTATGTTTCTAGTGACCAATAGATCAGAGAAAGAATATAATGCATAATGATAAAAAATCAGGCTCCTGCAACAATTATATATTCACACGGTAATGGTAAAACATCCTTTTTAATAGGTCATTTTAAAGGACACATACATATATACATTTTAAAAGGTTACCTTAAGTGGAAAACACAGATAAGGCAAAAGAATTTCCTAACTTTATTTTTCTAGGGAAACACTGATCTTCCACCACAATCCATAACATTCAGTCAGAATATCATTCTATGCAAGAGTGAACGAAAGGCACAGCAGAAGCAATTAATTCATGGCATTCCTAGAGGTGACAATAATAATTACAGAAGTTAAAATTCCTGTCCTTTTGTATATTTCCCCTTCTATGCATTTACATCTCATTTCCAATATAATTTGGTTTCCAGTAAAAAACTTCCAGTATTGTCAAGATTTCATTTTTGTTTTATTATGACTTACTGTGGGAAAGGCAGCAGTAAAACAGTGAACAACCAACCACCAGATAAATATGTGCAAAATCAACCTCTTTTCCATGGACTTGCCTTTTTGTCTTAGAAATTTTCCATCTTATTTGAGCTGTTAAGCTTAGTGTTTTGTACAGCATGATTAAATGGGCAAATCACTGCAGACCAGAAATGGTGTTTCCTACACCCAGATCCTAATTAAACCACTTTGAAATGCATTTTTTTTCTTTTAAATTAAAGAAAAAATATTGTGATATTACTAAAAAAATAATCTCCCCAGGTCACTGTTGTGTCTAATTGTTGTCTAAGTGGTCCCCTTAACTTCATTCAGCAATGCATCCTCTGAAAACTGTTTTGGTGTTGTGTGACATAACAGGAGTACAGACACTGTTAACCAGTCATGTCTCTTTATTTTTCTTGAAGAATTATATTCTGATTCCCTGCCCTGACTTTATTAGACTCCAAATGGACAGAAACAGCCCGAATCTCATAATTAGGTAATAATGCCTAGATAAATGCAACACAGACAGTGAGAAACTAAGTTCACACAGTCAAGCCTTATCTTTCAATCTTCTAGATAAATCCCCACAGCTTGATGGGAAAATCTCCAAATCAACCCATTTGTAATTTAATCTGAGAAATGTTATAATGCAACAGAATTACCTTTTGGCTAAACCACTACAAAACTTCTCCTAAACTACAGCATCAAAATAGCATCTTCCAGGAGAAACCACATGTCTGTGCTCTGGTATTTAGTGACTAAGAGCATAAAGTCAAATGAATAGATGGATTAGATTAAACTATATTAAGGATAAATTAAGTATTGATAAACTTGATAAAACATGATGTTACTCTGATGTGCTACAACACAGAATGACATATGGCTGAACCAAATGTCAATTTAAAATGCTGTGATGTACTACAGAACTTGGATCAGCACGGTATGATATGACAAGAATCCTAAATAACAAAATAAAAAATTGGAAGAGTTGTCTCTAGTAGTGAAAACCGCAAGATTTCAGTTCTAGTTTAGCCAAATATAAGACTACAGAAAAAAAAAAAAACCCACAACACGCCAAAACCAAACCCAAAACCCAGTAAATGAGATTAGCATCTTTTAGTTAATCCTTATCTCGATAAAAAGACTTCTATATTTAAATATTTCAACACTTGCTAGGAATGAGCCTCATGACAAATTTCAAAGGAAGACTAGTAACCAACATGAAAATGGTTAGTTTCACATGGTTATTGTCACTGATTCACTCAGGAAGACCAGTCCTGAAGGAATCTCATGTGTGAATGTACATATAAAGAGTAAGACAAATTTTCTGGCTTGGAAACTGTGCATAAGAACACATTACTGAGCTTTTAAAGTCCTGTATCCATAGTACTGCCTTGTTCCATTTACAAGTCATATTCTTAACCCACCTCATGTTTGTATTTTGGCAATTACAACAGTCCTTTAGTCCTTTAAAGAGACTTATTCTACAAACAAACCATGATCCTTTCTCAAATATTTTTTTATCTCAAAAGAGATATTTAATCAAAATTAACTTCATACTTTTTCAATTATGGGCATGATTTCTCTGCTTCTAGCACACTCATCATAAACATGGATATGACGTATGGTTAACAGAGTAACACAACCACTTTGTACATCATATGCTGCAGTTGTCATACTCGTTTTCACTCCCATGAGAACAGAACTATACCTTCTACCAAAATCTACAATCTTCACAAATTGTCAGGATTTGACAAGGGACTCATCCAGGAAATCATCAGAAAAAGAGAAAAAATTATTTGTTCCCTGTAGTACTTGGAATCTGGATCTCAAAACGCTCTGAGAAATGAAGGCATCTGCACTACAGAGACACTATCAGCTTCCACTTCACACAGAGCAAAGAGCAAGCAGGTGAAAATGTATTTTTCAAAGAAATAAAAATAAAAAAGAAAATAATTAATAAGCTTGACTTCTCCAAGGAAAAAAAAATAGTGGTGGTTAATATATAATGCTATTTAAACTGGCTGCCCTGGAGACTGATATAATTTTCTTTAGCCAGAATGCAAACAGAGTGTCTCACAAGCTTTCCAATGAACTAAAACATGTAAGAACCATTTAAAGAGATGACAGGACATTAATTAATTTAAAAGCTCCTGAAAAGCCTGTTAGGAAGAACACTATATGAACAGAATTTTTATTGGAGCTATGACAGATATATAACAGATCTTTCACATTAGTTCCCCTATTGTACACAGTTCTCCCAACAATCACTTACAACCTCTTACAAGCATTTCACTGTGTGACACCAGAGACTGCTCCAGGCTCTAGAATGGGACTCAAAAAACAACCAACTAACCAAGTCTTTACTACTCATAGTGGGTAAAAATTCCTTACAAACTTCACTCACTCACTAAAGATTGCTATAGTCCTGGTACAAGATTTATATCACAAGCCATACTTTTTCCATACATTTAATGCCAGCCATTTTTTTTTTTTTTTTTTTAATTCAAAGAAAGGAAAAGATTCTAGTTACTGTGCTCTTTCCACCCAAGACACCAGATTAAAAAGCATGTCTGTATGGATATAATATTTAAAATTTATGCTTAGGACCAAATAAATACATTGAAGGCACTGTGAATAGACAACAATCACATCTTCTCAAGGACATTAGCAGCTCAAACTTTCATTAACTTAATATGTCGTCAGAAGACAGGAAGATAATAAAAACTATGATCAGGAAAAGGTTCAAACATGTTTTTAAAAAAGAGAATCAGGTTCTATGAGATTTCATATGACCTACCTGTTAGGCAAGGGATTCTGTGAAGTCTAGGTAATGGTTTTAAGTATGGGCTAGATAAATATTAGTTACTATCTTCATCTTATTTTTGAAGATCGAGGTAGTCCCTTGTCTCTTGCCTCCTATTTCAGGTCTCTTTCAATAGAGTCCCACTCATCCTGAATGACTGATATACTACTCAGAGTAGGTTTCCATGCTATATAACACAGCAAAAACCTATTTAGTAAGACTTAATATCTTTTAAAATACTGAATTAAGAAAAAACTATGAAGTAGCTAAGGAAAGGTGTTATTCTAAATCAGTGGAAATAAAGATCTTGGAGTTTTATAACTTAGGTAGGATAATACTACACACACTAAATATGAAAAGTAACTGTATTGGTCATTTCCTAGTATACTACTTCTAGCCATACACAGTGGTGTCACAGCAGAAAACAAAAAGTTTCCCATCATATTTAACTAACAAGTAATATGGAACCTATTTCCACAGCCTTGATGTCAATTTACATTACTGGCATTAGAGCTAATTGAATAAGATTCAGGGCAAAATAAGTGAATTCTTTTGTTCATCTTTTATTTGGGAGTCATCATCACCTGAACTTGAGTTACAGTTGTCATACATTAATGTAAAAATTAAATTAATATTTGTACAGCAACAAAACAGCAAATCCTCTTAAACACATTTCCAAAACCTTTGATATTATAACAAAAATAATTGACCTGGACAAGGAGCAGCATGAGACACATTCTTATTTCTAGCTGAACAACAGCCTGAGATAGAGACAAGCAAATGTAGATGACCTACCAGCTATGTACCTCTCTTTTTAAATGGCAGTACAAAAGAATGGATGGATTCAAAATAGTTATTGGACAACTGGAAGATAGAAAACATGGAGATCTGCTACCAGCCATCTGAAATGCTTCTTCTTACTTGCCTGAGTATCATGTTTTAAGAATTCAAGCTGCAAACACATTGAAGTAACCCAAAAATCATTTAACAACTTGACATATAGATAAAGAAAGAGCTGAGGCAGGAGCAATGTATGTGGTTCCCAGGAGGATAATCCACCTGAGTTATAACATTTCCAAATGTGCTGCATAATGTAAGTATTAATAGGACACAGGTGCCTTTGCTGTTGCATAGAAACAGGTGCACTGAGGCGAATCAAGTTATTTTTAATAAAGTAATTTCCATTTTAGACAACACAAGGTGGAGATTCTAGAAACAGCTCCCAAATTCTGAAGTGCCTGTTGCTGTCCACTAACACACAAGTCTCCATGCTTTGCAAAAAACCATTATCCATGTTGGATTAAACATCAGAACTGGATATAGGATAAAACTTTGGTGCCAAAAATTAATCCAGGAAACACTGTCATTCAAGCATATATACACCAAGATCTATAAAAGCAAAGAAATATGCCACTGGAAGTTTAACATGCAGATTAACCAAGTTAATAAATCAATGTCTTAAACAGAAAGAGAACGAAAAATAAAGATAATTAGATATGCTATAGATATGCACTGCAACTTAAAAACTAAATAATTTTTAAAAACAATATGCCACATTTACTGCAGCCTGCTGTAATAATATTGCAATACAGCCTCAGGCTCTGATCACAAAATAATGCTAGAGCAGGACTAGCTGCACTTGGATAGAAATATCACAAAAAACATGGGGTATTTCTGAATGCACTATCAGCAACATATTTGCCAGGATGGAATCCTTTTTTCAGAGAAACAATCTAAGCCAGCATCTAAGCTTGGCATGTAAAACCTCTGATGAACACAACCCTTTCATTACAGGTTCATTGCCAACCACAAAAAGAAATGGCATGCCTTTGAAGAGAATCTGGCCATCATTGGTTCTAAAGTCTTCAGAACTAATCATAGTCTGAGGAAATTACTTCCATTTTCAGCAGGTTGTTCTCTGTTTCCTCACTTAAACTGTTTTGAAACATTGTTCAGTGTTAAGAAACAGCTGTAATATTCCAGCACAGAAATAGTTCATTTAACCACTAAGCACATGATAAATAGCCTCAATTATCTGTGGTCCAAAGGGGCAGTGTTTTATGCTGATTAAAGATTTGGTATCTTAAAGTCAGAAGTGTTTGCCCTAATAGCATTTTGGCTGCAGAATATAGCTACCTTTTTGTACTAGATTTGATCCATAATATCCAATTCCTGGGATATGCCTCCCTACTTCTGCAGGATCCAGCAGCATCCCCATTGCAGCTCCAGTACATCTCCAGTCCAAGTGTATGCAAAGATTTTTAGGAGACACTGAATGTAAAAGATTCTATAAAAGAAATCATCATCACAGTCTGTAAGACAGTATAGTCTAAAGATAAAGGAGAAATGAAAATGAGGATACAGATGGGTAATTAAAATTGTGATTTTACATCTGTTATTACAAATCAAGACCTGCATTAACTCTGATCATAGGGGGGGAAAAAAAAGCAAGAATGCTGAAAAGCATGAGAACCTTCCAGTATATAGTGAAACACCAGCCTACATCATGCAGTTAAATACTAAAAACAGCTTTCAGAACCAGTGTTAAGAAATAGAAGACTTAGGGGATGGAAAATTTCAGGGTCATGTCTCATTTTCTGATTGAAAAAATCTGTATTTGTAAAAAAAAGAAATCAGCTAGGAGGGTTTTTTTCTTAATTAATAATTGTTAAAAGAATTTTAAAAGGTAGCTTCAAGAGAACAACAATGACCTAGTCCTCAACCAGGGAACCCTTGAAATTATGAGCCCTTCATTTTTCCATATATCAACAGCTTGTTATGATTTCTGCAAAATTTATGCACAAGTTTCTTACTTCAGAAAATGCATCTTTCTTACAATGAATGGATAATTTTATATTAAACAAACTGAGAGACTCGTTTATGTTTCTAAGTCTGCTATTGACTTCCTGTGTAATTTTGAATTTAATTTCATTGTATGTTTCCCCATTGTATGTTTCTGTTTTGAGAACACTATGATACTACAGTAATGAAGACCACATAAGATACTAGACATATGTATTGAAGCCTTTCTTAGCAACAGAAAACTCATGGCTTTTTTCTCCTTGGGAAGATAATAATGGATGAGCAGTCTTGACATCCTGAGAAGATATATTTTTATCAGGGACAGTGTATCTTGACACTCTGCATATCTGTGTAATAAAAATAAGTGCCAGTGCCATTAAGTGAGAGCTTGTAGCTTTCAAAATACATAATCCAAAATTGTTAGAATATTATATATTAAAAAAAGTAATTAAATATGTGTGTATAGAATCTACACAAATAATGCTCAGATACAGAAAAGGCTTTTGTAAGAACATCCTCAAATTACATCCATCATACATTTATGTACCATAACTAGCAATGTATGTCCTGATGGGATTAAAGTCTTGAGACCACAGAGCTTAATCGTGTTCTTGAAAAAAGACAATTAATGCTAAAACATTGTAACCAAGATCAATCTAACTTCTTAGTTGTCAGTTTTTGTATTCTTTGTCACTAGCCCTTTGCTTAATTCTATTCTGCACTCCTCAGCAAGACCTCTAAAACTGCTTCTCCAAAATTCCTTAAGATATTGTTTTAATTTCCTGCAAACACAGTCAATATGAAAAAAGGTATTTATACATTTTCTTAGGAAGGAATGCAGAATGAAATTAATTGTACCATAAAACATAATTGACTGAATGTTGAAAAGTGCAAACTGAGTCAAAAGAAAATCTAAATATTCCCAGAGTTAACTACTTTCCTTCTACATCAGGAATTTACAGCGGTTGGCTTTGTTACTTTGCTTTCTCAAAAACTGAATAACAAAAGCAGGACAATAAATGGATCCAATTATTTGTACAAAATATTGTTCTTCCAACAAAAAGACCAAGACCAGTGCTCTGTATACTTTGCCACTTGCTTAAGTCAGTCAGAACTGAATGAAATCTTTCAGCATGTTGAATGGATGTTACTTTAAAGCACTAAGAGCACTTAAATTCTCAGGGATCCTGGTGTTGGAAAAAGCAGGTTTAAAGAAGAGCAAAGGCCATTCTCTCGGTCATTATCATTCTCAGATGCAAGCCTGTTGCTCAGTAGGGTGGCATTCATGGAAACTGCACTCAGCAGAGTCAGCTCTTTGACAGGTTGCTCCCTCCCTTAAAGAAGGGCAGGCTTTTGAGAAAGATTTTTCTCCTCTTTTCTTCTGCCTAGGCCAGGAACAGATGAAGGTACCTCACCAAACACAAGGGAGGACTTGAACCTTGGTCTTTGAAATAATTTTATCCACTGCATAGGAGACTGAACAATTTTTTTGGCACGGTGAGCAAGACAAACTGTAGATTTTTACTTTTCTTTAGTGAAGACCAAGGTACTTCAGGGGAAAGAAATTATGTCTGTGTACTCACTTGACAGTTAATACAATGTAATATCATTACTCATGTTAGGCAAATATTAAATATTAGTGCCTTAAGAATTTTCAGTGTTCACCCCCCAATTGGTTTGTTTGTTTTTTGGTTTCTTTTTAACTCAGATAATTTCTTTTTTGTTTTTTTTTTCTTTTTCCTCTGGACATAGTCTAGTAAAAAGGATTACAAGAAGAGATCTTTCTCAAAAAATTACTGGTAGACTGTAAATATCTGCAGCAGAGTATTTTCAATTCATCCTATGCATTTATTCAGCACAGAAGTTGAAGTCAGAGACTTATAAAATAATTTCTTTCATATTTAAAAATTCAAAAACCCACATTAAGTTGCTGCTTACTGAAATACAGAAGAATTATTACTGTAATTTAAACACTAAATATTTGCAAATAACCAGTACATTGAAGAAGATACCAATCTGATTTCAGATAAGTGCAGATGAGTTGAAAATAAAGCATTATTTACCCACTCAGTGTAATCACATTTTATCCATTTTTTATAAGTGTGCAGAGAGAATCACAGAAGCAAAACATAAATAAGACCTGTATGAAGAGCTCTTTATTATTGCAGCTTGTGAAAAAAAAAAAAATCAGAGTTTAATTGAGCAGATGAAACCACATCTTCCAAGCATGAATTAATTTGGAGTAGAATCTGAGTTACACAGTGAGATATAACCTGATGGATTCTTAATTTCCATAAATTGAAAATTCAATAATTTTCTTCCAAAACTTTAGTAAAAATTTAAGATGAAACTTCATACCATTTTATACTAGACAAAATAATATTTTTAATTAGATGAACCCATTAACTTTTTCTACCTTTTATTTCCTGTGTGTCTCTAACCCTGACACTAACTAAGCAAAAATACACAGATAGAAATCCTTTTTTTTTTCCAAGCCTTGTCAGTCAAGATGTGACTATGATTTTTAAAGACAATATGAAAAATATTCTCATTAATTCTTGAGATTATAAAGGGCAGAAACTCAAGACATTTTACAAGTCATATGTACAAGCAATCACCTGGAATCCACAACCAGTTCTTTTAAGCCAAATCACAATATTCAATAACTAAAAAGAAAAATTAGTTCAGTCTATTCATCCAAACAAACATCACAGACATATCAAATTAACTAATAATCCTTTTTTAAAAACATAAATAAAGAAGAATATGGGATAGGGAGCTTGTTTTTTTTTTTCCCATAGAAGTTTTTCAGTCTATAAACAACTGCTTTGTAAATAAACAAGAATTACTTATGTTCTTAGAGTACATGTTATTGTGGGAAATGAATACACATGGTGAACATAGAATGATGCAACTTTTATCTTCAGCATCCCTAGACTTCAGATATTTGGGAAGGATGTCTCCACTTTTCCAGTGACATTGGAAAGATTATGAGACAAGATGAGACATGGTCTTCCAAATTATGTCTTAAAACAGCTTCCTTTAACACCTACAATACTGAAAAACAGTTTACATGCACACAAGACAAGGTTGCAATAGGATTATAACATGCAGACTCACATGCTTTATCAGATGCTATGGAAGTTCTGTAACACTTTTCAAACCCAAAATATTTCACAAAAACATGCAAAATAAAAACATAAAACATAAAACTCTGAATAGTAGTTTAAAAGACTTAATAAAATCTAATATTTCCTTTCTTCTGGAAGGGAGCCATCATTACTTAGAAGAAAACTATGTTGTATTAGTAATCCAGAGGCTGTCCTAACATTTTAACTTTAAATTATTGCAAATTACAAATGTCAGACTCTTGCCTCTAGACAGATGAAGGGATGAATATTAGTTGTTTCCTCCTTATTCCTGGAAAGGTATGCACATGGAATTAGAGACACACTTCAGATAATGAATTTTGGATAGATTTATATTTTGGTCACATCTTTGCAAAATGTCTTTTATCCCACCAGACATCTTAGATTATAACTTGATGTGTACAACTTTGATACAGCTACTTTCAAAACAGCAACATCTGCTCTAGATAGAAAGACAGACATTGCCACAGAATTTTCTGATGCTGGGAAGATGCTGAGACCAACCATGTACTTTAGTCAAGAGAAAAAAACAACAAAACCAAACCACAGTCACCACCTTATAACCCACAATCCACATAATTAGATAATTAGAGTGATTGCTGAAAATGCTGCAACCCAAGATAAACTTGGGGGTTTCAGTGGAGGCAAACCCCAAGCCTAATATAGTGATTTTCCTGTTTGTCAGCATTTGAAAACACCCTATCTATTTTTATTTCAACTTTCCCTTGAAGTATTTAAATTCCTTTGGCAGGTTGAGGTGTGCAGCATTTATTCCTTGATTTAACAGCTAAACTAGATCTTCAGGAATGAACCATTTTAGTGTGCTAGATTCAAAGAAGCCACAACAACTCATCAATTTAGGGAAAACTGGTCTTTCATTTTTATTAGACTTCTTCTCTTTCTACCAAAATAAATGCCAGTACTAGAGATTGACTGCAAAAATTATTTCTGCACTTGATAGCAACTAAAATCACATAAATTATTTAAGATTATTTTTATTTCAAGAATAAAATTAAAAACTATTAGTAAGCACTACTTTTATAAATTTAACACATGAGAACAATTCCGTTGTATAAACCAAATTATTACAGAGAATGCAGTAATAAAACAGACCAACCAATTAGCCAGAAAAATTTAAAATTATGGTTTTTTTACAATTCAGCAGGGTTTTAGAAGATTGGTCTGTTGAATTAAAGTTTAAAGTAGATATGCTGATGTTTATTCAGCTTTTGGAATTGAAAAGAAAAATTTTTAAAAAATCATTTTCAAGCAAAGCAGTGCCCTTTCGGAAAAAATAAATAAATAAATAAATAAATATATTGTAAAACATGACACAAGTTTCTAATCATTATTCAGTTAGGGGAGCCAATGTTCAAAAAATCACAAAATACTTGAAGGTGGAAGAGGACACTGGAGGTCATCTCATCTAAGCTCTCTGCTCAAAGTAGGGTCAACCAGAGCAGGTTCCCCAGGATAATACTCCACAACCTCTCTGAGCAATATGTTTCACTGTGTCACTATCCTGACAGTGGTTTTGTTTTTTTTTTTTTTTTTTTTTTCTTTCCAATGTATAAATGATATTTTGAGGGAGGTATAAACATGCTGTAGGGCAGAAAGTGGAAGAAAATTGGTCTTTATGGCTTTCAAGGGCTTCAGAAAATGTGAAGAAAGATGAAATGTTCAGTTCAAATAGTAATCAAATTCAAGATGAAAAATTCACATTTTGGGGGGGATATATAGAGGAATGGTGTTTTAATAGTTTTATAGGAAAAGGCTTTGAACCTGAACGTTGACATAAAACTTCAGCACAAAAAATATAGAATATTGAATTGAGATTTGCACCTTGACTCAGTTATGTCCAGGTCCAAAAGACCTAATAAATCAGTTCATCGAACTTATTTTCCATTGTCAGTCTATTTGGCAGTGGTACTTATCATAATTTTCAGTGTTAAATTTTTTTGGTATTTAGGGCTGATTGTACCTGCCTCATAAAAGAGAGTGACAGAAGAGTTGTCTGTATTCAAGTTAGCCAGTTCAAAAGGTCTGCTATAAATCATAAAACTACTTGTTGTTCTCCTTATCATCATTTGATACCAAGGTACCAAACTACCTGCCTTCTTTTCCTAAAAGACAGGATAACTTCTTTCTTTCTATACCCTGAGCTCTGAAAATAATTCTCAGCACTGTCTGCCTTGAGGCTGTTACTGACTAGCACAATTCAGCCATTGCAGTTTATATCCTTCAGAGGTGATTATACATTCTCCCTTTGATCCTTTTTCCAAAACTCAATTCATGCTGTTAAACTCTATACTACATATCAGGCTCAATTAATCTTTACTTGTAAATCCTCTGACCTCTCATCATTCTCATAGCTCTTATCCACACCTTAAAAATGTTTATTCTTTGATCCTACCACCTCTGAGATTTTAAGGTCAGGTACTGATAAAGTTCAACATATGGGGAAGTATGTCACCAGTATGAAGAAGAACAATAAAGAAAAAATTCATAAATGTAAGTGGAGATTGCTTCTCACCAGGGCTACCATCTGCTTTGAGAATGACAGCTAATCATAAAGACATAGAAAATGAGAAAAAAAGAGAATAGCAAGAAGATAGAATAAAAAACAAAACAAAAACAAAGAAAAACAACAAAAAAAGCCCATCAAAAAAAGCCCAGCAAAAAAACCAAATTACCCCTGTATGAATTCTTTAATTTTCAGAAGAAAATATGGATTGGCATTTAATTTTTATAGTTGCTATTAAAAAGCCACCTGACACATATCAATAAAATCTACATGAGATCCGTATCCTCTGAAATCTAGTTTATACCTGCATTCCATTTGCAATCTAGCTTGGATTTGTATCTCCTACTGATTACAATGTAGATTACTGTAGAGTATCATGAGGTGGGAACTAATTTAATCTCAATAAATGACCTTTTCAGATGCTTTAAAAATCTTAGCAAATTTACATTTATTAGATCATGAACTCCTCAGAAGAGCTGATATATTAAATACATATCTAGTAGAATTATTGTTAGTAACACACTAAGAGCAAAAATAATGATTAGCATACCTTGCCATTATCTACATTTTAAAAATAGATAAGCTGAGTCACAAAGTGCCAAATGTATTTTTACATTACCAAAGTAATTTGTAGGAACAGATTTGTTCCTGTGTACCATGTGGGTACTTTACACTCAGATCCTACAGAAACAAGACTTACCACAGAGATGAAGATGAAGATATGATAGGCTCTACAAAAGCTGTCCTCAGTGGCAGCTAGCTGGGTGTAGGCTCCAGCTTCTTGTAATGTAAACCAATATTGTAAAGCTAAAATAGCTGAATTTTCAGAATATGTGAGCTGTTAAGAGGCAATCAAGCTTGCCTAATGACATCCTTCAGTAGCAAAATTCCAGCAAAGAAGCTATACAGTGAGCTATTAAAGACAAAAATGGTTAATTTAGACTAGTACAGACCAAAAGCAAATATGTCAAGGAAATTTTGCAATGTATCATTTTCTGAAATAGCTCCTTCCTTCAAAATATGCTGAAAGTGACTTTAAAGGTTTTGTTAGCTCTTTTAAGAAAGGTCAATAATTATAAAAAACTACAGGAATTCGTAAAATATCTGCCCCAGAAACTGAGAGCCTCTAGCCACAAGCAGGAATAAATGAAGATTGGTTCACTTTTACCTGACACTCCTTGGGCAATTTCTTAATAAAATGAACTCAGCTTGAAGGAGAGAGATTGAGGAAACTGCTCAGCTGTCAGTTATAACAGCAGCTGAAACTCTTTTTCCTTGCCCATGAAAAACACCCAGGATATAAAAGTTGGATTACAAGGTACAGTCACACCTAGGAACTGAACTATTCTAAAAAACAGAAAAAACTGTTAAGGACACAAAGAAATTCTTCAGAAATCAAGGATGAGACTAACATGAACTCAATTGTCTACCACTCTGACTTGTACAGACCTTAATGTAAAAGAGTTTGCTTTGATTTGATGGTAATTATTTGAACAAGTCATTTTTGATGTGACTTTCAGAAAATGAGAACTGCAAAGTCCTGTTGTATTTGCCCAAACAAATTCAAAGGACAAGGATATTTTATGATATATTTTGATAGGATATTTGAATCATACAACAATTATTTTATTGTTGCTTGATTCTCCAACCATCTTGCCGAAATCTTTATCCAATTTTTAACATACAGACTTTTGCAAAATAAATTTATATGTTTCCACAATACTTAAGAAAGTAGCTACAAAATATATCGGGGTAAAATTCAAAGAGAAAAAACTCATAGCTTTTACAATAAAAAAATCCTGTTAAAATAACTTTTAATCTTTCTGTTGCTCTGTATTTAGGAAAATTTCTCTTAAATGTCTCAAGAACTCATCTATTTTCTGTATTTTCTCCCTCAAACATTTTTTCCCTTGCAAAAGAACAAAACATTAGAAATTGTCTGTATTCTCATTAGTTATTTTTGTTTGTTTCTTCAATCTTATACATCCCTACCCATAATAATGAAAGGGCTGAAACCCAGCACAGGCAGCAAATCCATTTTCATAGTGTACAGAGATAATAATAAATCATCTTAAGGTCCAGGTTTATTAGAAATGACTGAAATACATTACAGGGCAGCAATAACTTCAATGGTTGGTTTGCCAACCAGTGGTGTGGAATTAAAAATGCATTAAAATTTATAGAAAGGAAAGTAAATAGCAGAGAGTTTAGATTGGTTTTGACATAGTTAAATGAAGCATTATTTCTCTTTGTGTGGTTAATAAAATAAAACTCTACAGAATGTGAGAAACATTCTCTTTTCAAAGCTGTAAGGTGAAAAAAAAATCCATTATTAATTAAATTTAATGCTTATTCCCTCCACTGCATGTCAATGATGCATTTCAGAAGAGAAGTGCAATGAAAGGTTCTTCTCTTTGCTTCTCCAGAAGCCACTTCTATAGATTTTTAACAAGCATGTTCTGTGCAAATTTTGTAGGTACAAATGTAAAACAAACACATATTAGCACAGGAAGATCTATTGTAATAATATTAGTAATAGTAATAATAATATAATACTACAACACAATTACATAATTAACCCGATTTGCACAAATTTCCCAAAACTTGCCAGACCATTGCCCAGCTTTTTTCCAGAGGAGCAGAAAACAATGAGAATGGAGACCTGCTTAAGATACACTCCTTGTATAAGGAAAACTTGATGGGAACTGTGAGGATGGGAGTTTTCTAAGGGCTCAGCTGCCCCAGGGAACAGGGTGTGGCAGTCAGGCCAAAGAGCCCTGCAGCTGCTGAGATGAGCACAGGATTTTTAGAGCTCATAGAACCATTCTATTTTTTCAGTTCCTACATGAACAGGTAAAAATGCCACTGACAGGGTGTTTTTTCCATGCTAACACTTTAGGAAGATATGAAACTCTCTATATAGTCTGGCCTACATCCTACAGGTGGCATAAGCCAACACATGTGCCTAAATTATGTAACAGGCACTAATGAGAACAAGCTATCAAAATTTACCCTTTTTTTCAGCTAAGGCTCTAGGCATGGCAGAAGCAGGTAAATGTCTTTAATTTTCAGGACTGCTCCAGCTATTTCTGACTACAGCTGCTCTTTTTTAGCTTTCAAACTACAAAGACACTCCTATCAGATAGGGCTAAAGGAGGGAAGGAATCTCTACTGCTGTAATTGGGAATCTTTTATGCTCACTTTGCATTGCCCAAGCACACTGCTTGGAAGGAAAGAATGCAAAGGAAGAAAGGGGTCATTCATTGTAACCAATGGAGAGAGAATAGTAAAATTTCAGAGTTGAAATATAATTAACCAAATTGTATTTGACTATGACATGAAAGTTATCTACTTATAGTGTCAGAGTCTTATTTCATAGTTTTAACACTGAGCATGGTCAAGACCTCTATCTGTATGCCCAGAAACACTAAATAAAACATCCTGAAAATATTCCTGAAATACCCTCAGAAATATTCTGAGAAGTATTTTTACAACTTTACCACGCTACCTTCCTGTTGACACACATTATTTTCACCTATTTTCCAGGCTCTGCCTGCTTCATGTACTCATTAGGCCATTCATACTGGAGAAAAATTATAGTAGTTGACTCTATAAAAGTCACATCAACAAAGAACATCAGCTTCTTCTATTCTATAGTCTGGCCTCTATCCCAGCTTACAAAAATATGTGGGTTTTTTTCTTTTTTTTTTTTTTTTCTTTTTTTAACAACATACAGCTGAAATTCTTGCAATATCTCTGAATTCAAGCAAAACATCTCCTCAACTCCCAGTGATAACATTTGTTGTGATCATACCAAATGGCAAATAATTAACTTCTTTACCAGTTCCAGTGTTTTCTTTTGGCAAATAAATAATTTGGAAAAATCCCTTATGAAACAAGCTCCTATCTCTACTCTCACTGAAATAAAGGAAATAACATTTACAATCAATATGTGAATATGGGGCTGAAAGACAAGTGGTTTTACCTAAATCAAAGAAAAGAAAAGTTTTTTTTCAATTATAAATGCATATATTTATGAATGGACATCAGATACATCAGATACATCATCATGAGAACAGCCTCTAGGTGTCATTGAATAAATCCAGATTTAATCTACAAAAATTTTTAAAAAACTGAAATATTGTCCTAATAGCACAGAAAATTTTAAAGATCTTTTAACAATTAGAAAATGCAAGTTTGATTTTATTAATTCTACTGCACAAACTGCACTACAGACACTCTGAGAGAGCTGGAAATAATTATGCAACATGTAGCCAACCTATGCAAGTTATAGCACTAATCCCTGATGCTTCAGGAATACAAACTGTTAATCTCTGTTTGTCATAAAGAGGACTCTTTAGAGCAGCAGTGGGTATTACATGTATACAGTGAACATTAGAACCCACAGTGATAGATGCTGGATTGCCTGAATCTTATCTTCATCTGAAATAAAAAAAAAAACAAAAAAACCAAATCCAAACCCCACCAAAAAACCAAAACACAAACCCCAAGAAAATGCCAAAACACTTTGGATTTTTACTATGTGGTGTTGGCCATTGGTTTGGTCAGAAATATAAGGATTACTTATATTAGGTAATATTATCAATTTCCATCCAGTCAAATGTCATGAGTTTCTTTCATTTTTTCTTAATTTTTGTTATGGTATTTCATAAGGCTAAAGGAATTACTGATAGGCATCCATAATCACCACAAACAAAGCAGGATGTATCCATCCTCATTCTTTTAAAAGACAAGGTGAAATGTGAGATGTGCCTACTTCCAGTAACAATATTATAGCATGTCTAAGCAAGATCAGATTCTCACTTGCCTTTGCATTCCCTCAATTTCTCAAGGTTTCCAAGAAAAATGAACATTTACCCTTTGATATTAAACACAAGGTCAGACAGAATAAGTGGTTGCAAATGCCCATTACTTTCCTGTCATCTGCTCAATTAAGGTTTCCAGCTGTCAGTATCTAACATTGCCACACCATTAAAAATTAAGGGACATTCAGATCCATTGATCTGTATCAAGAGCGCTTTAACGGGAAAGAAAAAAAAAAAAAAGGCAGAAATCATAATTTTCCTAAAGTGTCAAATTATTAGATGAAAATGTCAGGAGGAAGAAAGGAACAGAGAACTCTCTCAGAGCTGCTCAGGTGTCAATTGGTGCAAATAAGATAATTGTTGCTGCGCTCCCCATTACTCCTCAACTGTAACCAGGCACCTTAATTTGGTCAGAAAGGTAAGACATTCTAGAGTAGAAAAAGGATGTGTATATGTAGATTTTCCAGGCAAATACCTTTTCATTTTTATTTGACACTCTAGAATAAAACTGACAAGGTGTGTATTGAGGGATAAAAGTATGTTAAATATACTGGAACCAAGGGCCATAGCACAGAATTAAACATTACAATGGTAAAATATTCTGCCTATAATGGCATTTGATTAACTTTTTATGCTCTTCTATTTTGAAACTTTTCCAATCAATTGAAAAAAATTATCTTTTTTTCTCTTATCACATCTGAAAAAATCTATAATTTTCCAAGCACTAATATAATCAGACTTAAATTAAAATATTCTGCCGCTATATGTTTCTGCAATATCACTTTTGATGGAATTTGTTTGTTCTGCTTCTTATTTTTTTAGACTTTTAGAGTCTCTTATTACAATTTAAAAGAAGAAAAAATATTATTTTCTATATTAAAAAAGTCTAATGTAAGACTGTCTTTAAGAAATAAATTGTGTTTGAAAAGTAGTAACCACAACAAAAACATAAACCATAAATTCTAACACCTGAAAAATAACCATAAGAGAGAGAATAATGAACAACAGAAACATTATTGTAACTACTAAGCCAATAAAAATTATATGTTCAATATATTTTTTTGCAAACTGAATGTAGCTATAAGTTTCTTGGTTCCTTAAACCTGTTTCCTTAAGCTCATACTACTTCAAGTTCATGGCAAGGGATGAGCAAAAAATTCAGATTTTCAGTACACAAGGATCATATCAAATTTATTTAGCCAGATAAAACCAGGCAGGAAGACAGAGAGGTTTATGAAAGATCCAAAAGCACTAACACCTTTCATCTAAGATCTTGATTAAATAAATGAGATTGATTCTTGACTAATAGTATTTTCCTGGATGCCAAACACATTTGTGTATCTCCTGTGTTGTTTTTAAAAGTTGGAAACCTTTGAAAATTGAAATATTATTTCATTTGCCACCTGCAATGAAACAGAGCTATACAAGAGGAGAGTCTGTTTGTATTGTGTAGTGAGGTGTGTGCTCCCTTAATTTCAAGTTCAGAGCAGAGTAATGCTGCCTGTACTAAGTTATGCAAACCTAGAGAATGACCATTCTTTTCACCTCTGGGTTTTTTGACTATTGGATCAGATATTCACCCTGGTGACAAACTGCAAATATTTGATTTTCTTCTTAAATACGGATACAGTGGAAATCTGCTTTTATATAGTCACTGAAAGTTTATGTTGGGATTTTTTCAAGGTGAGATGAGGGCAGTTAGGATAAAATCACTTTTAGATAATGGTCTAGAGACTTTTAAATAATGTTGACTGTGTGTGTATGTAAATATATATAAAATATTATTTTATGGAAATACTTAAAGCAATATTGAATTCACTATAATAATCACTACCTCCTGCATTACAAGATTTTCTTTTAACATGTCTATTTTTTAAACTGAAAATAGTGATTTCAAAAACAAAAGTCAGACAATTTTGAATAACAAAAAAAAATCTTGTGAGTAGGACATACTGTTTATATATTTAATTTAGGCAGCTATTCTAATGCTAAATAGCTCACTTCTTGCCAGATAATAAAAAGTTTGGAAACCATTTGGATGCAGCTGTTAGACATTATTAGTGATAGTTCAGTAGAATTTATAAAGATAGTGAAATATTATTGATCAAACTAAGGGCTGTAAAACGTTAAAGGACCCTGCAGAGTTAGCACCAATTAGGTTTCTATCAGCCCCAAGTTTAGATGCATGCTGTGTTAGGAATGAAAGATTCCCTAGATACCCAAACTCCTCTTTCTGCTTTCATGGTGTGGTGGGTTTGTTTCAGTGACAGTCTGGTGATATCCCTCCTAGTATGGGAGGTAGCTCTTACAGCAGGAACACAAAAATAAGTTTAATACTTGTTGATACAGATCCAGGAAAAAAAGTCAAACAAGATGAAATGACCTGTCCCAAACTAGAGACTGGAACTGAGCTCAACTCTGAAGCCATCCAAGTCTCACAATGGTGCTGGTCCTCTCCTATGGCTCCTGACCTCAGGCAACACGGATGGACATTTGCATGGATCACCTTGGATCAACAGTGCTCCATGAATGCAAATTACCATGAATACACAGCCCAGAAAGCACTCTGCTGTGTAATGAGTACACCTGGTGTTGTTGCTGTTTGTCTTCTGTTCTATATTCACTAGGAGGCAAAGCCAGCTCATTGTTCTAGCCTCTCACAACATGCTCAACATGCCATCTCACTTCTCTGTTTTCTTTTCCAAGGTGCAGTGGAAACAACAGGCAACTGTATTACTGTATTGTAAAGCATTCTCTTCTCTTCTGTTAAAAACAAATTGATATCTAGCACAGTTGACCTGACACTGGCTGCCTCAGTAGCAATATCTCTCCATAATTTCCCCCAAGAAAATTCAAAGGATCAACTGCATGATGTAGACATCTCCCTTTCAATCACCATGCTAACTATAAAGTTTTCTCATTGTCTAAAGAACATTTACTATCCTGTGGGTAGAAGAAGTGGTGCCATCTTTCCATTGGAGGCAAAAAAAATACTCTATATTCTGATTTAAACACTACTCTAAAGGAGGCAGGAAAAGGATGTTCAAAGGTTATTTTTAAAGGCCAGCTCAAAATAGCAATTAGGTGGCAGAACAATTAAGTTTGACGTATATTGTACCCAGTACAAAATACATTATGCTTTTACTCTCAACAGAGAAATTTGTGGACACTCTGGAAGTCTGAAATGAAAGCCAGAATTAACTCAGTACAAATACACAGACAGGAAATACTTTTGAAATTTTAAATTTTGGTCTCATTAGGAAGAAATTCATCTCCATTTGAGAGCAGATATAGAAATGTTATCCTCTTAAATCCTGATTTCTTGGTGCATTGATTTTGCACTAATGTTGTGTTTAAGAATGACTGTCCACTTGTGCACCACATTTTATCAACAAAGCAGGTATAATAATTGCTCTCAGGACTACTAGGACATGCATTTTTCTAGGTGTTAATGACCTTGATATTCATACACAAAAATATCTATTCAAATGCCAAGTATAATCTTTTAAAATGAAAGCTTAACTATTGGTGTCCCTCAAGCCTGGAGTCTGGATACACTGTCCCACTAGGAAACAGGCTGTGGACTGGAATCACAAAAAACCCTCTTCCCTTTCCTCTTGGATTGGGAGCAAACCTCACTTTGTCTGAACAGCAGAACCTACATTTCCAAAGCTCTATCCTAAAATACGGCTGTGTGGTGAGGTAGCAAGGGGTGCTGTGCTCTCACTACTCAAACACTGATGGTGTAAATGGCAAAGCAGAGGAATAGAGTAACTAAATGCAGGGGGATGGCTGGGTAGAGAATAAAATAAACAGAGTTGAGCCACAAGCTGTAGCTGATTTCTTCATTGTTTTATTATTTTCAATGGATACCCATTCTTCTATTATTGTGCAGTAATTGAATATTTTCTATTGTGCAAAAGAAAACCCGTCACACTGACAACAACCACTTTGAACCCCTTAAGGTTTGAAGCTGCCAGGAGAGTCCATTTTCCTCATGATAGGCTGGCACTGGAGTATTAGTTCATGTTATCACTGCTCAAGCAAGGATCACTGAATTTTAGCATCACTGTGGCCTTCCATGGCCTTTTTAAAATTTACAATGAGACGAGCCTGAGAGCTCACTGCCGCATTATGAGTCTGATTCTTTTCCCATTTTTATAAAAAACAGAGGTAGATACTTGAAGCAGGAAGTTCTGTTTGTTGTCATGATGAGAAAGTTGATTAATTTAGTTCCTTTTTTACCACAGAGATTTTCTAGCAGACTTTTTTTCCCCCAGCATGGGCATGAGCACTAAACTATAGTAAACTATAGAGCTCTGCAGTACTTTGGAACAAATTCAGAGTTTAGAAGGGGCTGATCTGACATATTCCCCACAACCAGAAAGAGAAAATCACACAGGCAATTATAAAAGCTAAAGTAATGGAATCTGGCTTCTAGCTATGCCTTACGGATACTGGCTTGAAACTGTGGCATCCATAAAAATAATCCATATTCTATTAAGAGGGCTAAACATTGCTGGGCAGCCTAGTTTTGTCCCTGTCAGAGACTGAACCATTGGTCTTCCAGGTGATTATTAATTTAAAACAAATGATCATTAAGAGTTTCTAATCAGCATAAACTCCAGGCAGTAAGATGAATTTTAGTTATAGTCAATATATAAATTCCCAGCAATCCAGATAGCATTTTGTAATTTAAGTAAATGGCTTTTGTCATGGTTGAGTTCATACTTGACCCTGATGCTCCTCCTGTCCCACATTTTTCCTGATTGCTGTACACTGACCTCTCATGATTTTTACAGTTCTGTAAGGTGGTGAAGAAAAGATGAAAACCCATTTACACTGTCAAAGACAGAACTTGTCAGGGTCGTGTGGCATATATCATCCTTGCTTCTCTGGGACCCCCACAATTTAAGTCTGCCCTCACAGTCAGCTAGAAAAGTGAATACTTCAAAATGAGACAGTGCTATCATTCAGCAATTATTCATTATAGAATACAAGCTCAATGAATCAGAGTAGATATAAAATACTCTCAAACTGTATTATATTACTGTAGATATCTCCCATACTGTCTTTTTAATGTTTTCATTTCAACTTGCTTCAAATGACTTCATAAAGTACAGAGACATCAAAGATTGTTATGCTGATCAACAGAATAAAGGCAAAATTTTAGTACTCACAGAAAAATTGCAAAGCAATTACAAGTCAAAAATAAAGAAGAAACTATCTAATTTGAAAAATATAGGGAAAAGTACTTAAGAAATTAGAATACAGTTATTAGCCCCATTTGAAATTGAGTAGGATTTACTATAATTTATAACAACAAAAACACATTTAAAAAAATGTGTGGAAATATTAATGAACACGAGCAGCTCCTACTCCTTACAAAAGTTTGGGTTTAATTTAATTTGGAATAATTTATTTGCTATTAGTTTTAAAAGCAATTTCAGAAAAACACCAGGTAGGTATTCTCTCAGTAATATGGTTTATCAGGTATCAAAATAGTTTAACCCTAAAAAAGATTATGAATTTTCCACAGTATCTCTTACAGTAACAGCATGAATTGAATCAGAAATAGATTAACTGTCTCAACTGCAAACAAAACCCAACCAGAAAACAAAACATAAAAATACCTGGAAATCCATAGCCATGTGCTGTAAGGAAGCATCCAGACCAATCAACCACCACTGAGCTCTATTTACACACGGCTTCAATGGGCAAATTCAGTGTAACCATGCAGCAGACTAGCAGCATATGCTACCCAACTGCTCCCACCTTCATGCCGCTATAGGAAGCAGCATGTGCACACACATGCAAGCTGTGCCTGATCTAAAGATCAATGTGGGCATCAAGTGATCCTCTGATTAAAAGCCACAGGATATCCCAAAGAACAAGCTCATCAGCTTTATGGAAACTGGATCCAAATTATTTTTAGCTACTTTTCGCTACCTTCTATGAGAAAAAGAGGAATCCCAACTCTTAATTTATTCTTTAACTCTCAATATATAAAGGAGTGTAGAGGATGCATTTTCACAAAAAGAAAGATATATTCCATTAATAGATTCAATCTTGTGATATGAGAAAACATAATACTTTGGAACCTTGTTTTATAGTCAACTTAGATCATTATTAACTAATGTCAAATTTTCTGATTCAGGGACAAGAGAGAATCAATAACAAGTTCAGTTACATGTCACCATATTAAGATGAGAAGATACAGGAAGTCTGCATTTTCAGATCTTGAAGTAAAGATTTTCAGTGAATATTGGCGAACAGAAACCTCCTGGTTACCCATCCATGCAAAAGGAACAAAATACAGGAGAGTCACGTTGCTGAACAGCACCTTCATGGTGTCTCTGCACCCCACATGCGTTACAGTGGATGAATCCAATCTTTAATTTGCAAAAGTCTTCAGGTATAGAACAAGAATATTCTACTTGGTATCAAACAGGCAGTTGATTTTTTTCACTCACATGACAGATGTCTCAACTGCATTTTCCTATGCCACTCCACAAGAAATGCCTTCACAGGCCAACAATATTTCCTTAAAACTTGCAGTACTGGAAGAATGAGATGGTAACATAACTGTCCCTCAAGCAGTGGGATAGCTAGAGTAAAACTGAAGCATTGCCTACAAAAACAATATCACAGAAAACAAATTCTCATCCTTAAAAAAAAAATCAATTTAATGAATTCAATTCTAGATAAAACCTATTTTCAGGTGGAGGAATGGAAGAGGAAAAATGGAGTCTTTCCTAGAGAGCCACAAAATCTGGGGGCCCTGAGTTCAGGATAACTACACTTCAGATCTCACTTACATGGTGTTCACAGTCTAAAGATGATTCCAAAGATTTACCAAGTAGCTGGGGAGTTTTGGGAACAGTTTATAGCAGGAAGTATCTATGGTCCACCTATTTTATTGTAAGATGTTATTGGGCTGAGAATGTATTGGGATGGCAACAAGTTAACATTCATTATTAGCATCCTTTAGCAGGTGTGTTGGGCTTTTCCCCTGTAGCTGAGATTGCTCAAAGATTGTGTCTCTCTTGTGCACCAATAAAATCATTAGCTCATGGTAATAGATGTATTTAGTCTTTAAAAGTTTCACAGGAAATTTTTTTGTTCCAGTCTGATGTCACCAGAAAATAGGAGAGTAAACTGCTGTCTAATCACTGTTCCCTACTACTCATTCCTCAGGCACTAAATGGCATGTTTAAAAATCCATCCAAAATTTCCACTCTCTGTATGCAGAACTTGCTTTCAAAAGCTCCTCTTTAGACAATACCAGTTCTTTCTTCAAAATCTGTAATGGAAATAAGAAGTGCACACCTGTACTTGCAGGGTATTTTTTGGTCTCTGCAGGCCAATTCATTTTATCTGCAAATTTAAAGCAATGCAGTGAGGAATTATAATAAAGGAAACACAGATATTGATGGATGGCTAAAAGCACTGTATAACAAAAAGGGATATTCCCTCTCTTCAGCTGATGCCATTTCCTCACTCCCTGATCCTCCTGTCCCACACTGCCTTTCATAATGTGTGACTACTTTATTTTTAAATTTCTGAAGAAGCAGGTACTTATTTAGTCTTTCTAAAATTTTCCAGTAGTAGAGCCAATGTTTAATCCCATTTTTAGTTGTCTTTCAGAAGGCAGGTAGAACTTAAGAAGGAAGATGAGCCATTAGGATCATGTGTAGCAGATGTCACGAATCACTGGGGTGGTGAGCTTCCCCACATCTTCAGGCTGCTCTAAAATCTCAGGAATTCTCTTTAGCCCTCAACTTTGAGTAAAGATTTTGACACTACCTCTTTCCTTGACCTTATAAGAAACTCATAGGATAACATGGAATATCTAATAAGTAACAGAGTGAACCTTGCAATCAAATTTTGTCCTGCTATTGCAAACTTGTATTAAACTGACACTTGCTGATACCCTTGCCAGTGCTTCTTTAAGTGACCTAAACCAATCATTCATGACATTTATGCAAGAATCTATTATGAAGTAATGATTACAAATATATTAAACTGTATTATTTAAGGAACTTCCTAACATAAAAGATTAAATGCATTTTGGTAAAAAGCTCTCTTACTTTAAAAGAAGCCATGATCTATATCTATCCTGGAGACTGTCATTTTATATAATCACCAGAATTCCTGTGAACAAGTAATTTAAATAAAAAGGCATGATCACCTGCCATCCTCCATCTATCTGGGAAACTATACCATTTTTTGTTATGTAGTACTCTGCATCACAAGTTTTTCCTTTAGAAGCAGAGAAAAAGAAAAACATGTCAAATTCTTATAGCTCCAGACATTCCAGGATCTTCCTATTCCATATAAACCTTAAGGATGTACTCTGGAATAATTTCAAGCAGATTCAGATGATAACTTCATATTTCAATGTCTGCAAAGAATTACTAATCAAATCTGGTTTGTTATTAGTCATAGGGTAAATGATGAAAATGAATGTGAGGAATTAATAGCAAGCACAGACAGACATCATCCTAAACTGTCATAGCTATGACATATCAATATGGATCTTTCAGCTGCCATGTAAATTTTCTCCTGGGAAATGTAAAAATATATCTAAAATCTAACAGGCACAGATCCCAGTGTCCTTTATCTGAATTGAATATCTTATAATTGAATACCCATCAGTACTTTGAAAGGCCATGGCTGCATTACTTTCTCCCACAGACACATTTTGAAAAGAAGGCAGCTGTAGCCGATCCAGGTTGCAACCCCATTCTATAGATTCAGGAAGTTTCATTTACCTGGCTTTAGCTTGACCAAACTAGTTAGAGGTTTGTTTTTACAAGGCACAGGCAAAACAACTGTAACTGTCCTGAAACATATATGAAATAAATATAAAAACACAAAAAGATAATAGTGAACTTTTATAGTCATCAATGTCAACACTTTACAGTTGGCAATCAAATCCATACTAATCTTGAAAGATGCCCATATTTTCTAATGACTGTCTTCCAATGCACACATAATAAGGAATGCAAAATTTCTCTTATGATGTATTCAGTAAGTTCAAAGTGATACCCAGGATCTAAATATTAGAAATGTTATGTGAACCCAGAAGTAGCTAGTATCTTAAAAGAAAAAGCAACCAATAAATTGACCAAATTTGTTAGCCAGTAATTTAACATCTATATTTATGGCAAACTAATTTTCCATCCAAAATAAAGATCTTCAGATAAAAGAGCTAATTATGTCCCTTGGAAACTTATTTAAAATATATCTTATTTTCATTGGCACAAGTTTGCAATAAAATTTACACAAATCCCTATTGCCATTTCTGCCAGCCTTGCTCAATTTCCCACACTCTGTCAACATGTGTCAGGAAGAAAGCATTATGCCTTGTTAAATTACATTATAAGCAGAACCTTCATCCCAAACTGAAAGGGAAATAAATTTTAAAATAGCACTGGCTAATAACCTCTCATGGTTTTTTAAAATCCTTAAGATTCTGTTCTACAGAAGCTGAAGTTCATCGTTTCTACAGGCACTGAGGGGCAGAGTCACTAAATTTCTGAATTCTCAGGCACAGGATTATAGTCTAAAAGGCTGTTGCTTCAAAAGAGACTCCAGATAGCACAACACCTCTGCTTATGTGTATCTTAATTAAAACTAGTCAGACTCCTGTTGGACACAAAAGTGGACTTGAGTGTTTGTCTTATAGTCATGCCTTAAGTGATCAAGGCTATCGAGCAGCTCATAGAACACCCAGACACAGCTTAAGAAAATGAGGAGAAATTAATAAGAATATAACTCAAAAAGCATTATCTAGATTGCCATTACAAAACACATTGTATGTGATGATTTAAAAAAGCAGCTGGGACTTAAACTCCAATTAAACTGCAGGTACTGCTTTTATGACTCATGCACTCTGATGGAGAATTGTGCTTTAAAGTGCATTATCTAAGTGTAAACTTTTGAGCAAGCTTTAAACACCCTGTAAAATAGGATTTACTGCAGAATTTTAAGGACCCTCCCTAACTTAGTTCTCAAAAGTATAGAGACTAACATCATGCTAATCAAGTAATTAAAATCTCAGCTAGAAAGGTAAATTTAGACACAGATCCTCAGCCATGAAGATGCCTCTACTTAGGTTCTTGGGCTAAGGTGTAACCTAGCTGGTTCTGGGGCACTTTCATGCTCATTGAGGCTTCAGCAAAATGAACTTCCTTTCCATGTTGTTGCCCATTTTGTATATGTTGCCCTATACATTAAGAAGCAAACAAGCATATGGCATTGATCTCCTATGAGAAGTACAGGAACAAAACAAGTTGAAAGCAATTAATACAGGATCCTTTTACCAAATGGCAATCTGGCATGTCTGTGCAATCCAGAAACCTACCTTTTAAACTAGGTTATTGGTTTTTGATTGTTTGCTTGTTTACATGTTAAGCAAATTAATATTTTTAACTGATTTCAGGTTTGTTTTTTTTCATTACCTCTCAGAGACAAATTCCTCTAGAGTTTGTGAAATTGCTATTGCTATTGCATTTACATTCTTGCTACAAATGTTTTGGCCAGTGCTTCTGTGGCTATACTCTTTGTGTAAGAGTTATGAAAACAACTATAGATCTGAAACCATAGCCAAAGTTTTAAAAATAAATTTTGGATAGTCTTTATACTTAATCTCCTGTGAGGTAGAGAATCATTTAAAACAATTTTTTTCTTAAGAGGCTGACAGAATTCAAATAGATTTGGGAAGTCACCTGCCTTCTATGTCATATGAGAAAGATATTTTATTTCTGTTACAGCATCTTCTGCCTTTCTCCCACTCACTGGTGTTGCATCTATCTCATTTCCATTGTAGCACTTTCAAGTTACAGCCCTGAAGGTGTCATGTTTAATTTACTTAATGAATACATGATAATTTATGTCTGTTCTGTTGCTTGATGGGGCATGAATGTTCAACTAGATTCTTCATCTTCAATTTGCTTTCAAGGAAAAGATATCCTAAGCTTGCACAGCTTGAGGTAAATGGCACCACTTAGAAGAGCAAAGATTGTCGAAAGGGTGGAGATGCACATTGCCTGCATTGTGACCTAATTCTCTAGATTATTTGAACAGCTTCAAAAAATAACTTCATAAAAAGGAAATATTCGCTCTTCTAACTACTAAATTGTTAGTAGCATTTTAGTATTTTTGAAGAGTAGCTTATTTGTAGCATTTTACTGGACAATGATAAAAAAGAACCTTCAAATTTAACTCAAGACTGACTTAATTTTTCTCTTTTAAGAAATTCTGCAAATAGTAACCATTTTAAATTTCTTGGTTATAGAGAAGGGGAATCTATTATTATCCAGAGCTTGTTCTAGAGCTGTAAGTGTGAAAGTAAATAATTTCTTCTTTTATTTTTTTTTTTTTTTTTCTTTTTAAAGGCAATCCATGCTGTTATTTACACTGATAAGAACCTTAGTATTTGGGACAAGTCTTTCTGTCTCCTACAGAGACATCCTAGATCTTTTCCCTCACTCTCTACCTTTAACTAAAGGGTTAAAACAAGATTTCCACAGTATCTCATAAAGGTATATTCTACCAACATCCAAGTTGGCAGACTTCCTAAAGCAGAAAGTCACTGAAAGATGAGATATCACATAGAGTTTCAAAAAGCTCATCTTACCAGCAAAAATATTTCCCCAAAGGTGGTGTGAACTCATCTTGGACATGAAAACGATACTAATGGACCAGTGACAAAAATGGACACGTAATTACTAATACTGTGGCTTGGCCTGGGAAGAAGTCAGGATCAAGAGTGCACAGCTGAAGGGTTTTCTGGCAACTCATTTGCAGAAAGTTCTGCTCTCTGAGCAGCTGGAAGAAATATCGCAGCTGTTACAGCCCTGACAATCAACATGCTCTGCTGAGGATGGCTGCTATGCAAACAGTCCTTTGTGGCACACACAGCATACTCCATTGGCTGTTAAGTGGCAAACAAACCAGTTTGGGAATTCCTACGCAAAAAGTTGTCCTGCTAATACTGGAGAAAGCTGGTTCTAATCCCAGTTTTACAAGCCACACTTCATAATTAAAAATCAACATGAAGTGCTGTGGGGAAGATTTTAATTTTTTATCTGGACTCATTTAGTTGGCTCCAAATGTATAGTAAATGACAGAGAACTGCATAAGGTATAATCTTCTGTGTAAAGTCCTTTAAAGATCTCTACTCAGAGGAAAGTAAATCAGAGCTTACTGAATTAATATATGGAAAAGCTCAAAGCTTTTCAAACACATATCCCCAAAAAGAAAAGCAAGTCAGGGAGCAAAAAGCAAAGTATGTTCCCAATGTCAGTGGCAGGTCCCACAATAAATGGGCATGCTAGACACATAAAGATCAGAAACATGATGCATGAGTGACTCTTCTGGTTCAAGACATGTTCTCTTCCTGAAGTTATGACAGATGGGCCATAATGAACAGATTCCTCAAGTAAGAAAACCAGAAGTTGAAGGATGGCAATGAAAGTACAGAATAAAAGACTTGAATATTATTTTAATGTAAATGTGGTAAAGGCTATCCTATATTTATACAGTTGTTTCTCCCTTTAATAATCAGAAGGAATTTTATAATAAAGGTACCTCAGTTTAGAAAAGTATACCCTAGTATAGAAAAGTATTTCTGTGGAAAGCCAAAGCATAACTCTCTAAAAGAGAGAACAATAAAGAGGATTGATGTTTTGGGGGTTTTGGGGGAGTTTCTGACAGAGAAGAGTATGGTAGGAGGGTTAGGTGTTTTGTTGTGTTTTTTTTTCCATTTCAGTACAACAATAGAGAGGTGTCAGATAAATTTAAAAATACAAAATTCTATCATCAGGATTTAGGAGGAGGCTGAAATCTGAGGTTAATACTAGATTTCTCGAAAAATCTGCTGGTCAGATTCATTCTATAAGGGTCATAAACAGTCATTATTTTACAGTTTCTATATCCTCAAAAAGATAAGCAACAGCTATTGAGTATCGACTTCTTAAAGTATCTGAAATCAATGTTCCTTTTGAAATATCCTTAACGATAAAAAATAACTGTCCTCCTCATATATCAGAATATATAATACTGTGCTTACAAAAAGGATTTCTTTTGGCAAGGATTTTGTTATTTTAAAGTACTAAGACTTGAACATCCAAATTATTGTATTCAAGTGGCTGATCATAACAAATATCTCACAGTTACAGTCAACGACTGATGTCCAAGTGGAAATCAGTGATGGTCCCCATGTGCTCCTGAAGAGCTCCTCTGGGCTTGGCATTGGGACCAGCACTGTTTAACATTTTTGCTGGTGACACAGACAGTGGCACTGAGCACATCCCCACCAGGTTTGCTGATGACACCAAACTGTGTAGAGCACTCTGGAAGCAAGGGATGGCATCCATAAGGATGTTAACAGGCTTGAGAGGTGGGGCCATATGAACCTCATGAGGTTCTACAAGGCCAAGTGGGAGGTCCCACACCTGGATCAGGGCAATCCCAATACAGGCTGGCCCAAGAATGGATTAAGAGCAGCCCTGAGGACTTGGGGTGCTGGTGAATGAGAGGCTGGACATGACCCAGCAATGTGCACTCGCAGCTCAACAAGTCAAATGTATCCTGAGCTGCATCAAAAACAGCATGATCAACTGATTAGAGGTGGTGAATCGCCTCTTCTACTCTCATGTGAGACCTCACCTGGAGTAATGCATCCAGTTCTGGTGTTCCCAGCAGAAGGAGGACATGGACCTATTGGAGTGTGTCCAGCAGACACACTGATGTTAATCAGAGGGATGGAGCACCTCTCCTATGAAGACAGGCAAAGAGAGTTGAAGTTATTTAGCCTGAGGAAGAGAAAGCTCTAGGGAGACCTCAGAGTGGCCTTCCTGCACCTAAAGAGGACTTACAAGAAAGATGGAGGGGGACTTTTCTTAAAGGTATGTACTGATAGGACAAGGAAGAATGAAAGAAAGAAGGCTTAAAGTGAAAGAAAGGAGGATCAGATGAGACAGTAGGAAGAAATTCTTTACTGTGAGGTGGGTGAAGGTGGAACATATTGTCCAGAAAGGTTGTAGATGTCCCATTCTTGAAAGTGTTCGAGGCCAGGTTGGATGAAGCTTTAAAAAATCAGGTGTAATGGAAGGTGTCCCTATCCATGGCAGGGCCATTGGAACTAGATGATCTTTAAGGTCTTTGTCAACTCAAAACATTTTATGATTATTATTCTATAATTTCTAAGATTAAAAGTGAAACATTATATTTCTTAAATGTTAGATTAAAAGAAAAATAATTTGTCTTCAAACTGTTCCATATTATTTCTCATTAGAACAACACTGAGTTCAATATCAGGTACAAAATATCTTGTGAAAGCACAGTGGTCATAGTTCAAACCTTCCATTCAGAAAGTTCATTTAAATGAGCCTCTGTAGAACATCAGCAATCTAAGAACACCCACATAAACTCCCCAAGATTGTGTATTATTGTACAGAATGTAAGAAGAATTATTGCACCTAATTAAACATCGCAGATACAAAGACCTTTTTTTGAACTTATGGTAGCCTTTGAGTTTTGAAGCTTATCTTCAAACTAGCTATTTATATCAAAAACCAAATAAGACCTGAATCTTCACCATACAAATTTCAGACCTTTTTTCTTTCAAATTTTTATAATCATCACACCTAGAAAAAATTAAATGTATGTGGAAGCTCAGCTACAAATGCAAGGTAGTAAAAAAATTCGGTTTTGCAGTATTAAATGCTCTATCTGCATTTATTTTCTTTGGTATACATTGTAACAAAATATTCAGGGGAAAACAAATTTGGATTGTGATCTAAATCCATGTCCCAAAGATACCAGAACTTCCAGGTTCAGAAACTTTTCTTGTAGAAAAGAATGAAATCAGTAGTAATATGTATTTTACCTGAATATTACAAGTACTATTTTTAAACATCTAAATTACTAAGAACATATAAATTATTTCTTTCTGTTCTCTTCATATAATTTAACTGGCATCCTAGACTTCTTAGTAGGAGCATGACCTGTGGTATGCTGTTTGCTTGCTCTAATGCAAGTTTCACCCTTGCATTAGAGCCCAATACTGCATAAAAACAACTCAATTTTATCAAAACAACTGGTGCAAAGTCAAATATCTAAGGGGGACAAGTTTGGTGTTTTAGCCAGCTATGTGTAACTGAATGACTTACAGGTCATTCACAGAGGAGGTGGTGTCACTCACTACCTTCCTTGGTTTATAGTCAAACCACCTGTAGCTATCCTACTGAATAGGTACTCTTTGTTAACTATTAATTTCAGAACACTACACCTACTCTGGAATTAATTTCTTAGACCTTTCTGCTAGATCTTCATTTCTTGAGAACCTTCTAGTAATAAGCACCACAGGTATTCTGTAAACATGTGTTTCAAGGACAGTTATACACTGATATTTGTATAATCTCACTAGATACACCAGATGGCTTAATTATAAAAAACAAAATTTGCCAGATAAACATTACTTCTTGTTTCATACATACATTTTCCTGTCAATAGCTTGTCTTTCCCAGCAAAACACTTTTGTGTAATAGCTTATTATATTTCATCAGAAACAAGCAATCCTTTAACCCTGAGGCATTGGGGCCAGTATTATTTATCAATCACATTTACTAAAATTGACCGAATCACCTTTTGGACAACCGAAAGAGGAAAAAAAAACAACTTTTAAACTACAGAATAGCACACATAACATTCACATTATTTGTTATATATGATGATCTTCCATTTTTAAGTCACACACAGAAATGACTAAAAGCAGGAAATATTATGCATAATATGATGTAGGCTATGAATTCTGCCCCCATGCAATTAATGGAAAAAGAATAATCAATTTATTAATAATCTAGTGACCTCCCACAGTATGTGGCTGCAGAATTTATTAATTTGGGCTTTGAATAGCCTTTTACTCCTTGCTATGTTTCTCTAGGTATAACTTTAAAAGTAATCTCCAATACAGTTTTCAATACAGTACAAGATATATTGGAAAAATGCTATTCAAAAGTATTAGAGAAGACTTTTCACTCTGAAAAAAGGGATCCTATCCTGAATTGTTCACTGTCCACAAAACACAGATATATTGGTCACACAAAAAAAATGTCCCCTCTCACCTGTTTTACCTAAAGGATTAGAAGCTGGATCTGATCTGGGTGGGATTTCAGTCTATGGATATATTTGCACTGACTCTTCTCTGATCTCTTTGCACACAGCTGACCTTTAACATTCACACAGTAAAGGGAAACTAGTTACCAGACTTACAATAATGAAAAGGAACATTTTCCTTTTTATTATCCATAGTCTTTGATCCATGGAGCTTAAACAAGATACAAACCCATCAGTACAGAAGAGACACATGCCTTGTGAGCCATGGATTTAGTCCAGAGCTGGAGAAGGTGTCCAAAACTTGACTTAGTACCTTCATTCGCTTTAAGTACCTTCACACAAACTTTAAGTTCTATGCCCACAACATCACAGCTTTCATCTATATATTTTACATAACTACTCAAGTATGCCTTTTGTTTTTCCTTTTATTTTTTTGTTAAGAAAAAGATAACCATTCATTAAAAAAAAAACCCACTAAATATATTATTTCTGAATCTTGATTCTGAGATATGAAACAGCTGACTTCCAACATCACACTGCTTGTAGAACTTTTAATAAGCAAGAAACAAATCCATGGAGAAGCAGCCAGCCCAGAAGAGATATGTGTTTTCTAAAGTATTTGGATGAACTTTGCTTTCTCAGACACTCTCCCCATGCCTACATCTCATTGCTTTCCCTGAAGCATGGAAGCTGCCACAAAGGTGTTTTTATCTAGGAAAGCTGCTTTTAAATCACCCTGATATTCATTTCAGTTTTTATCTGGCTATTACATGAACATGAGCTTTTCTGCACCACTTGCCTTAAACTTGTATTTTATCCTAGGTGCAAAGGAAACTTTAGAACTCCCCTACTGATGCTTAGGTTGTACCAAACAAATACCACAATCAAAAGTATAGAGTTGTCATCTGAATTATGATGTGTCTTACAGTCTGAAGGGAGCAAGTGGTGTGAGTTAATTACAGCCAGCTGAATTATCTGGATGCTACACACAGAGAAGTTTTGTTCTGCTACTGGGAAAACAAAATCAACACAAAACAACAACAAACCCTGTTAACAAATTACTTCTCTCCACCCACTTTCCCATATTAACTACTTTTAAAAGAAATTTTTACATGCCCTCCCTGCCTCATGCCCATACTTTAGATGGAATCTGGGACATGAATGTGAAAGGAATAGGATACAACCATAAAAGGCACATAACAAACACAATATGCAAACTACAAATAGACAATTAAAATTCCTGAACTCTCAAACAACAATTTCAAAATGTTAGAACATGTCTGAATATAGTCAAATCATGACTTGGACTTTGGTAAAATGCTCATGGAGGGCACACAGGTATACTGCTGCCAAGTCATGCAACACAGGTGAGGCTTCTCCTGGTAAACAGAAGCAGAGAATAATATCCTTGTAATGGTGTTCACCACACCTCTCTTCCTCTCAGCATGCTCTACATGCTGCACAGAGTGCTGGCACTGCACTGTAGCTCTGATCCAGCATCATGCTTAAACATGGACTTATTCTTAAATGTAAATAATAATAAAATAATAAATAATCTTAGAGGCATCACAGAATGCATGAATGGGTTGTGAAGGGAGGCCCAGAGTGCAGCCTGAGGAGCAAAGCAGTCACCTGCCAGCATTGCTCACTCAAGAAAAATCTACAGAGCTGATCTAACATACACATATTCATATATAGAAGAAATAACAGTGGCTATTCCAAATGCTCACCCCAAATTACACAACCCAAATGCTGTGATCCTCTAGCAAAGCCCTCTGCTTTCGCTGCAGTAAATTCAGGATGAAAAAACCATACTGTTTCTACTCATCAAAGATCTTTGTTACACTGATTTCTAAAAGAATTCTTATGTCCCCAAATACAATTAATTATCAGGTTTGAAGTAATCTAATTTCAGTCTTAAGCAATGTCTGTCTGAAAAGGCAGATTTTAGTACTAAGAACAGTCTGGGCCTTAGATTATGCAGCAGTGTTGATTTTAGTAGTATTATGCCTGTATACATGGTATATATATCCTGGATATGTTCACAAGTTGTGTTTTATGATGCTTTAAAAGTCACGCTGCTGTTCTGTAGGAAATGTGCTCCCCCACCCCCTCCCTGAACACACTGAACCAAGGGGAATCAGCGTCCTGGTTCTTAGTCATGTAACAGTTTCATGTGTGCACTGGGAGCAAACATATTGTGGGAATGACATCAACACTGCAGAAAGGTTAACAAAATATTACCAAAGACAGACGCATTTTCAAAACCCTGAAAGATTCACACCGATTTCCAATGAGACTATTCATATCTTTGACAAATTTGTACATCAAAAAAGCACTCAGCCTGTCCTAAATAATTCCTTCTATTTCAACAGGAGGTAAAACTCTTCTGCCTTTTTTCTGTAATCTTTGTAGTAATTTCTCACTAAGTAATGCAATTTCTGGCTCAGTTTCATATGATCTTCAACATTTTTGCACAGTTTTGCTTAAAACACAAAAATTATTTCATCTGGATGTTCCTCAGTGAGTCTGTTTCCTTCCAAATAACCTCCTTGAGAACACATACATTTTGCACAACAAGATATTGTTGAAACCAGAGCAAAGAAACAAAGAGAAAAAAAATATCTCTAAATCATTAATTGAGAATACTTCTCATTCCACACAATTACTTTATTAGTTGACTTAGCCATCATCAAGGGGGCTGGGAAGGGGGCAAGTCTTACTTGAGATCTTGTGAGCCCTTCCCTGACAAGATCTTTTGACAAAGATTAAACATGCAGATATGAAAGTGCTGGCCTTAAAGAGCAGACTTTATGAGGAGGTGTTACTGTTCTCGTTATGTACCATGGCATCTTAGACAAAAGATCTTGATGTAGTTTTTGCCCTACAGTTCTATTTCAGCTCTAGTTTGTATTTTAACAAAATATTTTCATTTTAGTAGTGGTTGATAATCACTATATCTGTAGGCACCTTTCAGTGTCATGAACCAATTCAGATTGTCCTACCTCTACCTAGAATTCAGGCTATCTAAACACTCTGGTACCTACACATATGTAGTCTGATTTCCAGAGCTGTTAAGGCTTGTTATTTAAGGAAACTATGACAGTTAAGTGCCAAGCACTTAAAATCTAAATCAAGACATTCAGGGATTCTTGATTTCACTACAAGCCGTCTTGTAAATGTAAGTGACTGGAAGCTTGTGAAGAAGTCATGGAATCTTAGATCATTTTGTTCAGTGACTCAGCTGGAGGCTGGCATGGTGATAGGTAAGCATCTCAGATTATATTAAAACACACTAGAAGAGTCAGGAATATTATAATTTTCCAGTCAAAAAACATTGCTAAGTCTCACAATCACCATTTTAGGAAGAAGTGTAACTAGAGACAAAGGTTAAACCATCAAATATATATGATTCACAGACATAGCTGTGGGCCAAAGAGGTTTTTCCCTCTATACATTAAGAATATGAATAGGATTGATGAGCAGCAATCCTAACTCCTCCATCTTAAAAAAAAAAAAAAAAGTTGTTTTGAGTATGATCATGTGAACCCACTAAATGTCAAGACATTCCTTCACCCCCTGAGGGAACTCTGGGGTAGGTTATAACAAGTATGATGTCTGACCTGGAGTATCCTGCCTTCTAACAGAGGCTACATCATCTGTGAGACACCAGACCTAAGAGCATAACACTGTTCACACTTTCACTTCAGCCCCCTTCCTCCCACTTACAGCCCTGTTCTAGGCATTGTTTTTCACACATGAATGTCAGAACCATTATAAAACTCTTTCTAGAAACACCAACGATTATAAAAAAGTGTCTCATTCTTCCCACATAGGAGCCATGAAAATGGAATTAATGTGATACTCATTCTAAGACAGCAAGCCTTCCTGAGAGTCAATGTATGTTGATAGCAGTTTGGGGTCAACATCACACCGAGTTCACTTGGTTTCCAATTAACACAAATGCAACGAGCTTACTTTTGTCAGCCTGCAATATCAAACATATCTATTTGATTTTAAGTGTTGCAACGGATTCAGAAATCAGAAGTTTGTCACCACCACTTTCTGTCAATATTTCTAAGGTATTTTAGACTATTTTATCTTGGGTTCAAAGCAAGAATAATGGCAATTTTTTCATCTCAGTAATAATTCAATACTTCATGTCAGAGGGTACAATTGTGTTGACAGTAACACTGTTGTTCCCCTACTATAGAGCTGTCTATTAAAATTTCCAAGTAGAGATGAGTTGAAATTGAGAAACAGATTCAAAATAAAACTATTTTCAAAAACATGCTATTTCCAAAAACTATTTTCAAGAAAACTCCAGATTTCATGAATATATTTGTCGTGCAAATAGTTATGGCTTTACTCATGTTGTATTAGCTCACTGCAAATTGTTTTCACAGTGCTTGGTTAACATACAATTGATTATGCAATTGTGAAGTGTTTACTTGGAGGGATTTTCTTTATCAGTTTGTGTTATATGGATATTCTGTTTCCCTCTGTCACAAGATGCTTTTTGTTTGTTATTACCTACTAGGAAGTACCACATGTCAAAAAATGACTGTTGGCTAGAATATACTTTTTTTTTTTTTAAATTATGCAGAATTTTAATGTATTGTCATTCTTGGTATTATGTTTTAACTTGTCTGCTTATTGTGTTTTCTAGTATAGATTTTCAAACCATTAACATAGACTACAAAGAATATTATAAGCAAAGTTTTTATTTCCTTGTCTTGCTCCAATTTTAGCACAGTCAGAAGCACAAAAAATTTTTAGCTGGAAAATGCTTTTCTTTAAGCTCCTTCAGGTCTTTATATTTTATTAAAATGTTAATGGCTATCAAAGTTCTGCAAAAGCTATTGGAGACTACCTAAATCCTTTTTACCTCTTAATATCATAACTCTCGATCATGATTCTTTTTTAAAGTAGCTGCATTGTGAGAAGTTGTTCTAAAAGATAACATACTTGGATCAGTGCAGTATTTTTGCTTTATAAAAAACTTGCTAGGGAATCATATATTAGCAAACTATTACCATAGATGAAATGCAGGAATGTAAAAATCAAGATTATGTACAGCTTTCAAAATACAAAAAAACGTACTCTATTTAAAAGTAAATAGTTTAAATTGCTGTGGAAATTGCTTGTTTATTGAATTCTCAGATTTAAAGAACAGAATAATTTCTTCAAAATACAATGTATTTGTTTGCTTAAGATTGGTATTAAGGATTGGATTAATAATATAAGTGAAATACTACCCAGTTTTAAAGTGTGAATACCTTCACATAAAATTACTTCATATTATGCAAGTCAGATATTATATTTTTTCTTCTGACATAATTTAAATGGTCTAAATCAATTTTTGGATACCCTTAAATGATTCCAGGGACTACATAAGACTTAAATTTTAATACTTTTAGTCACATTAGAGTCTATTAATTAGATGCCTGAGTAACCTAAAATTGATGGCAAGGATATATCCCTGAATAAAAATTCTTCTCAATATGAAGAAATGAAAATAACTTTTTTCTAAAGCTTGCTGAATAAAAGAAAAAAAGTTAGAATCTGAAAAATATTATCACGCATTAAGGACTATCAGCAGTGTATTACACAGACATTAAGCTAAAATGCATATTCATGAAATGAGGACATTATACTAATAAAATGAAGCAATAACGTACTTAATCAAGCTTAGACCTGACTCTCTAGGCTACAAATTTGACTAATTCTGGTAAAGGTATTCAGCATGTAGTGACACCAAGCATGCTTACTGAGCTCCCATTATTCCACAGTGAAGTTAATAGTACCTTATTGAGGCTAGAAAAACTCACAAATCACTCTTCAAGCTGCTCTTCAGCAATGCATTCTCAATGCATACTCAAGACAAACACAATATCGGACAAAAATTCCTATGAGTAAATATAAATCTTAATGAAATTCCCTCTTAAATAATTTGCTATTGGAAGAATAACACTAGGATGTGATTAATGTGAATTAGAAAAGAATCATAATATTAGAATTAGTTGGATTGAAAGGCACCTTAAAGGCCAATTTGTTCCAACTCTATTACTTCCATAAGCAGGGACATCTTTCACTAGACCAGGTTGCTCACAGTCCCATCAAATTGGGCCTTGAACTCTTCCAGGAGTGGGGCATTCACATCTTCTTGAGGCAACCTGTTCCCATGCTTCACCACCCTCAATAAAGAATTTCTTCCTAATACTGAATCTAGACCTACTCTCTTTCAGCTTGAAACCATTCTTCCTTGCCCTGTCACACCATGCTCTTGTAAATAGTGTCTCTCCATCTTTGTTGTGTGTGAATAATTACTATATCATGCTATTTTGACAATTGTTTCAAAGTCATCTTCACTATCAAGACTCCTTATTATAAAAGTGACCTCTGCTGAAGTGTTTTTGATACTCTTCATTCCTATATCTCAGAGTGAAGAGATGGATAGCTTACAACATTCCCTAAGTGCCTGCAAGAGCTCTTCTCCAAAAGAATTTCTGAACAGGATGTCACTTGCAAACATACCATGACCATATATTCATATGCATCTCATGCTTCTGCTTTATACATGTCTACAGGACCTAGATGTAGAGGAAGACAGACTCTTACTGGGTGTTTGTGTAGCCACACTCTCACTCTCAGTTTCTGGTGACCCTGGGGGAATCAGTCTTATTACAGCATCATGCAATGTCTTCTGTCCAGCCCTTAGGAAGCCTGAGAAACTTGTAGAGAAGTGATGGTGCAGCATTGGAAATCCAAATGGTAACCAGGGTCCAGTGGGTTAAGTAGGGAACAATAATCTTTCCCAAGATGAAGTCACATCTTTAGTTCTATGACCATTATGCAACTATTTAATCAATGATGTATTTACTACAGTGATCCAACTCAAGTCTATTTAAATCAAATATATGAACTGTTATTAGCTGGGACTAAAATAGAACCACAACAGCTTCATACACAGCTGAATTCGAACTAGAACTTATGAATCTGCTTTGTTTGATTCCCTAAAAATGAGTTCACACTCTAACTTAGATCATGAAGCTCGCACAAAGAAATGTGGTAGAAATCAGGTTTGAATAAAGAATGTAGAAAAATATCCATCATCTAGTCTCACAATCTGGACATCCTCTCTAATTGAGCCTTAATAGCAGCACACTGGTTTGATGCTTTTATAACAAATGCTAGAGCTTTTCAAACTCTTTCATACAAATAGAAAGGGTAGGTCATTGAGATTTTTGTGGTCTCCTGATGAGAGCACAGGCATAACATGTCAGAAAACGATGGTCAAGTCCAACTCCACCTGAATTCAGGCACACATTTTCATCCCAGATCACTTCAAATCAAGCAGGACAGCATCTTTATCTCATGCCACTTTACATCCTTAATTTTTTGCCATCTATTTTTGCTTTCTTGATGAACACATGATTAAAACCAATTTTTTTCCACTGCAGATTTTGGTTGCGATGAAACAGTATTTAGACATGAATTCTGTGGACAGAAATGTGCTGACCTGACAAAGAACTTCATCAGGAATCAGTCTACTTTTTCCTTTGTAGTTTATTGTGGATGTGGTCATTTGTTCCTGTATAGAGAGGTAAAACCCTTATTGAAGCTCTTTTTTTCATCTCTCTTGATCACTGAGTTCTTCCATCCTGATCTCTTGACCTTATGGCACTTAAATATGGACATTTTTTCAAATCTCACTCACATAGCCCTTTGTCATGCTTACCTTTCCATTTTACCTCTAATCCCATCACTACACAACACAAAAAAAAAATTTCTTTTTACATTAGAGCACCTAAAGATCTTTCAACATTTGAAGCTTTCTTGCCTTATTGCCCTGATCTTTCCCCAAAGATGCTTTGTGCAATAATGCTTCCCCATAAGTAACTTCCAAAGTATTTTAAATGTTTAGTGCCTTTTTATCAATTTAAAAACCATTTATAACCTGCCTTACCCTCAGTCCTGACAGGCCACTAACCGTGGCATCAGCCAGGTGACTAGTACCTGTTGCCATAGAGACCACTGCTACCAGTAACCACAAATTCCTCACATGTTACTAATGGAACTTCAACCCTTTTCCTCTTTCCTATGTAGTCTCTTATCACAGTTTATCTACATCTCTGACTGGGAGTTCTTTTGGGGAGGGAATGCCTTTGTTCTCTGTCTACCCAGTACATAGTAGAATGAAGTCTCTTCCTAGAGAGAATTTGACTCTTCCATCAGAGGAAATAGTAATAATGATGCACCTAATTTGATGTTACTGATGGATGACTGAATAATTCCAAATCATACTCAGGCACTCATGATGGTGCCTGATCACCCAGGGCCATAATAGGATCTCAGCTGGGATGACACAACATGCAACAATTCTGCTTGACCACCAGCACCAGAGTCTCAAAAATTACTATTCAAAAATGTTCTTTGCAGAAGCTTTAGAATGCACTCACACCTTACATGCCACTTATTCCCTGTTTTAGTACGAACTGGAGATAAACAGTGAATTATCTTGCTTTAGTTTTAGTACATCAAAGTAGTTGAGCATCAAACATGGAATCATTCTGAAGACCTTCCTTTAAGGCTAGTCTATAACTCTTGTTTGCAGAAATGTTTTTCTATTTCTATTGCAATATTTTTCCATGTATAATTACAATAATTTCTTGTGTTTGCTCAGGAGTTTTACATGTTCAATTTCATACCAGAAACTCCTAAGACACTTCTGGACATGTTGGAGACATCTGCTGTGCATGTAGCTATCTAATCCACAATTTATTCCTAACAATATCAAAGTTAATTGGAAATTATTAGATTATTAGATTATTAGCCCTTTTTTTGTCTTGGACCTCTCGAAGAAAACAATATTTTTTAAACAATCTGGAGTAGCTAAACCCCATAAGCCAATGAAAAAATGTGCTAGGTGTCAAATTACATGTTAGCACGGTGGTTCTGCAGTGATACAGACACACATGAATTGTGCTGAAACAGACGCAGAACGAATAATTTGATTGGAAACAACAGTTGTAAACCTACATCTTTCTGTTATAATAAGATATAGGCAAAGAGAGAGAAACTAGATTAAATCATGACATAGAAAAGCACTGTTCTACACAACACTGTAGATGCATTTTTCTCTATTCCTTTCGTCAGTGTTTGGCCAAACTCCCACAGATCTCCCAGCAGCTATTAGATAAAACATTCATCTGCCTTTTCACCACTCTTACGGCCAGAGGTATCACCTTAAATAAACTGGAATTGAACATGACATTTAATGTCAAGCTCAGCACTGCTAATGCGATCACGATTGTCTCTAGAACAACCTGTTCTGATCCTGTAGCATGACCCCCTTCTGACAGATGTGAGCTGTGCATCCTTTTTTACGTCCTATTCAATATTCCTTGCCCAGACATTCTACACAGATGATACTGAGTACTTTTTTTGCTCCATTTCACCCCCAAAGCAAATCGCTGGTGCCACTTCCTCAACACTTCCACCTCTTCCTCCAGTACTTAACACATCCACACCTGCAATCTCACATGAGGATGTAACAGTCAAAGATTTTTTCATGTGGCCAATGAGTGGTGTTATTTGCATTTTTTTTTAATTTATGAGGGAAAAAGAAAATTACCCATGAATGCTTAAAAAATTATGAACGCACTTTGGCAATAGCAGAGAGGATCCTACAGTACAGGAGTTACATCAAGGTAGGAAAAAGCAAGAAGAAGACACTGAATGGCAATAGGTCCACAATTTTTTTTCATTAGGACAAAAAAAAAAAGCCTTTCTGCAAGGTTTATTGACATAGGATGTATTTGCATCAAATTATGAACTTATAATCTACTGCATTGCAGACAGTAACAAGGGGAAACTGCAAAGCATTCTGTTGGAAGCCTGTCACAGAAAAGCTGTTTTGGGTTTCCTGGTTTACTTATAGTTCACCATTCTTAAATATCAGTGTCCTGCATTTTTTTTTTACTATTTATAGATCTGCAGTAATGATGAAGTTTGAGGAACACATTAGAGTTCATTAAAAATAACACTGATTTTTGGGTGAAGAGCTAGAATTCTATTCCCATTTCCAAGACACAAATGCAAGACAAAAAACAGAAAAGACAGCTTGAAACTTTTTACAAACTGTGCACAGAAGGAGGAGGTGGAGTCCAAGCAGGTAAGATCCCAGTCAAAAATATTGTTTCATAGCTTAAAAAAAGGGTGGAAATCTCTTGGGATAATAGGTTGGCTTGTTGACAAGTACATGTTCATCATGGGGACATTAACATAACAGTTGGGTTGTCTGGTTGTCACTTCTTCAAGCAAGGGACATTTCAGATGGTTCTGCTGAAATTAGTATAAAAACCTCAAGAAATGTGGGTAGTCATTGTAAATAGTCCTTTGTATAATTTTCTGTTTTTCTAGGGATGAGTGTCTTGGCAAACACAGTTTAGAAACAGAAAACAAACTGCTAAAAATATTCACATGCTTTGGCCAATAGCAAAATATACTGAAAAACCTGGTGAAACAATTCTCACTTACAGATGGCAGCAAACAAGTAGCCAGCACTTTCTCTAATAACTTAGACCTTTAGAGGGGGATTATTTTTGCATTCTATTTAAATAGCATTTGGGGAATTACCTCTGATTTAGCACTTTGCTTGCCTGTAGAATTAAACAGATTTCACACTATTCTCATGTTCTGATGTCCCATGAAACAACATAAAGAAACTTGATTAATCAAGATAACATATTAACTCCACCAAGGACAAAACCTTACTCTTATGCAACTATTTTGCTGTTTTATATGGCCACAATTAACCACCAGGAGTTTTAAATAGAAAAATCAATAGATAGAGCAAAATCCCAGAATAGTTATAATATTGTTTATCCTGCTGTAGGTTAAAATGCAGCTTGAATGCAATGAAGTTGAGACAAAAATGGTAGCTCTTTTTATTTTGCTTTCCTTTGTCAATATCAGCAGTGCTAGATGGCTAACTTAGAATAGAAAGGACAAGAATTGTTTCTTCCCAAATTATAATGGCAGACCGAATTTGTCTGGACTCCAGTGGAAGCCAAACCTCTGACTACAAACATCTCTTGCACAATGGTTCACAGGGGCACCACAGAGAAACCTAGAGGGCAAATCTGGTCTTTGATGGCATGGATATTGATTACTTTTAGAAATAAAGGATATGATGGATATGACTTACTGGAGTCTATATCTTAACGTGGACTAAGAATCAAAACTTTTTAAAAGCCTGAAATAAAGCATAAAAGTTATAACTGATGGTGTGCCAAAGCTTTCATCTAAGGTTTACCAAAGAAAAAAATGGGAAGCTTGAATATCAATACCTTCAATTAAGTGGGACTCTGACTTTTGTAAAGCTAGGGAAAACTTGCTCTCTTATTTGTGTTTTCTGTTTTTACCAGCACCTTACGTATTTCCTTATGTGTTGTTTAAGACAAATGTTATTTTTCAAGAAACACTTCTCTTAAAATTCTGTTTTGCTCTTAGTCACAACAAATTATTGAATATATTTGTTATATAATTTGGTCCAGTTCAGTGAACTGCAGCATATTCCTGAAGGCCACTGGTTTGAAGCAATTCTTTTATCACTTTTCTCAATTCCTTATTTATTTTGTGTCTCATGAACTTCAAGTCAGTCTGTTCTGTTTTTAAAAGAACTTCACCTTTTACTAAGTCCCTTCTCTACAATCGTTCTAACATCATTGCTAAATATACCACCAGTAATTGCATGAATTCTAAGGTGTTTAAAAAAAAAAAAAAAAAACTGAATCAAGGTACTTTATAATATTATTTTATTTACAAGTTATGGTGGGAGTAGCCTGCAAGACAGATGGAGAGGGCCAGTTCTCAGTGCCATGTAGTTTTAAGACAAGAAGGAATGGCTTTAAAATGAAAGAAGGTGGGATTAGATTAGCTATGAGGAAGAAATTCTTTACTGTGAGGGTGGTGAAGCACAGGAACAGATTGCCCAGAGAAGCAGTGGATGCTCCATCCCCAGAAATGTTCAAGGACGATTTGGATGAGGCTTTGAACTACCAGGTGGAGTAGGAGGTGTCCCTGACCCTGGCAGGGAGGGTGGAACTAGATGATCTTTAATGGTCCCTTCCAACCTAACCCATTCTAAGATTCCAAAACTTAAAGATTCTAACCCAGCAGCAGGGCATAACTGTGGTATGTATGATTTCTGAATGTTAATATATGAAACACCCATTATCAGAATAAGTGGTTGCACTGGAACTTAGCAAATGATGACACCTATCAGAAAAGTTGGGCTGCAAAATGATCATTTCAGAAGCTATTTTTAAGCAGGCTCAACACTCAAGACAACACCACTTCCCCTCCACCCCCTGAGAGATTGAGAAAATGAGATGTCAGCAATCAACACAGTCAACACAGATTCAATGCAGCATCTGACAGCATTTATGTTAATAGCACTTTCTTGTCCCACGGTCCAAATAAATGTACTGTCAAAGCTCCACATGCAACTGGGACATCTCTTTATGGTTGTCTCATCCTCAGATGAGAATCTCCTGACAAAAATCTGAACATACAGTTAGGCTTTCTTGTTTACCACTGAATTCAATGTTTCAGGAATCTATGATCCAAACTTAAGTCAGAATAAAGATTAGTTCACTGCAACTTTTTTGAGTCAGTTGGACATGTGATGTTCTATTAAAATTTCCTAACAGCTGATCATGAGGCATTTAAGGAGGTTTGATCCCATTCTGCTTCACTGAGCATTACACATTATATTTCTAGGCCCCTCAAAAGAAGATTGTATTTCACGAAAGACATTTAAGACAATATCAAAAGATAAAGAGACAAAGAAAATATTTCTACTTCAAAGTATTTCACTTAAACACCATAATTAGATTTCCAAATTATTGCAGAATTGTACAATAGTACCAATACTTTTAGTCAGGAAGCAAATTTCTGTGGGTTCAATTAACACACAAATGTCTCCATTATATAAAATATAGGAAGCATGGTGAGATATGTTAAGCAATTCCTCTATGATGTGTGACATTCAATACTTTGTTAAGAGAAGGAAAGAGAATGGATGTGAGAAGATCTGGTAGTTTGCTTTTAATTTGGACACTATGTTATTTTGGGAGAAGAAATATATTAATGCGAAAGTCAGCTGTTAATTTGTATTACAAAATATACAAGACATGTTTGAAAAACAGGTATTTTTCAGATTCAGATTGCAAATAATTCTTATTTTGAAAGTATTTCTATAGGAATTTGCCTACATTCAAGTTCTGAAAAGACAAGAAACATCTGGAAAGCAAAGCAAAAAAAGTCAAGGATGTTATTATTTTGATTTTCAGTTTGTTAAAAGGACCAAAATCAGGAGTAATTCTGAGTAATTCTGATTTGCAATTCTATTTAGATACTATGTGCTAGAAAGTGCAGACCCTTTCACTGTCAGGATCTCCTACAAGAACACTGTGTCATGCACTTGAAATACCAAAGAGTTTACACTAACACTTGGAAGTTGTTCTAAATGTGTACTTCAGGATGCCACTATGCCTAAATTATGTCACACATCTATAAGTAAATGACTGCACCCCTGTAATATGCATCTGCTTCACTTTCCAGGTCTAAGGGGCTATTTCCTTCCCATGGATCTCAACAGTACTGGATCATCTTGTTACAGAGGAACTGCAAGAACTGGATAGAATTTTATTTTTTTTCACCTACTAATATATTACTTTTCTTACTTCAAAAGAATTTTAAACACACAGTCAGGAATTTCTCAACAGGCTCAGCTGGGGACAGCTAAAATATTTCATTTTGCAATCTTGATCTTATTTTTTGATTTTTTTTTTTCAAGCTAAATTTGCCAAGATTTCAAACTAAAAACCTTCTATTTAAAAAGAAAATAATTTTGAAACAAGACATTTCAACACTTTAAAAATCTTCTCCTTTCCATTCTACATATTATTTTGAGTTGATTGATTGAAACTGTTTCTGCTGTAAAGAATTCAGTTTCAGCAAAACAAAGTTTTGGCAAAGATGCCAAATGAGAGTAATTTTCTGCCTTTAAGAACAATCTTCTCACCTCTAAGAAAACAAATTGTACAATCTACTTGTCTATAAGAAACCAGCAGTATCAGGGGCTGTTTCTTAGGAAATTCCCATGCAGCATATGATGTACAAAGATGGACCTCTTTGACTCCTTTGTATTGCAGACAGCCACAACTAATATGGTTCTAAAGTTTTAAGGGATTTTGAAGCTCAGAATGGATAGGCATAAGATTATGAGTGAGTTTTTAACTTTTGAGAGTACAGACACTACACTTAATAACAGAAGTAGTGCTGCATCTGCAAGACTACTCCATACCATCTACATTTTGAAAAAATCAGGTTCTGAGTTTAGAAATTAAAGTATTTATTAATAAAAAAGTGTTTATTTAACACGTTCTGTCTCTTCCAGATGACATGGCCACCTAGTGCAACTGATGGCTGACAATATCCAGGATGGCTGTGTCTACTGGGGAAATGGCCTGAGACAGCCTGCTAGAATATATTCTGTTAGTTACTCATCTAGAAAGGATGTATTCTAGAGGCTAAAAAAAAACCCAGCCACTTTTGCAATTCCTTGAGACATCAATCCCTATTATTATGCTATTCTGGATGCTGTCTCACAGTATGATTCTAACTAAATAGAGTAGGATTCCCTACCAGATTCCATGAGGAAACAAACTGCTGGAAGCATGGAGGTTTTACATATGTCTGCTTTTCATCTGAGTTTTGTCTTGCAGCATAATAGGGCAGGAGCCAGGCTAATGGGTTTTCTTTAAGATTTATGCAACTAAATTAGCCCACTTCACTCCATGCAAATTCCCAGTGGTTGCTGAACCACCCACTAATGAATACAAGCATAGGTAATTACAGGACAAGTTGCTTGAGTCTAGACTGACTGATTCAGCAGTCAGTGACAACATGGACATGGGAACATTAACCATGTTTTACTCTTTCATCCCAAGAGGAAAGGTCTTTCAAAAATGCTGTGTCCTTTTGCACATTAATGGCTTCCTACACTCCAGACATTTACAAACTATGGTAGGTTGTGATATAGCAAAAGTGCATTAAGATGTGGTTGTGTAGAATCTCTTTCTCAAGTAAATAATTTATGTGTAATACTAAATAAAGTGACAATAAATTTATAAACACACTATGTATGGCTGGAGCAGGGACTAGAAGATACTGTAAAGTTATATATGTTTGTTTCTTTTGTCTTTGCACTTTAGCTTTACTAGAGTTTGGAAGAAAAAGAGGAACAGATTGACTTCCTATACAGGAACACACAACCTTGGAAGTTGTTTAAAAATAAGAAAGCTATAACCTTCTAAAATCATTAACACTTAGAATAAAAAACAGCTGTCTTTTACCAGAGGAGAACAAAGTATGAAAATACTTAAAACATTACTTCATTTCCAGCACCAAGATATGCCAGGGTCCATGAGAACTCATTGAGGTCTGACAGGAAGACAAGCAGAGAGTGAGGGAAGCCTTTTGGAAGGTTAGTCTAAGATACTAATGTAAAAGGTCAGATAGCTATAGAAAAGGTACCAGAGTTTAAAATATACCTTTTTCTAAATACTTTCATATCAAACAAACATATCTTTACCATGATGAAATTATTCCATTACAGACTATCACCATCATAATTCAAGGCAGAGAATTGTAAAGTAAGATCTCAAATCAGACCTGCTGAATGATCTAAGCTGTAGAACACAACTGCACTCTGTGAACTGTTTACACCACTCACACCAAATATTATCAGAGTCCTGAACTTGAGGCTTTACAGATGAAATGAAAATAGCTATTCCAAGACTGCATGAAGTTTATGAACTTAGCAACCCCAGGAAAACTAACTGAAATCATTCTTTATTTTTCCATTAATTCATTAAGTGGCTGTTGAACTCACGAATGAAATGAAGGCAAAAAAAAGGAAAGGTCTCAAAACTATAAATCACTCCCTTACACACTTTTCTTCAGTTTTCTGTTGCATAAACTGCCCTTTTTATTGGGTTTAGATTATTCTGGTGGCTTTGAGTGGCCAATAAGAGAGCTTGTTTAAGATAATGAAGAAACCAAGCACATCTGTATTTATTTGCCTGAACTAAATTAAAGCAGTTTAATTTCTGTTGGTTTTTCAGCTCAGTATATTTATAAGGCAACACAAAAATGGTCTATGACAGTTCACCCTGCTTTTTTGGGGGAATGAATAAGATACAAAAGGCCACTGTCTCAGTAGAGCACTCAGCTTTCATTAGTGAAAAGGACAGGCATGTACAAAGAGCTGCCCTTATATAAACTTCAGCCATTTGAAATTATGCCTTGTGTTGGGAGCAGAAACTTTCCAAATGCAGAGACTGGATTACAAGAGTACCAGCAGTGATCTGGGTCCATGTGGAGAGTGTTTACTGTTTACATTTCAGTTTCTCTGCACTACAGGCACAAGACAGATGCAGAGGAAAACAGCAGCTTTGCCATCCCACATGTCTTTGCAAACAGCCTTATCATTGACTTACTTGTAATTTCCTTTTAAACTTCTTCAGAAATAATTTATCCACTTTGCAAGCATGCCTTCAAGTGTAACATATACAACCTGAATATCAAAGAGCATTTGAACTCTAGAAACACACAGATCTTGAAGCAGTGCTGAAATGGGTCAACTTGCTCAAAGCTTTAATGCCAGCATGAGCCACTAATAAATTGTTTACAGGAGTTCAATGCCACAGAAGTACATGATGACAGGTGTTTTACACTTACTTTAGGTTTGTAAATTGTTGTACTCTCAGTGCCACAATGATCTTTGTGTCAGGCTTGAGTGAATATTTGGTAAATAAAGCTGGTCAATAAAGATCTTTTTGAGAGCAATTCTGAAAACTCCAAGTGCATCAGACCACAATATTTTTCTTCAATACTGAAAAAATCAATAGCAGCTAAATCATCTGGATATGAAAGATGATTTGGGGTGTGTAAATCTTGTATTGAAAGGTATCACGCAGGATTAGCCATATTAATTTCAACTAAGTCAAAATCACAAGGAAGAGAAAAACAAGACAAATACTTCAAGAAAAGAGTGAACAAGAAATTTAAATACTAGTTTTTCTTTGGATGATACAAACAAATTATATCGTAGCTTAAACAAATCCACTGAGTACTGCTCACAGATGAGTCTCCCAAGATAGCCAGTATTTCTGATTGATCTGCTGGTAATTTTTATGGAGTCCATCACAGTCATGAATATACTTTTAAGCTATTATATTACCACTTTATATTTCAAAAACAAGATTCCCTGTAATTTCCATGTGGTACTTCAGTTTTATCCAAGTTCTGCAATGCACAGTCCTGCCTTCTAAGACTAAATTACTATGACAAAACAAAGTTTTAGTTTGCCTCTTTTACCCTTGCTTTAAAAAAAATAACTACTCTTACATGCTTTGTTCTTACCAATGAAGGTGACATTAAAAAAAAAACAACCCACAGACCCATAAAACTAACTGGATACTGATCATCTGTTATGCTTTATAACATAATGAAAAACTACTGTCTACTAAAAGTTAGAGAACACAGGCAAATTAAATAGAGCATAGTATACCAACACATCTATACAACCTGTCAGGGATTGATTTGCAGATAAAACAGAACAACATCATGTTCAGAGTTGCTCAACTTCTGTAAACTGAGTACTGAGCACCACAAAGTCAGATTTCCAGAAATAGCCTGTCCCACTGAGGTCCTCTAGTGTGTGTAAAATAGAGGAACTCACTATTGTCATGATAATAGGAGGAGCTCCCAATGTTTAAGGAAAAGCCAAGTAATACTTTGCATGGAAATGCAGCCTATTTTCTTATGGAAAGACTGTTGGATTTTCAGTAAAGAACTGAGCTTACCAAAAAAAAAAAAAAAAAAACCAAAACAAAACTAAAAAACAACAACAAAAAATAAACAAAATAGAAACAAAAAGCAAAAATTTCCAGAACTGCCTAAATATTACACTATCTTTTGAAATACTACACTCAAGTGTGCTACCTACCTACCTTCAAGCAAAATGCTCTCATTCTGAAATTCTCAGTCAAAGAAGTATTAAGAAAGGGAAGGACTCTCAAGAAGTCCAGTTAAACCCCTCTGTGTTTGACTATATCTATATATGCAGATATAAAAATATACATACACAAATACATGAAGGTTTACACACATGTATCTATATATGTGTATATATCAGTTTCTACAGTTTCTATTTGCATATCTCAGAGGAAACATTAGTTTTTATTTGGTTGTAGAAAGTTCCAATCATCATTTGCTCTTAAAACAAGAAAGGTTGAAGAAACAATCATAGTGCTTTTTTTTTCAGAAAAATCTCAGAAAAGCTGTGCAATTGTCCATTAGCTGCTGACCATATACCTCTGAAATCTTTTCTCAGCTTCTCATTCTCTTTTAAAAGGCATTGCACTTGAAATCCGTATTGCTCCACTCTGATTCAAAACAGCTGTGCCAATAAAGTTATTTTAATTGCAATACTTCTGCAGTGGAAACATGATATCTACTCTTATAACTGAATAACAGTTATTCAGCTTATTTACTCATGGAATATTTGAACAGCAAGGGGACAAACCATTAACCTTCAGGAACAGTTTCACTATTTCTTTGATTGCAAGTGCTTACTTAGCATCCTGGTTTCTTACAAGGAGATACTCTGTTGTGTTTTGGTTTTTAAAGAAGATATAGAAACTGCTCTAGGATAAACAGGCCTAGCTACACATAACTACAAATCTTCATTCTTACTATCTTTCCTTCTTCTACCTTAGTTTAGGTTTCTCAGAATCTTGACAGATACTTTCTCTTATGCATGCAGGTTTTCCCCAGGATTTTGAGGAAACACTGTAAAAGAGAGGAATTGTTGGTCCTAAAACCACCAGAGAGCATGTCTTACCCCTACAGATATAGATAATCTCTTTGTCATAAGTAAACTCATAATACACTGCTGCAGGTCCACCTTATAAAACCATTAAAATGCTCCCCTAGCAATGTTAATTTTAATGCAAGTGTACTCACAAACACATACAGCTTCTTTTGCAGCCTTGGAGATGTCTGAACATCTTACACCCACAGTTTTGTCAGTATCCTGTATCACATCATCCATCATAGATGCATAAAGCTACTGAGACAACTAAAGAAAAAGGCACCAGGAGCATGGCTGGAGGCTGTGCATTTACTAGCTCAAGCTTTTTGGTTGCTCACTGAACTCATATACCTTTCATGGTTGATTTTTTTGGACAACCACCTATGGAAATTAAAAGAAAATGTAGGGGGGAAAATGAGCTTTGTAGGAGATGAATAGACAAAACATCTACTGTTTTTCCAGCCACTTATTACAACTCAACAGCTTTAAGGTTCAATTTACACAGTTCCATTCTCAATTATACACCATTATCTATTAAGCAAACTCCCCTGATACTCACACATTTTTCAGAAGGTCTGTGCATCATCTAAGGTGCAATTTCTCATTTCCAGAGCTGAATCTAATATATGGCTATTTGTTCTATTTTCTATTTCTGCAATACTTATTTGACTGTGATATGATACAGTCTCTAAAAGACATATCATTGCTTCTGCTATGATAATGGATCAATATTTTGCCTTAATTGTACTGATTCTGATGGAGTCCTCAGTGTTCTTGGTTGAGGAGAAGTCAAACTGCTAAGGCCCAATTAAATAAAAATGATACCTGAAAAAAGGCTTCAGTATTTTCAGTCATTACATTATTACCTTCATTTTTACTAGCTGAGTTAGATTTAGCCTCAAAATAAAAAGATTTTAAACTATATATAAACTTAAAATGCAGTAGGAGTCCTGATATAGAATGACTTAACACCACAAATAACAGATTAATGTTGAAGCAAAACTTTTAACACATGGAGAATGGAAAGCACATAAATTAGATGATTTCTTCATGAGATAAACCACAGACCTGGTTACTTGACAAGGTCACTAATCACTTTGTACACATCTTCTGTCAGTAAAGGATGTAACCCACTCTTCCTGCTTATTACTTAATCTAGTAACCAAAAATTCAGACTGTAGCATCCAATCTTTTGCTAGTTGGACTCAGGCCCTGCTGATGGGAGCTGATGTTGCCTTCTTCACAACTAATTTCTATGCTACTGCATGATGAAGTCAAAGAAAGATATTTGCTGAACTTTCTGCCCCACAGCTCTGGGTTTCATCTGGGAAAAAGTCTGAGCTACATAGATTACTGGTATAGGCAATTCAAGTGCTGGCAACTTTAGCTTTTAAATCTTGACTATAAGAAAATAACAATAAGAAAAAGAAAGCTTAGGCAATGGTACAGAAACCTCACACATGAAATCACCAGAAACACTCCTTTAATGGTGAATATCTTAGAATGATTCCACATTTACAGCTGGCAGTGCTAATGTCATTCCCTGATGAGAAAAGAGACATGGCACAAAGCCATGGGATGTAAGTTTTTTTCCCTGTCATCTTTCTTTTTTTTTTTTTTTTTTTTTTTTTCTTTTCACTTTAGATATACAACAGGTGCTTGTAGGAAAACCACTATTCTAACCTAATCATGCTCACTGAGATAAAATGCTAAGAGGCAGCTCTGGGGGGAAAATGACAAAACACATTTGCATAGTTTGCACTACAGATTTTATTTAATTTAAGAAGAAAGGCCTGTGAGGCTTACTGCACTGTCAAAAATTATAAATATAAAAGTGCCTTCAGTATTTCCTAAAGTGCTAAGTAAAAAACCCTTTGGATTCAGAGGTTAAGTCAGACTGATGAAATCAGTCTTCATAGCCTTTCATAGCTGATCTTTGGAGGGTAAATATGGTATGGGTAAACTATGTCATCTTGAAAAGAGTTTCAGTTACTTCATTGGTAGAAAATCTTATTCAGCTCTGGACTTCCCAAGTACAACCATATAAGACTTATTTGTAAATTCTAAAATAAATATACACACACAATAATAATAATTTTTGCCCTTGAATGAAAAGTCCTAAATGCTAACAAAAAGCAGTGGATTACCAGCAATACCTTCTTCCAGACCTATCATGTATTACAATATATTACATGCATATAGCAGACATGTGAATGGTTCATTCAGTGTTTTCTCCTACTTTGGCTGATCCAAGTATCTCACTTCAGCATATATCCAAAGAGCTTTCTAGAATAGGCACATGATTTAATAATCAAATTATCTGAATGCTATTTAGAACAAACAGATTAACACAGATACTATCCAGATCTGACACATAATTTTTAGACTCACTAAAAATAACGTCAAAGAAGAAATGGAGTAAATAATACAGCTTCAGAAAGAAGGCCAAAAGCATGAAGGGTGTTTATCTTGTATGGGGAAGGATGGATTACAGTCTCCTTTTCAAGTACATACTCCCAGAGTATCCTTACACAAGGGCAGAGACCAAAAATGAAGTGAAACAAGAAATGCCTGCTAGCTCTCTACTAGCAACACAAAACTTCTTCATCTGTGGGGCAAAGAATAGTGTCCTTTGGCACAGCTGTCAGGTGGGTCTAAATCCTGTGTTAAAATATTCTGTCTTTGAAAATAAGTATTTGAGGAGCAAAAATGCTGGTTTACAATTTGAAATTTCTTTTAGAGCCATTTCTCTATACATAAGCTTTTCAGCTAACCAATGAATAAACTCAACTTTATAAAATTTCCTTTTGTTTTAAATATATTTCAAAAGCCTATTCTAGACTTGTCCTTTGTTCTAGCAACTCAATTTAAGAGAAATTTTAATGTTATCAAAACCATTATTTCTATTATTTTTAAGGACCATTTTTTTTTAATCTGCACAATTGAATTAGTTTTTTGTGCTAACAGAAAATCCATTCCTTTCTTTTTTCACTTGACACTTGTAGAGGTTTCATTTAGAACAATGAAAACAATGAAAAGCTAAATCTCACTTTTTCTCTTTTTTAAATCTGTGAGAAACAGACATAGATGCATGAACTATAAACCCTGAAGATAAGTGGCTCCACAGCGCAGAAACTAGAGATGAAAGGCCCAAAATGTGCTGCATCATTTTACAACTCATGTCCTAATTTCAATAGTCTCATTTGTCTTCTTATGATATTTTCCAAGGGAACTTTTCAGCTACTATAAAAATGTAATAAACAGAAGTGTAATAAACTGAGAAAATTGTGCCCTTGAGCTTTGGAAATTTTTATCCAGAACCATGCAGTCAACACTTCCAGCTAATATGTTATGCAATATGATGCCTACAGTACCTGATCTCTCAAGTACAGCATTGGCATGATACCATTCTGGTGAGCATAGAAATATTTGTGTGATGAACACACATGCATTCACAAGCTGCTTTCAGATGTATTTAGTTATTTAAATATGTAGCTACCAAATGAAAATCAGTACTCAGTCTTCAACTTTCAACAAGATATTTTGCTGATTTCATCAGTGACAATTTTAACACTGTCTTATGTAGGTATTGGCTGTGTCAGAGGAACTTCAGAAACATTTTAGGACTAATTCTTTGAAAGGGAGGAATAAGAAACATTCTCCTTCTAAAGGCATTTTAAAATCCAAACCATACTGAACTGACACAACATGCAGTCTGAAAAACACCATTACTGCCTCTTCTGAAGCATTTCAACTTCAGGACATGTCATATCATAGCTTTTGGTGATGGAAAGCCTTCAATCTATCCTTCCAAACTTAGAACTGAACATGACAAAAAATACAACTGTCTTAATTGTACCAAGTTAAAAAGGATACTTGATAATTTCACCAGTAAGGATCCTATCTCTTTTGCAAAGAAAAAAAAAAAAAAAAGGCAAACACCAAAAAGTCAGAATATTAAAACACTACAAAAAGTTCTGAGGTGTACTTGCCTGACCAAATGGATACAGCAATTGTGTACTAGACAGAACAGCCATTGGACAGCTGAGAAATTTTAAAATCTTATCTGATTTAGGAAGGTGTGTATCTTTACCATGTGTCATGAGTATACATCACATACATATTATCAAAGTCTGTTTTTCTAGAACAAGATAATTTGTGGTTGACAGTCATTGTGAGAGTCAACAACTACAACAGTCATTAGCAAGAGCAGTACTCTTGATTCGTTAAGGCTGTCCTGGACTATGTGTTAGAAACCTTGTCCCAAGTGCAAAGAGATCTCAACTCAGTCAATAGCTGCATAACACACTTACAGGGAGAGCAAGACAAGTCCTGTCTGCAGAATACCCAAGGGCCTTGCCATGAGATCCACTCTGACAAGGGCAAGAATATCCCAGCAAGTGCTGCCACCAACAAGTGACACTTTCATGAACTCTTGCCCCCAAATTCATAATCATTCTACTGGAAGGACAGGTAAACAAAGTTTTAGCATTTCTATTACTCACCAGATTCCCATTTCTCTATCCACTTTCAAGAGCAGGATTTAGCACTAGCTAATACAGATTTTATAAGCAGTAATGAAGATAACAGGATTCTTTCCAATACTAGATGCAGGAACTACTCCTGTTGACATTCTCCAAAGCCGAAAAAAAACCATTTGCCTAGCTGGCTTGGATACACTTGTGCAAAACCAACAATTTGTGAAAATGGTATTTGGTACTTGGCTGCTCTCATGTCTTGTGAGGTAAGCCAAAATCATCTCCACAGTAACCCTTAGGCAGTCAGACTCAACACACAGAACAGATTGAACACAGCAGCCAAGAGCAATCAGTGATCTGCCTTTAGTCCATACTTGTCACTTAGTGATTGTGACCCAGTGGCCACAAAAAGTACTACATGAAAATTTGGTTCCGTAAAACAGGCCACTATTTATGGGTATTTTTAAAGAGCAAGTCAGCTGCCAATTTGCACCCTATCCAAAATTAGAATGTCTTCCAAGACCAGTTTTGTTCTAAATCAAATTCTAAGGTCCTAATACTGCCCCACTTAATTTCTGTGGCTACTTTCAGAACTGAACTTTTAATTTCTGCTTATGTACTATGTCTGGTGTGCCAGAGAAGACACCACTCAACTATAAAGAATGATTTTGCAATATTCTAAACAGGGTTCCAAAATATGCCTACATTATGAACTCTTTGCTTTCTCACTCTGCATTTGACCAGAATGTCACAAAGCATGATCAGGACAGCTTTTACAGATAGTAATTCTCCCTTCATTCCTCATCACAGATCTGAACACAGAATGATCACCTACCAAGGGTTAGCTGCTCCCCTAAGTGACAAAGAGATAGAAGCCAAACAAGATAAAAAGGTTAGCAAGGCAGAGCCTTATCAGAGAGGAAGCAGAGTTAATGGCCAAGTTCAACCAAGAGTTCAAATCAGCAGGGAGATGCATGTCCATAGGGTAGAGCCCAGATCAAAGCAGGAGAACAATCTGTGGGTCAGAAGTAATTATGGGTAATCAGGGTGAGATATAACCCAGAGGACAGTGAGAAGGTTCAGAGGCACAGGACAGGCCAAGACAGGATGTCAGTCCATGGGTTAGGACCAGGAGAAAAGGATCTCTGTCTGGGCACACAAATGGCTGAGCCAGCCAGCAACCAGCACTGCCAGCACAGCTCTCCAACAGAGGCTGGAAGACTTCCAGCCTGAGCCAACACTGAGCTCTTTGGTTCACTGGCAGATGTGGATGGAAGCCACAGTTGAGGCTGGTCTGAGCCATTAGAGCTATTAGTACACTCAAGGCCCTAACATGGATGATCTTGGCCACCTGCTCATGACTTGGAGATGATCTAACAATCTGTGGTGATTACACAGTTATATGGACAATGCAAAAGAGATACTACAAACTTAGCAACCCTCATTGGGAGAACTAACCTGGAGATTCTTTACCACTCATAGAAGAAGAGAGCAATATTCAATTTAAGCCAAAAGCAGGATTTTTTTTTTAAAGTTTAAAACAAAGCAACTTTAATATGTAGTTTTAGCCATGCTAAGATAGCACACAAAGCAAGATGAATAGATAAGCATTAGACTTAATAGGCTTAATGAGAACATGTGAAACAGAATAATTTTAGAGAGAGAGAGATGAATCCTCAAGCTCCAAGGCATATTTCAACCAGGAAACGAGAGAAGCTAAAAAGTTCATTCCATTATGATTCACTTTTCAGAATAGTCATGATCAGAAATGAGCACTTCAAAAAGAAAGAAAACAGACAGCCCTCTTCAGTTTTTAAAAGGAGAAACTTACATGCTGTACAAACTGTTCTCATACTGGAGGGCTTTTAAAGCTCCCCTCTCCTACTTACTGCTATAACTATGGAAGGCTTTTCAGATAGTGCAAATATATAAGCTGTTCCATTCAGATGCCTAATTTTATAGATAGTCCAAGAGTCAGGAACTTCTCTTTGTGGATCTAGTATTCAGCCTGTATCTAATTTCCCCATTTGTGCAATGGCATTAATAACATCTTTTTAGTTCACAGTATAACGAATATTTTAACAATTGCAATAGATGAAGATATTAAAAAAATTTAGGCAGATGACAAATAAGAGTTGGATTAGGATCCACCAAAACATATGCAGACCACCAATGATCAACTTTCAACCATTACCTTACTCTCCCCTGTCCACCTTAAAAACCAGAAAAAAGCATCATTTTCAGAAAAGGTTTAAGATTGGGGAATCATGAAATATTCAACCTTAGGAAGATATGAGTGCCTGGGAATCACACTAAGGTGAGTGGGAGCATTCATCTGCAGGAGGTAGGAAATTCTGCAGAGGGATATGGAAAGGCTGGACAGATGGGCCAAGACCAAAAGTATGAGTTTCAACAAGAAAAAGTGCTGGGTCCTGCACTTCAGCCACAACCCCAGGCACTGCTACAGGCTTGCAGAAGAGTGGCTGAAAAGATGCCCAGCACCAAAGGACCTGGGCCTGCTCAGTGTGAGTCAGTGTGTGCCCAGGTGGACAAGAAGACCTGGCTTATGGCAAAAAAATTTTGACTACAGGGCCAGACTGTACTATGCACTGGTGATGCTCTACCGCAAATCCTGTGTTCAGTTTCGGGCTCTTCACTGGAAAGACACTGAGGTGCTGGAGCATGTCCAGAGAAGGGAAACAGAGCTGGGCAAGAGTTTGGAGCACAAGTCTCATGAGGAGCAGCTGAGAGAGCTGGGGTTGTTGGAGACCTTATCACTCTCTACAAGTCCCTGAAAGGAGGATGCAGCCAGGTTGGGTTTGGTCTCTTTTGTCAGGCAACTAATGACAGGAGAGGCTTGAAGTAAGCCTCAAGTTACACTAGGGGAGGTTTACCTTGGACATCAGGAGTAATGTCTTCAAGAAGGGGTTGTTAATCACTAGAGTGGGGTGTCCAGGGAGACGGTGGAATCATCATCGCTGGAGGTGTTCAAGAAATTAATGGACATGGCACTCAGTGCTACTGTCTTGTTAACAAGGTGGAGATAGGTCAGTGGTTGGACTTGCTGATTTTAGAGGTCTTTTCCAACCTAAAAGATTCATGTGACTGATTTTGTGTGTGCCAAGGCTGCAAAATGCCTTAAGAAATTGGTCTTTATCTTGTGTTGACTTCATCAACATTCTACATAGATAGCCTTTTAGTCAGTTCCTTGACTTATTTCATGGTGAAAACTCCTGCAGGAATACACCTCACTCTTCCCTGGCACACTTCTCATAAGCTGTTAAAATACATAGTTCTGATGATTAGTTTTTTACTGGCATTAGATTTTCTTTATGTTTTCATACTTGGAGGTATGCTTTCTCAAAGCCAGCCTCTTAGCAATAAGGAACAAGAAGATTCTTCTTTTGCAATGCATTAGCACAAAGCGCCCCTCAATGGCCTGACAGCCTCAAAAATAAACTGACAGTCTTATTTGCATAAGGAGAGAAGCAGGAAGTGCATGGAGACAGATGGGTGAATATTAATTAATGCTCATAATGCTGAGGAAAATAAGCAATTTGAAATATGCAATATCCTCTTTCCCAAACAACCTTGTCTTATTTACATTATAATATAATACTAGAAGACAGAATGTACTAAATGCATAAGGAGTTACAAGCTTTATGTTAAGTATTTCTTGAAAGATAAGGACAGGAAGATGCACAGCTAAGACTGTTCTAACTCAGCTCCTCCAGACAATGGTAGAAGGCAAAACTAATTTCTTACATGCTAGAAATATCTTATAACCAGAACACTATGTTATTTAAACTTGCAATTAGGTGGATATTCCAACCAAAACTCACCAAATAATAGAATTGTAATGCTATTACTGAAAGTCATATCTGGTAGCTCATGAGATACCATAGACAGACCTATGAATAGTAAAGGATAGGAGGTCAATATAAAGTCTTATTGTCCATGGTTTCCACGTGTTCTATCTTTCTGGCAAACAGTCACCATTACTGTGGAGCTCTTTCTCACTGTCAAATTAAGCACAGCCAGCAGCTGTGATGCTGAACGTGTGCCATACGTTATCTCAGAACAGAGCTGATCAGGTCCAACCAAAAATCACATCTACTTCAGCTCTGAAAACTGGGGCATGTGTCCCCTGCACACAGCCAGGACATTATTGAATTCATTGTGTAAGGAGTGTGGCTGCACTTCCCCTACAAAGCCAGTCCATATGCTGAAAGACCACACTAATTATGTCCATAAAGGGTATCTACTCTGCTGGTATATGCACTAGATATTGGCACACTAATGTTTTGCTGATATTACTGCATTCTTGTACAATTTTTTTGATAAGCCTTCATTAAATACCTATTCATCATACTTCAGTATGAAAAGGGCAGCTTTTGCATGATTTGATGGTGGCAGTATAATAAGTTAGATGAAAGAACAGCCTTGAAATGAGAATAAATTTTTCACAATTTTCAGGCTCCATTTCTTTTTTAGGCAGGAAGAACAGGATCTAAAATTGCATAACTGTATAAAAAAGCTATATCACTGACATACCATAGGATGTTATTTTATTCTCACTCAATAGCAACTCAATGAACCTGTTCACATGTAGATGAGTAAAGTCCAAAGTCCTATAAAATTTTGCTGTGAATTAATTCACAATGCGCTTGCAATGACTCTGAAAAGTTGATAAACTGGAATTGCCCCATCCAACTCAGCATATTCTATGATTAAGATTCCACATCATTTTCACCACACAGACCTGTCGTTGCTACTAAAAAGGTAAAATCAAGCCTCAAAATAGAAATGGGGAGAGGGGAGGGGTTAAAAAAAAAAAAAAAAAAAAAAGGAAAATGTAATAAGAGGAAAGAAGAATGAAAAAAGCTAAAAGCATAAAAGGAGAGAAAAAGTCCAAGATGGAGAAGAAGAAAAAGGACAATAAAAGTTTCCATAGTGTTTTAGTTAGGTAGATCCTTAACCTCAGGGAAATTCAGAGATTTCTATTGAATAGGTAGCAATCATTTTAAAAATTGGAATCCTATCTGTTATGTCATGTTTACTTCTCTTGACGAACAAATGACACACAAAATTTTTGGAAATAAATTTTTTCTTTCTTTTCAACCATGATAATCAGATTTTCATTATGATAAAACTGTAATTCTCCTTAAAAATAATAAAGATTTCTTTTTTTCTGTCAAGAATGTGTAGAGATATTATATAACTTCGTATGTGTGCATGTATTCATGCCTGGTATAAGCAAATAATCTATAGGCTTACACCCATGGTTTAATAAGAAATAAATCCAGAAAAATATTTAGACATGAAACACAACAGATTACCTGAAATCTCATGAAGATTTCCAAACACTAAGCTTCTTTAAGCTTTAAAACACATAGAACTTTGATTTGACCAAATGAAATACTAACTTATGTATCATTTCTTGTCTTGGCTTCCCTACTGCCATTTAGCTATCTACAGTATTATGGTAGTCATCTTTACTTCATTCACACGTTCTCAGGCTGAGAAGTCTTTTTAAAATTTGTAGTCTTCATTTTTAGCTGTATTTATTCCTTCCTTAAACACACATCCTTCCCTCCCATTTTTCATTTTTTTTTTCATTTGGGCTACCTCAGAATACTTTCTCTATTGGACTTTTAGAGCCTTACATCAACAACTCATTTCTCCATTTTTTGCAAGACTCTCCTACTCCCTTCAAACACTAATTCTCTAAACCTGACTGAATAAAAAGAGTTGACATATAGCCATAGGTTTTTTTCCATTTACACAACAGGCTTCCAAACTTCAGATCATGGAACCAGTTAAATGTCTTGTGAAGACAAGACATAAGGAGCAAAAATATGACAAAATAATAATAGACGATTGACATATAATCACAGCAATAATTGACAGACTGTTAACAGATTGATTCCCAAATCTATACCTCAATATAGAAAAAGGATGATACAGACAAAAAACATTAGTATATTTTTGTACTTTTGCTTTATATGGAGTAAGAAAAAAACCAAAACTACAAAACAGTTTCAGACTGTTGAAAGCTGTTGTATTTATTGTACATGCCAAGACTTATTTAGACTATATCCAATTTTAGGACCCTCAGAAGACAAGCTACATGCCCTCCCTAGAGTAGCTGGTTAGTGTTAAAATTGAATCAAATACCCGTCACCCCAGAAGTACTAGCAGTCAGGTTTTTATGACAACTGTTTCTAATAATAAAGAAAAAACAGAGATTTTACATGGTGGGCAGAAAAACTAAAGAGGAGAGTGGAGGTGGAAAAGCAAAAGCATTAGAGATAGGAATAAATTCAAAATTGTTATGTAGTCACTGGAGCACAAATGCAGCTCACCTAACATCAGGAAGATTATCAGGCATTTATCTGTCTCAGCTGTTATAAGTAACATGTAAAATAATGTTTTGATTTGCCTCAGAAGACACTGCAGTCAAATGGATCCCCTAGCAGCCATAGCACCTGTGAGTATAAATCACAAGATGCCCAGTAAAATCAGGATTTTAAATTAAGCTGGAACAGTTCAGAAAAGAACAGTCTAGTCAGATCTGAGCTGTTTTAATCTGCATGGGTAGCATGGGGGAAGAAGAGGAAGGGGGAATAAAAAAGATTTATCCAAATCACACAGAGAGGAGCTGCTTTTTCCTCTGTATTCTTTGATAATAAACTAAGAAGATCTTGTTTAACAGTACTGCTATTCTTTTAAAAATAATTGAATGTAGGTGCCTATTTTAAGCATTCATTCAGACTGCTCCCTATGATTAACAGAGAAGCTGGAGAATTTGAGCTCATCAGTTGACGAAATAGCTTGAAATGAGAACTGCTGGATCATGTTTCAATATTTATCACAAGTAATGGACAATCACATATGAAAATTTATAAAAGTGAACTCAACTCAGAATTTGAGAGTGTTCAGAATTATACTATAGCCATGCATAGTTCAGTGGTTTGATACCTCTCAGATGCACCTGTTAAACAAACACAGGTAAAGTTGTGAAAAATGAACATGCACTGCTAACAAGGTTTTCAAGATAAACTTATTAACATATAGAAAATATGAAAAGGTCTTCAGCTGCAAGCTGCAAGAGGAAAACAAAAGGTTATTTTCTATAAAATTCCCCAATATATGCTGAGCCTGCAGATTCCAGTGATGGAATAACTTGTGCGTGGCTTTTAGAACAGGCTGTACCATTTGCTTTCTCCTTATGGTTCTAAAGAACTATCATCTTAAAAGAGCAGAAAACTTGAGCCATTACTCCAGTCTAGAGCTGAGTGCATCTTTAAAGGTAAAATAATGTCACAGAGCATTTATTATTTTAGTAAATGTTACATTTACTATTTTAATAAATGTTACACAACAATACAAAACAGCACTTAGGTACCCACAAGAAATAAAAGGTTGTATGTAAAAGTAAAGGATTGTTTTGCTTGTTTGAACTGAGCTAAGATAGATAGTAACTGGTCCCATTTAGAGAATGAGATGTGAAAAACTGAGAGGTTTGGGATCATGAGAGTTCTAATTGTTCTGCTATTACAGTCTTTCATGATTGAATCACTACTGCTTGATGAAGCATTTACTCCTAAATGACACTGCTGAAGGCACTAATGAAGCGGGAGACCTGGTGGCTTAAATCAACAGTTTTAACTTTCAAAAGTTATCATTATTAAGTTATTATTAATTTTGACACAAAACCATCTAGAATAACACAAAATTTTGTGGTTGTTCACTGGCATAACAGTGAGGCAAAGAAACATTGGGAAAATCTCTCTTTGTCTATGCCCAGTCAATTTGCATGGTAGCAAATTTAATCACCCATCCTTCCAAAATCAGCTGTCTCAGCTTATTAAACCTGATTGAGAGGGTTGGTCCTGAGAAAGGTCTTATTTGTGTAAAATTGTTAAAATGAAAGGTTTTTAAATCCTCACACATACACAAAAAAATCGTTATTAAATTTCATGATAAAAAAGAACACAGGATTATATTAAAATTATATGAACACCTGATTAAATTCCCACACAGTCTTATTTATAATTAACTTTCATTCTCCTAATGTGCACTTGTATATTTAATGTATTAAGTAGAATTATATCTCCTTTTCATGCCAGCACTTGCTTTTACATGTATCCTGTGTTGCACCTCATCTAAGATACCTCTAAAGAATGAAAATGCCTGTGAATTTTTCAAAAAATTGACAGAAGCTAATGTCCTTGCATTTCAAATCCAAACCAGAAAATTATTTCAAAATCATGAATGAAAATATTCACCAGTAATAATGACTGAAATCAGTATTTATTTGTCCAGCTACTGTAACACCTTATCCTGTTTAATAGCTGATACCACAAAAATACAAACAGCTGGGAAACCATGCCTGTTGTGTAGTACTAACAATTTAACACCACAGTAGATCAGAATGGGAGCACAGGTCCCTACACTCATGATTGCATATATAATTTTTACACTTCTAATCCTTCACACACTTGGTATGTGTTAAATACTTCAAAAAAAGGGGCCATTGCCATCAGGATAGGAGTTTTGCATCCCTGGAAAATTAAAACAATTTAATATTTGAAGTTTGAGATTACAGCGAGTCAATCAAACACTATTTTTATACAGAGAGATCTTTGCTATATTTTAAAATGTTCTCTCGTTATACCTTGAAGATAGAAACTAAAGAATTTGATTGCTTCTAAATTTTGAAGAGGATATAATGTAGAGTTCACACTAAATCCAAAAAAATTATTTTTCCTATAAAATATTCTAAACCAGTTCTATATAATAAATGTCAATCTTAAAATGAGAAAATTTAGAAACTATCAAATTGATTTGTTGTGTGATGATAATTTTTTTTTTTATTAATCTATTGTTCTCTCAATTTTAGGTATCACTTGGAGTACTCTGCATATTCTGTTCTACAGTCCTAATTACCAGATATTTTTAACACATGGGAGACTTGCATTCACTCCCATGACTGTGACACTAAACAAAAACTAATAAATACGCCAAGATTTTCCATGTGAGAGATTTCAGATACAGTATGACTGACACAAAGCAAATCCTTATCCTGACTAGACCAGATTTTTTGTAGCCTTATGTCCCTGAAGTAGTGAAAAGCAAGTAGAAGCACATACAAGGCCAAAAAACCACTATAAAGCAGATGCTAACCAATTGTCCCCAGTCCTGCCCTGCCCCATACATGGATGTTACCCATTCACACTTCTGCACCTAAATATCCACTGCTCCTCACACCGTTTACAAAGCCAGAGTAAACTCAATTTTTGCATTAAGTGGGATGAAGATAAATGCTCTCTGACTTTTAAGTGAGCAATGAAATTAGAAATTAATGGTGAAATCCAGATGCATTGCAGTCAAAACTATCATCATCCATGCCCAAAGCCTCCCACTCTCACTACATCTACTCAGTTGACAAATTGCTTTCTCTGCCTAAGCAACCCAAAGATTTAATTTAGGTTGGAACATTCAGTTAACATTCAAGTCCTTTATTCATCTGCCCATGCCCTCCTGATTACAAGATAACCATTTTTAGTTTCAAGACTACTCATTTGTGTGAGCTTACTACTTAAATGTCAGGTTCATGATCCCTTCAGGTTGCAGCAACTTTATCAAAACTCTAGCACATCTTCCAGTCGTGGTACAGGGCAAGGATCTCATATACAGCTTTTACTTCAGACCATTCTCACTCTTTACATGACCCTACAAGAGCTTCTTGGAGATATTTCAAAGCCAAAATAACAAAATAATTCCTACAAGATTACAAAACCCTAGGTACTTGCAGGCCTTTTAAGCAGGAAGAATTCTTAGGGAAGAAGGGAAATTCAGTTCTGATACAGAAATAATATTGAAGACCAAGAATATCTCTAGAGTATGCAATTATCAAAGCACAAGTCTTTGCACATACAGCAGCTGTCACTCTTTGCATATGTAAATTATAAATAAGGGCTCCACAAAGTGCAGTGTCCAAAAGAGGCTCATTTAGATGGTGAGAGCCTGTAAGGGAAGTAATACAAGGAACAGCTGAGGTCACTCGATCTGTTCAGCCTGGAGGAGACTGACAGAAGAGCTCATCACACACTACAACTTCTTTGTGAGAGGAAAAGGAGGGAGACACTCATCTCTATCTATCTTGTGACTGGTTAGGACTGGATAGGAACCAAGGGAACAGCATGAAGCTGAGTCACAGGAGGTTTAAGTTGGATATTAGGAAAAGGTTTTTCACCCAGAGGGTGGTTGGGCACTGGAACAGGCTCCCCAGGGAAGCCATGTCAGCATCAAATCTATCAGAATTTAAGAGAGATTTGGGCAATGCACTCAGGTACATGATGCAGCTCTTGGTGTTGTCCTGTGTAGGGCCAGGAGTTGGATTTGATGATCCTTGTAGGTCACTTCCAACTCAGGATATTATTTATTCTATGATTCCAAGCACAATTGTTATATGCTTTGTCTACTGGCATGAGTTGGTCCTGAGAACACCCATGAAGAGCCACAGATGTTCTGAAATTGAAATAGCTTCTCTGAGCTTTACAGTTTCTCATCTTTTTCTGTGGTTTTTGACAGAAAATTTCTCACATATCAGTTTTTCCTTTCAAGCTGGCCCTTTACATGGGCCCACACAACTGCCATTTTTCTTTGTACAGACAAAAGGGAGAGAACCTATTTTGTCTTCATCCAATTACTTTTTCCCCAGTGAAGAATTAATACTGTAGAAAATTCCTCCAGCAGCTTGTAAGTCCACGTATACTTCATATATACTAAAATATCAATTCTACACTGGTTAAAAAAAGAGACATTTTTGTCAGAATGATTTCTCAGTGATTTCTGTAATTCTTTGCTAAGTTGTTTGGCCATCCATGTGTAACACAGCAAGTGATTGAATTCCACAACTATAATGAGCCACAGAAAAAGAACAGAAGACATCAAAGACAGTTGTAATATCATATCCTATGATGAATGATAGCAAGGAATTCCTTTCATACAGCTTCCAGACCACCCTAGAAAATGGAACTATACGTCCCCAGGAATGTGGAGGAAAAAAAAAGAAATCCTCAAAATACCATCATGGTTTTTAAAAAGCACAGAACAAAAAAAAACAGCTATACTAACCTGACAGCTGTATTAACTTGAACGGATGAGTTTAAGTTCCATTCTGATTCTAAATATAGAGAATAACTTAAATTTACACCAAAAAAACCTAAGGATACAACAACAAAACAGGAGAATTTAACTCTAGTGTAACTTGCTACCATATTACCTTCCCTTGAGTTTTAGTACTAGTCATTTAAACACCGAATTCTGCAACTGCAGAAGAGAAAGGAGGAAAAAAAGAGATCTCAATAAATGACCAGGAAGCTTTGAAATTTAAAATTAATACAAATAAAAATGCAAATTAGAGGCTGCCAAGCCTCTACTTTCATCCTTTACATAAAATGCAACATTAGATATAAATATGTTCCTACTTAGAGCAGGAATTTTTGGATGTATTTACATAACCCTTTCTTCAAACCTCCCCTTAAAACCATTAAATTTCTCTGACTCTATTAAGAAATTATTTTAGAATGTCACTTCATGAGTTATTGCAGATCTTCAGTTTATAATTGGTTAATAATAACTATAATTTTTAAAATTATTTTTATATTTAATATTGTTTTTCAGCATAGTTACTCTCCCTCTCTGATATGTTTACAGAAAACCGTCTTCTCTCAACTTCATCTGGACTACACTATACAGACCATGTTGTCTCAGGTTCTCTAAACTGCCATATTGCTCTGCCTACTCTGAACATACTCAAAATCACAATATTTCTTCTTAATATAAGTACCTGATACGTAACACTACATATTGCCTATTAAAAATGACACTAGTATTCCTCTAAGGCTGCTAATAATTCCCCATGAAAGCTTCTAGAGCCTGCTTTGTCATTTTCCCTGCTACTTAAGTGTCAGCAGATAGTCATTCTCTGACCAATATGTTCAGATTCCCTTCTTCTCCCACTCCCTCCAGCTGGTAAATCCCCAGATTATACCTAAATTCCTTGTAGAGGTGTCCTCATGGCAGACTTTATTATTGGATTTCAATCTAGAGCAATTATTCAGAACAAGATCTCTCCCTGCTTTTCCCTGTTGAATGATACCATCAATCTGTGCCTAATTACAGCTCTCACACTTTTGAGTGCAGCCTTGTCTAAGAAATAATTTATCGTGTTTAAAAAGATATGCAGACATATTTTTTAGCTCTACTTCAGAATCAGAAAAAAGTACAAGTTTTATGGTTTTTTGCCATTATTTGTCTGCCCTTTGCTAACAAATCAGTATTCTTGCTTACTAGAACTACTTTCACATCCATATATATGTATTTGACCATACTTATTTATATATATATTTTGAAATGCCCAGCACATTAACACATACAGACCTTGCAATCTGAAGGTGGAACACAGTATCTGTTTAACACCTTCCTATAAAACTTTTTAAAAGTGACTCCAAATGTTATTTTGAAATTGAAATTACTTGAGAGGAAATAGCATTTAATTTAAATAATGAAAAAATGCATATAGTATTTTTAAGCAGTATAAAATATTGTTTTCACCTTACTCTGTTTATAATCAATGTCTTTTTTGTTCATTTAAGTATCTGGGGAATTATTAGGAAGTCATCAAAATGTTCTGTATCATTCACCAAATATTAGATCAGCCTCAAGCTGGAAAATTCAATAAACATTTTAATAACATTTCCAATAGAAATTAAATGCAAACAGTATATCTACAGAAAATGCTGAAACAAAAATAAAGCGCCAAAAGCAGCAGGTCCTTTGTAAAGTGCTACTGGGATTAATGACCTTTTTTCTATGAAAAAAAAAACCTTTCAAAAGCAATCAGCTCTACAGATTGTTTAACAGAAATACATTTAGAATGACTGGGAACTAATCAATCAGTCTGAGTGCACAGAAAAATGACATGCTACATGATTTTGACACAGATGACATCGCTTTGTGAGCAAAAACATCCAATGGGCTTGGTCCAGCCAATGAGATTGGGGGACTGGTTGCTTTTCTATCTGTGGCACATGTCCAAAGCAGGACTATATTCCTATGACATTTACTGAAGAGCCACTGTAAGTTCTTTATTCAGAAGTACACAGACATGAAAACTAAATTTCCAGAGCTGTTATATGCATGATCTGAAAAACCTGTGGTTATTTTGTACCAGATTTCCTGTGTGCTTCACATCCTCTCCTAAAAAATCAGGTTCATAACAGATAATTTATTATTACTCTCGAGAGTCTAACCAAATAGGGTATGATGTTTGAATCAAAGTGGAGTGCTGAATATGTGCCAAGGAAGGCAGCAAAAGAACTACTTCATCATTTCAGCACTTCAGCCTCCTATTATGATTGCATTGGCACCTTTCCTAATGTATAAGTGAATTTAATCTGCAGCAGTGCTATAGGGAAGGTGTGCTGTATGAACCTTGAATTTTAATGTAAAACATTCTGGATAATTTTCCACACACTATATGGAAATTAGTGAAGTTCACACACTTGGCTGCCTCTATATCTGAAAATGTCACAGATCTGCACGAAGAGTTGAGCAATTCTGAAAATTAATGACTGTCACATATGGCCATAAGATATTCCTAGTGAGTTAGTGACTTCAGGTTAGCGACTTCAGCTATAGAAGATATTTAAGTCTGCATCAAACCTGCAGTTCTTTTCAAAGTTACCTAACACCCAATGCTCAAGAAGAAATACAGAATAACTACAAACACAAGATTATTCCACCTTCCTTTACTTAATCCACAGTTTTTCAACAAAATGATCAACAGAACCTTAAGTCTCGAGGCCGTTGGCTTAACTCTCACTTTCCTCTGTAAGACCTGTTTCAGCTTTGCCCTCTCTTCTTATGGAGACTAGAAGAGCTGTGAGGGTCAGGGAAAATTAGCGCTTCAAAATTACTTGGTTGTAATCACTCTCATTTTATAATCTCAAATATTTTCTTTCTATCCCTCTGCCCCATCACATTCTTCCTTATATCCTCTGCTAGATTGTCTCACTCTTGTGTATCATAGTTAATTATCATCTGTGTTACAAGATACATGATAGCCTATGAATAGAAAATATTTAATAATACTTTAGATAACACTTTAAACGCATAGAGGATCAAGCATTTCATCCTAGCACCCGAGCTCACATCATTCTAAAGTTAAAAAGAGTTATTAAGATGTAAGTAAATAAATAGAAAACCACATAAAACTAGATCTTCTGTAAACTGGTTTCACTTCACCCCAGACCAACAACTTCACCAGTTTCAGTCCCCAGCTGCCCCATCACCTCTGCCCCTCTGCCCACCCCACATTCCTCTCAAGCTGCCCCATGACCAATTTTGTAAAACACTTCATCTCCACAGTGTGGATTGCAGCACTCAGGAACCCTCTCTTGGCTGGAGGCTCAGTGGGTATCTCAGTCTGTAGTTATATCTCCAGAAATGGAAGATCAGAGGAGTAACTTAGCAGTCTTAGTTCCCAAGGCAAGGCCTTCTCTAGCAACTCTCCAAAAGAGAACTACATACACAGCAGAGGTACATCCCTCTTGTAATCCTTTTCATACTAACAAAATTAAATCCTGAGAGATGACTCAACTTGCATAGAAGCTGGTGGGTATAATGCTTGAGCTACCTTATGACCTATAACATCCAGCCTGATGGGTCAGTTGTATCATTTCACAAGCACATCTTTAAATATTTCATCAACAAAAGAAAGAAAAAAATATTAAAATGGAAAGATTTTTGTTGTTTGGGTTGGTTTCTTTCTTTCTTTTTTTTTTTCTTTTTTTTTTTTTTTCCCCTTCAACAGGGAACAACCAACATTTTAACAAAAGAAGCCAGTACTAAAATATTTGTATATGTCTGTACATAAAGAAAGCAAATCATAGGTTATCAGCTTGGATATGCCACGCTTCATCTGATCATTGCTAGATGTGAGCAATGAAAACAGAGTTAATGTTCCATGGAGAAAGCAGAAGTGACAGTAATGCCCAGGAATGGACTTTTACACAAAGAACTCACTGGAAAAGCTCAAATGTCAAGTGTAACAGAAGTTTACATTACTTCAGGTTTTTGACTTATGGCCCATGCTTCCTTTTTTCCTATCCATACAAACATACACAGTAACACAACTTAAAATCTGGTTTAGCATAGGACTTTGTTTTCAATCATTATCTGCAGAGTGAATAAACAGGACTCCCACTGTGTGTGAAAATTCCTTGGAGAAAATAACTCTTAGTCTCTCATCTTCATGGGCATTATGTGCCTCAATGATGGACAGATCATAGCACAGGCAAAATGCAATTGGACCTGATGTTGTTAATGTTACTTGCCTGAACTAGAAAGGGAGCAAATTCCAAAGTAGTTTTCTAGCATTTGCCTACTCCCTGCTGGAAAAGAATTTATATTTAAAGCTTCAGCAGATCTCCACAGCAAAGCTTGTACTCAGTTTCCCCAAACATTTCATAGGTATTACCCAGCCTGTCCCATCTACCCTAATGCACTATTTATTAATCAAATGCTTTAATTAAAATACTGGAATCTGTAAACAGCATGGTCAATCATAACACAGAAAATATGTCTGGAAGCAAACATGTTTTCATAAATAAAGTAGACTGAGAAAAATAAAAAATAAAAATAAAAACATAAAAAATAAAAACCAACCAAAAAAAACAAAACCCAAAAAAAACAATGCAAAAAACAAAAACAGAGTTCTCCATAAACTGAATTATATCTGTTTACCAAACACAGCTCTGTAACTAAGGCTAAGGTGGTGGGCTCACAGGCTTTAAAACATAGCAGAATTTAATCCTTCTTTTACAAATGTCTATGACCTATTAGAAATCACGGGCCTGATTTTCAGAGATACTGAGCCTGTCTCTTCCATTTACTTTACCCTGAGATGTGTGTGCTCAGTCAACTCTCCTGGAAATCAAAATCCAGTAACTTTACATGATATTAATGGCCAGATCCTCTGCCTTCAAATAAAGTAGGATTTATATTGGCTGAGGCTGTTTCTCATGCTGTGTTTCTGGATACTGCAGCCTCTCTGCTTACAGTAAAACAGAATAAAGATAAATAAAAAATACAGATATAAGATAGATAAATTAGATAAATTAAGCAATAGATTAAAATAGACATATTAGACTATCACAGCACTGCTCCCTCCCACAGACTCCTCTCCATCCTCTCCTAAAGCTCATGCTGCTGCCTTCTTCATTTGCCTTTGGCAAGCTGCCACTGCCAACTCCTTCTTACTCCCTGGTTTCCAAATGCAGTCAGCTTGACTGGACACAAGCTGACTGCAGGACATTCAAAGCCTGTGCACTGAAATTCTCAGTTCCTTGATCTTGACACACATATGCAGGCTGGCAGTAAACAAAATCAGCCAAATCAGCTATACTGTATCACAAAATTTATTACTTGAGTTCATGATACTGAAATACCAGATTTTCAAAGGTCACTGTTCATGTAGATCTTCATAATGGTCAGCCAATTTATGTGAGAAGAATGTTTCCCTGTCTCACACAGTGTGCATATACACAGCAATTTTTCCTTTTGGATTTACACACCCAACTGGCACTTAGTAGTTTTACCTATGGCCTAAGAAAATTTGCCTCAGAACAATGTACCATGATGTGGAAACAATTAAGATTGTCCACTCAATATTTACCAGAGGTTTTCCAGCATCTGATAATGAGCTGACATGACTGAATGATTGCAAGAGACTGTTAAGGACAGGAAATTTTGATGCATTGTACTTGGGAGAAATTCCTCACAGTATGTGATAACAAGGGACACTGTGCTGTAATATGACCTCTTGCAAAATTCATTTCTCTATTTGCATGAACTTTACAACTAAAGAAAACAAAAAGGGCATTTAATTCTGGGAAGATAAAATGTCAGTTGTATAAGTAGGAATTCTTAATTCTAGTTCTAATGTATTGTATTAAAGTGAGACAGATTCAGACACAAACTCCTGAAAAGCTATGCCAGGAAAAGCTGTTTCTCCCTCAATTCAGAATATGAGTGTGCTAGTGCACTGGAGTGAGATTTTTTTTGGTCAGACATGCACTTATTCCACTAAATTGGTTCTGCAGGGGTGCAGAGGAGCTGTGTGTGGCAGTGACACATGGAGCTCCTCTGCAAAAAGAATGCTTTTGAACTGCATATCTGTTTCAATGAAGGAGAAAGAGAAGATGCAATGTTTTCTGTTTTCCCCTACTTTACATTACTTGTCAAAAGAAAAAAAATCTCACTTTGTCAAGTCTGTTAATTCTTTCCCCTCAACAGTAAAGAAAGAATATACATAATTAGAAGAATTCCATGACCAGCAAACCAAGTCTGAATTCTCTGTCTTTTCTCTCTTAAACTCATCTCTCTCATCCATGAAGAGGGAGAGTCCTCAAATTTCAGAAAGGAATCTGCCTCAACTTGCTGACACACTTGCCCAACCCCTCTAGAAATGGCTGCTGGTTATTACAAATTTTAGTTTCCAGTCACCACACTTCCCACTGGAGTCGCCAAAATGATCTTCAAACACTATTGGTAACCAGCAGCTGAATATTAGAATAGTTTTAGTTTTTCACTATGCACATCTTATACCTGTTATCATCCACCAGCAATGTATCTACCTCATTTACTTAACATCTAGCTTTTATGTCCAATTTCCCTTCATTTTCTCATTTAACAGGATTTCACTCCCCTACAGTGAATGTTTATATACATAAGGATTTAAATTGGCTGAATTAACTGAGCTAATTTCTGTTGGTACCACCTATCTAATTTACCTCACACAGTTGTAAAATGAAACAACTCTGTATTTTAACTATGTAAATAAAAACAGAGCAAAAAATCAACAAACATTAAAATATAATTTTGGTTCAATTCCTTCAATGTTATATAAACAGACATGGTTTTTATTTCTAGGCTCTGTGAAATTATAAAACTACTTGTTAATGGATTTAAAAATTTTATTTCCATGTTAAAGACTTTGGACCCAAATTCAACTCAAAAAAATTACTTAACCCCTTTTTAAGCCTGCAGAGCTAGCAATTCTAACAACTTGAACCCCCCAGACTTGAGAAGATATCTCTTCTCAGCATGGATATACTTATAGCCATGTGAGTTTTAGCAGTTGGTCTTTAGTGCTGTTTCAGTTGATGATTCATTTATTCTGTAGGTAGAAATAAGTATAGCTAATGAGATCACAGAAACATTCTGACAGCTTTGATGTGAATACAATCCCTATATTAAGAGCAGTGTGTGGAGGAGTAAAGGGTGGGATGTTCTCACTTGTAATTTGAAATAAGTTTGGTGGATCTCAGCATAGTGCATAGCAGACTGATGTTCAGAAAAATCACCAGTCAAACTAAAATGGGCACCATTCTTAGCAACAGCAGCAAAAAATAATGATTAAATGGGCACAGTTAAATCAAAACAGACTTGCCATGCATTTGCTGAAGGGAAAGTGTCTCTGGAAATTTGATATCAGTCCCATCTGTAAAATGAAACCATGGTCAAGTCTTAATGAGAAATAATTATAGTTTCTAAAATATAAGTAATAAATTTTCAGATGGCTTAAATCTGCCCTGCTCTATTGACTTCAGGAAAGCTGTGCTATTTTCCAGAAAGTTTTCAAAAAATATAAGCAGTTACCTACCACCTAAACATTTTATTTCTCCTTGCATGCATATGCTAATTTAATGGTGTTTTTCTCTCTGAGGAAAACCCCTAAGAAGCTATTATGGTCCTCCTCCACCCATGAACTACTCTGCTAATGCCAGTTTTCTGAGGTACACAGTATATATCTTGCAGCCCCCAGACACAGGAAATACTAGTGGTACAAGGCATTAGTGGTACTAGTAGTACTAGTGGTACAAGGACCAGAGATTTTGTGATCTTTTTTGTAGAATGAAATAAAAACATACATTTTATGTAACCACTATCATCCACCACAAATAGAGTGAGCATCATGGTGGCTGTATGAAAACTCCTCATGTCTGAATGGAAAGGAGACTAAAGGTAGAAGAAAAAGTGTTACAGTTTTACTGTCCTTACTCTTCAAAAATCCCTGTAATGACATGAAAATTTTAATGTGATACAAAGATTTCATTAATTAATAGTATTAAAGCAAATTTAATTCTTAAGCTTGTCACTCTTCCATCTTTCTACCAAACAGCATTGGAGAGAGGGGAGATATTTGTTTCTTGTGTGCAGAATCTAGGGTTTTCTAAAATCATGATTCATTTTTCTTTATCTGTACACAGTAACAATGAGTCTAAAATACTTAACATCTTCAGTTAGAAGCTAGGAGGAAGAAACCTTCTAAGCTCTCTCTGGAGTGACAGGAATGGGAATAGGACTGAAGACACCTTGGGCAAATGAATCACACACGCTGATCAGCCCCAGACAAGATGTGACTAGCCTTGTCTCCCTCTTCATCACATTTGGATCCACTTTGATAGCATGACATCTAAAAGCCATTACCACAATCCACACCATGACAAAACTATTATTCTAAATATAGGAACCTTTCAACTGCCAATGAATTGCATAAAAATCTAGCAACACTGGATCAAATTGAGATCTAACCTGCATTTGTGATTGAAAAGGAGGGGGGGAAATAAAAAAAATAAAAATTGAAAAAAAGGCAAAGCCTGCAGTTTTAGAGAAGTAAATGTAATGAACCTAAAATCTTGCTTTGGAAAATCATTTAGGAAGCACAGGTTGTTTACTAAGCTAAAGTTCCCTAAAGCCAATCCTTCATTTACATCTATTAAATTTTTACATATCTAACAAAAGTGAGCATGCAAATGCAAAAGCTGAACAAAAGCATTCATTTCTTCCCCATGATCCCACCTGCTTGTTACTCTGAAAGGAGTGCTAATGTTAAAAAGCTGCACACAGCCTCTCAGTAATTAGACTCAGCTTCACAGTCAGTCTTTATTTCCTTGTACCACCGGAGGCTAAAGGATTGAATGTAGCCTAATTCAATGAGAGGGCAATTCCTCAGAGCATGAGAAAGATGATAATTAAAGAATACTGGCTTGAGCTAGGTTCACACACTGAACACCTCATACATTTGTTGTGAAGGACAGATGATAGAGAGTGAGGAGCTGGATGCTGTAAGACCAAATATGAGTGACTACAGTACTGAATTTCAGAGAATCACAGTGAAATGACTTTCCTTCACTCTTCTCTCTCCTCTGCTATTTTAGATTTTTGTTGTTTTATTATATAAGGTATGCACTTTGCTAGATCTATAGCTCTGTATAATTGCTGGAATAATCTCTTTAGTGATTTTCTCAGTCATACTGGCAGTAATCTAGAAAAAGCACTACAGCAAATATTATGGTTTAAGTTACTTATTTATTTTTACAAAGGTTTTTACAAAACCAAAATTCTTATGGCCCAAATCTGTAAGGCTGTAGGAATTTGAGAATTTTCTATCAATGCAATTAATTGCTAAAAAAACATAGACTTATCTAATGCCACCAACTATTTCTAAGAACCCTAACTGTACTGAGCAAGCTCTCATTTGGTAAGAAATAGGAGGAGCCAGATTAATAACAATACTAAAATATAATGGAGCCCTGAATTTTGATATTAACACGAAATACAAGACTATATTCTGAGGATTTCTTCAGTAATGTGGTACAGATTATTTAGACATAAAAATTGTTGTGGATTGAAACCTTACATCTGGAAACAAGACAAATAGATTAGTAGACACTAAAATATTTCTATGAAGAAAGAGTTCAGTATTCTTTCAGGCACATAAATTTCACAAAATTCAAATGATTAATTTGTTATTTTTAAATTCAATTTGTTGCTGTTATCCGTATGTCAAAAAAAAAAAAACAAACGTAACTTTCATATATGAGTTCTATAGCACAAAAAATTAATCTTAAATCCTGATGTATAGGTGAGTTATACTAGATAATCAAACTGTAGTTTAGTGAATTCAAGATTGTTAATTTAAACCATATAGACAGACTGACTTTGAAATGAAGGTATTCACAAACTTATCTATCATCAGTCACCAAATTTCCCAAATCAATGCAGTTTATATAAAAATTAGAAACACAAAAATCTCTATCAGCAGTGAGCAATTAACAATGATACTAATTCTGGTGACAGCCATGGTAAGAAGTTGTTCCTGTAGTGCAGGTGCAGATAAGAGCTGCATCATGCTAACTTTTTATAAGTACAGATGAGCTGTACAGTAAATGCCAAGCAACAAGAACACAGCAACACAGCAGCCAAAGTACAGGAAGCTACCAATCTAGAGAACAATGGATCTCTGTACACCACCAGTTTGCACATCAAAGAAATCCATTCCATGTACCATGAAAAGAAAAGTTGCAAAGAGACCTTTTGAAGAAGTCTCTATAAAGATATTTGTGACAAATTCATCGAAAACATAAAGGTTGGTCTGGGAGGAAAACCTGTATGGGACAAAAAAAACCCCAGGAGATAACTTCATGCTAACAAAAACATGTTGTATTTTCAAATACAGTCTATTATATTTGATAAAGTAGGGGCAATTTTTTTCCAAGCACAAACAGGCAGATGTTTGATAGAGAGACACAATACAGTAACTGAATTCCAAATAAAGGTTAGTATGGCTATCAAATAATTTGCCAGCATTATTATAACATGCAGTCTTCAAACTATTTTTTTTTCCATAAATCTCTGCTATCACAAACATTTTCATATTTCTTTATGTAGTTCATCGGTTACACATTAATATATATTTCTAAAGTTAATTACAACAGAGAAATAAGCAGGTCAATAAGAGTTAGATGGCAAAGACATAGTTGAAAATCTGAATTTCTCCGTGTGCAAAATAGGTAATAGTCATCCTAACTTCTGCTTACATGCCTTAACACCTATGCAGTTGCATGAATAACAGGACTTCTATTCCCTCTTTCTGAACAAGGGTCCTAAAAGTCAAGTACATGCCGGTTGCACTTAGAGCTAACTTGTTGACAAAAGTAATTTTTGACATATGAATATCCATCATTCAGAAGCTGGAGTGATCACCACTACCATTAAAAAAAATTTAAAGACCAATTATTTTTCATAATTCTATACGGGACATGAATAGAATAATCTAGAAGGAAAAAAGTGAACTTCTGGCTACTTCAATCAATAACTTATTAATACAGAATTCCTTCCTTAAATATATGCTAATTTGAAGTACACTTTTATATAGTATATGAAATATACAGAAACATATTTTATTTATCCATAGCAGTATCCATATATAAAAATATAGGAACTGATTCCCTGAAATATTTACTGCCTTAGCTTCTACTGACTTTGGATTTTCAGGAAATCAACACAGCTGGAAATCAAGTCAATGGCTCCAGTGCATAACCTCCTAAAACTAATATATCCTCCTAGAAGATCCAGGCATTTGCTCAGGGTAGGAAGTTTTTTCTCTATTTCACTCACAAACCCTTATATTCCCTGATCCAAATTGAATCTTGTTTTTTACAGTTAAAGAAATACATGAGCCTACTGAGGTTTTACTGACCCAGTAGGCTCTAAAAAAATCCCTGATGCTTTCTTGGCACTTGCTATCACTTGTGACCTTTATTTTCTAAGAAGGATTATTATTACTGCCTTGCATTCTACAGTTCCCTACAGGATATCACCAGCCATATGTCAGCCTTGCTCAGGGGGTTCTCATATACAACTCAAACAATTTTTACACCTATTTCTAGTGTTCACTGAATATTACAACCATTTCTTTCTGTATTAATTCCTATTGTACCAATTGAACTGTGGGCTTCTAACATGCAGTTAAACACAATAACTTACATAAAATACAGAGACCTTCTGGTATCAGTAATTTAAGAACTTAATTTTCATTAAATTGCACACATGAAGTCAGCTGTGTGAATCAAGACTGTAGAAGATAATATTTTAAAAGACCTTTCTAGCCTTGCAACTAATCATTTGATCATATACCATTTTGTGTGATGTTCCTATGATAATGCACTTAACCAGGAAGCTTTGATCTTCCCTCATACCCACCACTTTGCTCATTAATTCACCTTCACAGTCCATAATACTGTCTCATAAGCCATGACAGAAACTCATATGTTTTATATTTATTTCAGTAATCTTCACTCCCATGATGTGGAAAATTTTCACTCCTGAGTTCTTAAGTTTTGGTCCAGGCAATACAGTCCATACCTTGAATGAGAAGCAGAGCTGGCCACAAACTTCATATGCCTTAGGGAGCACACAATACCAACAGACTTATGCTAAATATTTTAGACACTGAGGGAAATGAGAAACATGATTCTTGTGTATTTCAGCTGGAATTGTGCTCATATTTTCACTTGTGAAAATGTCCTCTTTGATTACATTAAAAATACAATATGAAGAAAATAAAATGGATGAAAAATACTGATGCTTATAGTATTTCCTTCTCTCTAATTTTCTTCCAAGATAATTAATTTCAGTATTTACCAGACATCCTCTAATTCAACATGCTTTTACATATAGACAGGCATTTGTGTTGTCTTTTAAATACAACTATTATTGATGCTGTTAACCTGTGTCTATTTCCTAATTACTTAAGATCAGACACAGTATCGCATCATGGATGGAGAAGGATACAAAAGACGCTCTTTCAGTCCCAGTTTATTGCATGGCGATGGTATGGCCGGAAAGAGGCCGAGTTTCTCTGGGGTACAGGTAATCAGGAGAGGGGAATGGGAGTGGCCTTGGCTAGCTGCCAATGGGATGAGGACACAGAGGGGACAGGGGCCGGAATACCGACCCCGGTGGGTACAAGGACACAGGGCAAGGTCACAGGACCGGAAAGGAAGACAGGAACTGGGGTTTGCAGGAAAGAGGTTACAGGACACCTTGGTATAATTTCTTATACCTCAAATACTGAATTACAACATCTCCCCGTTTTTTTGTTTTTTAAGTAGGGGGATGATATTAAACTAATTTTAGTCTGAATTTATTAGTTTGCCCACCATTTGTGATAAGCAGGAGAATTAGATTGTTTTATATTTGCCATTTCTATATGATTGCCTGCTGAGGTAGAAGAAATTATACCATTAATGGCTTTAAATATTAAATGACGTAGGATACCAAATGCTATCGCTACAAGGGAAAGAATTACAACAAATAACATAATGGTTTTGACTATGGAAGTCCACCACCCAGAAAACCCCCAGCCATTGAACAGTTCATTAAGCCAGTCCTTTGTTTCTTGCAGAGCAGCGTGGACATTTAGGAGCTCTTGCAGTCAGGTTCATGCAGCAAAGTCCTTCAAATTCCTGGCATCCCAGGCAGGTGGACACAGGGTCTGTTGCTGCTGCAGTGGACAGGCATATGTTTCTGAGGGATGATCCACGCAGCTGCCAAACTGTTCAAAGCTAACAGGACACAGGGTTAACTGGAGGGTAGCTTTCTTCTAAAAGGAAAAACAAACAGTTTAAAACATGTTATAAGTCTTTTTCTGCCAGAGGGTATTCCTTTATGAGGTTTTTGTTTCCTTTCCCTCTGCGGCGTCTTCTTTTCGAAGCAGTGGTTACTTGCTTCTCATCTCCTTCTGCTATGGCTGGAGTTTTGGGAACAAAAGGTTTAACCCACTTTTGGGGAATCCATCGAGGACCTGAGGGGGTTGACACACATGCATAGCCCCTTCCCCAGGTTACTAGCTCATAGGGACCCCTGGTTTCCCATGTTTCTGGATCCCTAATCAAAACAGGTGGATGCTGAGACAATTTAAACTGTTTACTGCTGTTAAAATGACGGACCACAGGAGGTGTCATGGTTTCAAACGAACAATTCAAGAAATTGATTGTGAACAGAGCTTTACAGAGCTTTTGCTGGGGAGACATCCACACAGTTGAACTGTTTTGCCTAGCTAGAACCTGTTTTAGTGTCTGGTGTGTGCGTTCAACCACTGCTTGGCCTGTAGGGGAGTGGGGGATGCCTGTTTTATGTCCCAGTCCCCACTGCTGGACAAATTCCAGGAACTCCTTGGATGTGTATGCTGGTCCATTATCTGTTTTTATTTCCTTAGGGATCCCCAAGACTGAGAAGGCTTGTACTAGGTGTTGTTTTACATGTACAGCCTTTTCCCCTGCATGGGCGGAGGCATAAACTGCACCTGAATATGTGTCTATACTCACATGAACATATTTGAGGCGTCCAAAACTAGGAATGTGTGTGATGTCTGTTTGCCACACCTCACAGCTGTCTAGGCCCCGGGGGTTAACCCCCATACCCAGCGATGGCATGGCCTGGAGCTGACAGCTGGGACAGGTGGCTACAATAGCCTTGGCCTGACTCCGTGTTAGCTGGAACTGACGGACCAAACCTGGTGCATTCTGGTGGTATTGCTGGTGGCTCAGTTTTGCCTGTTGGAAAATGTCAGGAAGGCGTGCTTTTTCAGCTGGTGCTGCAAGGGTGTCTGCCATCCGGTTCCCTTCTGTGATTTCACCTGGTAGTTCTGTGTGTGACCTCACATGCATTACATAGAAAGGATGTTCTCTGTGTGAAATCAAATAGATTAGTTTTGACAGCAGCTTAAAGAGCTGCTCATTATTGATGTCTTTGAGCACTGCCTGCTCCGCCCTGGATACTACCCCAGCAACATAAGCTGAATCTGTTACCAGGTTGAAAGGCTCTGAAAACTGCTCAAAGGCTCTCACAGCTGCAGCCAGTTCTGCAATCTGGGGTGACCCCTCCACAAACTTAACATCAGCTTCCCAATGCTGAGTCTGAGGATTTCTCCAAGTCATCACCGACTTATGGGAGGCCCCCGATGCATCTGTGAACACTGTGAGTGCCTGAAGCGGTCTCCTGCTTCTTTTTTCACGAGGGATGAGGTGGAATTCCTCATTGAACAACTTATGAGCTGGGCTGTGAACAGATATCTGTCCAGTGTAGCTATCCAGAGATATCTGGAGGCTGGCATTGCTCTGTAACAAATGCTCAAACATTTCTTTTGTTAGCCTTTCAGGAGAGTTTTTTCCCTCCATAGAAAGTTTAATTGGCAGGTGAATACATGTGAAGTCAGACCCAGACAGTTCACGCAGCCTCATTCTTGCTTTTTGAATCAACTGAGCCATAAGCTCCTGTGGTTGTGTGATAGTTTTGGATCTTTGGTGGGAGAGGAAGACCCATTCTATGATTAAGAGTGAATCCTTCTGCCCCTCAATCCACTGAAATATTAACCCATGTAAATGTGGTAGTTTTCCCAAAACAATGAGTTTGAAAGGTAGTTCAGGCTGGTAGCGGTGAGCCTGCCTTTCAGACAGGGCTTGCTGTACCTTTTCAATTGCAGCTTTTGCCTCAGGTGTCAGCTCTCTGGGAGACAGTAGCTCCCTCTCCCCTTTCAATAAATTAAAAAGGGGTTGTAAGTCCTCATTAGTGAGGCCTAACCAAGGTCTTACCCAGTTCAATGACCCACACAGAGAGTGAAGATCTGCAAGAGTTTTAGGGTTACAATTAATTTGTAATTTCTGTGGAACAATGGTCCTGGCTGTAATCTGTAGGCCCAAATATTTCCAAGGTGGCATCCTTTGAACTTTGTTTTCCTGTAATTGAAATCCAGCAGAGGTTAAAACCTTAACTACTAGGTCAAGCGTGTGTTGGAGTATTGAATTGTCAGGAGCACACACCAGCACATCATCCATGTAGTGTAGGATTATAGCTTCCCTGCTTTGTGCACGCACAGGAGACAACAATGAAGCTACATACCACTGACAGATAGCAGGACTACACTTCATGCCCTGTGGAAGCACTTTCCAGTGGTATCTCTTCATTGGAGCCTCTCTGTTCAATGATGGTACTGAGAATGCAAACCTGGGAGCATCTTCAGGGTGTAATGGGATTTGGAAAAAACAATCTTTGATGTCTAAAACTGCCAATTGCCAGTCTCTAGGTAACATGCTGGGACTAGGCATCCCAAGTTGAGGAGACCCCATGTCCTGAATTACTTTATTTATTTCCCTAAGGTCATGCAACAATCTCCATTTGTCTTTCCCTGGTTTTTTCACTACAAAGATTGGAGAATTCCAGGGACTAAGTGTTTCTTCTATATGATTTTTTGCCAATTGTTCCTCTACAAGTTTTTCAAGTGCCAGTAATTTTTCCTTTTTGAGCGGCCACTGTGTTGTCCAAATAGGTGTGTCACTTAGCCATGTTAGTTTCTGGACCTGGCAGTCTACAGTGGCCGCTTCCAAAAATCCTGAGGGGTTTTTGGAATTATCATTTTAACTCCCCACTGTGACATGGAGTCCCTCCCCCACAAGGGACATTTGTAATCAATTACAAACGGACGAACACTGGCCAATTTGCCGTCCGGTCCTTCAATTTGTACCATGCGTTTTGATATTTTTGCCAATTTAACTCCTCCTATACCCTGGAGCTGCCCAGCCACAGGTTGCAATTCCCAATGTGAAGGCCAAAGTTTTTCAGGAATAATGGTCACGTCTGATCCCGTGTCCAGAACACCCTGCACGTGTAGGTGATCTGTTCCATGTGTCATGTTGCATGCTAGAGAAGGTTTTTCCTCCTTTACTGTTTCTGCCCAGTAAACCTCTGGTGACTTATCATCTGCTGTGATGTCTGCTGGAATAGGAAGGGCTTGGGCCAGTACTTGCCCCTCACACAAATAGAAAGGTGCTTGAGAGCAACGAGCTAATATTATAACACTGGATATTTTCCCCTTCATGATCATAGGAGCTATTTCAATTTCTAAAGGTGTGTGTGCTGTGTCTCCCACAACAAAATACTCACTCTCCATGTGGCAAACCGTCATGTCAATTAAGGGGCTTGAGATGTCCACTGTAATGATGGTCCACTCAGCAGATCTGAAATGAAAACCTTTGGTAGTCTGGAGCCTAACACGGCCACAGGACTGCCTGACCTGGTTAAGAGAACATTTAACATTTATATCATCTGTTATTCCCACATTGTCCCTTCCACCCTCCCCCTTTGTTTTTAAGAGAGAGGCTTTTGCTACAGTATAGCCTGCAGAATTTATATCCTGGCGCTTTATGGTGTTTATGGCAGGCCAGCGCCTCAGTTCTAGTTTTTTTGTTCACTGATTTTCTTCTGTTTCCTGTTCTGAGGACAGTCCCTAGCGAAGTGTCCTTCCTGCTGACACTGGAAACAGGTGATCTTCTTTAGTTGCTGTGATGGCCTGTGCTGCTTCATCATCTGTGGTGGTGGAGGTGCTGGAGGCTTAGGAGGTGCTGGACTTGGGTTCCTCTCAGGATCACTGAACAGTTTTGCTTTGCGTGTGCATGCTTCGATCATCTGTGCTAGGCTGGGCTCCGGGTAGAGTGGTAAGCTTGAGATGACTCTGCGACATGCTTGATTGGCGTTCTTCTCTGCTAATTCCTTAATCAGTTCTGCGTGCATGGCTGGATTTTGCACCTGGCGTTCCACCTGTGTCTTTAATCGATCTATAAAACTTAAAAAACTCTCAGAAGAATGCTGTTTAATATGAACATAACTAGTAGTTACTTCAGGTGTTGGCAAACTGATAAAGGCCTTTTCAGCTGCATCACTAACCTTATTCAAAATAAATTTAGATAATAACCGTACTTGCTTTTCAGGGCAGTGAATTTCGCCCTCCCCACATAAATGGTCCAATGTAATTTCATTATCATCAGAATCTTTAGAATGCTCAGGGTTTTTGTGAAGCTCTGTTAAAAGACTGCTTAAAGAACGTTTCCAAATATTAAGCCATAATTCATATTCAGCTGGAGTTAGCAAACACATAAAAAGGTCTTTTATATCCTGGGGAACTAATTCATTAGACAAAAGAGTTGTTCTTAGCATCCCTTTAAATATTTCACTTTGCCTCCCAAATTCCCTTTGCACCTTACAAATTTCCTTTTTATCTTGGTATGAGAATGGCTCGTAGCTTCTCCTACCATTCCTTCTACCCACATAACTAACCGGAGCTGCATCAAAGAACTGAGGACGGTTAGTCAGCAAGTTAGGGGTTAAGTGGTTCTGTGTCTCTGCCTGCGTTCCTGAAACACGTGCTGCCCCTCCCCCCGTCTTAGCTCTCACGGAGTTCCCATTGTTTTCTGTCCCCGTGTTAGAAAGATTGTTACAAGGCGATATAGAAACAGCAGCTTGGAAATATGGGTTTACATAGCTAGGAAGATATGGAGCAGAAATGGGAGTTGGATGCAGGAATGGGTTATTGGAAGAAAAAGGCATATGGTTTGAAGTTAGTACAGGTTTTCTCCCTTGCACTGAAGAAAGGTGATTTTCTAAATTAGAATTTTCAGGCGGCGAGGATGGAAAGCAGGGATATCTCGGCAAGTTTGTAGCAGCTTGTGTAGAAGGATCTAAGTGTGTATAACTCGGGGGATTGTTAGAATTAGTAGTTTCTTGAGGTATTTCTGATTTCTCTTTTAATTCAGGGCCAGAAGATTTCGAATTAGGCAAAGAGGAATTTAATTTAGAGACAGAAGATTCCGAATCTAATTGCTTTAAGCGTTGGTGAATATTTAGAAATATAGGCAAAAATAAAGCAGCCGTGGTATCACCTTTCTGTATTTTAGAAGTCAATAAATTTCCAACATTGTCCCAAAATAAAACTGAAGTGACATCTTGCTTTTCAAATTCTATAACTTCTCGAGACAACAAACTAACAAATTTCTGAATCTGTTTTTTAGAAATTACAAAATCCTGCGCATCTAACATTTCTTTAAGCTGAGAAATAATGCTCTTTTGTTGTGCAGAAAATTTCCCCCCCATTCCGATGTTATAAACACAAATGCACAATTCCTTTACTGTTGCAGAAAGTTACAAATTAGCAGTCCGTTGCAAACCCAGGTGTGGGGGTGCTGGGTTTTTGTTACCACACGCGGCTGCCGCTATGGCAGCACCGGGCGGTCCCGGGGAAATCCTCCTAAGGGAAATCCCCGCGCCCGTGCTCACGCCAATAGCCCAACCACGCCGGTGGAGCGGCCCGAGCACGTAAATGCCGGCGGGATTGCGCAACACCGCCCACGTGTTCACCACTCCACGCGGACTGCCGCCGCTGCCCCCGCGGGATACAAACCTCCCCCCGCGAATTTGGGGCTACTCCGTCTAAAACTCCCCCCTCCCCCAGTACCTCGGGGCTAGATAGGGGTTCCCGTCTTCCCTAAGGGATATTTTACCTTCCTCAGACGGAGTGCGGTCTCGCCGTAACTCTGCAAAAGCTCCAATCCAGAATCGGCTCCTCCGAGTTCGCGGAGAAGTTATCCGATTCACCCTCCTATGTTCGGGGCTGGCAAAAACAGCTCCGACCCACAGAGGTAGTTGAACAGCTCAACGGGCCTTTCTTAGCCAAATGGGGTCTAAAACTGAGAGCCCCACGTTTGGGCGCCAACTGATGCTGTTACTCTGTGTCTATTTCCTAATTACTTAAGATCAGACACAGTATCGCATCATGGATGGAGAAGGATACAAAAGACGCTCTTTCAGTCCCAGTTTATTGCATGGCGATGGTATGGCCGGAAAGAGGCCGAGTTTCTCTGGGGTACAGGTAATCAGGAGAGGGGAATGGGAGTGGCCTTGGCTAGCTGCCAATGGGATGAGGACACAGAGGGGACAGGGGCCGGAATACCGACCCCGGTGGGTACAAGGACACAGGGCAAGGTCACAGGACCGGAAAGGAAGACAGGAACTGGGGTTTGCAGGAAAGAGGTTACAGGACACCTTGGTATAATTTCTTATACCTCAAATACTGAATTACAACATATTATAGCCCAATATTTAATTTAAAATGATATGAAATTAAAAATTGAAATACTCTGGAATATTTCAGAATTCCTCTGCTTTCACATTTCATTGTAATTCAAATACAGCCCAAGCTTTCTAAAGATTTTAAAACCACAATGAGAGACATGGATTCAGTGGTAAATTATATATCTAAAAAGGAAGAAAACCCAGGGGAAAAGTTTTAACTATAAATATAGGATGTCTTGTGGACCAGGATAAAGTTTTACTGTTCTCCAAGGTTACTAAGAGAGTTCAAGAGAACATAATCCCACGATTACATCAGTGAAATGTACCAGCAGAAACAGTGAGCCAGCCCCCAAGTAGAAAGCAGATTCACCTTTCTGCAGATGAACAGTAAGAAGCAGGTGTCATCAGCTACTGGCTGCAAGAATTTATATTATCTTCCAAAATACCTTCACCTGCTGGTGACAGGTCAGTTCCTTGAGGACTGAGAACTTTCAGCCAGTTCTTCACATTCTGGAATAACTGGAATAACATTCCTCTTAAATGTCACATAAGGTGACAAAAAAAGTGCTTCAAATATTTTAAAATATATTTGCTCTAGATTTTTTCTTTTGACATTTGGACTCCTATACTTTTGTTATTTTAGTAATTAGTTTCTTCCTGCTTCAAAGTATGAGAAGCTAGAGTATATCAGTAACCACTAGTAGTGAAGTTTTTAACATTTCTCACCAAAGAATAGAAGCTGTTACTAAAATAGCTGCTGTTTGAAATTTAGCCAGTTAGAAAACTTTATGCAGGAAGAATTATTTTCCAAGAAGTTGAGGATTTATGAATTTATGGATCCAAGGCTACCATTTCACAGATTTTTCAAGGATCAGCCTTTAAGCATGGTACATTCATGGTCAATCTGATCCTTTGGAGCACATTAAAGCCTAAATATTGACAATATTTTTCATACTTTATAGCACAGGATTTTGAGGACTATACAATCTGGATTACAAAGTCACAAAGATGCAAAGTATTGAGCCATTATTTTCAATTGCTGTTCAGTACATAAAGCCTGCAGAACTTCAAGCATTATATCTGCTTTTCTGGGGGAAAAGCACCAAGGATATTTTGCTGATGCAGATAACAAACTGTGAGAGGACAAAGCTTCAGCAGGTCCAATTCATTATCTAATGTGAGCATGATTTTTTTTTTTTAATAAATGCTGTTGATATGTCACCTGTTGATGGATTAAAGCAGCCATTATTTGGAATTTTTGCCTTCTGTTCCTTCAAAAAAGGTTAGTTGTCTAGACTTGGAGATGCATTCTGGAATTTGACCCATAATAACACAATTACTAAGGCACCCCTCTTTATCCCCTAAGTGATAGAAGATATAGCTCAGCCTAAGTGCCTTCTGAGACATATTTGAAAATATTTGCTCCATTGTAAATAAATTATAGACGGGTCAAGTCTTTCAGAAAGGAGATTAGTTTTACATAAGACCATTGCTGTTCAAAAGATAGAAGATATTAAAAAAAAATATTCAGATTTATTACCTTGCAATTCTTCAAGTCACATGGGCTGAAGAAGATAAAGTTACTTCTTGCTGTTAAGACTTTAATAAAGAAATTGTTGCTAAAGTACATGTAATGTACCTGAATTGTTTTGCATTAAAATCTGCCATAAATTCCAATTTCTGTGTCCATCAAAATAAAATATGTTTAAATACAGACATTATTTAAACCTAAGCCACCCATGGAAAAAATGGCAATATCAAAACAAGTGTATTTAGAGCACAGTATTTTAAATGCTATAGGCTTGTTCAATTTATGTCCAATATTAGAAAATAAGTTTTGTTGTTTATGGAGGATCTGCAAACCTACCATTTAAGGTGGAGAGGGAAGAAAAAAAAAAAAAAAAAAAGATTACTGCTGTAATATATCCTTTCATTATCGTGGCAAGCTGTGGTGGGCTGACCCTGGCTGGATACCAGCTGTCCCTGAAGCCTTTCTATCACTCCCCTCCTCAGCTGGACAGGTGGATCTGCTCCACCACAGGGAAATCTCTGCTCTGCTGCCCAGAACACCTGCTCCTTCTCATTCTTCACTGACCTTGGTGTCTGCTGAGCTCTTTCCTTCATGTATTCTCTCTTGTTGTGCAGGTGGGGTTTTTTATCCCTTTCTTAAAACTGTTATCTCAGAGGCACTCCCGCTGTCACTGATGGTCAGTGGCAGGTCCATCCTGGACCCCATTGCATTGGCTCCATCACACACAGAGGGACTGTCTGACAGATTCCCACAGAAACCACCCCTGGAGCCCTCCAGCTACCATAACCTTGCTGTGCAAACCCAATACACAAGCCTGGGAATTTCTAAGTTTATTCAGAAGATAACAGTATGGCTAATTGGGTAATACAAACACCATATAAGCCATTCGTGCTTCATCAGGCATTATAAAAACCTCTACATTTCAAGCAGAGGTTTATGGAATGTTAATTTTAATCCATACACAACAGTTCTCTCTGCAGTGCAAAAAAGCAATCCCAGAATGTATTTTTTAAAGTATTTCTGTAAATATGAGACTTACAGTGATACTACCTATACCCAGACATATGATTTGAGTAATTTTATATAGTAGCCTAAAAAGTTCCTGGTAGGACCACTCAGCAAATATCATTAAAAAAACAAAACAAAACAAAAAACAAAAACCACACAAAAAACCCCCACCAACACAGAAAAAGCAAAACTGACCAACCAAGAATACCCATCCAAAAAAACAAAAACCTGAAGCTCTAAGACATAAAATAATGAGCAGAATTCCACCCTGCAGGTGGTAAACAGATTGGAGATAGGAATTCTCAGAGACAAGTGGCAGTAACAGAAGAAATATCTAGTTTTAGCTCTTTTTTTTCCTTCAGGGAGGAGAACAAAGGACTAAATATCAACTCAGACAGGTCTACACCCATGACTCTTTTGCATTTATTTTGAAAATTTAGTTTGTTTTCTTAATTTGCCTTTAAATTAATATCAACTAATGAAAATGAATTCTAATTTAGCTCATCACCATAAGTTCTCCAATTGTATTGCATCAACACACCAAAAAACTTTCTTAAAACACCTCTCATCAGTCTCCAAAACATGACAGTCATCACTACCCATTAATTTCTATTAGTGTTATTAGAAAAGATGGTAACATTCTACTATAAGGCATACTAAAAATTGCTCTTCAGAAAAATGACTTTCCATATGTTTGAAAATACTAAAAAGAAAACAAAATATGCTTTATTATTCTTTAGAAGAAAACATTTTTTTTCTTTGATTTATACATATTGTCTTTCTTTGGGGGGAAAGAAGATAGTTTAAAAAACCCTGGTATTGTTATACTATCATAATTTCTAATTTTGTTAGAATTGGCATCTTTTTTTATCTTGAAAGTTTTTTTTAAGATCTGGATGGTTATGGAACTCAAAACACAAAATAATTCTCACTTAATAGCATACTTGTGTGTGGGATAAAGTCTCAAAAATGCTAATACAAGGGAAAATGAAAAATCAAAACTGATTCTTGACCTCCAAAAGGTTTCAAAATCTAATTAGCTACATGAAAAAATGAAAATGTAAAATTCCCATTCCAGTGCTTCTAGCCATCAGAATTCCCTTTTCATTATCATGATTGCACAGAAAAGGCAATAAAGTGAAAAATCAGATTGAAAAATGTTCCGTACCCTAAATTTCTCTCATGATTTGGCATTCCTCTATACAAATACAAAGTACAGGACTGTGCTCCTGTCAACACACACTGTTCTAATGTTCTAATAAAAAGATCCATGCTTATTGCACCCCAAACCCCTTGGAGTGCACACAGATCTCTCTGACTGTTAATGATTAATGCTTAGCTCTACTTTATACATTAAGCACAGACAAACGACTACAAGACTGACATAGATGAGTCACAATAAATTCATTCCTTATAATTTGTGTCTGCTATCAGTGGAGAGCCTACAGTTGCAAACTTAAAAGCCATTTTGAGCTCTGTCATAAACATTGATCACCAATCATCCATTTATAAACTTTTTTTTTTTTTTTTAATAAAGCCCTGTGTGAATATAGGAAAAGTTATAAATGAACAGGCAAGAACAAAGTTTGGATAGAAGGTAATAGCAGGCCTTAATAGACACACAATATCAATGAATAAAAGAATGGAAAGAAAGTTATTATCAGTTTACCTGTCCTTAGTAATTCTTGGCACTGTTATTTGTCCTTCATGTCAAAGTGTTGTGTATCTATCTTCTCAAAAGATACGCTGTGCCTTAGGATATGTCCATATTAATCTCCATTGCACATTCCTTTATTTTCTGGCAACCTGTGCATGTTGAGAAGGGAAAAAAAACTGAAACATTTCATGGTGTGGTGTGCCTCATACTGACAGAGCATGTTATCTTGTGCTTTAGAATAATTATGAAACAGAAACTCCCCAAGTGGAGGCAGTTGAAATTTCTATGGCAGACCACCTAAAACATACAATCTATAAACAAAGAAAATTAAAGAGAATTCATCTGGTTTTAACTAGGAGTTATATTTTGTTCTGAGTCTCTTAATCAACAATAACTTTAATAATATTGTGGAACCTATTCATGAGACATCACAAAGTAGGTAGTTTAGGCTACAGTCATTACCCCATTCACCAGATAAATATTTGCCAATGCACACCAGCACTCAATGACAAAGAAAAATCATTATCCTTTTCTGAACTGCATACATTGAAATTAAGCTAGTTATTTTATTGTGGGTTTGGTTTTTCCAATGCTTATGGCATTTTATAGCACTTGGCAGGAGTGGTGCATTCAAGACCAAATGTCCAGTGCTAGAAAGCACCTGTGGACTTGGGAATTCTTTGTGCAAAGACAGTCCCTGACAGTAGAGCTACTTCCTGACAGGAATTAAATGCAGATACCACCACCATGACACACATAAATCTTCCCTACTAACTGCAGATCTGAGATTTGAAAAGTATTTTTTTTTTTTTTATCTCCTAGGACAAGTTTTTCATCATTCTGATTCCAGTGCAGTTTTATTTATGTGTGACAGTCATTAATGGTTGCTTTTATATTTTATAATTCTGGAGCTATTTTCTAGTAGCCATAGTGACTTTATAGTAGTAGTTACCCTGCCAAGGAAAATAAAATTTCTAAGTCAGGTGTGTACTACACTAAATTTGCACAATGTAGTTATTCAAATACCTGGAAATGTAATTTCTCCTTTGAAGTAAAAAAAAAAAAATCTGATAGTAAATAGTGAGATCTCTAACTAATCAACAGATCACAGACACATCTGACAAGTTCATGTCACACATCAAATACTTCCACAGAAAATATGAAATCACTTGAATACCAGAGGACTCATTTCTTCTGTGTTCAGAGGCAAAGTACGAAGGAAAACTCAGGGACAAAAATACAGTAACAATCCTTAATTTGAGATATGTTAATATTTGTAGTTTCTCGTATGCATCATATATGCTACATACAAAAAACACTTCTGAATTACTAAAATGGATGTATGTAGTTAATAGGCAGTGTGGAAATGAAAGAAATGTTTTCAACACTTCTATCTTGTTTTCTCCTAAGAGTGACATTCTACTCTAAAGATACATTATCAATTGCCTTTATTAAGTCAGCTATCCAGTGATTTATCCAGCAATCCATTGGGTTTATTAATTAACTGCAAATGGTCTCTTCTTACTTTTCTATAAGAAAGATTAGCTTTAGCACCTAAAAAAGCAAAATCATTATTTAAAACTTAACTAAAGGGGTCTAATTGTTTCTTATCATAAGAAAGAATTTCTATTTGGGCACAGATGTTAAAAATATATTCTTTTTCATATTTATCAAATATAAAAATAGAAATGGAAACATACTGAACCTTATACAAAAATTATAATAATACAATATATAGGAAATAGAATATAAAAGTTAAAAAGTGTTGTTCTTTAAAGCAGGAAAAAAATGCTTTATACATACACCTACACCACTGATATATTATTCATCTTCCATAATAAATGAGAATAATCAGGGGACAAAAATAGATACAAGAGAGAAAAACCCATCAGACACATTCACAGTCACAGATTATGCCACAGCTTAATTTACTATTATATAAGGGAAAACTAAAAAAATCACAGCTGTTCTGAAACTTAATCACTGGGATCATTTGAAAAGTTCATTGCAGAAAGTGATTTTTCTCCTGTGCTGCATGAAGATCAGAAATTGGCCTTATTGTACTAATAAAACTATGAGAACCACTCTGTCAAAAAACAGAAGGTCCACATCATCTTACAAATTACTATTACAAATTACAAATTACTTGATTTTAAATTAGCCTCAAATATATTGCCTGCCATCAGTAGTTTATCCTTCCCAAGGACGACATGAACTACCTTTGGCAACAGCAGATGAAGGGATCAGCTGACATTCCAGTCTGCAAACTAGATCACTTTTCTTCTTTGAGTCAGTGAAAATTATTCTATAATTACAGACGTAGCAACCATTTCATAGTAAAGGTAATTCTTCAATAAAAACTTAATCTGTTTTGTGTTTTTTAATATATCAGTCAATTATCCCCTAATCTTAATTAAACTTTACTAGTAGTTAGCTGAGGTATTTCAACAACCACAGAGTTCACACTCACATGAACCCTGGGTATGTTAGTAACCACCATCAGTCAATTCCTCTTTTGCTTTCAAACACAATTCAGGGGAATGGATGTTGGAACAGATACTGGTGACAGAGGGACTCTGACTGCAGAGATTCCATTTCTAATTCACCCGTAAATTTAAAATGGATCACCAAGGGCAGATATGGGCTTTATGCTTGGAAAAGCACTAATCATAAAGATTTTATCTTTTGGCCAATGTTTTCCATCTCTAAAATGGCAATGTAATTCATTGTCCTGCATTTTGGCCACAATAACCCCCTGCAACGTTAGAGGCTGGGGACAATGTGGCTGGACAGCGCCCAGAAAGGGACTGAACATGAGCCAGCAGTGTGCCCAGGTGGCCAACAAGGCCAATGGCCCCTGGCCTGGATCAGGAATAGTGTGGCCAGCAGGAGCAGGGAGGTCATTCTTCCCCTGTACTCAGCACTGGTGAGATCACACCTTGAGTGCTGCGTCCAGTTCTGTCCCCTCAGTTTGGGAAGGACATTGAGACACTTGAGCGTGTCCAGAGGCAACAATGCTGGTGAGAGGCTTGGAATATAAACCCTGTGAGGAATGGCTGAGGGAGCTGGGGCTGTTTAGCCCGGGGAAAAGGAGACTCAGGGGTGACCTCATCACTCTCTACAGCTCCCTGCAAGGTGGCTGTAGTCAGGTGGGGGTTGGTCTCTTTCACCAGGCAGCAACTGACAGAATCAGAGGACACAGTCTCAAGCTGCACCAAGGGAAATATAGGCTGGATATTAGGAATAAGTTTTTCACTGAAAGAATAATAAAGTATTGGAATGATTTGTCTGGGGAGGTGGTGGAGTCACTATCCCTGTATATGTTTAAAAGAAGACTTGGATGTGGCACTTGGTGCCATGGTCTAGTTGAGGTGTTAGGGCATGGGTTGGACTTGATGATCTTGGAGGTTTCTTCTAACCTAGTTATTCTGTGATTATATACTTTATATTTGTATGTGTAAACAATAGACAGAACTATTTATAAAATGCATATAACAATGATAACAACCTTATAAAGATGTTTTCATAATAAAAGTAATTACAGCACTAATCGATAATCCTTCTATTGTGTGATATTATTATTGCCACAGAGGAACTGCCTGGAGTATAAATACAATTACATGTTATGATTAATTACTGAACAATTTTCATTCTGTGTTTGGGAATCACTGAGAATCTTTGAGGTAGGAAGGGATCTATGAAGACCATCTAATCCAAGATTTAAAAGGTGTGTAATGTTTTGAGGATGTGCTAAACTAAGCATTGATTTATCTTTTTCTCATCCTGCCTCTAACATCACAGAATCTTATTTCCTGATCATGTTCCTACTATACAATGGCCACTGAAAAAAAGACTGATCTTTCATCTACTAGTAGCACAGTATTATGTTGTTAAAACATTCTATTATATTTCAGCAATATTATATATATCATATATATATTATAGCACCTGCTAGTGCCTAAAAACTTTAAATTGTTTTTGACCCTTTAATTTCAAATTCTGTTTAGGTTTTGTTTTCTGAAAGTTTGTCAGTGTAAGTATCACTACTTTCCATTTTTTCTTTTTAAAACACAGTCAGATGTGATTTCTCTCTTTCCACAGCAAAGATTACATGGTTATGAAAGGACAAATTCTCTCATTTCTCACCATATTGTATTTAAATAAAGCCTTACTTTTGTAGTCCTTCTCGTCCCTCACAGAAATCACAAGATCAAATTATTTCACATTACAAATGTGGAAATCAGAAAAATCCACAGTACTACTGTTCTTTCATGAGTGATGACTGAGACTGAATTATTTGGATTCTCTTTCCCATTGCATAATGCTATGGAAAAAAAATGCATTCTGTAGCTCATATAGTTATCCAGAATTTCCTAAAGGATGCAAACTTTCAGTTCCTCATTCAGGGCTATTGTCTTGTTTCATGATGGCTCCATGCTGAAAACAATCTGATTCCCAAATAGATTAAGTCAACATACCACCTTGTAGAAGTTTTGGTTGGATTTATACTTGAGATTTTATGGAAGTGACTCAACTGTTCCTACTAAGACAATAAATCATACAATTTGTTGTCATAGTCTGAATATGGCATAAAATGTGCCCATCTATTTCTCTCACTTACTGCCTAGGGAAAATAAATTAAAAGGTATTTGATACTTTGATTCTGAAAGAGACTTCTGGGACACTCAGTGAATTAAGTTGACTCAGAACTCAACTATAATGTTTTAAAAAAGGATTACTATCTTCTTTCTTGAACAACATTCATATATCACACAGATTAATTCCTTGCATGCATGAACCACCATACAGCTTTTGGAGATAGAGTTTCCAGCCATGTAAAATAGATTAATTACAGACAGTTTGATAAACCATTTCTTTACCAGTGCATAGGGAATATACCACACTTTAGGCACTTTTTATAAAGATACTTTTTTGTTCTGTCATTGCTTTAAATTCCCAGATTTCTTTTGATGGGGTGTTTTCCATTCCCAATGATAATTTAATTTCCCTCCTCTATAAAAACTTCTCTATTTCTCCTTTCCTAACAAAATAAAAAGTGTGAGCAACACAACAGAAAACTTTCACTGCCATGAACCACCTTTTTCAACCAATTCCCTAGTGTCTGGCTTTGAACAGAGTCAGCACAGTCACCTGTGCTGAATTAATATTACACAAAGCACATGGCAAGAAAATCAGAATAGAAAAGTTTTATACCCATCTCACACAGGTATGGAAGATTACATATGCTTCAAAACAGAGTGAAAATAGCTATACTTAACTATGGGGTTATTCAATCACAGCCCCAGGATGCATTTGTGTCCAAAAGACAACAGGAGGAGAGCCTCCCCCTCATCCTTGCAAAGGAAGCTGCACAGTTCAAAAAAAACCATGAAGGAGCACCACCAGCTGATTCAGAGTGCCCTCTCCCAGGCACAGAAGGTTTCCTGAGAGGGAAGTCTTCTCACATCGTGTTCAAATGTGTCCCTTCAACTCCTAAATGGAACAGAAACAGCTTGAGGTGCGACAGGTTTGAGACAGACTGGGAAATGGGACAGAGCGGTGGAAGTTTTTACTGGTTGTAAAGCTTTTAAATGATGTTTTATGTATACAGCTTGCATGAAACTTCAGTGTAAATACTACCAATATTTTAAGCCTCTGTGTAAACATTCCCAACTTTAACACTGCATTATATCGATTTAAGTAATTTTTAGCTAGCTTAAACTAAATCAAGATATGGCACATTCTGGAACATTAATGTCTACACTGGGGCTTACACTGAAAGAACTGAAGCTAGGAGTCATTACAGGGTTTCAGCATAAATTGTATCTGGACTTAAGTCATCTTCTATACTGTGAGAAAGATGCTATTCAGTTAGGAAAGTCAGTACAGAATTTCCTTACCACAAATAGGAAAAACAACTTCTTGACACAGGGAATAATCATATCATAATTAGTATTTATGTATGCAGATAGTGCAACTATTTTCCACACCATGATTGGCAAACTTCCATGATTTAATTCATCAAGACAGGGCAGTATTTAGCTTTAATCAGAAAAATAATGGCTACAAAACAAGAAAAAATTTATATTTTCGTTGCTTAAAAAAATAAAAAGTTTCATGTTTATTCATCATCAATCACAGAATTTATTTGTATACACCTAGAATTCACAGACATCTAAAAACCTTAGTCCATACCTAATTAAGGTCAAAAAAGGATTATCTTATTCTCATAAATATATGGATATAAATAATTATTATATAAATAAGCAACATCTTACAAACAGATTAGCATGAGTTCATAAAATTGGTATTATATGTTACAAATACCTTGGAAACAGAATTTGAGCCCCACACTTTTGGAAAAAGTATTTTATTATCTCTTCCTTACTGTGCTCAGAATTAAAGGCAAGATGATACTTACAAGTATCAAGCTGATACATACTGCAACTTATGAATGTAAGGCAGATTCTTATCCCTGAGAAAGTCAAAATTAACCATTCTATCAGTATTCCTTAAATACAACTGAAAGGAAAAATAAAACAAGTAAGCAAGCAAATAGAAAAACACCTGAAGACCTATAACCTAAACTTTTACAGAAATGCATATTTCTTATGGTCCTTTGCAGGTTTACAGATTTAGTTATTGATATTTTCTGATAAAATTAATCTGTATGTACTAGAAATAGCATAAATCAAACAAAGATCTAAACCTCCATTTTGTCAAAAACCTTTGATCCAAACAAAGGTTTCTAACTGGATAGAACCAATATATCTTATCTTCTCTAAGATCCTTTCACAGGCAGCATTATACAGAGAGTTGCCATGGGGTTCTGTTTATGTTCAGTAAAATTTGATTTATTTCATTATATGCAGTTCAGAATGCTATATCAAGGCACTTGCAAATACTGCCTTAGGTAATTTCACCCTCCAGAGATTAATTTCAATTAAAATACATTTTTCCCGTCATAAAATAACAGCAAGCACTTTTGGTGAAAGACTTAATTTGGGGTTTTTAAAGTAGTATTTATTTCAGCAATAAGGCATATCTGAAGGTACATACTAAGGTAAATGGAAGTCACCAGTTTGGCCTTTTTCCTGAGAACCTACTGATTTGCAATTTCTTCCATCTCTACCCAGATCCATCTAAGAACATAACCTCCCATCAAAGTATGTGAAAACCCATATATTACCTCCTTTAACAGATTAAAAAATTTAAATAAAAGTTACCAGACCAATAAAAATAAAACATAAATTAGCACAAAAGCCATAACATCTACTAAAATAGTTTCATAAAGGAGACATGAAAGCTTCTATCACTTCTTTGTCCATGATTTTCCCCACATGTGAGCCATTATTTCAACAGCATGCAACCTATTAATCATAAGTTATTACCTATTATTATGGCACAGATGAACTGAGGTGTGCTGGTTTTGGCTGGGGTAGAATTAATTATTTTCATAGTACCTCTAAGGGGTTGGGTTTGGATTTGTGCTGGAAAGTTTTGACAACACAGGGATGTTTTTGTTACTGCTGAGCAGTGCTTCTGCAGAGACATGGACTTTTCTGCTCCTTATCCCACCCCACCAGTGAGAAGTTGAACACAAGAAGAGGAGAGGAGACACAGCCAGGACAGCTGTCCCCAACTGATCAAAGGCACATTCCACACCATATCTCATCATATATTAGGGGTAGAAGGAAGGGGCTGGGTGGGGAAAAAGATCAGAGTGATGACATTTGTCTTCCCAAGTAAACTTTATGCATATAGAACCCTGGGAAATGGTGAATGAATTCTTTGTTTTGGTTTATTTGTATGCATGTTTTCTGCCTTATCTATTAAATTGTCTTTCTGCCAACCCACAAGTACTGTTGCTGTTGGGATTCTCTTCCCACCCCACTGCAGCATGGTGGATGGGGGAGGGTGTGAGCAGCACCGTGGCACTGGGCTGCTGGCTGGGGTTAAACCACACAATGAGAATTACACACAGCTGCCCTTGGAAAAATGAACCTGAGAAAAGATCAGCACACACCGCATCGATCGCTGCAGCAATCAGCAGAAAATGAACACACATTGACCATTGAGTGGAATAATGGCTTTGTTGACGATCTCAGAGAATTTCAACCTCTGCAACTAAGTGGATAGAGAGATAAAAAGACAGACATGATGAAAATAATCTGTCATCCCTGTTTGCTGTTTTATATAATCATCTTTCATTAGTCACATACATGTCCAGATGGCCACGGATCAAGGATCATGTCACTTCTGATCACAGGAATTTCTTTGCCCTTCTGTCCACAGATAATATGAAAATATTCCACTCAAAAGAAAAGTATTTCTACTTTGTAAAATGTTAATACATCTTATTTTAATAATCCATATTATTCACCCCTCTTTACCTCTTAATTAAATTCAGAAGTCAGTAAATCCACAGTGGACTTACGGTCCCAATTTATACTTGCAAATATTGTAAGGTCCCATGAGTATTACATAACTGCTGATACACCAGTTGCACATGACTTTCCTAAATGCATACATTGCATAAGAAGGAAAACATAGGAAAAATAAATCACTATCTGAGATGGATGCAAAGATGTAAATCAAGAAAGAATTACATATCCTTCCAGAGACTAGATGAAGAGAAACAAAGATTACTTTTTTCCTGTTTAAGTAAATTTGACTTAACCTTAAAGTTAACCTTGGTAGGCCATTAGAAATTTTATTAACTGTATTAAGACATAACAATTTTGAAAGGTAATAAAAGCAGACAATTTTATTATTTTTTAAAATCCATAACAAACAATCAATAATGCAGTGAAATGTTCTTTAAATCACTGCAGTATTGAAGAGTCTGAAGATGTGTTTACAACAGTGGAAAGCAAAATAGTCCCACAGAGGGATAAAAAATTTAACTATACATTGATATATATACTATATATATATATATATACTTCTTTGCATAGAGTCCATTAATCTGGTACGAAGGTGTCATGGATATTTGGCATTAAAGTATCTGGGCTGTGCAGTCTGGATTTCCAGCATTATCATTTGATGCCAGGAATTAAGATTATTCTATCCTCTTCATTCAGACTTTTTAAGAAATTAAATAGATTCAGCTGAAAACCCGTAAGTTTATTTTGAGTTAATTGCCATAATTTCTGGTCTGAACATAGCAAAAGCCAAAGTCTCAGGAAAATAAAGAGGAAAATAAGGAATATCAAATATTTTAATACAATTTATTAGCACAGACATATATATAGGCACACATATGAAACATACATATATGTACACATATGTGTACATATATACACATATATATACATATATATGATTATATTTGATTATAGATTAGTAAATACTAAAGTTACTCAAAATCTCTGGGAAAAATGCTCCCAAAAACTGCAGGTCTGTGTATTTTCAGGAAAAGAAAATAATAAGATAAAAGTAATCCAAGATGCAGATAGATATGAAATGTAATACAAAGCAATGTAGTTTGACTGAAGGTATATTATCCATCCCTACCTTGACAAATACTTTAAACAAGAAAATATCTGCTTTTTTTCTCATGCTTATAAAGTTTGATTGTTTCATTTGTGTTTATTCAAGTATCTGAAAATGGAGGAAAGAAATTGGATGACATTTACTGGTATATGCAAGGTCCTTCACTCACTGAGTAAAAAGGATTTACATTAAATAGCACAATCTTACAAACTGTTTCTGGAAGGACTAAGGTGAAAAGTTTAATGCTACTAGAAGTTACTGGACAACCAAGTAAACATGACCATAATGAATCAGCTGGTATTGCTTCACTTTTAATGCAACTGTACAAAATCTAATCGGGACTTCAGTAGATCACAATGCACGTGCAAGGAATATTAATTCAAGCTGTAGAAGATAACAGGATCATCATCGAAAGAACAGAATCCAATCTTATAAGAGGAATTGGAAAATGCTTAGCTCATTCACTCTAGAAAAATGAAGGTTAAGAGAAGATACAATTACTGTAAATGTATTGGCTTGTTGAAATTAGAAACATACAGAGAACTTTTAATGTAAAGGGCAGTGTCATAAAATCAAATGTGCATACCCTAATGCATTTCTTAATAAAAACAGAAGAAGACTTCCGAACATTAAGATGGTGCATTTTCTGTAATAGACTTACACTCTGAGAAGTGAGGACAACCATGCTTTCAAATCCACAGTCAACTAAATTCAGGGAAATTTGTTTCTTAAGATAGGCTGAATTGATTTTAAGGAAGTAAACACATGATCTGGTGGTCTTGCAGAAGACCCAGTGTCAGTAAGGAGCATTACAACAACAAAATCAGATTTAATAAGTTTTAATCTCTGGTCGTCGTGTTTTCACATGAATTACCTTGACCATATTAACATATTTAATTTCCAAAAGTAATTTCCAAAAATACATATTTCTTTGGGTTGAAAATAGTCAGTGACATAAGCCACTTAGCATATTCTATTATGATGCCCACGATTACTCTTAAAATACAGTATTTGCTTTGGAAATCAAAAATCCTTATGACACTTACCCTTCAGAAGAAAAACAACGGTGGTACTTTAGTAAAGGTTTCAAAACCAGCCAGGAATCCATGCAAAAATTGAGTTCTACAATTATTCCTACTTGTGTGACTGTTTACTTCAGTAGCTGCTACCATTATTCACTCCTCATCACCCTGGTTTTACTGATGGATTTGTTATGGGTGGATACAATAATATGCATGCACATTGAGTAGGTGTTGTAATATTCCAGACATTTTCTTTTTCTGATTACACAACAAACAGTGAAAGTTGAACACAGAAACAAATTCTTACTAGAATTTGTTTATTGAGGCTTTGTTTTCTCCTTCTTTTTTCTTATCAATGTGTCAAAGTAGTGGAGCAGCTGAACTATATGGCCAACTCCAACACAAAGTAAAAAGACACTAAGATTAGTATTCTCCAGAACAACAAATGGATTGAGGGGAAAAACAGAATGGAGTTGGAAACCTTTTCAGATCTGCAGTCAAAACTTGGTGAGCACTAGATAAGACAAGCCACCATATCAACATTGAATGACTTACTGATTTTTCCAGCTAAATATTTCTCCTCAGATAAAATTGTGAGGGCTGTAACAGTAACTTCTCAGAGACAACATACAAATAGAAATAAAGGTCCTATTTCTCTTCCTCTGATGGAATTATTTTATATTCCATGTCAGGACTTCATCATATTGATTTTGCAAAAGTAAATGCCTTCTCCTGTCTCAATCCAGCTCCCAAAGGAAAGAGAATTTTTGATTTATATAACTGGGGGGAAAAAATATCCCAGATTAAATGAAAACACATATATTAAACTAAATGAGAAATAACTCACTTTTACACATTAATGAGAGTTAACACCAAAGCATAGCAACACTGTCAACCCCTCTATCTCTTATGCCTTGATTTCTTCACCGATCTAGGGCCTGTATCTTGGTTAAAACCACATTGGAAAGAGTGGTCTGAAGCAGAATACCCCCCTAAAAAATAGTTTATCCATTTTCCAAATCTTTATATTGATTGCCATGGGCAAAAGAGAGGTGATGAAGCATCTCAAGACTTTTCATGTCATGGAAGACTACAGAAAAATAAAAATGTGAACTAGAATGATAAGATGGCAGAGTCTGTAGACACCCAAGCAATGAAACAGACTGAGGTGTTAAAAAGTCTTGCTGTGTCAAGGATAGCTGAATTAAGGTTTTCTCACTGCCCCAACAAATACTGGAACTACAGTCCCTTGAAACGGTTGCTTTGTAAGACCAACCTCTCCAGTTTTTTGACAAGAAAAAGCCAACAGCAATAACAAAAATCTCTCTTTGCCAATAAAGAAATTGAAGATAAAAATAACCAGGATCAGATTAGTTGTTTATCATTTATAAACCTGTTTTGAGAAAATTAATACAACTTATAGATACAATTCTTGAAATTCCAATGACAAAATATAATTGCATGTTTGTCTTTCCTCCTAAAGAGAGCAAAACTAGGGAAAATAAAGGATGTCAGCTTTTTTACCATGCAAATTTCTCATCCTTTTTTCTGAAATGTGATTGCAGGAAATCAGAGAGTATACAGACCATAATAAAGAAAGACTATGTTATAAACACCTGTGTAACAGCCAAACCATGAATTTGTTCCACTTCCCTAGTACTGGTTGAAATATTCATTCCCATTAGATGCTCCTACTTAGTTTCTGGAGGACACCTTCATGACACAATATAAATATCAGATATCTTTCCTTGATAGGTAACTCATAGACCTCTTCACTAGTAGAAATATGCTCATTCTTTTGGTGGGGTTTTACTGCGTTAACCTTAAATCAGAAGTCCTCTCCTCTTGCTCTCAGAATTTCTAAAATTACCATGTACCTACCCTTAACAGGAATTCTCTATGAAGCAAAGTGAAAGCCAAGCCAACTTTGTATTTCAAACTTGCTCTGCCTACCAAGAGATATGATAGGAACAGTTTGGAATTAATTGGTTCTTTTTATTGGTGCCTGACACATACAGTGGGACAGGGCATGACAACTCTATATGGTTTTTAACATATAATTAATAATAAGCTGTCATAGGTATATTACGAAAAATTAAAAAAAAAAAAAAGATAGAAACATATTATCAAGAGGAAGATTAAATATGATCAACACAGTAAAGGAGGATAAATACTAAACTGATTAGTATGGTAAATGAATGCTACAATTAATATTCTAAGACAATCTCCTGAATTTGTAGAAGAATCTAGCTCTAAAATCTAAGTATGTCAGATTATTTATGCTCAGATTTTATCTCATCTGTAAGTATCATATAGTGCTGTATGCTGATATGCAATGGACAAACAACTCTGAAACTTAAAAAATATGTGGAGGACTACCACAAGATTTCAAGATTTTCACATGAAGAAGGTTTGTGAGGTACAATTTCTGATGAAAAGAAACAGAAACAATGTGCTAAACAGTAAGAGAGAAGCATTTAATTTAGTTTATTCTCCCTTATTGCTCTTTAAAATATTCCGCTGAGGGAAAAAAACAAACAAACATGGATAACAAACTTTTCCACATACTACTGAGAACACTCATCAGCGTTTAGCATTTTAAATTCTCAGCATCAATGCTGGCAATATCACTGAGTCAAATATTATGGCTAGATATCTAAATGCTGAATAACTGCATGACTAAATACATCTGTGTTCATTAAGGCTAAATCAATGATAATCAAAATTCTTGTTTGTGCAGCAAACAAACTGCTACTAGAATTATGGAGAATTTTAGATCTTCACAAGTTCTTCTGTTTTCATACAGCATTATGTGTTATCAGTTCTGTTGCAGGACTTGTTTTGAGAGATCAGATATGATCAGTGGAACTGACTCAGACACAGATCTGTGTCTGAAATGACAACCACACACTGCTGCGATATTTTCTTTTGGACTTTTTTTTTAATATGAAGATAATGAGCAGAATTTAAAGTCTAATTACCTAGAGTTGAATTACTGATTTTACATTTCTAGAAATACTGTGACAAAATGACTCAAAGACAAAAAAGCATAACAAGTGCATCTCCAGTGTCACACTGAAACACTTTGGCTACATCTAACCTATTATCTATTTTTTGCACATATCCTTATGTATCACAGAATGACTCACAGAGCTAAAATAATAATTTTAAAAATACCTGAATTTTAGGCTAAATTGACAGCTCTAGAGATTTAAATTTTCTCCTCATCCACAGTGGAGAAACAGTGTCAGTAGCTGTACTACTAGCTCATTCTCATCACCACCCACTTGGAAGATACTATTGTTAAAGGTAAAAGATTTATTAACTTTACATGACAATGCCTACAGCTTTGAGTCATATATGGCCTCTTTTGAAGGGCTGATAAGCACTTGCATTTCAAACTGACTTTCAAAGAAATTAAGGACAATTTGAATCTATGGCAAGCAGAAAGACAAAGTGTGCTGAAGTGATGCACCCCACATTCTAGGATCCTAAATTAGCAGTCATCTTGCAAATAAAAATAAATCATTTGTTTCTTAAAAAGATCACAGAACAAATTCAGTCAAGTAATTGCTGCAACTGTGCTAAAGTCAACACACCATTCAGTTATGCAAATGATCCAGTATCTCTCTCTTTATAAGAAAATCATGGACAAAAACAATTTGAAGAAAAAAATCTTTCCTATCTCAAGAACAGAGATTGTATTACTACTAAAACTTCCATAGAGAAAGTGATGCTATATTTATCTATTTTAAGATTAAACTTTGATTAATATAAGTATTTCAAAAATATACTCCTAAACAGATGCAAAGATACATGGCATCACTGTTCTGTGAAAAAGTCGTGCTAAGATGGCAATTGCTCCTGTGTAAATGTAAAATTATTTAATTACAATTCATATAATCTAAATTGAATAGTTTCTGTTTCAAAGACTCACATGGTGCTAAGAAGCTTGATAATTTCAATTAGAAATAATACGCAGTTGTCATGCCTTCTTTCTGAAACACACTATCATAATGGAGTTCTTAGATTGTTTTCCTGTAGGGCATTATTAGTATCACATATCATACAAAAGAAAAGCTTAGAACAGTCTTAAAGATCTACTTGCCTTTTACCATATTTTTAGACATTCAGTCTCAAATAAAAGAAACATTAATGGAAGCACAATAATGCCTAAGCTATATTCAAAACAAAAGAACTTATGATAAAAAGAAGAAACATGCAATAATTATTAAAAATCAAAAACTGTCAACATATATATGAATGCTAGAAATACAGAAGAATATTTGTACAAAATAAGAATTGAATCTATAATGATTTTCTGGCAAGAGGTGACATTTTTATGACAACCACTGTACATAAACAGGATTCATTTAACATCAAAGCACTTTAGCAGCCTAAATTCAATGTGTATGATTTATATAAGACTTTAAGGTAGACTTATATGCCCCACAGGAAAAAAAAAAACATTCATCCTGTAACAATTATGTCCATATAAGCTTACGTTCACATGCCTACAGATATACGGTTTCATGGATACAAGTTTGCATTACACTGACAGTCTCACAGGTTTGTGAGACCTTGGCCACTCCTAGTGGATGAGCCCCTGAAGCAGAAGTGAAAAAGACATGACAATGGGACATTATTAACTCACCAAATACTGCCATGCTTTTGTATTCAAAGTTACACCTTGACTCAGAAAAACTTGATCAATATTATGTGTTGATACACAGCTTAGTAAGGTCAAAGAAGATCTGATAACTCAATGGTACCTGTTTGGTACCTCCAAATTGTAAGTTGGAAGTGCAAGATCATTTCTTTTAGATTCCAGATGCCAAACACAGATGACTAGCTGCTGTGTGATAGCATTCAATATAGTCTCAACAGGAATGCATAGATTTCCCATGAGCAGCTTTTCACAATCATCTTCTGAGGTCTCTTCCCTAACTGCATGAAAATAAGTGTCATATGTGTTTGATCAAAAAGTAGTTGAAGTACCTGAGAAAGGACTGGTGGAATTAATATTTCTTAGAATAGACCAGCAGCCAGAATTAAATCTGAGATTTCTTTCAATGCATTAATGGTATAGAAAGACCTGGGACACCATCTGTGTTCTGCTTTCTTGGCTTCTGAAGAGCATGCTGGAGGGGCTAATACTGGATAATATAGTGAAAAGTGACTACCTGAAAACCCATGAGACTCTTTGTTATGCACACTTGAGAGAGTTATGAGAGTTCTTGGCTTTCCACTTTTTTTTTTTTCCTTTTTTCTTTTTCCAGTGGTGGTGGGAGGGATGCTTTAAGGGCAACGGGGCAAGGGAAGTATATTTGTTAGCAAAAGAAGCACTGATCCTCCAGTGAAGAAAACAAAAAAATATAAGAAATATTACTAATTATGATTAAGAAACCTTCTAGGCAAATGAGACAGAAACACGTCAACATGGTTATTGAGTCAGAAATGCTCAGAAATGCTTTAGGGCACAGGACTAAGAGAATATTTAAGCCCCAGGCCATGCTTACACTTCAGAGGAAGGAGCAAGAGGAAAGATATGCACACATAGAAAGAAGCAAACTTTTCTGAAACATGCTGTTAATCTTTACTGTCATTTTTGTTGTGACATGGTTTATTGAATAACTAAAAAAAACACAGATGTCTGGGTTCAAGGTATATAAGGCATTGTTCTATCAGCCCCCATCTTTGATTCATACATGATCTGTAGAGGGAAGAGCACCACCTACTGAATCATTAGTAAATAGATTTTAGCTCTCTGTAAGGTTTCATCATCCAATGGGATTCAGTTTTTTGCAAAAGCTACTAATACACAATTTATTTTGTTCCAAAACACACATGAAATTTGATCTAGTTCAGCTCAGGCAATTCAGTTGACAGCATTTTCTTTATAGTCTTTTCACTTCCTGTTTGTGTCCCTGTTCTTCCTGCATTCAGTTAACCATTTTTACATGAATGAAAATTCAGATACAGTGGATGCTGGTCTAACTTTTATTTGATTTTAAAAGTCGATATGACTTTATAACCTTCTCAGAAATATGCATCTGAGGTGTAAGTCTAGAGGGTGAGCTCCAGACTTGCAAACAAACTTCTCAATATATTAAGAGGAAAGACAGGTGATACTGTAGATATGTGTAGTATATACTCCACTTTCACAATCAATAGCTGAACCAGAAGAGAAATTGAAGCATGAAACAAAGACTTTTTTTTTTTGGCAGGAAGTAGAGCAATGTCACTCATGTCCTGGTTTCTTCTCTGTATATCCTTGGATCAGTCCTCTGTGAAACTGTTGACCAAGCACATTATTAATACAATGTTTATGAGAAGGATGTTTAGGGACTCGTGGAGTCCTGGCAGCTGTTTGTTACAAGCTTAGGGAAAAATATTCCTGGATGGATTCCAAAAGCAGAGCTTAAAGCATTTTTTTCCCCCCATGCAGACACATTAGAGTCAACACATTAGACGGAAGAGAATTACACAGTGACAAGCAGGTCATGGCTGGATGAGAGACTGGAGAGTTTAGCATCCTCCTACAAACTCAGTGGTTAATTTCCTAACCATGCCTCTTCTTCAGCCACTTCTTACAGGTCCTGGTACTAGTTCGAAGTTGAGAGAGAAGAGTATGCTAAGAAATATTGAGGAAATGCTCAATGGCTGAGATGTATAGAGTTAAAATTGTAAGACAAGGAAAAGATCAATCCATTTGGCAACCTTGCCACTGTACCTGTTATAGTACTCTGGAAATCAGAAAGGAAATATGCAAAACAGAAGTTTCATCCTGGTCAGCCTGACTGCAAACCTCTCTTTATAAATGTATCAACTAATTTCTACTATAATCTAAGTTTACGTCCGTGTTACTTTTCTCTGACTCTTCAAGAATCTAAAATGTTTGTGGAATCCTGCCTCTAAAAATTAGGTTATCTCTTGGGAAAAAGGGTCACATTTTTAATTGGTTCAATGAGTTACAAAATGTACATCTAAAAAAAAAAAAAAACTTAAAAAGAGATATGTACATCATCTTTGAACAAGCAGCATTACATATTAAGTGTGTATCAAAATAAAACAACTATTATTAATTTAAAATGCAGTTAAGCAGAATGATTGCTGAAAAGTCTCAGGAATGAACATCTAGAGACTTAGGAGGAAATTTTAGGCCTCATTAGTTCAACAGTTACACTACTATTGACTTAATAGAATCAAGACCACTTCAGGTTTGAGCTGAAGATCAGCTCCTGAAATTAAAAAGTAGATCTCTATATCTCTGTGGAAAGGTTCATTTTTCTGTGACTCCATACTAGTTTTGACTAGTGCATAACATTGGCTAGGACTTTTAAAACCATTAACCTGTAAAGCCATTGGTTTACAGGAAGGAGCTGTGACAAAATGCATAGCCTATAGTCAAGTGAGACATGAAAGGTAAAACTACAGAAGTAAAATAGAGAAGAACTATGAGGCAGCTCAGGATTCAAGAGAAAAAACACTGATGTGATAAAATGCATAAATATCTAAGGGGGAAACAGAGCTACAATATGGCAATACAGGAACATCACAGACCATCCCGTTCCAAAGAGCAGCAGCAGCTGACCCTGACCCATCCCCAAGCGCCTCATGGAAGGTGATGAAGCATGTTAGGGGTTAGCCTAAGCTTTTTGTTTTTGTATCTAGATAAAGATACTTCATTTCTCAGTCAACAAATTACTGCTTTCTACCCTTAAATGGAGCATATCCTTCTTGCCCTCTCTTTCTGTAGAGCAAAAGCCATCCAGACTGTTCCAGAGTGTGAAACACTGTCTTCAAATGAACTTTACCTGTTCTCTTGTCACAAATTATACCGATCTCTCCATGTCACACCTCACATGGCAAATGTTTTAATCACCCATAATTACATCATAATTCCATCCCAAATTTTTTACAGTAACTGCACTATATTTGATGAAAATTGTAACATATTTTTACAGATTAATTAAAGTTGCTGTAGAATAAATACATAATGAAACTGATTTACATTATTTGAGCCAATACATGCTCAATGGTGCAACACTAAACATCAGAGAATAATATTGTAATACTCTAAGACATTTTTCTACTACTACATTGTTTATTTTCTTTTCAGCATGAATTACTAGAGAAACACTTGGAAAGGAGGAACAACGATGGATTTTTGCTTTTACTCTAAAACATAATTTAATAATGTTTTTTTAAAGTGTGAGTCTATGATTTTTTTGTTGTTTTTCCTTTTCACTGAAACTAACAAAAGACATTATGAAAAGTCAAATATGAATCACTTATTTGGACAAAGCATGTATTTAAATGGTCAGTAATTCTCTTCTACTGTCAGAAGACAAAGGTTTACCATTTTCTTTCATATAATACCTTTTAAATTGTGAGAATGTCATCATGCTCTTTAAAGGGCAGGAGAGAAAGGGCTGAGGAGGAGCACATAATTCCAGTACTATATCCTAGCACTGAAATGGATTGCTGCCAACTGTAAACATACTTAATTCATGTCTTTTTATAAGAGAAAATGAAGGCCAGTTGTTAGATACATTTATGGTACCATACAAATGTTGGCAGCGTTTTATAGTGCTGTCACATTCAGAAAAGTGATAACAGAAAATGTGACATTTAATACAATTGCTCCCTTCCTATCTACAGAGAAATATCTCAACCATTTTTAACATTAATTTTCTGATTCTGTGAACTTTGCATAGCAAATATCAGTACTGGAGCGTAAAGTCTGTTGCACTAAGCTTCCTCTCCTGAAGTCATCCCCACTATTGTGAAAATAGTGTGAAATTGTGAAAACAGTTCTGTGAGCAGAATAGTGGGATGGGGCTGGCAGAGAGCAGTGAACATTAAGAAAGCATGGTCTGATAACTCCAAGTGATGAAACATTAGTACTTCCACAATACATAGAACAGAGATAAAACTACACAGTGATTCCTGGATTTGGAATAATTTAGAATTTCAGTCAAAATACATGAAAATGTCTAACAGTATTTTACAGAGATTCCAGATAAGTATAAAAATGTCCTTTCTTTCCCCAACTTCAAATTATAACCTCAATTAACAATGTGTAGAAATCTTCACAGGAGTTTGACCAATTCTGCAAAAGACAGAAATACACACAATTCATCTGTGTAGCTCTTGGTCACCATTTAAAAGGAAAACTGTGCTGGTTTAGGCTTGGGCAGAGGTAATTTTCTTCCAAGTGGTTGGTATGGGGCTGTTTTGGATTTGTGCTGAGGGGCTGGTAATACACAGATGTTTTTGTTATTGCTGAGTGGCACTTGCACAATTTCAGAGCCTTTTCTGCTTCTCCCCAGCAAGGAGGCTGGGGATGCTCAACAAGCTGGGAGGGGACACAGCTGGGACAGCTGACTCCAACTGACCACAGGGATGGTCCAGACCATTTGGTGTCATGCTCAGCATGTAAATCTGGGAAAGAGGAAGGTAGTGGGTGGATTTTTGGTGTGATAGTGTTTGTTTTCCTCAGTAACCATTGCATGTGATGGGGCCCTGCCTTTCATGGCTATGGCCGAACACCTGCCCACAGGAACAGTGAATTAATTCCTTGTTTTGCTTTGCTTGTACTTATTAAATTGTCTTTATCTCAACCCACAAGTCTATTCTATTTTACTCTTCTAAATCTCTCCCACATCCCCTTGTGTAGGGCTTGGTTGCCAGCTGGAGCTAAACCACAACCCAAACAAGCAAAAAAGCCCAAACAACAAGAGCAACAACAAAAACCCAACCAAGAAAAACAAACAAGCACAAATGAATTGCCATTGCCTGATGTTAATGACCATTGACCACAACTACTCACTTCTAAATTAATCTGCTCTTTAAGGAATGCATGTTTTTTTCTGCTGGAGCCTTTTATTAAATATAACAGAAAAATCTGCAGCATCTCTGACTATATGATGCAATGTCACAGAAATGCTAAGTAAAACATGTATTGTAAACTACTTAGTTTACAGACCAACACAGTTCAGGATGATCTGAAAATTCCCTACAGAATTTTTTAATGAAATCAGTGTTTCTTTTTTGCAGCCTATATAAATCATTTATTATTTATAATTTGAAAACTACAAATCTACTTCCTTTTGCCAGGATCAAACTATTTCCTCTAATTTTGCTCTAAGAACAATAATTAGGTTACTATATCTATATATGATGCATAGGTCAGACTGTACTCTAATGGACAGCCTCTCTTTAACGGGAAAAATAAAATATTTCACCAGTCAAAGAAAGATGTAGCCTCTAACTTACTCATCTCATATAATACTGGACAAAAATGCCCTATAAGAAAAAATCTGTACTCCATAGGGATTTATTTTTTTTTCTCGACTGATTTAGAGGTATACACTGTATAGAAAGGACATTTCACTATTAAAAAAACAAAACCAAAAACAAACCCCAAAAAACAACAGCAAAAAGAAACCAACAGCAAAAAAACCACATTTAATCTTGACATGAAATTAGTTTATGAAAATTCAATAAAATAATTTGGATTTTTGGCAGTTTAGCACTTTTCAGCATCAAATATTCTGCTAAAAAGACTAGAAGATTATTCATGAATGTGAGCAAATGCATTTTTTGAATAACATTACCATGTTTTTGTGAGCAAAAGCAATGTGATGCTTTCTCAATAATATAATCATTTAATTAAATTAGGATTAATTTTAATTTAATGCTTTTAACTTGAGAGTTGCAGTACTTTGCAGACCACATAAACACTTTAAGATGAGAGCCTATACAGCTTTTCTTGTCTCTCTTCCAAAATAACAGTGAATTCAATTGCAATAAGCAAATCCAAACCACATGTGGTCAGGATTGTGCCATTTCCTGCACTCTCAGAAATGTAATGGTGGGCTACTCCCTTCACTCTGCAATGTTGAGTTTCATTTCAATGCAAACTTGCATCTCACATAAAATGTCTCATTAAGCATACATGATTCATAATTTTAATTACCATTTTAATAATCACCAGCTCTTTATAAATGACTGTGCCAACAGCAGGATAAACCAGCATTTAGCTATACTAAAAATTTTACTCATTATTTTGAAATCTGTTTCATCATCCTGCTTCTGACTCATCCGTTTATACCATCAGATGGTAATTCACTAACATTACCAGACGTAAAGATTGCACAAGCTTCATTTTCCATTTGGATCTTCCCCTGTTCTATGAATTAGGTTTGCATACATTGCATCCTCTCTTCCATTTATATTCTCCATTCTTTCTGCCCTTCATGCTTCTCAAATGTCTTTTTCAGCTTGAATGGAGTGGCTTTCCAGCCTTTTTTAGTAAAGCTCAAATACACTCCCACTTAAGCACGAGTTCAATATCTTACAACTCTGGGAACCTGGCAGTCCAACTCTGTGCAAAGGTTATTGTCTCTTATGAAAACCTCACTGCCTTGCTTAATATCATCTCAACAAAAAAATGAACCTGGGAAGACATAATAAAACATTTTGCAGAAAAAAAAACGTTTAGCAGCAGCGAAGTGACTTTTCTTAATAGACAACATGTAACTAAAATCCATCATTGCATTATTACTGAATGAAAGGGACTTTGTGACTTTCATTAGTACTGTTTTATCAAATGTAGCTCACTGAAAAGCCCTTTCAGAAGCCTACTAATCTTGACAAGTTTTTCTTCATATATATTGCTTTAAAATCAATCAAATACCTTTCTAAAAAAATCCTCTTTTTTTTTTTTTTTTTTTTTTTAAAAAAAAAAAACAAAACAAGCCACATACATGATATAAACAACTCAGCAATTAATAATATTCTTAATGGTGTGACAACTAAAAATACTCGCTTGGAAGCAGACATTGATAAAAGACTGCAGGACAGAAACTGTGCCAAACTATTCATACATTGTATTTGACATGATAGTCACCAGTTTGACAAATGACTGGCAACAACTTTTATGACGGTCAATCATTTTAATAAGATGACATAAATGGATGATTAGAGAGGGATTTTAAAACATTACCAGAAAAACCAGTGGAGAAATGTGGTTGCTAAAGAGTGTTTTTCATGCTTGAAGAAAACACCAAATCACAAATTAAATGCCTGACTTAAAAAAAAAAATCATATCTTACTTCAGTTTCCCAGTTTGGATAAAGTGCAAAGTATTTAGACTTAAGAGATTGAACCCCAACTCTATTTCAATCCAAGGCAAAGCTTCTACTGAGAACAATATTTCTGTCAAGTTTCAATATTCTGAAAGACTTCAATCAAGCTTTCTTCTACTTCAGAGCATTCACAATCTGGTTTTTTTACAAGGAGACTAAGCGCTCTCTTCTGAAGACTTGCAAAATATAAGTACAGACCATTGAAATGTTGTGCAAGTAGGAAAGAAGGACATTCAAGAGCAAAATTGTCAGTTGTTAAAAGTCTTATTTTGTGAGTAGTCTTATTTTGTTACACTTTAGCTTCCAGACTAAATACTCTGCATGACATGAATGTACTCTTTATCTCATTATGGACCTAAGTTCATGAAAACATTAGAGTTGCTGTGGATGAATCACTTCTGTTCAGTTGTGACATCAATTAAGTTAGGCTGAGTGGGGTAACAGCTTCTTTGCTTGAGGTTAAAGTGGTTGCAAGACATCCATTCAAAACAAAATTGGCAACATTAATGCCATTAGAGACTCCTTTTCTTTAGTGCTGCTTTTATTTCAGTCTGTAAAACTAATAAATGCAAAAGAAGAAACTGAAGCACTAATGAAAAACATATGGTACAATATTTGTTTGTGACAGAAGTGATGCTTAATTAATCTCCTATTACTCACTATTACCAGGATAACAAACTTGTAAAATGACATGGATTTTGATGAAAAAGCATACACTTGGAAATCAAATAGCATGATAATTAATCTAGATAAGAAAAAAGTCACCTCAGTCTGTAAATACTCACCTCAGGTTTCAATCTTCAAAGTGCAAATATTTTTATAGATACCTGTACTTACAGATACAATTACCTAAATTTAGTAGTATGAACCTACTTTTTAATTGAATTCAAAAGAGGTTGAAACCTGGCTTTGGTCAAACAACTGCAAAAAGCCCCTATGGCTGTGTATCTTTCTGTTTTCCACCCTAACAACTTCCTTGCTGCAACTTTCCACCTAACAGCAGAAGTAACACGTAGGTAATGCTCCTCTGCTGTCAGGGCAGACTGCTGCATGAAGGATAGAGTGTGTTTTTTACTCAAACCCACAGAAACTACATTCAACCACTTCTGAGGTTCACTAAAAAAAATCTGTCCTATGGCCCAAGAGATGAGAGGACAGAAAGTGGTCAAAAGTACAGTTTAAAGCAGAAACACCTAACTGAAGCCCCTGTTAGTTTCTGCAGCACTTGGCCATCATCCACTTGCCTTTATTATCTATTAATAAGTTTGGCAGACCATTATACACCATCTGATAACTACACACAGCAAAACAATGTTAAAATGTATTAGATTACACAATCAAAGAGATTCTTCACACATTCACTTATTATTTATGCTTTCTAAATAACAATGTACAAAAATATCATTTACATTAAACTATTTTAAACAAGAATGATAAATTATTATTATTTAATTCAAATAATTTTTATTAGTTGATAATATTTATGAAAAATATTTGCACATGATGGAGAGATCCATAGAATAACCTGAGTCATAAAGACTCCAGAAGAATCATCAGGTCCAACCCCTGGCTCTGCACAAGAGTCACACCACATGCCTGACAGCATTGTCCAAACACTTCTGGAACTCTTGGTGCTGTGGCCACTTCCTGGGGAGCCTGTTCCAGTGCCAAAAGGTGGAAAAACCTTTTCCTAACATCCAACCTAAACCTCCCCTGACACAGTTTATTATGATCAGAGAGAACAGATTAGTGTCTGCGCCTCTGATTTCCCTTGTGAGGAAGCTTCAGGCCACTGTGAGGTCAGTCTCAGTCTCCTTTTCTCCAGGCTGATTGGACCAAGTGATCTCAACCTCCTCATATATTTTCCCCTCTAGGCCTTTCACCATCATTCACCAAGTTACCACCAGCCACTAGAAATTATCTCTGGTACATAAGGCAAGAACATCAATTAGTTTAGACCACATTACCTATTGTTAATACCACTTTGAATAGCTTTTTCTCTTCAAAACTGCTTTGGAATTATACAATATGTTCGATTAATACCTGAGGGATTCAGGTCTGCAAGCAAATGTCATACAAAAAACCCTGCTTTAATTCAGATATAATAAAAGTAATATATTAGACATTGTGTGCAGTAAATAAGTTTCATTCTTCAAGGTGACACACTGTATTTGTCCTAAGGTTTGATATGCAATAATGCAGTTACCAAAGCAAGTGCACATAATGATTTTCATACCAGTACACTTCAACAAAGTGGTATAATGCCACATGACAGAACATTTTATTTTAGTCCCACTTAAAAACAATGCATTATTAATGCATCATTAATAATATGTATTTTTACAGTATGTTTTAAAAACAGCTAAAACTATAATATCACTCGAGAAAAATCACTACAGTCAATAAGCAAGAATTATTTCCACCAGCTTTAAAAAATATCTATTATCCCATGAAGCACAGTGCATAGATATATAAAATTCAGTAAGGTTATTTACCAATGTGACATATATCTTCAGTATATGGAGGAAATTACAATGCACAAGAAAGGTAGCCAGGAGGGAGTTATAAGTCTCTTGATAGACAAAGATTAATGCCACCTAGCTAACACGTATTATAATGATCTAAAAACAACAATAGTTCCTATTGCTATGCTGCCTTTTATCTCTGGAGCTCAGAGCACTTCACAAGCACTAATTGAAACAACTCTGCAAGGTGGGTACATTTTATTGTCTGGATTCTACAAATTGGAAAATGAAGGCACAAATAATTAAAACAGCTTGCCCCAGGTCACAGGGCATGCCATCAGCTAAACCAGAAATACAACTTTCAAACTGAAGTTCCCAGTTTTAATTCTTCTTTAATCCTGTGTGCACAACAGTAATAAAAAATAGAACTCCTAACTAAGCACCTACTTCTGTCATTGAAATCAATGGCAGTACTGCTGCTTTCTTTGCTGGAAGTTCAACTGCCTCACAAAATACTAAAGATTTGCTAACATCCTAATTCATAAGAGAGAGAGTCTCCAGATGGTTGCTGAAAGTCTCCTAAGAGGAGACTCCATGATGTCCTTTTCCAGTGCTTCAACCTATTCCAGTGTTATTTCTGATGCTCTTAGTGAACTTCTTGTGCTCCAGTTTGTGCCCCTTGCCTCTGGTCCTCTTACTGGGCAATGCTCAAAAGAGCATGTCTCTGTTTTCTTTACAGTCTTCTTTAAGGTAATAACAGACATTAATAAATTTCCCTACTGAAGTTTATGTTCTGCAGGCTAAACTGTTCCAACTCTCCCAGCCTTGGATCATTTAAAACTTTTTTTTGTTTGTTTTTCTGGGGAAAAAGGTGCATGAATAATCTAAACCTAAAAACTGCAGAGGCAGAGGACTAGCTCCCACATCCATGGATAAAAGAATTAGACACCTATTTTAGAAACAACCAAATGCCCAAAAAATCAAATTATCTGAATGCAAACTATTTATATAATATCAAAGTGATCCCCACTATTTCCACCAATCATTAGATTATCCAGTGTAACTTCCTCCAATATTTTCATGACAGCAAAGCAGCTGTCTACCTCATATTAAGTAGATTTATTCTGTTTGTAGAGTGGAACAGGTTATTATTATTTTATAGCCATTTTGAAAAATGTTCATTAAAATATTTATTTCAAAGACTTAATGTTTTACTAATACAAACTTGGTTTTGTCTTCTTGCAAACATATTTTCTGCACGTGTTCACTACAAAAGTGATAGACATTCTTGTTAAAAACATTAAAAAATAGAAATATTTTGAATAAAGTTAAAACGGAAGCCTTGTGTAATTTTTGGTTGAGTCATCCTCTATTTATCCTGAGAAACAAAACTAATTATTCATACAACCCAGCTTCTGTCTTGAAGCACATGCTTTAATATACCAGCAAACATAGGGTACATCAGATTTTTCTTTTCTAAATAAAATATTTTAGAAGTAGTTAAGAGGAAAAACCATCACAAATGTCTTAAAGAAAAATATCATTGTAGTGTAAAGGAAATTAGGGAAACACGGGACACTAAAGCACCTCTCCCTACAGAATCTTTTCCTAAGGTATAATATTGAGCTACTGCATCCTGATTATTCCAATCACTTCTGATTATTTCAACTCCTACATGTCAAGCATCAGCAGTGCAGAGTATAATGGAACACAGCTAAAAGCAAGAGACAGGACCAATAAAAACCACCGAGCTATTTCTCCTCTACAAGGGAAAGCATTTACTGTACTGGAAAACACAGAAGTGCCTGTAAACAGATATCCCATTAAATCAGTTAGTCAGCAAGGTCCCTTTCAAAAGAGCAACATGGAAAACATCTTCTCAGGTTTTACTTAACTTTCTGTTCAAAGGACGGATGTTGAGCCTCAGGGATCAGCTGGTGACATGAAAATCTATCTTCCAAATCACTTGGGTGTTTTTCAGTAATGAGTTCCCACTTCCCTATCCCTGAAAGGCATGGCAAATAGAGTCATAGATCAAAGCAGCACATAGCTGAGTGAGTACAGCTATGGAAGCTAAAATGGCAAGGGCTGCTGTGTGGTAATGAAAAGGGCCATCACTAAAGATTTACTCTAGAATTCAAAACTGTCACTTTCAATTTGAAACAAGGGATCCATTAGCTTAGTGCACTTTTTATTGTTATTGATTTGCAATCTTTTACATTCTTTTAATTTCAAACTGACATTGAACGTATAACTGTTTTTTACCTCACAGAATAAGCCTTGATGATTTTGCTTTCAAATAATTATTCTCAAACCACGTTTTCTTCCTGCATCTGCTTCTTAATGAGTTTCATTAATACAGGTTTCCATTTACCTTAATTATATTTTTGGCAGATTTGCTTTCAGCCACGTCTCGCCTTACCACGGAAGTGTTCTGTCACCTCCCCTGGTTAAGCCATAGTGGCCCTGAACAATTACTTCTTCTAGTAATGTGTTGTATGTGGACAGAGGGCTAAAGTGCATGCACACTTTTATTCATATCTGATAAAAAAAAGCCATACAACCTGCCATTCTCCCATCTAACTTAAGTAATTGCAAGGAAATCAGCTACTTTCCCCCTTGGTAAGGAGAAGCCATTCAAAATAACACAACTACCAGTGGCCAAGGAATTCCAGAACTGCAAGCCCCAAATACAAAAAACTATGACAATAATCTGAGGCAAATGTCATTCTAAGTTATATTTGCACAGGACCCTACCAGACAGTAGTAACTCTGATATTTGGCCCCACCATGTTTCCAACTCCTGTGTATTTCTTGCTCCTACTTGAGAAATGACAGAAGTTCTTTATTCACCCATGCAGGTGTCTTACCCCCTTTGCTCAATTTCTTGCTTATTAAGATTCATTGTTCTTGAACCTGAAGGAAGTCATCCTTGAATATCAACCAACTCTCCTGGACCCCTCTTCCCTGCACAATTTGTTTCCAAGTGATTCTTCCAAGACCCTTGAAGAAGTTAATTTAGCTCTCCTGAAGTCCATGGTTGCTATTTTACTTGTTTCCTTGCTTCCTCTTAGGCCTAAAGTCCACAATCTCACTGTCACTACAGATGAGGCTCCTCCCAAACTTTATAATATTAAATTCTGTTTACTTGACTTGTAAACATATTTTATGATATAGTGATGCATTAATCTTTTTCCTTTAAAACGAAAGTAACAACTCAAATCCAAAAGTATTTTGCAATACTGCAGCTCTTTCTGTATCATCACAATATGCCTGCAGCACCACCTTGTATTTTGTCATGGCCAAGCATCCAAACAGTTAAGCACAACAGTTTGGTTTTGCTTCCAAAGTTCTCTTGTACTGGGTTTCCATATCTGAAAATACTTGGATACAGAAATTCCTGTCAAAAAATGTAAAATACTTCATCTGCAGATAACTTAGTTCATCTGCAAATTCTAAAGTCCACGTACTTCCAATATACAGCTTTTATGTTGACAAGATAGATGCAGCCTGAAACCTAAAACATTACCTTAAACCTGGTGCTGACCACAAACAAAAGTTCTAGTTTAGACAGAATTTCTGGATTTCTGACCCTGAACAGCCATAAAAGTTCCCATCCCTGGAACTGCTCAAGGTCAGGTTGGATGGGGTTCTGAGCATCATGATCTAGCTGAAGATATTCCTGCTCATTACAGCAAGGTTGGACCAGATGACCTTTAAAAGTTACTTCAAACCCAAAGAATTCTAGGATTCTGTGAAACTCACTGACATACACCTTCAGAGTTTAAATGTTTCACTCTGTTCCTATTTTCATCTTATTCAGAAACTTAACTGAAACATGAATATTCAGTTTCACTTTATAATCTGTAAAAGAGAGATACTTAAGAAGATATCAAAAAGTGATTTTATAAAATTAATTCTCCCAAACAAACACACCATTAAATCTTCCCCTCAGAAAAGATAACAGATATTTTTCTAAATACTGTGATTTTGTAAAAAACCTAAACAAATCAAAACATAAAAATTAAAAAAACAAGAAAGTATCCTAGAAGTAACTGGTTTTGTCAAAAAGGTAGCATTTCTTTGTTGTGACATAACCCTTATTCAATAGTATACTTTTTTTTCTACTTCCAGTCAATTTGCAATTGTATTTAGGACTCGGGATGACTGCATTTTTTTCAATTTCTCTAGCATGAAAATTATCTCTGTAAAAATTCTAGACATTTTTAGATCTTTAAACCATACCAAACTATATTCTAATTATGTTTACTTTCTTCATGCTCTCTCTCAATTCATTGTAATCTGCATTTTTTTATGAGGAACTACATTTGAATATAGATATTTTAATGGCAGCAGATCAAATACAATCAGCTACATAAGTTTTCTTTTTATTTATTCTCTGGTAAACTAGAATAATTAAGGTAGACAATCTTTCATGAAAATATTCCAATTAGGAGTTAAATGAGGACTGCTGAATTTTTGCACAGAGTTTTCTCATATGATTCATTTGATAAATTATTTTTTCTGTCTTTCATTTTCAGCACTTCCTTTTAACATATCTAAGCCCCAAACAAAAGGAATCCTAGATTAAAAACAATCATTAGGAATGCACATTTTATAAATAACCGAGACAATGAGGTGATATGCATTATACAAAGAGTTATTTTACAAAAATATGCACATTACTCTCTGATTTACCAGAATCTGTACAAAGGGTGAAATAAAATGTCCTGTGTCAAAGGATTTCTGTGTTTTTTTTTCAAAGCTGAAAATTTAATTCACTTATGTGAAAAATTACAAAGATACAGCAAAGCAAACAAGATGCCTCAAATTTTTTCCAAATTAACTTTCTTTCTCTCTCAAATATTAGTTTAAATTCCAGGCACAGGAAATGCCTGCGATCTCACCTAATCAGAAAATTGAAGATGAAACAAATGAAAAAGCTGGAAAAAATCTCAGGCCTTGATATTTCAGTTCTATTCAGAGTTAAAAAAAAAAAAATTAAAAATAACTGAGTAATTTCTGCCTCTGTATACCACGGCTGCTCAAGTATCTTTTCCTTTGTATATCAAAGATATTTTAATGCACATTCCAGAGCATATGACCTAGTTTTAAGAGATTACCTGTCTATGTAAAATTGTACAGTTCAGCAACTCATATGCATTCATTGCTTAGTAAATACACCCCTAGTGATTCTCTCTAATGCTTTCCAGTGCCCAAAGTTTCTTGTGAATCTCCTCACACTTTCTGCCCTTAATATCACAAACAGACTCTCCAGAAATACATCCTCTGCCAGTTAGCAAATAGTATTCAGAAAATTCCAGCATAGTCTAGTAAATTAAAAATAGCCTTTCGAAACCCTCAGCTACGTGGCTAGTCCTGGACTCACACAGCATTAAGTTCAGCATGGATTGGAGACATGGATCCTTCCCCCACAATATGAGACTCATGCACCAGAACTTTTGATTCTACAGTCAGGGCCAACCTATGAACCACCTTCAAAGACCAGGAACTAAAACTCATACAATCTTGTTAGAGGAACTTAATTTTATGGAACAGTATAGTTTCTGCCCACTAAGGAATCCCATTTTGTGTTATAAGCTTTTCTGCTACACAGATAACCACATTTTCCTAGCAGATGGCCTAAATGAAATTAAACTCAGACTACTTGTTTGCAACTTGCATTTAACTTTCTTTCTGCTAATGGCCAGGATTAGTGCACATTCCATTCCATTTAGACTTGATCCTGTGAAGCAGTTGACACCAGGTGCTGACATTACAGAAAAGATTTTTAGGAAACAAGTCTGCTTTCTACAAAGATTTTAAAAATTTCTAAATACCACTGGTACATAAACAGTTTTTATAGTATAGCTATAGTCAACAGCATTATGATCCCTTAAGGCAGGTAATCTGTTCAATGTGCATGAGTGTGCCTTTGAGGAGTGTATTTGACAATCATGGATCTGATTTCTACACCTGCAATTATTTGTCATTCCAACTTACACTAAAATTCATCCATGCAATCTTAGCCGAATTCACAGCTCATTATAAATCGTTTATAAATTCTGTTTGTGGGGGGAAAGCTCCTAAAAGAAGAAATGACAAAAAACTTTCATCAGTCAAGAAATGTGCACTACAGGGGCATTTTTTTGCTGTGCAGAGGAATGACAGAACTAATACAGACACCCAAAACAGCGATTTTTGGCAATTGCTTATGTTTTCTTGTTTCTTATTAAATGAAGAATTTCTACATCAGCAATAAACCAAGAAGTTTACACTTGTTGTGCCTTCCAGCACTGGAAATTTCTGTTCATGACACTGTAACTCTTGTGCTGATAAACTCAGAGAAGGCAAGCACAGGCTCAAAGTCACAGCTCCCAAACCTCTTGATAAACATATGGTTAGGTCTGAACTGAGCATTCTAGGAAGGACAGTGCATGTTAGATAAAAGGAGGACACTGGCTTCATATGTTCATCTTACTTTCCCACAGATTTTCTCAATTACCTCACTTCTATACAATCTTATTCCTTAGATTCAGATCTGAGAGAGAATTATTTTAAAAAGCAGCAATGCTAATGAGATGGACTCTTAGCAGCTATTACCACCTGCTCTTATGTGGTTTGCACATGAAAGAGGCTAGAATGCATTTTAGGATCAGAAAGCCCTACTGTATATCTAATTCTTGTTCCTACCTTGGTCTAGGGTTGTCCTTAAAAGTGTATTTTCTATGACTATATCAAAAATGCTGTTAAGTAAACCAAGGTATTTAGCTTTGTCTACTTTTTCTAGCACATATATCCTGAATTTTTTTTTTTTTTTGTTTCAGATTCAGCAAGCTCTTTAGAAGTTGCCTTAATTTTTCTAATATAAAATGTAAACATAATATTTATGTGTTTCTCTCATTACACAGTGTACAATTAAGCATAAGCAAAATCCTGGGACCTTAATATTTAACCAAGAATGATTCTTTCACTTCATCCTCTGCAGTAGTTCTTTTTAAATAAATATACTGGATACATGAACATATATGACTAGGAACTGGTTCCAGGTAAAGATATTAATATAAATCTTTGATTAATGATAACCAAAAGTTTAATTTAAATGATAATTTTACTTAGAAGTATTTCATGTTGAAATTATTGCTACAAATAGTACAAAAATAGATAGTCATATACAAAATATTATAACAAAAGTAATTTTTAATCTTGGAATTTAAACTATTTTAAAGTATATTTCATAACAGTTAATAAGTTTATTATTCAAAATTACTAATTTTGTATAAAACATATTTACAGTGATTAAGTTTTAGAGTAACTTAACTATCCAACAACTTGGATAGGTACCATGTCATGCAAGGCAAAGGGTGCTGCTTGCAGAAGAGGAATACCCATTTAAAAACACTCTAAGAGATAAAAGACTAAATCATATCATTTTACTTGTCAGCTGAGCTTTCTAAATATCATTTTCTGGGAGGATAATAAATGTGTCATCAGCACAACCATTACTTCTTTCTCTGTTTCAAGTTTTCTTGCAATTTAAGAATTTATTTCAAAAACTCCCCTGCTTTTGTGGAGAAAAAAAAAAAAAAACCTACAAAAAAAACCCCTCTGAAATCAAGAATTTCTCAATTTCTCATGCATCCATTAAACCTAACATGACAAATGAAAAATTTTCTTGTTGGAAAAACCCAAACCCATTTAATTTGTGTTTCATTTCAGTTCAGCTACAGAACAAAGAATTAAATAATGTGAATAAATTATCTGCATATCTCAACATGTTATTGAGTCAAAGTGTGTGCAAATGTAAAGCAATCTTCTATTGGGTGCAGTCAATGTGCCAATAGTTGGATACCACACTATAAAATACTATTGCATAAAAGAGACTTCAGGGCTTAGGGTCATTTTAATTGAGCTAAATAAACCAGAAGTGTATTTTTAAAGACCAGGAGATAGCTACTTGATAAAATATAACCAAATTTGATAGTAACTGATCAAAATTAAAAGACAAGTACTTTGCTGCTTGATAGCAAATAAAGCAGATTTATATTATGTTAAGATTTACCCTTTAGGATCCCACAAGCTTACAAGTGCTGTAAGCATTTGGAAGCAAATAAAATTAATTTTTAATTTTGACTAAAAAATTAACAGATTAACAAGTGAGATGTTTGTTGCACTTGCTACCTTTTGAAGGTAATTCCAGGAGAAGAAGAAGAAGTAAAAAAGTAGATATTCTTGGTTGATTTCTACCACATTTTATTATTTTTTTTTAAGTACTGAATCTGTAATTTAAGCATAGGAAGAAGTCAAGAAAATATTGCTGGTCCTCATAACTTTGAGAACAACTTTTCATATGCAAACTTGATATAAGGTTGTGCTGCAAAGAACGACCTGAAAAGATGGCAAAGACGCTTCAGGGAAAAGATGTTTTTTTCATTCATCTCAATGAAGCTGTTCCCTTTAACAATCATCTCTAAAACATAAGAGTCATTTTTAATAAGTTACTGGAGAAATATGATACCAAAGTAGCAAGCCTATCTTCACACTTCACTGCTGCTAAGAACAAGAGCCTTGCAGAACACACAGAAGCTCGTTTGCACTCAAAGCACTGCATTATCTGCAGCTTCAAATGGTGGGGGTTGTAAAGGCAGCTTTACTTGAGTAGAATAAATTTTGTACAGGAGAGTCCTGAGGGAGCATAACTCAGTGCAGCTCTATTTCAGTAACTGCTTCAGAGAGCAGATTAACTGTCTTCAGAGACTTGCCTAGTCTGGCTTACAAAAAAACCCCTACATCCACTCAGAATCTGGCATGCTGTCTAAACATCTGTATTTTTCTGATGTCATAAGGGTATTGGTTGTTATTGAAATGTCAGCCTTTCCAATGTGATTTTCTCTTAATTGTTTTTAGATACTCAAAAACCCTAAAACATTGAATTCAATCACCAAAAAATAAATATAAGCATTACTATAGCTTATAAACTTGCTGTCAAACAAGACCAATGCATGTATTTTAGCTCTTTTCATTTGAGCACATAAGGCTTCTTTATTAGTAGATGTTCAATATGTCAAATATAAAAGCTTTATTCTTCTGTTTGGTTTAATTATAGATTTATACATTTAATAATCAAGTACAAATAAGATTAAATCAATAGGAAACTTCAAAAGCATATAGAAGACTCTCAGTTAAGTTAACCAGTAGGTTTTTTTGTGAATAAGACTCCAAAGAAGTAGTTGAGGAGTATTTAGAATATGGTCCTGGCCAGAACAGAAGTAGTAAGAACTAACAGGTACTTTACTCTTCCTGTTGCTATGCTCTTCCATTGTTATTTGGATTTCAATATTAAATTAGTATTTACAAAACTATAAAATAGCCAGGTATTGAAAAAAAAAACATAGGGGGAAAGCTCTGAAAAGTCTGGGGAAATTTATTTTCTTCCAGTAAACATGCTGGTTTCCTGCCAAACAATTAAAACTCACTGTTCAGTTGTAAAGAAAACATTTCAGAGTAGAGAAGAAAAGATCTTCAAATGGCTCTTTGCTAGTTAAACTCAGAAATATACAGCTTCACAGCTCACTGAACCCAACACTGAAACAGTCAACAGACGAAGACCTGGCAATCTGGATAAATAAATACAATCATGTGTCCTGGGGTTTCTTGATGGGTATATATTTCTTGTAGAAAAGGATGGGGCTTATCTCTCTGGACGTGTTGGCAGCCAGAAGAAAAGTCAAGACATTCTAATATATTTTAAGTAAACCAGAACAACAGTATGGACAGGAAATATTCTGTTTTCTTTGTGAGGTCTGCAGTCTCTGAGCCCCTAGGAAAGTGGTTCATGCGATTCTATAGTGCTCTCTTTCACTCTATACAAGTTTAATTAGAAAACTGCTTTGAGACTGCTTCCTTGAAATTAACAGTGGCACAGAAAGACTCACAAATGCTAACCAATATATCATTTGTCTTTCATTAAAATGAAAATTAATTAGATCCAATGACCAAACTCACCAATCATTTTGGAGAAGGCAGATTATTTGAAAAGAGCTTTACAACATTAGTAATGCTGACAAGTCCTATTGTTTAGCATATTTTGTTATGCTGGGTTTATCTGTAAACTAGTCCAAGAATGAATCTGTTTTTCAAAATCATAATTTTCATTCTTTTCTCAGTAACCACATTTTAATGCTGCATGTATAAAAAGGTGAAAGAAAACAAAAAAAACCAAACCCTCACAAAGAATCCACCCTACAAAATCAAGCAACCAAAACAACCACAAAACTTTTACTATCCAAATACTGAGAGATTCAGAAAATAAGAGAATGGAGGTTTTTTGGAATTGATTCAGGGTTTTAAATGCCTTGAATGGTGAGTATGCTCAATTGTGCTAATTCAGTTGAACACAGACTGTAACGTTCCACATACTCAAATAACATCTCAAGAATAAAATGTTATTTTATGTCAGGAAGGAGTCCTTGAAACAGTTTAATATATGTTCTGACATGTTGAATTACTGGAATATTTTGCCGCTGTATCCTACAATCAACAGTGAGTTTTTTGCATAAATTATCACAAAGAACATAGTTTATAGTAGCTTGTTTTTCAGCACTGACTTAATTCTTATTACTCTAAGTAAGCTTCATTAAACTAATTGACTTAGCTGGAACCACTTACAGTAGTTAAGGTTTGCAGAACTGCAAGAATTAGCTGTACTGAAAAACTTGAGAATAACACAAGTATTTCTGCCTATAATGAATAAAACTAGTGAGTAATTTGATTTATGGTGTATCAAACAATTAAATTAGCTAAACAACTATAACTGGCATAGCTTTTATAATAACAGGTCCTACAGAAAAACAATATCAAGATTTAGATTTTCTGAGCTTTCTGAAAGAACCCAGTAAGTGTATTTGTGACAATTCCATTTTCTTATCTAAAACCACCAACAAGACAGATATATTTCTACTCAGATCCATTACTTACAAGAAGGAATGATGGTGTTGTACTTGTGGTCCAGTCATAAAACTCTCCACAGCTCTATTTCAGACTACTCATGCAACTTCTGCAAGTAACTTCATTACAGGGGGCCTCAGTTTCCTCAGCTTCTCTCCATACTTAAACTGTAATTTGCTTCTACAAGAATTCTGCTGGGTTTGGATGTTTGAACACTACAAAGCAACATCTATGTATTACAGCTGCTCGATATATGTACTCTAAATACACAATTGGGCTTTCAAAAGGTTTAAGAAGCTTGTATCTAAAAATTAATAAATAATAAATTATCATAAATAATAAAATAAAAGAAATATACAGCCATTAAGGCCTGTCTACTCAAGTTTTGCTTCAGTTATTTCTAAGTGAACAGATGTAACAGTATTTTATTATATCATAACTTCATTATGAAGATAAATTTACTAACATTGGGCGACACACTCCAGAATATTAAATAGGAAAGAAATCACAGAAATGTCATCCCTTTCACTGATAAGCCAGCTTCTCTGAATAGATTTTCTTTCAAGGTTTAATTTTAATTACCCTTAAATCAGGCTTCAGAATTTTCATCAAAATTCACTACTTTGACATCATCATTTGCTCATGCAGCTGTAAACACAAAATGTGTATCGTAGTTACGGGACGAGACAAACCTTGACACCATTTGAAGCGGTCTGCTGTGCATGAGGATAAATAGGAGATATCAACCAAAATTTAGAAAAGCCCATCTCTGATTCTTTATCAGAGGAGTATCCTTGACAATAATCAGCTTCTAAAGAAATGTCATCCCAACCTAGTGAAAATGCCCCTGCCATCTGTTACTTTCATTTTGAAGGACTTGTGAGCACCATCAGTAGGAAATCACCTTTCTTTGTTTGCCAAAACTGTTTTAGATCCTCTGTATGTCCCTTTATGTCTCCTTCTTATGATTTATTTATGATCTATCTCCTTCAGAGGCAGCTCCAGCCTCATTAAAACTGACTCCTGTTGCCTTGGCTGAGTGTGGCTTCAACGGGAAAGCAACATCTGAGTGCACTAGTTGACCCGAAACTTACTCTTTGACTCTAGCCCAATCAGCTGTCAGAATTTTATCAAAAATGAGACACATTGTAAGAAGGGAAAGCTTTATCCACATTACTTAATTAGATATGTTTTAATAAAGACATGACCTACTGCCTCTCTTCCCACCTGCAAGCACTATAATTAAAGTTTCTCTAACAGAACAGCAAGCTATTTTTGTCCTCTTGCCATTTTAAAAAATTGAATACAATTCTGCAGGAACTTGAGAAGTGAAAAAGGAAAATATGTCAATCCTAGTACTATGATAAGTTTCCTTTTTTTTTGTTGTTGTTGTTTTGTGGATGCACAGTTAAGCACTTAAAACAATAAACAAACAAAGGCAGCAGGTATTCTAGAAGTTCTGGTTATTACCCTGGTCTTCTCCTCTAGTCAGTAGGAATGTTTGTTGTGTAGAAGCATTGAAAATCAACACACATTTGTTTATTTAGCCATATATGAGTACTCAGGGTCCTTAGCATCAAAACCATCTGGACTTTCACAACTTGTAAACACATTATGCTTCTTATGTCAGTGCGTGTGTAAAGAAATATAAAAATTCTATACATGATTCAATGATGGTTTTAGGTATTAATCTTTGTGAATGGATCTATTTGAACTGATGTAACAATTAACATGGAAAAAAAAAAGCAAACCTCTAAATTAATATTAATTTTATCTAAATGGAGGCAAACCCAACTACCTCATTTTGTAGTGTTTCTATTCCAGGAAATAACTACCAATCAATAACATTAAGAAAATGAAAAATGTTGCAAAACTCATGTTCCAACTCTGAAAATTATAAAATAAATAAATTATCAAAAATTATTTCATTTACCAAATTCAATACATGTTTGATAAATCCTTAAAATGCCATATTGGGAGAATAATCCATTCACAAACACAGACAAAGCAAAATGAATGAGCAACCTCATTGTAAAACTGAGAATATCTGCTGTTGTTTAAAGCTGATATGCAGGGGACCTGAATTATGTATATGAGAGTCCACAAGCATAAAGAGTAAAGCAAAAACTAATATCTCTAGTATAGGAGGTTAATAAGTTTAATTCCAGACAGGCCTTAGTTTTATTCTGAGTGTTATTTGGGGAGACTAAAAGTCAATTGGTTTTAGAGTTTGAGCTTCATATCCACTACTGACTCACTGCATGAGAGACAATGATGAGATCAAGACAACCAAAAAAGACATGTTATGAAAGGCCAAGGGCAGGTTGATACTCTCAGCACGTTCAAGGAAAAACATCCATAAGTCAGTGAGTGAAGGTGTTTCAAATGAAGTGGTGTAAGACAGTGTGTGCCTTAGCAGACTGTGTCAAAGGCTCAGCACAGAGCCAGCATTCACAGCAGCAGTCAAGGTGCCACTTTAAGCAAAACAGTTCCTGGAAACTGAAATACTTAATGGATAGCAAGCTTAAGATCTCACATGTAGAAGAACATCACATTTCTAAGCATAAAACCTAATCTTATCCAGAGGTACCAACAGAAAAAAAAAACGTATTTCCTATGGTTAAATAATTGCAACTGAACTTACTGACCCATAAAGATCAGTGGAAAATGGAATATTGCTGGTCAGAAAGTGACCTCAAGTCACAATAAGCAAGCTTAATGAAAAAAGTAATTATGAAATCTTAAAGTGTAGACAGAAATTGTCTGAGAGACAAAAGGAATTGTATTTTCAGCCTACTCTGTCCTGGAAAAGTTTCAACTCAAAATTATCTCCATAATGGGAAGTCACACTTCCAGACAGCAAACAGTGATCTAGAATCTGTACTCTGTGAAAGCAAACGAAAGAGCTGCAATTCACTTTAGAGAAGACATGACTGAGGGATGTAAAAGATCACTGCAAAGAGATTAAACTATTCTCTGTTAAGTATTCTGGGTAGCTCAACAATAAATATTATGTAATTATCACAAAGACAACGTGTTTTAGGGTAATTTCTACAAGCAAGCATTATTAGAACACATACCTTACTCTGGATCACTAACGTTCTAAAATTCAGTTAGGTTATGTTTCAGAAGAGTACACTGCAGGTGTTGTCTTCTAGAGGACAAGGACATAGAAATGTCCAAAGATGGGCTGGAGGATCTTCTCGTATTATTCTGTACATTTTGTACATAATTTTCCAATGTTTAAAAACTTACTTAAATGGTCATTTTTGTTTGACTATATATCATTTTCAGCAGTCTCAGATAGAAAGTGAAATTTGGACTCATCAACAGTGCAGATTTTTTCCTCTCTCTTCTTTTTTACTCTTCTCTCTTATAAAAGGCCCCTCACTTTTGATGAAATTATGCTATTAATTCTGAAAAGCATACATTTCTTTTAACAATCTTATCTCTTGAAAAAAAATTAGACTTTTAAAGTAATGCTTTCACTTCTTTGCTCTCTGAAAACAGTGTAAGAAATTCAGGATTTCTTACTGGATTTCAGCATTATTTCATCTTTAGATTTACTTAGTCCAATTATAACAACAAATGGGCAGAACCATTAAATGCAGAGCTTGTGTACAAAATCCAATGAGATATGTATGAGGTGTGGCTGCCTCTATCCTTCTCTGCTAACCTTGCTGTTCTCCATTTCTCATGAAAGAGAAGCACTTTCATTAGTGCACTATTGCCATTGATTCATTTTCAGTAATATCCCTGCTAAGTATTTTACAGCAACACAAGAGGAAAGAAACACAGCTTCTTCTAAAAGTAATGGAAAACTGTGATACTTCCCCAGTAATAAAAAGCAGTAACACTGCATTTCAAAAGTAGTCAGTGGAAACCTATCCAAAGCACTGAACCATCCCTGCAAAAGTTTCTGTCCCATGAAACAGCTGGATGCTAACATGAGTCTATCTCAGAATAAATGCTTTACAAAAGCCAAAATGTAACATAGAGCAAAACCAGCATAATTTCAAAGATTTCTCCCACTCTGAGAGCAACACAACACTGGCCTCTGTGTAGCAAAACACACTCTAGGAATGTTCACACTCAATCCCTCAAGGGATAGCACAAATTACTATGCTAAACAAAGATACTAGTCCAGACTCAGAATGGTTTGATCTGTTTTAGAACAGGGAGGTAAATTGTTTTGTGAATTCATATTTGTATATTGAGTTATTTTAGGGAAGTCCAGACCTCCAAACACATCCAGAAGACAACATACATATTGGCTGCAAAAATCTAAATCAAATCTGAGTCCAAAATCACCCCACACCAAAGCTAACAATTGCTGTGTTACACAGCTAGTATAGTCATTTCTCTTGGTAAAATACATGGTGGTGTCAGTATCACAGGTTAAAATAGGCATTCTTTTACTGAGCTGCCTCTTGCACTTGCTCCCAAAAGTGGACTTTTGCAAAGCAAAATAAAAACAATCTTTCCAAATAACTGCAGTTAGAATTCTAACCAAATTAAACTGTCAGATGCTTTTCATGCAGTTACCCACCTTTCCGTTCATCATCTCTCTTGAACATTATGTTGCCAGATATGAGTCTCTGAAGTATTTCAATTGCTGTCAGAGTAGCAACTTGTGGAAACTCACATTTTGGTGCTTGGCTTAGCCTCCCAGCTATGATTTGTTGTGAGGGGCCATCCTTCATCACCAAGGTTTCATTTAGTGTGATGAGTTAGGATGCATGAGTGAAATAACTGCAACCCAGCAATTCTTTAAAGCAGCCTTGAGAATTCACACCTATGTACCACAATAGGAAGACCTCAGCATCAAGATGGTCTCATCTTCTTTACCTATTTGTAAACTTGAAATGACAGTAGAGGGGTGACCCTGACTGCATGACAGGTATCCAACAAGATTTTCTATCACTCCCCCTTCTCATCTGGATAGGGGACAGTAAATATAACAAAAGACTCACGAGTCAAGCTAAGGACAGGGGAGATCACTCACAATTACTGGGAAAGTATTTCCCCCATATAAAGGGCACAACCTAACCAACATGGGCTGCACCACAGGCTGGAGGGGAATCTCTGCCCTGGAGCACCTCCTTCTGCACTGATCTGGGTGTCTGCAGGGCTGTTTTTCTCACATATTCTCACTCTGGCTGCTGCTCTGCAACAGGGATTTGTCCCCCTGTTTTTCAATAAGTTATCACAAGGGTACTACAACTATTGCTGATGGGCTTAGCTTTGGTCAGTGGTACCAAAGGTTCCATATGGGAAGGTCCCAGCAGCCTCTTACTGAAGCTACCCCTGTGCTCTCCAATCTCAAAACTTTACCACTCAAACCCAAAACAATGATTCTCATCTTTAATTTCTATCAGATTAGCCACTGATACCATGAAGGAGATAACATTTATTTTCCCTAGTGTACACTCTATTGTTTAGCACATGCACTGAAACATAGAAGAATAGCAAATAGTTCAGCTTGCAAGACCTTCAGGGGAAGCACAAGCTCTCTTTGTACTATGATTAGTTCTGATAATAGGCCATAGGCCAGATACTGTATCATTGTTAACAGTGTTCAGTGCTGAGCAACCTTTAAACATTACTACAAAGCAGTTTGAGCTAGAAGGCACAAAAGGTACTCTGTTGGTTTCTTTCCCTTATGACTATTTGTATTTTCTAAGCAGATTCTTGTTCTATTTAAAGTAATGGGTTGCTTTCATTTATGGGATACATTCAATAGGAAATTATCAGCTTCTATCACAGAAAATATATTCTATCCATGAAAAAATCTAAACCGAGAGTATTTTCATTATGCCTAGAAGACCCTCCTTCCTTGTCACACATATTACCACAGAGAAACATTAGAACAATAAAGACAAATGTAGGCCATCAGGCCATGTTTTTCAGCACCCACACCAAACACACTGCCACTCATAACTGAATGCCAGCTATGGAAAAAAGAGCCTCCTTAGCCACCATGAAAATGTCCCCTGTCTCTATCAGGTACAGTCAGGTCCTTGCTAATGGGCTGTCTTAGAAAGGTACTCCCAGAAAAGTAAAAGTTGCTTTTCTTTCACTGTATTTTGAATGAAGATACAATAACACCTATTTTTAGCACACAGCAAGAAGTAGTTACTTTTATCCACTACTATTATCCTGTTTTGTCTTTGAAACTAAATACAGTTGAAAAGAGACAAGTTTCATAGAACAAGTTAAGCACATTGTACTAAATTTCCATGCACTGATTTTTTTACCATTCACATTTTACCCATTTTAAACTTCTGTTTTTAAAAGTTTTTCTGAATAGTATTACTTACTAATTTTTGGTGGATAACATTCAATGTATATCATATTCTATGTATATCATAGCATCATAACTGATAACATCTTAATAAGTTTCAAAACATTAGTTGCAAAACTTCCTGCTGTTATACTTCTTAAGAAGAAAACTTTCTAAGAATAGCAGAAAAACTGAAGATTTCTTTTCCATCTCTGAGCTAGATTCCACAAAGCACATAACACCCCTTTAAAATAGACAGTGATATCTACCAACATTTCTGGACAATTTTCACTTTTGATAAAGGCAAGATACAATATGAGATACTACAGGGGACACAGTCAAAATTTTACTACTAAGGATGGCACACATTGATGAAAGGGAGATAATAAATTGTCACAAAGACACAAAAAGATAGTTTTTATCTAAAAGGGTATTACTAACAATATTAGAAAATTTTATTTGATTAGGTTTTATTATAGACACAAAGACCTGAAATGTAACTAAAATAACAATGACAGCATATTTTAAAATTTATATATAGGGATTGAGCATTTATTGAGCATAAGTATTTTTCAAAAAGGAAAGTGACAATTAGGAAATGTAGCCATCTATATATTTTATTTCAATATATGATTTAACAAATAAAGAGGCTGAAGATAATAGATCATAACTAGAGGTCTCTTAAGAGTTTAAAAAGAGATCCACGGCATTTATGCTGTAAAATTTTATACATCTCAGACAGAAAGGACTTTTTAGTGCAAATTATCTTTTTCCAATAGTCATGGAGACTAAAAGACTAAAATTTTCTGATGATATATTTATCAAAATTTCTGCATTTTTGTTTGAAATTCATGGCTTAAAACCTGTTTTCTCTCTAAGTCTCTTCTTCCTTCAAGAAGTGGAACGACATTAATTTCTCCACAACCCTCTCCCATATCTAAATTCTGAGGCAGGATATGTTTTATCTGGGCTTCTGAACACAGTTTGGCAACTGAGAATATCAAGTATATGAAGTTACGGCTTCATAAATATATTTAATCTGTGCTGACTAACTACCTTTTAATTTTCTGTTGAATTGTGTGTGACTCTACACAAACTGTAAATACATCATTTCTCACGTGCTTGTGTAAGTGAAACAACAAATAGCCTCAGAAATTATCACTGGCAGTGATTGTGTGAACTAATGTATGAATATTGACATCCTTAAGCAGTAAGATATATGGAAAAATGGAGCATGAATGTTCAGTGATTTGACCAAGGCCAAATATGATGAAGCAGTAAAAGTGACTTAGATTTATAGCAGAGTCAAAAAAAGCTTTGTTATGTATTTAATCTTGATGTTCAATATCTGCGTTTATCTCTTTACTAATCTTTCATTTGTTGGGTAGAGATGATTTTTTTTTAATTACTAAATTACTATATGCCACGTGCTATTAAACTACCAAAAATCATCTAAAATGAAGCAATTAGACCAAGTAAAACACTTGTCTTGAATTCTCATCAATATCTTTCTCTCATGGTCCCATGTTCTACAATTATTTCAAATGTAAACAAAGTCCTAAAGGCAAGATAAACTTGAGCTACTGTCTAGTTTTACAGATTCAGTGAAGCTAAAGAAATCAGCAGGTATTTTGCTTCTATAGGTATTTCAAGCCCTAGCTCTTTCTGCGCTCTTCCAGAAGAGAAGCTGGAAATGCTTTTCCCAGGGAAAGTGAAGAGAAGTAGATTATTGAAGGCACTTAGAGACATTATCACCTTCTTCCCAAACAGGGTAATTCAGCAGGATGTAAGCCGGTATTCCATTGCACCTCTAGAGTGTCCTTTGAGAAAGAAGCAGAAATTGCATTTTCTGTCAAATACACTATATTGTAAGAGATAACTGAGGGAGGTGTTAGGCCATTTGGAGGGTTCTGAAAGCAGTATTACACATTCAGTCAGAGAAGGAAAACTTGACCCTCCAATGACCCTAATGCTTACTCTAGCCAGTGCAAAATTATTTGCTACAATTCACCTGCTAAATCATCAGGCAGAGCAATGAAAAGAACAGATTTTCTTAATGTCACTCAGGTGATTGGTCTATCTGGTAATTCTTTTTGACACTAAAATGAACAGATTAAGCAGCAGGAAATGACACAACAGCCAAATTCCCAACACTTGCTGCCCATTTCAGCTGGATTGCTGCACCCCTCCCGAATCACACATCTGCAATATATGCAATGCCCAATGAATCACTGATTAGAATTTCTGTTTTACCTGAAATGTGGTTGGGGCTTTTTTCCCTAAAGGAAAAACTAAACCTTTGGCAAAATAAAGAATCATGCATGCAGGAATTTTAGGGTCGATGTCCAAACAGATCTCAGATCCTTTTTCTCTACAAAATTATGTCCTCCCTAGTTACTAGCAGTACAAGGCCTATAAGGTGCAGCTAAGCAGTGTCCATTTAGCTTGATTAATTTATGATATATGTACCATTTAACTCAAAAGGAAGCAGTAAGAAAACACTCATGTTATTGCTGTGTTTGCCACAGTGGTTAACCTGTGGCTAAAATAAGAATTTAACTCACTGCAAAGCTGTATTTATAAGTTGACTAGAAAAATAACTTTCAGATAGTAGACTAGAAGACCTCCATTAGGAATAATAGTAATGGAGTATAAAGAAGGCAAACCAATCATCAATACCAAATTATGATACACCTGCACATTTAGTGGAAAAAAAATTAAACACTATTTTTCTAATATTTTTCTATATATATTTCAGGATCTATGATAGAAATATAAGATAAAGATCTTTATCAATGACAGTCTATTCCTAGATACTCTTTGTACTAAGTTTAAAATACAGTTTGCCTCTCTAAATCATATTCTATAATGCATTCCCATTTAGCATGCCTTTTGGCAGGCTGGCCAGACTTCTCCTTGGACAGCATCTCTCAGACTTCAGCTTGAAATCTTGTGACCTATATTTTACACCATTCCAATTACGCTGCACATTTTGAGTTTATACACAACATATCATCTTCCATAGTGGCTTAGATTTCCAGGCTGAACAGAAGAAGAACAGCACTGAGTAGAGAAGACTGCAAAAAACAGTGGAGATGAGTGAAAGAAATAACAAAATCAAAGCTTTTTCACTGCTGGAATCTTTTAACTTTTCACTCCCCTCACACAACCCAAGGATTTCTGTTGTCTTTTGCTCACTAGAGTTTCTGTCATTCCTTATCACACAGAAGATTGTTACTGAAATGTCAGAGAAGCTGGTAGTAAAACAGTAGTGACAGCATAGAAGGCAGTATAATTTTCACTGCTTCAAACTCATATTCTATGTCCTATAGTAAAAGCACAAAGAAAATTTGAGGTAAAGTGATAGTTGGTGTGCAGTTACACAGAGGAAATTAAATTTAGAGGCAATAGGTATGCATTTTTTCATAGAAAGCACAGGGTTTGAGTTTGAAATAAGGGATATTTCTTTTAATTTTTGTTTAAAAGCCATAGGAAATAGCTTAAAGGAAAGGAAATAATTGCCTTTTTTAATATTTTCATTCTGTCCAACCATATGTTAGGAAAATTAACACTACCATACAATACATCAAGGCAAGGCACAATGGTATTTTATCTTGTTGACTCTAAACTCTTTGATTCTACATATGTGCTCCTCTTTACCTTCTAAATATCATCCTTACTAAATAATCTTTAAGGGTTCCTTCCAACTCAAACCATTCCATGATGTTTGTGGGGGTTTTTTTGGGGGTTTGGGGGATTTTTTGGGTTTGGTGGGGTTTTTTTTTTTTGTTTGTTTATTTTTTGAGATGAATACAATTATATTTTGATTCTATAACTGCATTCATAAGGTACTTCTACAGAATATACTCACTGGGATAAAGAAAATGTCATTACCAAGTTTTATTATTCCTGGTGGCTGATCTCATGGATCTTAAATCACATTGAAGGAAGAATGTGAATCTTCAAACTTGCTTCCAGAAGCTGAGGGTGTGGTGGGGGTGGGGGCATGTCTTTCCTTTGACATTTAGATACATAGCAACAGATTGCTCCACTCAAAACTCTACAAAAAATTGACTTGCTTAAATGATCTATGACCACTAAACTCCACAAAGAAAGAAAACTCTAGGGCAACAAGCCTCAAAGTACACATGAACATAACTGCATTTGAGTGGCACTATTGAAACTAGCAGTCCTAACACTAAATATAAAATTTCAGGATGAAGGGACATTTGCAATGCAGAGAGTGAGAATTCATTAGGGTGTTCCTATAGGTTTGGTGTGTGGGTGTCTATGGGGGAAGTGTGTTTTATTTAAATGCATACTGACAGTGAAAATGTAGCAAAAACATTTACATGTACTTTTGGAAATGTTTTTCTTAATTTCTAATTATTTTCAAACTAAGAAAATGCTTAGGAATATATTAAATTGCATGAGAATAATGTAAGCACTACCTCCTGCTTATCCTTCACATGAAAAGCAAATTATGTGAAAGAGTATTTATCCCTGTATGAGGCAGGTAGTAGAAACAATCTAACACTTACCAGAAATATGGTTGGTTACAAATATTTGCTTGCCCAGGCTGAAAAGCTAAAACACAGATGTTCTAAGAAAACAACTGGCGCCTAACATCAGACTTAGCCATAGAAATTAAGCTCTTCAGGTTTTCAGTCACTGTTGGTTTTTTTTTAGTGCTATGTAGACAACCTCCTTTTTCAGCATTATGTGTACATGCAACAAAAAATAATCTCAAATTGGGGAATTTCTACTCAGTTTAATTTACTGCTAATTAACGTGGTAAGGCAAGTGAGGCATGGGGCAGGAAAAGAACACAACCAAGCAAACACTTGGATGTCAGGGTCATGTTTTCCCTCACATGCTTTGTTGTTCTCCCTGCTTTACTCTTCCCCACTTTGCTTTTTGCCCCTTTTCTCAGATGTTCTTTGCTCCTTCAGGTTTTTCAGCCCTTCAAGGCTGTTCCTGCCCAACATGGTGTCTCCTTCCAGGAGCTTGTCTCCAGTCAGATGCTCCCACACCCCCAGCTGCCTCTTTCTTTCATAAACATTTTTCTGCAGTGATGCCAGCACAGCAGATAACACTGTGGCTACTTTTGTGCCACCAAAGCAACGCTTACATGTTGTTATCTACTAAAAGGAACAGGAGAAATCCAGTTTTCTGTTTTCTCTCTGGTGCATTGCAACTGTTGCTACCACCAGGAATGATGAGAGACTGGTGGAATGACCAGTCCACACTTCTTGAGATGCTTTGCACTGAAGAACTGGGGAAAAAAAAAAAAAAAAAAAAAAATCTTGACGTATCATTGTGGGATTTACTGAAATAAGGCCAAAATAGATTTCTAGAAGTAAAACCAGGGTGGTGACAGAAAGACACTCTTCAAAGCTATAGGGAACCCAAAGTCCATATGGCTTAGCAAGAAGATTGAGAGAATGGAATATGATCCCACTCTAGCTTTCACTCAGCAGGGTTATTGCCAGCTTCAAACAGAATCTAAGTCCAAACTTACAGGAAAAAAAATTCCAGATATTCAAAATTATTCCTTTGATGCAAATTGTCCCTCTGAAAAGACACTGTGTGCCTAGTCATTTCCAGATCAGGGGGGAACAAAATCAATAAAAATGCCTATTGAATGCTATATGTGGATTTTGTAACCAAAAATGTGCATATGTTATGACAAACCAGGGATGACACTTGTGGGCTTTGTAGCTAGCAGTGTCTTTGGGGTTTTGTGCATTAATCTAAGGATTCCAGCTGAACTGTGACCCACAGTGCATGTGCTATTGAAATCTTTTCACAGCCAGCAGTTCTCAGGATTTTAAATTGGAACCGGGGAAGAGGGGACCTATTCAAAATTCACACACACATGTTTTCCTTTATGTTTGTCAAGAGATTTTGAAATGGCTTTTGCTAAGTGAAATAACAGCTAGAAATATACTTGACATTTCACTTATTTTTGAGTATTTTTAACCTTGGTGCAAATGTTTCATCTCTTATCTTGTATACTGGGATGCAGTTCATGAAAAATTTATCTTCCATGTGGCATCCAATATTTGGAGATTATACCACCTGGAATCTATTTATTCAAACACACCTGGTGCTGTCTTCTCTTTTTAGACTGTATTATAACTTAGCCTTGCCACTACCATGAATCATAATTTCTGGGCTGTAGAGAAGTCTGTTTACTTCCTTCCCAGTAAGTTACATACATTTTGGAAAATGACTGAAAATTTAATAATTCCCAGTGTCATTCTACTAGTGTTTCTCTACCAGTTTGAAAAGAGTTTTTTATATATATATATATTTTTTATGTTTGTTTCATAAATGCCAGCAAGGAGAAAAAGGACTAGGCACACTTGCTATCAGAAACCAAACTTTTGTCACCCCAAGCATATTTATTGCTTTGTTTTCTGTTTCATTTCACTGCTCTCAAACAATTCCTCATCAGTGCATTCCCAGAAGAAGTCACAAGCCCTGAAAAGAGGTTTTGTTTTTTTTCTACAATTACATGACAGGATATGCTTAAACTCTGTGCACCTTAATGCAAGTCTTATTTCGGCAGTTCATAGAAATTCCCTCTGCTAGGGCCTGAATATCAAAAGAAAGATTTTATTTGAGCTCACAGTAGATTCTTCACATGAATTAAATTATTGTTTGAAAGCCAAATACCATAAAAATTGCAATTACTATATTTTTCAATGACTGTAATGTACATCATTAGAAGCAACATTAATCCGTTTCATCTTTGCCCTTCATTTTACAGTGGAAAACAATCTGTGATTCTTTTCCAATATTCTGGCATTGTAAAGATGATGCTGCAATATTTTATCAGCCCACTTTTGCCAAGCCAATTGTTTTTTTCAGACCACTGGGTAAAGAAGCAGTTTATTTCAGAACTATCAGATATTAAGTATAAAATAGGAGTCTAAGGAATAAAAATGCCATCACTGCTACTATCCAAAAATAAATCTTTTACATACTAAATTTTAATCATTCTCCCTTAATTTGCTTCTATTTCTTATGATGTCTCTCTGATATTGGTTTGTCTTGAAAAGAAATTTAAAATCCTTACAATTCTGTGCCCTTTTAGTTAATGAAGAACCAACAAAGTGTAATAGGTGTTTCTCAATCATCCACCTTGAAGCAAGTACAGGGACATTCCCTTAATGGTTTGGGTGGGGGGGAGGATTCATTCTTCCCTCTGTATAAATAATGGAGCTCGAAAGCAATTTGTGAGAACATTTCACTGTTAGTTATTTGGGGCTAGCCTTCCAAAAATACCTCTGTCCTCACTAATCTGATATTTTTATATATTTTAGTAAAAACAAAACAAAAACAAGCAAACCCTCCTCCACCCCCCAAAAAGACCACAAAAAAACGTTTACTAAAGAAACATTGGCAATCAAGATTCTAGCAGACCACACCCCATGCCAATCTCCAGCACTCACCTACACTATCATCAAGCTTCCACTGCAAACTCTCAGTACCAGCCTACAGCATCTTAGCATCTGTCTTCTCAGCATGTTTGACTGTCACACAATTCAAGCATGGTCAGTTACCAGAACTTAAAACACCCAGAATTCTATGGTTACTGCTCCCACCAGACTCCACAAGTCTCACCATGTCTTCTTTATTTGGCCCTAGCTGGTCTACTGGATCATCTTCCCTGGCCAGCTTCCTCACTGCCTGTATCAAAATGCTCACCAGAGACTTGGACTCTAGAGGTGCCTTTGCAGAAAATGTTCAAGTGCACACTGAAGATTAACTCTTGTGGTACTGACACTTTCCCTAGTTCTCCAGAAAGAGGCTTGATTTACTTTTTCTTCTTCATCAGCTTGTCTATAGCAGCTGCCCATCAAAATGCCACACTTGCTGATCTGGTCCTTGCTCTGAAATTCCCTAACAGCTCCACGTTTTTCCTGAGACACAGCTACAAGGCTCCTCACCAGACAAAGCACATCTCCTCTTCCTTCCCATCCTGATCCTTTCAGCAGCATGTACTCATCCAGAGCAGCCCCCTAATTATGTAACCTATCCTTTACCACTTTGTGATTCCAATGAGATCATAGCCCTGTGACTACACATCGACTTCTCATTCCTCCTGTAAGATCCTCATGCTGCAGGCATTCATGCATGGCATAAATGAAGCTTAATAAAGGAAAATGCAAACTTCTTGCATTTAGAATAGAACCACCTGTGCAACAGGACCCTCTGGAGAGAAAGAAGCATAACAGTAATATGCAATAATAACAGTCCATATTGTAAAGATGACATAAATCATACCAAGCTATGTACAGTAATAGAGCCTGTGGTCAGTAAGTTAACACAAGTGATTATTGCTCTCCATTCTGTATCTTTGGGACTACATCTTCAACACTGTGCTTTAATTTTGAGATACCATGTATAAGAAAGCTACTATCATTCTAGAATGGATAACCATGCCTGTAAATTCAGCAAAATGTCAGCAAAATATCTAAGGTACTGAAGAACCCAATGCGCCAGAAGATGCTGAGAAACCTGGCTTAATTCTATTCTTCAAAAAAAAAAAGAAAAAATCTAATGTGGGATCTTATCGCCACAATTAACTACTTAGTGAGAAGGTAAAGCCAGATCCTCCAGGATTATCTGGAGGTACACACAGTGCCAAGGTGAGAGGCAACAGATACAAGATGCTAGAAGGGAAATTCTAATTGGATATAAGGAAAAAACCCTTTCACACTGACAGTGATCAAATACTGAAACAGGTGCCCAGAGAAGCTGAGGAATTTACATTTTTGGACATGTTCAGAATTTAACTGAACAAGCTTCAAGAACATCTTCATCCAAATTAAGCTGGTTCTGCTTCAAGTGTGCAGCCAGGCAAAACAACCTCCAGAGGACCCTTCCAACTTAAATTATTCTTGGATGATATCACTATTGAGGTCACTAAACCACATCAGATAAAAAGACTATTTTTTTCTCCTTTTTAGTTTTGTTGAAAGAGTTGAATTTCCTTCCTACAAAAGAGTGAAAAAGACACCCAAATTTCCTGAAGTATGCAAAGTCATACAATGCTGCATTACCTCCTCCTCTGCCTAAATATTAAAAGAAGTAACAAAATTATGAGCTGAAACCTAGAAAAAGAAACCAGGCAAACATATTGCACTGCTATCAGAATACCTATTGTGTATTTCTAATGAAAAGGTGACTGGAAAATTGTCAGTGCAATACTTCTTCCTCGGGATTTTTGTTTCCCATAAAGTTAAAAAAAGTAGTAACAATGATAATGAACATGACAACCTATAGTTTAATGTTTTTTCTTTTTTTGTAAGAGTGTAAAACAGTTGAGAAATTTGCCTATTTGGCAAGCAGTCTCAAGATATTATCCATCCTGACAGACCTCAAAGCACTTCACAACTCTATAATAATAGACTAATTCCATTTACTACTGAAGTGCAGCCAACTATGAGACAGAACACAGCAGTGGTTTAACAGCACAGATGAACACTGTCAGCCCTTTAGATTAGTAGGTAGATGTAAATATCTTATCCATTTAAAAACCATAGGGTGCTTTGAGACAGAGTAGAATTAGCCAAACTTCTAAATAGCAAAGAATAAGTAGCATCATGTTTTTTTTGGAAGTAGCATTAGGTTTTTTTGGATATGTATTCCTTTTTTGCTTTTTGTATTTTCATTCTGTTTTGGGTTTGGGTTTTTTTTTTTTTTTTTTTTTTTTTTTTTCTTTTTTTTTTGTTTGGTTTTTGTTTGGTTTTTGTTTGTTTGTTTGTTTTGGGTTTTGTTTTTTTTTTTCCTTTGGATTTTTTTTTTTTTTTTTCTGGTGGGTTTTGTAGATCTTTTTTTTTTTTTTCTTTTTAATGTAGAGTCATTAGAACGCCTTATTTGGGATAGCTAAAAGCCTTATTCCAAATGAATACTGAATTTGACCTGAGACTAGAAAAAATTAATTTCATCTATGGAACTCATACTAATGTCTCCTTTGATGGCCTGCAGTTAAATCCTGACTCACAATGAATTAAACTACTGAGTTCTGATCCCAGCTCAGAAATGTTTTACTTTTCCACAATGCTTCTTCAAGTCCCTCTGAAAAGCTTAATGCCATATACTCTTGGTATTTAAACATACAGTGCTCAATCTGTTGCTTAAATAAAAATGTCTAATGTTATTTGCCATGCTTCAGGATTATGTGAGACATTGTCAGGAGTCTGGCAGATACAACAGGATCTATGGGAGACTCATGCCCATCTGGAAAGACAGCTGGAGGCTAGATTTAGGCAACTAAATCAAGTCTCCACTGCAAATTTAAAAAGCATCAAGCTGGTGCTACACACACCACTCTTCCTACAGTTTCCGCCTATTTTATCGGGTGATAACAATTACTATGGAAGTGCCAAAACTATTATTTTTTCTTGTTTTTAGAAACTGTAAGGGCTTCCTACAAGTGTATCAGTTAAAAATTACAGATTACACTGGCAAAGAAAGTGTGTCTGGTTCTGGCTAGGAAGTTTGTCCTTAATAAATTAAATCACCAGAATCTGATGCAGAATTATCATTAGCAAGACAGAGTTCTATAATTAGTAGGAAGAGTTTAATACTGTACCTACATTTGTTATGTAACAGAGGTTATAAGCTTTAGTTGGTGAGCTAATCTGGCCAGTGTCACTGACCAGAATTGAGTGCAATGAGACTGAAGACGTGTTCACAAAGACCAATTTTTCAATTTTTTCATCCTGCAAAGATAGTTGAAGATTAATTGAAACAAATAGAAGAAATAATATTCTCTTATCTTGGACAGTTTAAGAGGTTTAAGTGTTAAATGTTTCTTATCTGAAGTCAAAAACTACTGGAGAAGTAATAGTAGCCAATTTTTCAGCCATATAGCCTATGTATTTAGGTTCAATATAGTGTGAAGAATGTTTAATTTAGCTTGCTACAAAAGATGGTTTTTTGCTTCCTTTTCAACATCCTAGAAGTGTTAATTTGTCTGAGTCATTCAGCACCTATTTCTCTCTGAATTTTTCGTGTCTGTGTCTCCATCTTTTCCCTAATTTCAGCATGTATTTAATAAACCCTGATGTATTGATAAGATGGTCAAGAGATCTGCCTCCACCTCCTGCATAAATATGTGAAAGAAAATGCTACAGAAAGTCCAAATGGCACAATAAAAACTTTTTGCCATTGACTCATTATACAATGTGACTTTTTTTAATGTGGGTATGAAATAATTTCATAATTCTTCAATGTTCTATAATAAGCCTTATAATTTAAAATTAGAGAGATGGAATTACAGATTTTACAGTAATCTGTCTTAACTTTGAAATGGATTCATGCCTGGATAAAAGGTGGAAAACATGACATGAAGTTGCCTTAATTCGATAAATTATTGTGAAATATTCACATAGTCACCAATTTTTGGGCAACAAAACTACCCTAAAACTGTGGGGTTTTTTTTTGTTTTGTTTTGTTTTAATTTGTCAGAAGGACATAATACAACTATAAAACAACTGATCTTCCTTCCATAGGCCATCTTAATTGACAGTAGTTGTACAAGCATTTTTTTTTAAAGGCTACCTCTTTAAAAATTATATATGTACTGAATAAAAATATTGTCCAGTAAGTGATCTTTGATGCAGTTCCATGTGAGAAAGTTACACATGATTTTGAGCTTGATTTTTACCTTACTCTTAGATGGACATCCAAACAAACAAAGTGTATTTTCATTCATATACATGTGTGTATTTGACTATTTTGTGCTAGGGTATAAGCCACCAAAGATTATATCCATTGCCTATGCAAACTCTTATCAAGCACCTCAGCATCACAGCACCTCAATAGTGGTATTTGCAAATGAAAAGAACTATGATGTCAAGCTACTTCTTTAACTTTAGATACTATTTGAAATGCAAAATGTTTCAAATTGATCACAACTGTAATGCAGCAACTATGAATGTTACCTCTCTCACTGTTGTTATATCTCTTATTCTTGTTTCTAGTAAAAATATGTACAAACAAGTAACCTGGGCTGCTTTTTGTAGAAAGCAACACATCACAAACACATCACATTTTTAGGATGCAACACAGCTCAAAAACTCAAAGTATGTATTTTCCCTTTGAGACATCAATGTTCTATCATGTTCTTTAAAACTGAGCACAGAAACTTGGGCTAAATTTGATATGGTGCAGAGAATGAAACAACAGTTATGCAAGTAAACCAAAACAACAGCCTACCATCAAAGACACATTTTCTGTTTTGGGTAAATTTTTAATTAGGAGATATTTCAGAGAGATCTCAGTGCTGGAGCTGGACACCAGCAGAATACGGAGACCTATAAAAAGCTCCAAATAAACTGCAAATATTTCAGTAAAGATCTGCTGTTGTAGAGCAGCAGGAGGGTTGATTCATCCATTCACTGGTACCCCTGAATGCAGTGTTCACTGTTTAATGGGGTCACAAAACCTCTGTTACCTAAGAATTGCATCTGTGTAATCAGATTTTATCTTTCTGCACAAGCACAGGCAAAGAGAGAGCCTTCTTATAATCTGTCCCAGTTCTAAAAGGGTTAAATAGTTTCAAATGAAACTAACTTTTTTTTAAATTGCTTGTTGCAGTTTTTCTTCAGGTAAACACAAAGGTACTGCAAATATTTTCAATTTAGAGACTTATTCCTCTGCAGAAATAGCGTATGGTCTATTAGATTATTTGGCCTACAAATTATTTATGCTGTGCTGTTTTTCCTTTTTTTTGTAAAGGAATTGAATATTGTGGTTTTATTAGTATTAATTTACAAGGCCTATCCCTCTAGCTACAGTATTAATGCAGAAAAGAAAGTGCTGCTTTGTGTATAAACTGCTTTTGAGGTCTAAAATACATTTCAGAACTAGAGGAAAAAATCTTATTTTTTCATTTAAGAAAAGAAAGCTGGCTAAAATATCTTTAAGAATAATTCTTCCTACACTGAGCCACATCTGGCTTTGTAATCATTATTTTTTATAAATTTTTGAGCATTAAAAATAACTAAAATTTACTTGAAAGGCAGCAGTCAGCCACTATTGAGTTACATTATAACACTGCTTATCCAGTGATATTTTGGTATCTCTGAATTTTCTTGTTTAAATGCAGCATAAGATGCAAATCCAATTACAACGCAAACCAGTACAAGAGATGTATAAATATTATATACAAACAAGAGGCATGTTTTTTAATTGGAATTGGTTTCAACATTTTGAATGGTTGGGCATAGAACAAAAGTACTATGGCCAAGGATGTGTGTGTTGTTTAAACCAACACATGAGCTCTATTGTTGTGGCAACAAAGTCCAATTTGGTGAAAGCTCAAAAGCTAAACTTAGATCAATCCTAAAAAGAACACTGCAAATTGTCAAGCACAGGGAAGTCATTTCAGAAGAATATAATCAATTCACTGAAGAAGTCTAGGCAGTCTAACTGATTACCTCTTGGTTTCTTCATTTATATGGAACAAGCTGGTGATGACAGTGCTGCTTTAATAGAAGAATCAGAAGGATGGAAAATTCCTATAAACTGTTTAGTGAATAGGTTGTGGAGAGAGCTTCTCCAGTTTTTAAACAAGGTTTTAATGGTTGAGGTGCACTGACAGTCTCAAACACTTCATTGCATTTGTGTACTCTAATCTGCAATAAAGGACTATAATCTTCAGGGCTGTTGACTGATACCCTTCACCAGCACAAAAGTCATCCTAAAAAAGCACAATTACAGAACTACTCAATCTAATGGAAGAGAGAAAACTGGAAAGCACACCCATCTGTGTCTGTGACTAAAGAAAATATCACATGTTGTGAGCATGAACAGAGGCCATCTCCTTCCTCTGCACCAAGCAGCCTGTTCTGTACACTCCAGTACTTCAAGATCCTAAACAGAGGATTTTTATCTTTTTCAATCACAGAAAAGCTACTATGGAAAGACCTTTGTTTTTATGTGACATCTGTTTGGTCTATCTTTGCTTCTGCCTTCTCAAATTGGATAAAACCAGTCAATAACTTCATTCTTGGGTACTGCTGAATTCAAACACCTTTTTTTTTTTTTTTTTTTTTTTTTTAATCAGATTTCAAATTAGCTGAAGTTTGATAAACATAAGCAAGGCAGAACATGAAATTTTCATATTTCATATAGGATCTGCTCTTACATACAGCTTCCAACATTCCAAAGGAAATACCAACAAGGATAGCCATAATACACTCTGCTGACACTTAAAATTGTCCTTTTCTGCTTCAAATTCCAACAACTCAACAGCTCACAAAAGAGTTATCGATGAAGACTAAAATTAACTGTAAAAGTTCATCCCATAACAGGCCTTTCCAAGTGTATTCTGAACTGAATTATTAGCAGATGGAATTTGATTCAGCATTTGTAAAATAATTCAGCCCTGTGAACAATGGGTTCTCTGAGGATTTCTTCAGTGTTTCTTATTAACCTCTGCCAGTAGAAGAAAAAAATTCTCTCATCATCTGAAAGTTTTTTTTCCCTTTTATATACTTACTGCAGCCGTGACCATATGGTTACAGTCCTGTCCTTTTAATCTCTTTGTACTTTCCAGTGTTTGTGTGTATTATTGAATAGCTGCCATACATCACCCCAGAGGAAGGGTTATGTTTCAGTTTTGGATAACGGATTTGCTGTACCATAATAGTTTTTTACAGTGACTTACCTTATCAGCAAAGCCCTTAAACATTGACCCCTTCTGAAATTCAAGACTTTTACATGGTATCAGCTTGTTACATCCATTTCTATGATTAATCTCTTTGGTTAAATAGTTTGACTATATGTAACTTGAACATGAAGAATGAAAGAAAGCTATTAAAATGTGATAGTCACTGAGTGGTGCCTAAATAGAATAGAGATCCACTCTTCCACAAGTTTCACCATAATCCCTTTTCAAACCATTTCCTGTTGGCCAAACCCATAGAGGATTATAAAGACCTTTTATATTTGCCTACAGCCTGACTACCAAGACCTTCTCCAGGAATCAAGAGACGCATTTTGAAGTTGGTCCCAACTGCTCTGCTATTTTCAATGAAAGCACTCAGCAGAAAAGCTGGTTTTACTCATGTTTCTTGTCTTCCATTTGCAGTTCTCCTAGGCAAGACCTACTGACTGAAGGGAAAGAAATGAAAAAAAAAAAGTCTTTTCTCTCAGAAAAGTACGTAGGCAACCAAAGACACAAGAGGAGATTTTGCATATTGAGAAGAGGAGAAAAATCGACAACAAAAATATATCTGAGAATTCAGAGGTCACTGGATCCAACTTCTTGCTGGTAGTCAAACATAGTAATAATTATCAGAAGCTGACAAGCATTGTGATAAGAATTCTCCCTTTCCCCAGAAAGTTCACTTTTTTCCAGCTAGACTATACAACTGCTTTTTAAAATACTCCACTGAAATGTACTCATGCCTAATTTCTCCATTTACTTCTCTGCCAGAACTGGATTTTAATAGATTCATCCTGCTCTGGCACTTACTTGTGTCTTCATGCATTTAGAGAAAATAAACATAGTCCCCTCTCACTTATCATTTTTCTACATTAATTATGTCATCCTCTTCCAGATCTCCCTCATAAAGGAAGTCACTACTCCTCTGAGTATTGTAGATGCTATTGTTTACAGTAATTTGAAATCATCACCTGAATAAGGAACAGATAAAAGAGACCTTTAAATTTATGACTAAATTTTTATTTTCTCTACCTCCACTGGAAATTCCTGCTTCACTGCCCAGAAGAGTTTAAGATTCAATTTGCCTTGGATGATCTTGTTATGATTGAGCCTCACTCAAGAAATTTACAATTTTCAAAGTTGCTGCTCTATCATACATGCTGATATTAGCCTTGAAAAGAAAGCAACAAAGAAAAACAAAAAAAAAGTAACTAATTAGACTGTAAGAAAAGAGTAGCATTTCAAAATATTTACACCCTTATAAATCATACATAGTCATACTTAAGTAAATAACTTTAATGCTGACTCCTGGAAAAATATGTCTGGACTTTTCTGTATGTCATGCAATTATTCATACTTCAGATGGCAATATAATATTTTCTTACCTCTACAATAACGGAATAATAACCTGATAAATGAAAAAGAAATATTGGATAACAATTACCTGTCATAGCTAATATTCAAAAGATGACTCTAAGAATACTAAAAATAACTTTAAATGAGGATTCTTTTAAATAGCATTATAAAAATTGTATTGTACTATGAAATAAAAGTTCTGTTAAGCAAAGAGAGGAAAGTTGGTCAGCTACTGCAACCTATGGCCGATACAGGCTGCAAGAGAAAAAGAACATGATTGAGGAATTAGGAAGAGAGATATGAATCCTAGACTGCGGCTCTTTAGGTCTCTTGAGCTAAAGAAAGGTGTTTTTATGCATTTTTAGCTGCTTTTGTGAAATATCTTTTTGGGTAGCATGAACATCCCTAATGGACAGATATTTGAGTAAGATCAACATCAAAGAAGCATATCACAAATAACACAAGGTTCATTTTCTTGTCTGTCCAGACATAACAAAAAGTGAAACCTAGAAATGCATTTATGTGAAATTTCCTCCAATTACAAAACCTCCACCACAGTTAAGCACCTCTGACGTAAAGTGGTTGGGAAAGCTTGAAGCCATGCTTTGCATGTCTCCAGGGCTCCTAATAAAACAACTTTAAACGCAAAGGAGCTCCTTGAAGGAGAAAGCAGATACAATCTCAAGTAAATAAAGCAAAAATAATAATAAAAAAAAAATTATGAGTTATCCCAGAAACTTCTTCCTCAAATCTATTAAAGTGTTGGGTTTTTTGATCACCGTACTTTATAAGGTCATAGTTTTGTTAACAAAATGAAGTCAAGTGTTACACAGAACCATGTGAGTAGTATCAACACTTAGCTCTGAAGGCAGATTCAAATCCAACAAGACAAGTCTTTAAATAAAACTTAAATCTGATTATGTATGGGCCTGTCATCATCCAAGTGCCCAGCTGTGCATCTGCTCTTTGCACACCTCACATGTATTATATCAATGGCACTCCCTCCTCTCTAGTCTGCATGAGACACAGCAAAAAACAAAGTGCAAGAAGCCACTGGGAAGCTGCTAGATCTCTGTCATTGTAGCAGCAATTTTCCTTTGAATCAACATAGAGATTTTAATATGTTCCAGTTTTGTTTGGAAAAGGGAAGATGGCACGAGTATTTCTCTGATCAAGACTTTCAAATGAAGGACAGAGTGGGATCTGCAAAGAAGGCTTCTGGTGATCTGAAAATGAAAGTAAGGGGAATGTACTTTCTCAACCTGTAAATGGCATAACAATAACATTTCTTGTTTTCTGGTTAAAACCAAAGGAACTAAGCAGTCAGTGTCTCCATTTTTGCCATCTTACGTGGTTTTTGCATCCACATGGTCTTAAAACTGTAGTACTTTTTTTCAGACCCACAAAAAACAATATGAAACACAATAAAGATATTTCAAAAAATATACAATAATCATAATATTATATAACTTCTAATTTTCCCTTTACTTTTTCTCCGCCTGCAGTAAAAATAAGTATCAGCAAAACATGTATTCATTAAAACTGCAACTCATCATCAGATTGTATACCACTTATATGTTTCTTTGCTTGATGTTTGAAAAATTAAGGGGTATTGATTCCAGAAAGAAGCCTTTTCTGAGAAATAATATTCAGGAGAATGATCTGGAGCTATATTACCAGCTTTGACAGAGAGCAATATACTCCATGATATACTCCTGCTTGTTCAGAAGCAAAACCATGTCTCATTTAAATTCTGAAAATAAGATATACTGCTTTTCCTTTTGTAACTCCTTTCCAGTTGCATAATCAAGTACCTTCACAGCACTGAATGGTCTCCAAATGGTCCAAGAGGCACAGAGAAGTTTCTTTCCCTCAGGGAGTGGCAAATCTCCATTGGAGCATTTTGCAGGCTTGTTTCCAGACTGCTTGCTGTCCAAAGCCTGGTTTGGATCTCTCAAGTGCTAACAGGATTTCCTTCCTGACCTTGAAACTACATTCCTGACTGAGAAGCAGAAGTGGTAAGTTTTGTAAATTTTGGGTGACAGAGGACCACCCTTCCCCAGCAGTGCTAGGCCAGTGTCTCAGATAATTTGGAGAGTGATACACCAATAAAAATGATAGCCTCATCATCTTCCTGCTGCTGTTCCACAACTTGGCTTTGCCAGCTACTGACACAAAGCAAGGTATTTCTCCCAGCTCTTCAAAGCTGTTTAATGAATGATGAAAGTTGGTAATAGAAATAATTGTTATGTACACTGTTCCAAAACTGACAGAAGAAACACCTACGAGTATTATAATCCTATACTCTTTTCCAGAAATAAAGAGATATAGAAGGTTGTTTAACTGTGCACAACTATCATCTTCCTTTCAGCATAATAATGGTTGTGTATCTCTATAATTAAGGATAATTATAGACCATAAAATTTGTACAGTGATTAACCAAAAACAAGATGATGCTCTGTGCTGCCAAGACAAAGATATCCATCACTGAAGTTTCTCTCTCTCATATTTAGAATTTCCCCCCATTCTATTTCTGTTGCCTTCAGCATTATAGTATATCTGTAACTCAAAAAAAAAATCCCTGATTTTCAAAGTGCCATGTTAAATCTGAGTTGCTGCATTATTTTAACCTTAATAGAATAGTGAAATGAGACTTTTACAATTATGCTTTAGCCAAAGAAGCACATTTATCTCTAATACCAAGAATGTGTTGAAAGTACGTCCTGTAATAATAAATACTATAATCCTTACAGATATGCTCTTCACTAATGCCACTGCAGATACTCTCATTATTAACTCTGCACGCTTAATCCCTTTCTGAATACCTGATTTCTGTAATTTCTATAATTATATAGATTACTCAGGCTAGCTATGTACCAAATGTAATGGTATTTCCTTCTTAATGCTGTTTCTCCATTCACTTTAACATCCATTACTAGCACGGCACATTTATTTCTTCTGATGTGAGATTTTCAAGAGACACTTTGGATACATTCCTCTGAGGAAAAAAATGCCAGACTTACTATCAAGGTTTTCCAAGTAGTGACAAGAACATGTATAAATTAGCTTACTATTTAAGAAGGAATAATTCAGAACTCTGAATATCTTCTCTATGTTAAATACCTGTACCTATACCACACTTTATATTTGCAATGAGATAAAATATAAAGCCCTAGGTACCAAAAGAAAGATTTCAGAAAGCAACAAAAGATGCAAACACAAACTATACTGTCACTCTAATTTCTATGTATTTTTGTTGAATGAATTTTTTTTTTTTTTGGTAAATTTAATGTGTGGATTTCCTGTATATTTGTTTGAAAAGTAAAAGCAGAATATCATGAAGTGAGGCTAGATTAGCAGTTAATCTGTCTTCTGTTTGTATTGAGGGTTAAAATACATGACCTACAACTGGTTTGCATGCAATCAAACAACACTTTCACTGTATAACATAACCACAGATATACAACTGTCTTCATGGGTTTCAATTTGGAATCATATTTATTTTTTTGGCAGGAAGCATTAGGAATTTCTCATTTTCTCTAGGGCTGTTTGGCCTAAATTCAAAGGATTTTTTGGATGCAGTCATCATGAAAGTGCTTTATTTATATTTAAATTTCTAGCCCCTCCGTGGAGAATTCTACTGAACATTTCATTCATTCCATTTTCACTGGAAAAGTGCACACTGCCTGTTTTTCTTCTCTATGACTGGAAAAGGAAAAGGACACTTTTTAGTAATTTATCTATTTTCTTTACAGATTTCTTGAACAAATTTATCTAATGGGTCAGTCAGCAATTTCTGTTCTTGGTATTTGTGGATTTCCCCTCATGCACAAGACTGGCTCCACAGGTCTTATGGCACTGCATCCCCATTGATATAATAAGAGCAGAAAGAACTCTAATTTCAAAGCAGGAATTATTCATTAACATCCCATGGCTACTTTGTTTAAGCAATTTTGTTTCTCCTTTGTCTCTTATTGTTCACAACAGCACTTATTTGAAGGGATCAGAAAAACCAGTGAAACACATTAGCAAACGGCACATGAAAAAATAAATACTTTTGGTGATATGTTCTCCCATTCTGAGTACTGGAAAAAATCAGTGGATGAAGTTACTTGAAACATTTTAAGGGAATAAAATTCCATTTACTTTTACTTTACCTGAAGAAAGGAAGAGAAAATGCTAAGTTTATGCTGAAATGGAGCAACCTGGTCATTTTCACTGTTTTTTTTCCAAGATGAAGGATGAAAAGGGTCACTCATTTCACACTGCTATCTCTTGAACTCCTCAAAAATAAAACAAATGTGGCTGCAGTCCAAGAAGCTCAAGCAGTCACCCCAGAAACTGACAGTATCTTTCAGGAATGAAAAATTACTGTCAGCATGAGAGACAGTTCTTAGTTTGCCTGTCATTATTTACTTCTAAGGTCTGACTAGTTTGGGGAGATGTCAAGGGAGCAGCTGTCAGATTGAAGGCAACAGAATTGGGAAAACAACCTAAACTTATATTTGAATCATGATTGATCATAACCTGCACTATGCAGTCAGATAAGTATAATAAAGAGAGAAAACAAAAAAGGACCTACGCTCTCTCAGTTAAAAGATAAGCAGTAGTATAAACTAATAGTTTAATTTATAGTTGTCCAGAAATATTCTACAGAAATGAAGTCTCACTGAAAAATAATGATCTGCTGAATTTCAGGTCTCAAAGTCTATATCAAACAGTAAAAAAACTTATTTATATTCGTAACTGGCTTGGTTTTCTGCACTTTTTGCCAAAGAGGAACAAAGCTCAAAAATTACTTGAAACATACTTATCAAATTTTCATTTTTCTCTACAATTCATCTCAAAGTATCTAATAAATAATCAGTATGTAAAACATTCATTTTTAAAGCTGAAGACAGTAAGGGACTTGTGTAACAAACATCACAAATCCACTAACAAAATCCTCTGGTGAGATGAGAAAGTGTAAAGCTTTTCTAGCTCACAGTCTAGGAGTGGACCGTACCTTTTAATCAGATTGTTTATGTCTGAGCTATTAGCTAATGATGTATCACTTCCTTCAGAGCAGAGCTGACTTCAGTTTATCAACTTTGTTGATTTCTGCCATCTAAAACTGATCAGGCTTCTGTTATCTGGGATTTTAAACTGATGGCTAATTCAAATAGTACACAGATCAAGAATTTTGTCCTTCTAAAATAAATCTGGCATATCAGAACCTTGTTTTTTGCACATACACAAACACATTCAGATTTTTTGAAAAATATCTTTATAGTCATGATACAACTATTGAATGCTGTTTTTTCAGCATAATAATCTTGATGGATTTGTATTTGACAACTTTCTGCATGACTGAAGAGATTTAAGTAAAGTAGAATTATTCATTTGCAAACATCATGATTTCTTTTTCATTGCATTAGCAAAACATGAACATTTCAAAGAGAAAATGAAAGTATCTTCTGAAATGGTGTAAATGTCTCAAAACTTTACATTAAAAGATAAATTAAGAAATAAATAGCTATTAAAATTTACATCATGATATACCTGCTCTATGTCTTACGACCTACAACTATTCTAATTGCTACTTTTGCTCTGTAAAGCTTCAATGATTTCAGAGATGCGTTGCTGGGTTTTGTTTTCTAAAGAGAGGAAGTATAGAATAGATGTAAACATCAATTACTCCTCCAAAAAGAACAAGAGGTTACAAAGGTTACTTTCCATTAGTGAAAAGACCACACATATTATGAAGGGAGGTGAAGATAAAGAGATTTCATTCTGGATGTGTAGTATAATAGGTCTCCATCATCATTGTATCAACAGAATTTTATCTTTTTGAGTGATCCTCCACCACTTAGTATCACTGGATATTTTCTAGTCCATTTTATATGTCTGATGTACCTTCTGGCTTTATGTATCAGAAAGAGAGACTTTTGCACTTTGTCAGCCATTCAGACAGCTGCTTATTAAAATGAAAGAAAATTGAAAAAGAAATGTTCAGAATACCATGAGAGAATTTCTATGAGATGGAGGAGGAGTTAATGACATTGAAATTGAGTGAGTATGGTACCAAAGATTCTTTGTATTGTTCTTTAAAGTGCTTTAGGGCCTAGGAGGACAATAACACCAGCAAAATAGAAGGACAACTGAAGAATTACAAAAAATACCACTCTATCTCACCCTGAATGACATCCTTCTATATCTGCCCTCTTTTTGCTGCTGATTCATAACACGCACTGAGGAGTAACAAATATACATTTACTCTGGCTTGGCAGAAAGGGCACAGAAAGTGCAAGAAGTCAGAGCTTGCTGCCCATATTTCTGATCTCTTTTCCATGGCTCTGGCTAAATGCTTCCATGGAAGTTTGAAAAGTGGCTCAAAATGGACTAATACAGCGAAAGTGTTCACCATTTTTACCAACTGTTTTACTAAGATATTAGCATTAAAAATATGAACAGTAATTGGAACATGAAACATGGGCATTTATCCATGTTAGCAACGTTTGAAAGAGAAAATCAGCTACGTACTTTCTAAAAGAGATGCTGGGAGTACGAAGCTTTCATAAAATCTCATATTTTGATAAGTGATAGCTTTGTCTCGTAGTACTCTGAATTATTCCCTTAGAAAAAATCACTGCATTATCAAATAAATTTCTTTGACATACACTTTTCTGAAGTTACTTGTAATTTTTGACCCATTTGTTTTCAAATCAAACCACCTAAAAATCACAGTTGTCTCAAATTGAGAAAAAACAAGAGAGGTATGTAAGATCTGATAGTTATCATCTAGGATTATGCCAGATGTCTGCTTCCCATAATTCAGGTCAGGACAGTAGAACAGATTACTCTGTATCTCCAGAAATGTTACAATAATAGTTTTGGTCAGCTCTTTCACTTAATGAAGCTCTCCATACCCAAAAGAGTATTCCTACCAACGGTGTCCTAAGATGTGAAAATGTGGTTTATCCTTGCATTAGTAATGACTCACTCAAAGCTCACAGGCTGACTGACAAGGGCTGCTGCAGACCCTTACAGAAAATGCTACCAATGTTTACTACTCTGGGGTCAGCCAAGGAGCTTTCCAAGAATTATACCCTTAGAGCCTTGAGGCAGCTTGTGGAAGCTCTCTAGTTCTGTTGCTGAGACATTTTGGCTGTGTTCTGGAGAGCAAGTGACCCATTTTCAGGTTCATGGTGTGCAGCAGCAGGGATGTTTAAAGCTGCACTGCTGCTCTGATTCATCTCAGATGTGTTTAGGATGACAGTACCTGTATTTTTTCACATTGCCTGATAGCATTCACAGATTGCTCTAGCCACAGGTCCCCCAATGACTTAAGACCTGTAGCATATCAAGCAGAAAGCAATGCAGATTTTAATGTGATCTAAGCTTGTGTAGGTGACAGCAAAAGAGCTGGGGTGACTGTTCAATAAAATATCTGCTTAATAAAGCAATTGATAGCATTTAATTCTTTTGTGATAGTCACCTTGTGAAATTTCAATTGTTTCCTATTTTAATGCTCCTTTGCCTTTCTCTGTGTATTTATGCTTTGCAGTTAGGGACATAAGTGCAAGGAGATGAGCTAGAGAAATATGTGCTTTATTTATTAATCGTACTCATTATTTGTACTCATATTCATTAGCTAGCTGCTGGTGATTTAACATGCATTTTTAGCTATGTCACCTGGTAAAGAAATCTTCTCCACCAGAAAATATTTAACTATTTCAAATGGCATTAAGTGTCTGATATTTCTCATAAACATGAATTTTCACTCACTCTTCTTTTCCTCTCCTACTATTCTCATTACAGTGGGACTCAATGTAAGGAAAGTATATGGCTTCTTCTGGTAGAAGTATGTGGTCAAAGCCATACTATAATTAACAGCATTGTTTTCTCAAATCACAAGACATGTTGCCTTAAAAAAAAATGTAATATACACATACACAAACCATCAGAATGAATGAAAATGAATTAACAGAGACATTTTTGATTGTGTACAGTATCTATCCTCCAAAAGAACAAAATAGAATTAAGTAGCAAACATGAGTGAGTGACTATGTGTGTGGTGGATAGGATATTGGTAAATTAATATTCCAGAACTCTGAATAGATTTCGAATTGGATTTAGTCTAGAAATTAGTTTAGGTTTTTTTTAGGCAAACAGCATTATCTAAACTTAATTACTCTTCCAATGCTTGAAGTATTTCCATTTACAGAAGTGACAATTCTCTAACAAAACTGGCAATGAATACCAGAACTGAAGTGATACATCTTCTCTATGACATCTATATTTAGATTATTTAGACAGACATATAGATAAATCACAGCCTGACATCTTATTTTTGAGGAAAGCAGTTCTGCTAAAAAAAAAAAACAAAAACGACTGTGCACAGCAAGTGTAACACTATACTACCATATATTTACCTTAATTTTTTTATAAGAAAAATATGTGGAATATTTACTATGGTCACATAATAAATGCATCTGTGGAGCTGGAATCTATTTTTAGGTATAATGCAGTTTCCAGAGCTCAAATTCTTGGCATCCATTTTTCACACCACAGATACAACTTTACCATATCAATTTTGCCCCTTTGCTCAACTAACAACAAATGCAGGATATATTTCATAAGAATCACCAGAGTATCCGGCTTTTCTTTTAATGAAGCAGTTTGGAACATTTAACGAACTGGAGAATTGTAACAAAATGAAACTTCAACAAAGGACTGTCAGGATGCCAGTAAAACAGCAGCAACAAAGAAGCACCCAACAGCAGTTTTGATATCAACACCTCAAAACAGGGAATTTCAAACATCACTTTTTAGAACTGGGGAGAATGGCAACTCTCTTACACCTCTTGGTATACCAAGTTCAAAGTACTGTAAGAGTTCTATGAAAATTTTCCTTCAAAACAAGCTCCTTTCATCACGTTTCTGGTCTTGGCATGCACCTCGCCTGCAAACCCGAGCGCAGCTCTCGGCTGACACGCGGTGCACGGACAGCTGCTCCCTGTGCTGGGGCCAAGCCGCCAGATGTGCGACAGCAGCCCTGCACCTCTGCAGCAGCCAGGCCAAGTAACTCTGGAAACCAGAGAAAACTCCCTAGCAAAGCAGCATCCCTGAGTCTGCACCAAGGAACCTTCCCTCTGCTTAGAAGGAAGAGAGTCCGTAACAAGTATATACAAAACCATGGCATTTTCCTATTTTTCAGTCACCTACAAGAGCTTTTACTTCTTTGGCCTAAAAGGTCACAGGAGTCACAGGACCATATAGCAAAAAGGATTTAAGAGCTAAACAGTCCTTCAAGCCTTTCTGCAAAACAAAGAACATTCCAATTTGGGCAAATTTAAATCTAGAATTGCTGTTCTTTAATGCTGACATTTTAAAGGACAGTCACTGAGAATTACAGTGAATAAACCCATGTTCAATTTTTTCATCTTCAGAAGCTGTTTATATTTAAATATATCAAATAATTGATATAATTTTGAAATAATTTTAAATATTAAATATATCAAAGCTTAAAGGACACCAGGGGGAAAAAAAAAAAAAAGGCATTTGTCAACATTTAGACTATAACTTGAGAAGCTTCAGCTAACTGATTGGTATCAACCATGCCATATCTACCAGAATTATTTTAAATGCCAAGACCACAAACTGGTGATGTACAGGACATAATCTTATTTTTGTTCCTTGAGCAACAAAACAATTTTGTAGTAATTTCACTGTTAGCCAGATCTGCAGTCTGATAACTGAAAACCTACAAGTGAGTCAGTAGAGCTTTCATTTTTGTGAATAAGGTTGTATTTAACATGTGATACATGGTATAAGTAACACTTAGTGTACTAATTTGCTGAGGGTGAAAGTATCTGAGAAATAAATTTAATTAATAGAAATAAAGTAAATGAAATTTAAAAATATAAAAAAATTATGTTTAATATACGTGATTGTTTATGAGAACTAGATTGAACTGCATGCAGTTTTGATGTACTCTAATCAAAGCCTTTTTTTTATTCTTTCACTTTCTGCACTGGGTGTGTGGAAGCAGCTCAGATACTTAATAGTATTAGTCATACTTTCTCACAGACATTAATGCTTGAAACATTTCAAATCAATTTTTTATAAGCCTGGTACATCAGCAGACTGAGAAAGACTGAAAAATGATGGCTGGCTCAAAACAGCTATGGTGTGTGTAGGAGCAGATAGGAAGGTGGAATGGTGCCCTGTCCCTCATCCCATCCCTTTGGATCTGTCAGTCACTGGCACACTGGAAGTCACTGTCCCTGAGCCCCAGTGCAGCCCTGGAGTGGTTACCAGAGCAGAAGATCCCCCTGGGGGAAGATGGTCACAGGAGGCTAGAGCAGATTAAAAAACATTGCACAGAGATGCATCTGGTTGTGTCCCTCATTACTGGGGCTTTGAGGAAGTGTTTTCCTGTTTTTCCCATCATAGTCTGCCCTTTGTATGATTTAACCAGAAAAATAACTTCTTGGGACTGGACATTGGTCCATGAGGAGGTCTTAAAGCTGCTGGGTTTTGAGACAGGAATATATCAAGCTCTTGGCCCCATTCATCCATTTGCAGGTTGAGTGGGGTTTTGCAGTCCATGGGCTGTCAATTCATGTGTGGCAGAACGGACCAGAGGATCCCACCCACCCAATACAATTTCATTCACACAGCTTTAAGGATGCTGAAAAGCAAGGCTCTGTAGGGGAAAAGGGTTTGTGGTGAAATCAACCCTACAAGAAGGTGCAAGATTGTAAGACAGCAGAAAAGTAATACTGAGAGGCCTCTTTAAGGTATTTAAGACTCGAGTTTTGGGCACACCACCCTCTTCTGGGGTGGCACAAAGGGAGAGTGTCAGGAAGTGGTATGCTCAGATAGATCATTATAGCCACATTCACAGAGGGAAGTTTTTCCCTCTCCTCCCCACCTCAAAAGGATGCTTTTAAAAGGAAATATTAGGTAGTTAAGATTTGCTAGACTAAAAGCAGCAGAAGAAACTAAGAAATGTTACTAAATTAGCAATTAGGAGTAATTTTGCAACATCTTTGACAGTAAGGCTTTTGCTCTTCAAGCTGGCCCTAGAAACCAGAAATTAATCACAGTAGCCTATCAAAAGCCTTCATATATGTGTCTTTTTCTATATCACAAAAAATGTCTGCTAGAATTTAGGTGCATAGAGATGTACAGATGAGACTCTAATAGCAACCTAACTATATGAGAGTTCTGCTATGCAGAATGCACACAGAAGTGTTTGCTTGGGTGCACACACTGCAAATTCCTCACCTTCAACCAGTAATTGAAACTGATGAAATATCAAAGATTTATAACTACTTGAAACACCACCACTTCTGCCCCAAAGGGAAAAGTTAACCTCAGGCCTTCAACCCTCCAAATTAATAAGCAGTCCTTAGACCTTAAAGTCTTTATTAGGTTTTCAAATTTAGTGTTCTTACTGTACCTCCTACAGTTCCCTCACAAATTTGCTTAAATAGAAAGAATGATTTAATTCCTAGCAATCAACTTGGACCAAAATAAAAGGACAACATTGTGCACATTTACAAGTATGCGTCAATACATTAGCAGCAAAGAAACATATCATTATTACAGAATGCAGGCCTGAAATTAAAGGCTTCAAAAGCATTTTTATTTCAAATCAGTTTTTAAAGAGTATGATTTGTCTAACGTGTTATTAGGACCTCTTCAGATGAAAGGAGAAAAATGGATTAATAACAAAGAGCATACTGATTGAAATCTAATTTCTATTATCACAGCTAAATGATGTTTTTGCATGCAAGCTGAAGCTATGTATTTTGAGATCCACAGTCCCCTAACACAATGTCACTCATTTTTCTGCTCTTACTTAGAGCCATTTCCTGTTGAATTGAAAATAACAGTGCCTCAAGTAACTACACAGTATAAAATGCTTCCAATTAGGAGCTGAGTCTCTAACTAGAGAAAAGAATTAAATCAATCATTCCCAGTGTTTTCAGAATAAAGAATAAAATCCACATAAAACCACTTTAAAATATTATGTACCTGGACTATTATCAGCACTACTCAGATGATTAATTTTTCACCTCCCAAATCACACAGCTATAAAACTCCTAACAGAATTTCTATTCTATCAAATAACATTTTTAAAAAACACAGAACAAACTAAATCAGGAAGAACTCTAGACAATAAAAGATATTAAAGCAGTACAAAAACAAAAGAAACAAATCATGAGCTGCCCCAGGGTCACAGATCCTCTATAGTGTCCAGTACTCAAAAATACCATAAGCTGATCTGGAGGGTGGGAGTTAATTTAACCCCAGAAGTGAAAACCTTGAGCCAGACAAGTCTTTTAAAAGCACAGAGAGCTCCAGCCCCAACCCCATCTTCCAGAACTTCAGGGTTCCTAGGAGTTACTTCTAGCAGCAAAACACCCCAGCTAGGAGCACAGCCCAATTTCTACCTTCCAGGCTTTGTGGCAGACAGCTCCCATGAGAGAACTGTATTTAATTAGTGGAAAAGCATTGGTACTCCTAAAGGTTGTCAGGGAGCCAGTTGGGATGAAAGGCTGAGGACACACATTTTATTTTCCATTGATCTGCATTTTCTGATGTGAAAAAAAAAATTCTTGCAAAACGTGGATCAGTTCTCACCAGCACTGACACCACCCTGTGGCTGCTGGAATACCTTTGATTGCTGAATGTGCTGAAAATCAAACACCTGCAGCACGTGTACTTAGTTATCTTGTTAGCTCCTAGACTGAGGGGGGATGTGCAAGTAAATTAATACTGTCTGCAGCACAGCTTTTGCTAACCTTTTACAACAGGGTCTAGGAGTCTTCCAAAAAGCAGAGAGAAGGACCAATAATCGTAAAATTGTAAGTGCAGTAATAGCAGAAAAGGTAAATGATGGGATGTCACATATGGAAAGCTGAGGATTCCTGATCAGCTACAGCCAACAGCTACACAGTCATTTTAAGCCAACAGCAACCTAACTTTTAGTCTGGACAATAAAATGGTATTAAGACATTTAATTTTTTACTTCAAATTGCTGGCTTCTATCACAAAATCTAATGAGCATATCAAATAAAAAAAATTCATCTTCTCAACACAATGACAAAAAAACCCTTTCTTTCCCTAACACTGAAAACTTTGATCTTAAATCCTCTGATCATGACACCAAAAGTATTTATGGATTAGAAAAAAAAAACTATCTAGATGTTGATTAAGGAATGCCCAGTGATTTAATTTTTCTATCAGACTAATCTTGCAGGAAGCAACAGACATCTGTGTCAACTGTTCAGCTAAAATAAGAATTTTGATAGCACACCTTCAACTTTTTTGTCCAGAGGAGCCATTTTGCAGCTTCTCTTTGTTAGACTTAGGAGAGAATGCAGACACTCTGCAGTTTCCATTGCATTTCTTTTATATCCCAGTTTGAGAACCCCCACCTACAGTTGAACAGATTCAAACTATTCTTTCCTTCAACTGATAATTTATTTGCAAAAATAAAATCTTATAGTAAGTAATTTATTTTTCAGAGTCTGAAAGTTCTCCTGAACAAAGACAAGTTGGCTGGCTGGCTGTCAAACCTCACATTTAAGTTCTGACTAGTCACTTGATACAGCACATCAGCTCAGCCAGTGACATCTCTTCTACTCGTGGACTTTCTAAAAACAGTGATAGAAATCATGCTGAAAACACAGAAAACCAGGATGTTCAAAATCCTCTTTCTGTGCAAGTGCAACATCAGAGAGATTCAGTCTCCCAGCACTGGAGCCCATGAATTGTCCCCACAAATGTCTGTGCATAGAAAAGACCAAATCAACGCTTTAAACAAAGCTGAACCAATTAGTCCTTCAAAAGTCAAATGATTAATAGAGATCCAATGTGAACCTCAAGAACTGTGACTCTATCAGGCAGGAAATGCTTACAGCAATGAAATCAAACATCAGCAGAAGAAAAGTTAAGACTGTTGCTCCACTAGCCATACCAGAAACAATGCTGCTACTGAGCAGTGACAATGCTCTGCACACATTGCCCTGGGAAAGAACAAACAGCCTTTTTAGCCTCCATTTCTGTACTAGTGTATTAAGTCAGAGAAGGTCATTAATATTACTTAGCATCTCCTCCAAACTGAAAATTTTAATCAGATTTTACACTTCTGTCAGCCCTGTGTAGTTGTGTTTTTGCAGTTCCTACCAGAAAAGGTCACAATACCACTATTCTGGGGGGAAATTAATTAATAAAGGCATTTATCTAGTGACCAGGTAGGTCCCATATACGGTTTTTTTTGAGCTTTGCTTTTCAGTTAGGACTGATTTTAACTTGTGTTGCTATGAATCTTCCTATGTGAAGCTTACAAATGATTAGTAGAGCCTGATGAATATTAATGTACAAAGTAAAACAAGAGGATAAAAATATCTTCCAGAAGGTATTACTTTAGACAATCTGCCACTGTACCTTAGCTGCTGCTGTGATGAAAAAATACATTAAGTAACATCTCTAAGCAAAGGTTTTTCTAAAAATCAAATAATAAATACTACCTAAATTGAAGACATAATCAGCATTACAATAAACTTAGTACACTTACATGTTGTTCAGAACACCCAAGAGAACATCAGTCTGTTTACTTTCTGAATTGATAAATAACCACAATTTCTTGCAATAAAGGAATTCATTTCTGAAAGAAAAAACAAACAAACAAAACGTAGGTTAAATTATTCACAGGTTTTTTACTAGCCACATTGTGATAATACCTGAAAATACATTACGACAGCTGTGAAATTTGCAGAAACTTGCTACAATTTCATTAAAAACCTGCATAATTAAATCTTATTTGTAAGGGTAAACACATTATTTTCTAATACTCAAAATATGTTTTATGTATAGGTTAGTGTTACTCAAGCTGCAGGGAGTTTGGTATTTCTGTTTTATTTTGTACAACCAGGAAAAAGGGTTTTATTTTCAGGAAGCAAGTATTCTCAATTTCTACCAAAAAAGCCTTTCACAAATAGTCTAACAGAAAACAAAAAAAACCTTAATATTTTTCTTTTGCAAAAAAAATCAGATTTTCCTTGAATATTAATGGGAAAAGGATTTCAAGAAAATCCTGCATATTATGTCCCAGAGTACCTCCCTTTATCCCTTTTCAATATGTATTAATGAGAACACACGAAGAAAATAGGCTGAAAAATAGACTCTTGCAGTAAAATCAATTTAAGAGTGGAATAGACTGGCAAGAAAATGAAGAATACTCTATACATATACACATGTGTATATATACTCTATATACAGTTCATTTCTACTTCTCTGACAAAAGTTCAAGAGAACATAACTTTCCCTTTAGTAGAAAATTAAACTGATTTTAAAAATTTGGTTTCATGTACATACAAACAAACTCCAGTAAGTTTTGTTTCTTATCCTAAAATAACAAAACATTAAAAGATTTCCCTTAGGATTGTGGAACTTGCTGTCAATAGGGAATTTCAAGAATTTTTGACAAGTGAGTGTATTCCTTCAGATTTCTGAATATTTTTTAACTGAATAACTAAATTATTAGTTTTTTTCCTTAGTGTTTGTGACCCCTGTGAACCAGTCCTCAGCCATACTACAGATGAGGATACTAAACAAATGAAAAAAATTACTTAGAATATTTTCATAAATTTTAACCTTTCAAAACTAAGAGACAATATTACTGAGGGTAAGCGTCAGTGAGAAAATATGTTAGGGTATGTCTACTAAGTCCACTCACCATCTAAAGCTACATTAAATTCTTACAAAGAAACAAGTGATGGCATGCAGGTGCTCATGGAATGAGTGCTGGTAGCAGGATACAGCCTTTCAGTTTCATCAGCCTTTCATGGGACAGTGATTCTGACATCCTGCATTTATCTAGTCATAAAGAAATACAGACTGGCTACAAGCAGCTTGATTTAGTAGAAGATGTCCCTGCCCACAAGAGAGGGGCTGAACCAGATGACCTTTAAAAGGGCTCTTCTGACTCAACCTATTCTATGATTCTTTTATTCCCAATAGCCCCTTGCCTGGTTTGACAAATTCCAGTTCTTCAAAAGTCATGTGTGGGTTCAGAGAGAGTAAACAAATGCATGAAACATGGGAAATTGATCTTTACATGTCAAACTTAGGTATCTGTAGCCTGTCACCAAACTATGTCTCTTATAATAAAAAAAAAAATCCAAAGATTCATTCATGTGCAGCTCACCTGCTCTGACTCTCTCAGAAATACCTCCACATATCTGAAAGATAACTATTTCTGCCTAAGAATGCAGCAGTTCAATGCAGCCTCTCTGCCTTAGATAGTGTAGTGAAGTTTTGTTTCACACCCATGTGCATGGCCACATAATATTAAGATTGTCACCCAAGAGTATAAGTGTGATTAGAGTCTGCAGTGACCACATAGAAATATCTAGCCCCTGGTACCTTTTGCTTATTTTGAATATACAGTGAATGGAAGCAAAGATCATTAGAATAAAAATATTAGAAATCCGAGTGGGAAAAAATGAAATTAAACCAGAGGAATGTAAAATTTAGGGGGAAAAAATCTATTTATTGACATTTAAGAAGTCATTGGTATGGCATATTACAGAAGATAATTCAGGGAAGATTATAATGGTTTTATGAAGAAGTAAAAATATGAAGTCTTCTAAAATAGTTTGTTTCACAGTTTATTCTCAAATAGTGACCAAAACTATCACTATTAAACATGAAGAGCTGAAACCACTTATCTTCTCATGCAAAAATATTTTATGTTTTAATAAGCACTACTGAAAGTTTAACATTGTGAGTTTAAGGGGGAAAAAATAGATAAGGAAGTGAATTAAGATGAGATATTCTAAATATGAAAATACATCTAGTCAGCATGATGCAATATTGATGTAATTATAAAATTTTACACAAACATTAGTCAAGGCTTTTATAATTACAGTTGTCTACACCTCAGATGATCTTTAACTTGAAACATTGTAGCTAAGAGAATGATAATGATTAAACATGGCAAGTTTAAGGATAGCAAAATGTGTAATGTTTTTAACATCCACACCCTCAGAGTAGTGTCATGTTTATTTATTAATATCCTCCAAATGTAGGACTTCTGAAGAATTCAGCTAATCAACTAGCACATATACTAGTTTACTGAAATAGAATCAAGGAGGTCCAGACAGCCTTTTGCCTTGTTGCCCTCTAGTTACTTTGAGAAACTATTAGCAGGAAACATCCATGACAGTATTTTTCCATTATTCTGTTATCCGTAACATTGTAGTCCCTGTGTTTAAAACTAGAAAAGGAAAACACAGCTTCTTGTCTCACCTGCAGTGAGAATAAAAGCAACTGCTCTCACTCTTCTGTGTAAAAACCCACACCACAAACCTTTGGGAATTTCACCAGCTTTTTTTTCCTAATGTCACAATTTTTGTATTTATCAAAACTTCTCAAACACCCAGATATAAACAAAATCCCCCACCCACAGTGATCTGGAAATATTACTATGTCATACATAGATTTATATTGCATTTGTACTTTTTTTTTTTTTTTTAACTTGCCGCTTCAGCAGCAGGGTAATGTGTTAAATGTACTCTATAGTCCTCTAAAAGCCCCAGCTAGGTTCAATGCTGACTCTTTTCAAGCTGCCCTGCAAGTTTTCCAACAGTAACAGTTTACAGCTACTTAACTACTTTTAGGATATCACAACACAACAAACACAAAACTTAGATTTATCTGAGTTAACTCAGTTTTATTTTTCTGCCTATATTTTAGTTTATTATTAAAAATAGTCTTGTAATTAACCCTTTTTTATGATGATTCACTGAATAACTCATCTTCTTTTCTTCATCTTCGCTTTATAAAGTCTTATAATCCTTTTTTTAGTTATAACTCACATTTTGGCCCAGACTTTCCAAATTTATCCTTATATAGACCTTCTGCACATAGCCACATCTCTATGTTGCTTTTCTACCATACTTTTTTGATTTGGTTTTGGTTTTTTGGGGGAAAGTGTTTTGCCACAAAGGCAACCCATAGCATTACCCTGCAAGGTAAATGAAGTTTTCTGGATGACAGAAGAGCAGCAGAGCTGATGCAAGGCCAGCCAATTAGCCCACAACAAAATGTGTTCAGTGCCAGTCAGTGCCTTTAAATTAACTCAGAGGAGCATAAGGTAATAGTGTAGCGGGGACTAAAATAATGCTTATAATGAGTGAAATGGGAGAAAATGTAACAACAAAGCTTTTTTTTTTCCCTGAAAAAAAAAAAAAGAAAAAAAAAAAAAAAAGACTGAATTGTGCCTAATTTCAGTAGTGTTGGGTAAACAGAAGGGCCAATTAAGGTCTTTGCTTCAGGTTCAATTTTCATCCTGAAAATGGGTTAGCGTACCTGAAGCTTATGTAACATCGCTCTTACATTTCAAATTATTTCTTTCCCTTAAAAACATTAGAATGCAAATACAGCAGTGTCATGGGCAACTACTCAATCAAAATCCCTCTGAGAATTCAGAACACAACTTTGTATAAGCCAACACCAGTGCAGTACAAAACAATTCAAGGCAGCACTACTAAAACAGAAATTTCAGAAGTTACACAGCTACACTGTGTAACTGGAAGAGCTCAGGTTTTGGTCAGTGTTTCTACTGCTCAAAAACTAAGCAGCAGATAATGTAACTACTACAGGAAAGCTTGAGTAAAGTTTTATGGTTTATCCATAAGCAAAGGTGACAGCTTCAAACTTTGCAAGGCACTGGTTCCATACAAGGCCATCAAGGTACAGTAGTGCCTACCATTCACGAGCTTCTCTCCTTATAGTTTTGCTTGTTTGTTTTACAGCTGCAGTACAAGGAACAATCAGTGAAAGCTGCTCATAGGAAGTGAATTGAGTAGCACTTTGAGCTTCCAGGAGTCATATAGAGCTTGCCAGAAATCACTCAATTTATTGCAAGAAGTGCCGTCGGTGGCTGCAGAAAACCTTCATGAAATCAGGTGGTGTTGCTTTGGGATTTAAAAGTTACACATCTCACAACTAAATTACAAAGACTTTGGAATTTTTCTTCTGCAACACCACAAGAGAGACTTTACTGTTTCTTAGTACACCCTCCTACCCTATCTTTTCTTAACCCAAATAAATGCATTAAACAATGTCAAGTACTGCCCAGACAACACATTATTGTAACCAACTTATTTTCACAATTTATTAACATTATGAAGAAATGCAGAATCTTTTCAGAAGCCAGAATAGGGCTGTTGCCTCTCAGAAGAGAGAAGAAATAAATATGTTGTAGGCATTATATTAGCTAGTGCTTCCTCTGTTTTAGCCAAATGCTTTCCGATTCTATTTTAAACATTATTCCTGTATTTCCCATATAGTGCAGGACCAAATCTCTGGAGGAAAAAAGAAAGGCACAGAACTCAAATTCCACTTAATTTCTGGCAGTCTGTGTGTTACTGGCAGGAAAAAAAACCACAGAGAATCAGGCAGGTATTTGTGAATCCTGGTCACTCACAGAACTGAGCTATTTGAAATCAATGGATTTTAAGATGTCCTGATAAGGGACACTCAGAATTTACAGGTTAATGCATCCAAGATTCACTTCACTTCCATTATCTCCCTTGTGAACTTTGTCATGTTGCTTCATCTCCAAATTTCGCAAAAAGGAAATAAAAGTTTCTTGAGATTACTGATGGAACACAGGTCCACGGCTCAGAAAAATAAGGTGAGTGTATAGTTTAAACAGGCTTTACTAGCTTTCAGGCCTGAAATTGAAGGTCTGCATGTAAAGAAAGTAAAGTCTGGTTGCTGTATTTCTACACTCTCAAAAGCGAGCAGAAATGGGACCATAGCAGTTAAAACAGAACTAAGAAATCAATTCATGCTACATTTCAATTCTGAGACTGTCTCATAATTAAGATGGTAAGGTAAGATATTACTTAACCTTCTTTATTGTGTTTATAAACATGCAATCCAGTTCTTGGCAGTTTCTTAGCATTTTGTCAAGGTAGCAAAGTACTTCTTTTCTAATAGGTGTTCAAATATGGATTGCCTGCTTAAAAATCTAACTGCTTCCATGAAACTACAAACAACATCAAAACGGTAGGCAACCTAAAAGCAGTCCAGACAATGCCATGGGAGCCCAATGGTATTCACATAAATTTGATGGAGCATTTAGAAAAACAGAAACATAATGCAGGAACTGCAATAAAGTAATAATGAACTGTCAGTCAGAATAAAAGCAGAAATCGTGAGACAGCAAGCAACAACACTGATTTTTTTACCAGACCTCATGGGGGGTGGTTCCAATGTGTCTGTTGTTAAACATGAGGATAAGAAAAAATACAGAATATTTTCAAAAGTTCCTGCCAGTTGCCTAGACAGATGCTTCTCAATATAATATCTAAAATGCTATATGTTCATGAAAACAATTAGCAAATAGCAATTAAATTCTACTATACAATATTTGCAACCATATGACTTATTAATACTCATGCTCCTACCAGTACATAAGAAAATTTTTGTCATAACAGAACATAGACATTTGCTAAAGTTAAAATTTCTCCTAAGATATAATTGAAATTTTGTTTATAACCACTGCTTTTAAACAGAATTAATACCCTAATGTTCTATTCAGAATAGAAATAGTCTTATGAATAGGCATAAGAGCTTTCTGCATCAGTTATGTAAAAAGAACCAGAGGAAAGGTGCACTGTTATGCTAAAATAGGAATCATAGGTGGCTACCCAAAGCAGAAAGGGGTTTCATATGAAAACAAATGCTGTCTGAAAATGGTCATATTTATTTTCTGATGTTGATTTGCCCTCATTAAAATATTCCCTTAATCTTTTTTATTTAAATTGGCATTGATTAAATTATACCTCATTTTTGAGGGTGTTTTAGATGAGGAAAGAAACTAGTCGCAATGAATAGATCCAAAAGCAAATATTAGAATATATACTGAAGAAAATTGAAAATCACATGGAAAAAATAAGGAATTTAAGTGACACCAACCCACCTCCCTTAATACATAATTCAAAATTTTCAGTGGCATTGACTAGTTGTATAATCTTTCAATAGAAAAATAAAACTACATAGCTAGTTCAAACTAATCAAAACTTAACAAGTGTTAGCTATGAACTTGAAAGTATTAGTGAATTATCTATAGATGAACTTTAAGAACATTAAATTAAAAAAATCACAGTAACAATATTATTAAGCAATTATCAACTTGTTAATCAAAAATGGGTTCACATTTTTTGACCTACATATTAAAAAAGAGCTTATTATTCATCTATAGTTTCAGAAAACTACACTACAGTATTACCAGTGGATTCATTACAAAGCACTGCATAAAACCTTGTAGCACCACATAAGCAGAATCCTGACTAATCCAGTCCAACAGCCTAACAAATAAAGCAAATAAAATAACACTTATCACCATACTTTTGTCCTCATCTTTTAATTTAGAGTTTAAACAAGAATCAGTTCATTGCTAACTGAAATTACAACTGTTGGTCTCTGAAAAAGAGTATATAAGAAAGGTTTGGAAAATGATCAGAAGAAAGGAAAATTAATGTAAGCTAGAGGTCATTCCAAGAGCTAAAAGAAGCAGGAGAGAAGGCATAGAGCTGAAAGTGAAAGAAATAAAGGAAGGAAATTACGTGTAGAATTGAATTAATATCGCTTTTTAAACTCAATAAGCTGCTTAATGCACACAACTGCCTGCTTACTTTTCACCCTGCTGGGTGTGAGACAATTGCAATGTTAAAACTGTGAAAAGTCACATGTTGGAATAGTTTAATATGAGCAAAAAAAGGGAGATGCCTTTTCCATCCCCTACAGAAATAAGTAAAATAAACCCAAGAAAAGCAAATTATTAAAGAATCCAACTAAACTCGTTGCTTACCACCAGCTGACCAGTGTTCAGCCAGCCCCTAAGCAAGAGCAGTACCTGCAGATCTTTTCCCCCTCACTGTTTCATTGCTGAGCATGAAATATTATGGTCTGTATTGTCCCCTTGGATGGTTGGGCTCAGCTGTGCTGGCTGGGTCCCCTCCCAGCTCCTTGTGCAGCCCCAGCCTGCTCACTGCTGGGCAGTGGGGGATGAAGTCTTGATTTTGTGTAAGCACTGTCCAGCAATAACAAAAACATTATTGTGTTATCAACACTGCTTTCAGCACAAATCCACACAGGCTACTCTGAAGAAAATTAATATTATTCCATCCAAAATAGGTATGAAAGCTTCAGAGGGTAAGACCTAAAAGATCTCAGCACTGAAAGAAAAGTTAAGAATTGCAAAGGACTCCGAAGGTGAACTTCAGGTTGTATAAGGCTAGAGATCAGAAAGCATTTGAGACAGATGTGTGAGGTGAATTTAGTAAAACAATAAGGGAAGTGATTCCAGTATATACCCTGGAAAGATCTACTGGTTATGAAGGGAATTAGCTGGCAATACACAAGAAGAATATCAATTAATATAATTATTTTTATAGAATGCAGCTAGTATTTTGGGATGATGCCTTGCTGTTTGTTTTGATTTCTGTTCATAATTCTTGCACATCAAACAGTTTTTTGCAAATCTTTCAGATTCACTTAGAAGTGCTCCCACCCTTTTCTCCTGCTTTGCTACTAAGGCATAATTGGCCATTCTCTTTTTGTATTATTTTTCTGAGTCATGATCTCATGAAGAATAACATAGTCCATTTCCCCCATCCACTTGAGAAGATGTTAAAGTAGTTTTATGAATATATCTATGTAAAATTATAGAGAATTCTATATAAGATGACATTTTCCCAGGTTTGAAATCTCATTCTATTTGAAGTAGGTTGTTCTTGGTGCAGAGAAGTGTAGGCCTTTAGTGCAATATCTACTTAGATATTCTCAATTCTTTTCTGCATTTGTAATTTCTAAGAACTTATAATGTCAAAGTAATTTAATAACCATTACTTCTTGTATTTGTTCTTCATTGCTAATATCAACAAATCCTGGCCAGCTTTCTCTTTTTTGCTTAAACATTCCTACGAAAATATTTATTAACTCTGGTCTCACAACTAGGATTTGAATTTTCGGGCCAGCTTCCCTAGACACAGAGAACACCTGAAGGTAAGGATGAGACATAAAAAGCCTGTGTTATTAGTAAGGGAGAATCTTCCTCCTGCTTCTCAGTTCCCAGGCAACATTCATCTCAAGATGAGACCTTGAAGTGATAGAAACACAGACCCAGAAAACTATTTCACATCAATACCCAAGATTCACTTATATTCTATTTTCTTCTGTCCTTTGAAGGAGCTGAGAAAAAGTTTCAGACAAATAAGATACTTTAAAAATACTTCTAATAGGCATATTTTAAAAGGGGAAAATTAGAAATAGATTCCAGGATTATAATGATGATGATGATTAAATGAAAGAACAACTCAAATGAATGATTCAAATAATTCTGATCGTTAAAGCAGGAAAATGGAAATAAACTGGTATGTTTTAATAATTGGTTTAAAATTAAAGAAACATTTAAATCAGAAGTTTTTATGCTTATTACTGTTGATTAATTTCTTATGGTGGGTGAAGAAGGGAATCCTGAAAATTAAGTAAATTTGACATACTGAAAATTAAAGGAAAAAATAAATCAGTGAAACAGAGCTCTGATCTCCGTGCATTCATTGCATTCTATCCTGAATAACTAAAAGATGAGAGAGGCCTTAAGAATACTTTTAGGAAATAACTGTATTTCCTCAACATCTGTCAGTTTGTCTATCAGTTTCTTTTCCTTCTTACTGCCTCAAGGGGACAGACTGGAGCAACACAAATAATAATTATAGGAATTTCCAGCATATTTTGAGACTGTAAATTAGTGTCAGTTGTGTTTTCTCAGGAGTCAGGCATTAAACCAGTTCAGGTTTGAATATTGCTTTCTTACAACAATGGTTGTGATGGCAGTAGCAAATGTCAGGCCATGAATCTAACAATGCATTAATTGTAGCACAAGGACTCAGACAAATGTTCTAAACTATGTACAGGTTAAAGGTTCCAGTGCACTGGTAATTCTCAGTACCAGCACTGCAAGGGCATGAATTGTCTGTTCTTAGAAATATTTTTGTAGTGACTAACCTGAATTCCTGACAATAGCAACCCACAAAAGAAAACTAAGCCTTTCCTAAGCCTTTCTCAGTCAAACTAACTCCTTGAGTAGAAATAATCAGTCAGAAGATCTTGATCAGGAGCACACTGATTCAAAGCTCAGGTACCATGGCACAGCACAAAGGCTCTAAACACATTTGTGACTAATTTCCCCTGCACACTAGAGCTCCAAACCTGCAGTAACCAGTCACTTAGTACAACACAGTCAATCCCAGCACTTTCATTCCCTAACTCATCCTTGGAGCTAGTCTTTCAAAAGCTTATCCAGAAGACCAACTCTACTCTTGTCTCTACCTGATCATTGCAAAAGCACTCTCTCTTCTGTGATGAAATCTGAAAGTTTCAGGTACTGAGAACAGCCAGAAAGATGTGCATGGCTGACAGGTGCTGAGTAGTCCCAAGCAGGATGGCTTCACTATTGCCCCATCAGGATGCTGTCAGTCCTGGTCTTAAAAACTTTGCTGGGGCACAGCTGCAAACCCAATCGAGATCAAACCTAATCAGCTCCTGAGTCTCTGGTTTGGAAAGGCTAGTCTTTTCTTGATTCTCCCTACTTATGTTTGATTCCAGCTTTGCAAATATTTTACTGCCATGTCATTCTGTTGGTTTCCTATATCCATGTTTATACATTTATCTTTACTTCCTTTTGTAGATTATAACTAGAATATATTATTTACACAGAGAAAATACATTACATAACAACTACTTCAAGTTTCCAGCATTTTTAATTTCTAAATTTTCACATTGCTCTAAATTTTTACAATATTGGAGCCATCTGATCTGAGTACATCACAGGGTACATTCATCGTCAGATTACTGCTAAGAATACTTCATCACAGAATGTATTTCTGTTGAAGGAAAACATAAAAGTTCAAGATCTCATTCATTCCTTCAAAGACAAAATATAACATTTATAGCTGTGTACATAGACCTGAAAACAGTGAAGTATGGAATAAAAGCTCCCTCCTAAGGACATAGAACTTGCACCTTCAGGCAACTTGCACCTTCTTCAAAAAAAGACAGTTTGAGCAGTTATTTAAATATAGCAGTGATCACAGGAGCATAACTTCCTTTTCTCTCCTGCCTGACACATGACTTATTTCAGCAATAGGAAGCATGAAACACTGAGAGGAAAACACTCTCCACAACAGCCTGTGGAAGATGGCCAGTAGATGCTTTGGAAGCAAGTAAGAGCCAAATAATGTGCCCATGCCTCCAGCAGAATGTGTTTATTTTCTCACACTAAGAATCATGGTATGAAAAGAGAACATAAATTTCTAAAAATAGGTCTTTGTAAAGTTATAATAGAAGCCTGTGGAAAATATCAGAGAATTTACAAGAGACCAAAGACTTCATGTTTCAAGACTGATCTAATATTTAATTTTTAAGGGCAAGGCAGACAGCTAAGATCTCTGGGAAAGGACATATCATTAACAGCCACTCTTGAATGTTAGTTTCCATAACTTTTACCTGCCACCTTTCAAAGCTCTGATGGATGTTGTATTAAATAAATGACCAGGCAATATCCTGAAGAATCCATTTGGAGCAGCATAAATATGCATTAGTCAAAATAAAAAGTTTCTCTTATTTGTTAGATAAATATTAAAAATAAGTGCAACTTTGTATCAGAACACCTCATTTACCAGGATTTCAATTTAAATCATCATAATTAACCCCTTAAGCAGAACCAAAACAAAAACATCAAAGAGCAGAAATATTCTTTAGTCAATATTACTGGGCACAGATGCAGCAAATGGAGATATTTCATTTTGGGAGGGATTATCTACATGATGCAGCACAGCATATGAAAAAATGGATGGGCTGGATGGCACTGTGGGGAAGTTATTACTCCTGGAAACTGACTGAACTTTTCCAGTATTCAGAGACCCTACTGATAAGATTACTTACACTGCTGGCTGAGCAATGCAGCAACAGGTAATTCATTACAGAAGATTAGGACATAGATACACAAGGTCAACTGACTAATTCAACTTCTGGGCTTCTATTTTATTTTGGTCAATGTTGTCTCTAAGAATGCATTTTCTTGTCTGTTGACCAGTGCAGTGTTAGGATAAATATGAAAGTTATGAGAAATTTCAATGTCCTGCAACCTAATAACTCTCACCATTGCTAAGATTGTTCTTGAGTCTTCCTAAATTCATCATTTTTTAATTTATTTCCACAAAATACATCAACTGCAGTTTTACTGGAAGCTAGTAACACAAGCCTGTTTGAAGGTCAGGAAAAAAGATTCCTTCAGTTTAATTTTATATGTCCTAGAAACGGTTTCTTAGCCAGCGACAATGCTGATGGAAATTGGCAATTTTCAGAAAGATGAATTTTCACTTCTGCAGCTCTCTGTGAAACACCTTTTAATGTAAAGATTAATTGGAGCAGAAATAGCTCTGACTGTACCATTTTAGCTCTTGTCAAAACTATTTTGTCAAAGAAATTGAAAGAATCCCCCCCAAAATGCATATGATTCAGAATTAACATAGTGGTATGGGAACAGTATATATTATTAAGAACATTTCTGAACATGCCACATCTCTAAGGGAATCCATAAAAAGGATTTTAAGAAGGGGAAAAAAATGAGGATTTCTCTGAAAGTGAAAAGGGGTAAAAGGCAGAATATGAAAAGCAGGAGAGGACATGTTTCCAGGATGTTAGTAAATTTTGATGCTTTGAAGACGTCTTGAATGATGAAGACATGGTATGTGGCACACAGAGAGTCAGAAAGGTGAATATCTGGCTGAGGGTCAGTTTGCTCTTGGGACAGCAAAGAGTGGGCAATCACTGCTGACAACAAAATCTTAACACAAAAACAGAGAAAAATTCTAAGTAATCTGGACTGTGCAGTTTGTCATACAAAGCAAAAGAAGCTTAATCCAAGAAAGAGAGCAGTAGCTGCTGAAAATTTTTGTTTCTTAAGACTGAAGAGTGATTATGTCACCTTCACATTGTACACAAAATGCTTAATCACTAATCCCTAAACCCTTATTTTCCATCCCACAGCACAGGTCCACACTATAAAATTCAAGGCAATAAATATGCAGAGGAAAAGTTTCCACTAATTTTCCTATAATTAACACAGATAAATAATTTTATTTTTTAAGGCTTGGAGGTTAAGTAAAAATTGCTCATGAAATTACTTACAGAGGAGAAGCTGCTCAAAATGTGTGACAGTTTCTGAGTAGGGGAGAAAAAGCAGTTGAAGAAAGAACAGCACCTTGTATATCCTGTGTTTGTGGAACACAGTAACACAGTTATTTTTTCAGCAAAGAGGTACATTTATTTAAAAATTACAGTTGTGTCACTCATCTGCATTTTCAGTCACTTGATATAAGCAGCTCAGCAGATCTACTCTGCATCTTTCCTTCATTCTAGGTAACTACAACAGTGTAGTTGAAGGAAAAAAAAATCCTTTATTAGCCGTTTTTCAGTGCAGTTTTAAGACAGGCTAAGTTGTTTCACTAACATGAAACAATGGTTATATAACCCTAAGTCATACCACAGATATGGAGGAGGGAAATAAACTTAGAAGAGGTTGTCACTTAAGCACAGGCAATTTCCTTAAATGAAGATAGACATCTAATGGGTAGTTTTGAGGTAGATATTACAATGTCAGCCTACTGAAAATGGAACACAAATGGTATCCAAAAATATACCATTAGCAATTAAATATCAATACAGGAAAATAATGAGTAAATTCTGTTCAAAGACTGGATTTTTAATTACAGACACTGTTTAAAGGTGAAATACTGTGGCAAATCACAGAGCACAATGATTATAAATGCTGGTCTGATATTTCAAAATCCTTTATTCTTGGCTCTAGTATGTATTCACCATGCATAGTAATTGTCTGTCCTCAAAAGTTAAAGAGAACACTAAAAAGATTATTTTATTTTTTAGCACCCAAGGGAATTAGGAACTTCAATGGCTTTTAATGCAAAATATTCTAAAGTCGTGTAAACACATTATGAAATTTAAAACGGGAAAAGGAAAAGAAACAGAAACTTCATTTTGATGCTTCTAAAACTATTTTCCTAGAAAAATTTAAGAAAATTGATTCAATTTTATTTGAATGTCACTTTGTATTTCAAGAGAAAATTGCTCTGCCAAGGGAATGTATGAATGAAGAGTAAGGTTTGATTTGGGAAGGACAAAACCAAAAACCAAAACAAACAAACACCTTCCTTCACGAATTGTTCAACCCATATTACCTCAGTTTGACTGATTATAAAACTCTTTGTATTGCAGGAATTATGTGCAAGACAGGAATAAAATTAAATACTTCTCCTGAAGACTCTGTAAAGCCATGCAGCAACCTGCTGAACTCAAAATATCTTTTGCTAAGAGTGTCATCAGATGTGCTGGAAGTATTGAAGCAGGTAGCTGGAAGTGAACATCTTTAAGGAGCAGGCAATCAAACTGTCCCTGAAATCACAGCAGCTGAAAGAATTTTACCTGAAAGGATGTGCCACTTTATCGTTACCCACACCACAACATATTCCACAATATATTGAAGCAAAACTGAAACACATAATACAAACTGGCAAAAAAAAAAAAAAAAAATCAGCTAGAAGGACAAAAGAAGAAAAGACCAAATTCAAAAGCAGTGCTGTCTGCAATATTGTCTTGGTCACTTTGACAACTGGCATCCCTCAGAGGGAAAATAAATAATGCTGTACCAATGGTGACTTTAGCTCAGTTTTGCAAAAAAATTGTCCATCCCCATACTATGATTTCTGGAATGGAATAGGGACAAAAAATACAATAAAATACAATTCACAATTCCGATTTTCATCATGTTTTTCTGTATAAAACATTTTAAATTAATTTAATTTTGATAAAGTTCCAGTGAAAACTAAATAATTTTGTGATATCCTTGCAAGAATACAATGATTTCTTGGGGGTAAAGGTCTCAGTTTAATAAACCAATATGTATTTCAGTTCAGTGTAGAATATCTCACAGATAATATTTCAGATATAATTTCTTAACAGTTCAGGAGGAGAGGATAGATGTTATTTTTCAATGCAGTTAGAGGAAGAGTTTTATTGTTGCTATGGCAACAAGTATATCTTTTTTACTTTCTTTTGTCATACCATACAATTGGCAGGCTTTAAGCACTCAGACTGGACAACCAAGCTTCCTCTCCTCTGCATCAACAACTTGCCGTTAAGAAGGGGGAAAAAAAGGGCTGCAATCACATCAAAATGAATCTGCTTGAAATTATGTAGGTTTTAAGCTTTTACAGGGCAAACCACAGTAGTTGATTGGATCACAGTAGGATGTGTTACTGCAGTCTTGAGTAAATTGTGATCCAAATAGTCACTAAAGAAAAGTTTCTTTACACTAAGGAAAAAAAAATGTAGCACGTGGTGGGATTTCCAGTGGAGAGATGGGTGAGGTATTTTCTGTGTTGTCCTTACTTATCTTCCATTCTGAGATCTCCCATGAAATCTGAGATGAGGCAAACTACCAAGTCTGGCAGGAAACCTTATGACTACTGAGAAGCAGCATGTCCCCAAATAACTGGGGAACAAAATAACTCAAAATATAGTTGAAAGAGAACTTTCACACAAAAGCCAATTTTTTAGCTTTTAATTACTGAAAACAACACATCATTTTCTCTCTCAATGCAGAATCAAACAGAAGCAAGTCCAGTGAAGGGTCGCTGAGATGGCCAGGGTCAGATTCACTTGTCCTGTGAGGAGAAAGTGAGAGCTGGGACTGTTCAGAGCAAACACTATGGGGAGCTGGGAGGTGGAAGAGCAGTTTCTACAGGAGGACATCTTTACAGCAGTGTAAGGCAGGAAGTCAAGAAAGAACACACAGGTTAAAACAAGAGAGGTTCTGATTTCTCTGCCATGAGAATAATCAAGCTTTAAATGGGGCTGCTCACAGTAACTGCAGTCTTGAGGTCCCTGGAGATTTTCAAGGTTCATCTGGGTAAGGCCATGAGCAGTCTGACCCCAAGCTGTCCTGGCTGTGAGCAGGAAGCTTGACCACCAACCTCAACTACCCTATAATGCTTTACACACATTGAAAGTCTATATATAAAATATTTTATATTATTATATGTGTATTACACGTTATGCAAATCCAATCCCTTAACAGTTTAGCTAAAGCAGTATGAAAGCTTTCCATGTCCTCTTTCTGTGATCAGAAGCAGGCAGATATTAAAGTAGGATGAAAGATTCTTTTTGGAGAAAGATTCTTTAGTTTTTGGAAAGAGATTCATTACTTACAGATTTTTTCCTCTTATCTCTTAAAGAGTTCTGCTCTAAAACTTTATCCAAACAAGTGCATTACACGTGCTTAGTGTGTGTGTGAGATCACATTCTATTTTGGTGTTAAAGACCTGATAGTTTTGTCTAGTGCAGGCATCCCACCTTCAACTTACACCTACAAGCCAACATGATTTTTTTTCCTAAAAAAACTATTTAACTTTGATAATAGCATATTATGAACAACCCTTTGCAGTAGTTTCTACCAATTCTTTCAAGCCTATCTTTTTTCTGAGAAGTTGGAAGCTTCCCACTAAGTAGTAGTCCTACTTCAGCTGATTTCTGAAAACACTTTTAAACTTTGTAGTTTGTGATAATAATTAGAATATTCTGTGTATTACACTGATGTCTTCTCTTAATGAGTTCTGCTACATTATCTTCTGAATACTTCTTAAACATTGTCTTAAATGAAAATTTAAGCTGCTGGCAAAAGATCGAAATCTTGCTACCCAAGGACTCTTTCATCTGCATTGCAAATTAGCAGCTAAGAACATGTCTACTCGGAAATTATGCAGCATAGGTACGGAAATCTCACAAGATCTAGGATGAGGTTATTCTTCCATAAAATCCATGAACCTGAGATATAAGCATAGCTTTATTTCACAATAATATTCTCATTACTTTCACAGGCTTACTAAATATTATATGACATTAAAAGAATATATTTCAAGGCCCAAGTCTCATTTCATTTTTGAAATTGTGTTCATGGTGCTTTATAACTGCAAATTAAATAAGATTTCAGTGATAAAATGGGCCTATGTATCCAGAAGCAATTAGAATTCACACACAGAAATATCAGACCAAGCTCAGAAAACACCGTGGTTACATCACAGGTCATCTCAGTTGTTTCTTTTTCCAGACAAAAAAAAAAAAACAAAAAACAAAAAACTGTAACAACTTGTTTGAATCAGATTCAAACATCTATTTTTTTAATTAAGAATACATTTATAAAAATATGCTTAAAATTGACTATAACTGCTTTTGTTAAGCATTGTTCTCAACAAAAGAAAAATCAGCAATATATTCAGACAAAAATTTGCCTGAACACACTTCATTACTGTAAAACAAACAACTCAAAAAAAAAAAAACAAAACACTTAGGAACAAAATCTTTATTAGCCTACACTTAGTGCTTGCTTGACTAAATCAGTCACTAAACAAAGCTGTTTTTCTGTTCTAGTGACTGAAATTAGTTTGGCACTTTCGCTGCAGTTTCTGTTGCTTTGGGGTAATCAGTCTGGATGACAGCTCTGCCATTGGTAGGGTGGACAAGTAATGATGACAAACAACTGTATTTTTCCCTACTGTGTAGGATTCAGAAAATACAACATGATCATATCTTGTATTGGCTGTATAGACCATGCTTCTAAATGTCATCAAGCCAAATCTGCCACCTCCCTGGATATTTTTTATTTCTCACCCCTCACATCAGTAATGGTTGAACAGAACAATGAGATTGCCAGCATCTCCCCATACAATTTTTGGGGTTTTTATTTATTAAAGAAAGCTGGAGCTTTAAATCTGACAAAACAAATCAGTTTGGTGGCTGCAATTCAGCCCTCATTCAGGTAGCAACAGAGTCAATAAAACCACCCAAACTCAGAAATGTGTTGCTTTCCCTAGAAGACTGCATTAAGCAATTGGTCTCCTGCTGTGGTTTCTTCACTTCACATCATTATAACACATCAATAAACCTGTCTGAGCACCTGCCTGTTGTTATTGGCTATAAATCCCACAGAATTACCAACCACTCCAATTTCATTTTTGCAAACGTCTGTTACTGATTTAATGCTCTATGCTTCAAAGAGTTGCATCTTCCATTGAAGGTGTATGGAAACAGCAAGGCTAACAAATCAGGTCCTGAAAAGGATTAGAGAACTGTCATCTTGAAAGTGCTACTTCACATTCAGCAATGCTACCAATATCCCCAAAACATAATAATTGTCTTAGCTGAGAGACTGGAATCAGAGTCTTCCCCCCATGAAAGCCTTGAGACGTTGGAGTGAATAGAGCTAGTAAAGACAGAAGAAATTCTACTGTGTCAAGTTATATGTTTTGGTTTTTTTCTTTTTTTTTTTCTCACCTCATTTTGTTTCACATATGAATAGTGAGGCCACATTTGCAACTTTGAAACAGAACAATCTATGTGCAATCTCTCCCATAAGAACATACTTGAAAGCTATTCTGAGATCATCTCTCAATCAACACTTTGATAAATTTAGCAGACTGAATTTCTCAAATCTTTCACTGGTAATGGTTCCCATATCACAGGGCTTTCTTGAAACTCTTCTCTGAATTCATCTCAGCAATTTACTACTGCATAACAGGATAGCCAACTTGGTCATTAATATATAGAGCAATGATACTGATGTACAGAAGAACAGTATCACCTTTCACTATCTCACTTGATCTTTGCTTCCTAACTCAAAAAACATTTTTGGGATAGAGGATATTTACATGTTCCTGAGAAACCAGCACAAGATCACATGAAGTAAAACATGAGGCAAACAACTTTTAACTACTTAAATATTTCTAGCAAAAATCAAGAATTCAGACATTAACATGTTTTATATTTTCTGCTTCATCTTATGCTGGAATATACAAAACTCATTTAACTACTCACTGCAGCACTTTGTGACTATTTCTACCAGAAATCATCTAACTCTACTTATACTGTCAATTAACAAAAGTACATGATGTGCATTATCATCTTCTCTATTATCTTTTTGCTTAAATTTGGCAGACTTTAAAATGTCATGTCAGAAGTTAGAGTAAAATTGTGATCAAGTACAATGTTGTTGCCTGGCTGTTTTCAACATATTAAATATGAACAGTGGAAGATGTAAAGATGTTCTCTATATATAGAGAGAGGGATCTATATATAACAAATACTGTTATTAGGTGACTTGCATTAAATTATAGTATTTCCTCAGCAATTACTGCATGCAATCATACACAGAGTATATATTTTATCTTGACCATTTTTTTTTTTGTAAGATATGAGTGTTTCTTTTCTTCAATCATCTTTACTGTTTGGGGTTTTTATTCATCTCTGAGGTTCCACTTAAATGCCTTTCACCTGACTGCTGTTCTCCACCTCCCCCCTGCAACTCTCTGGTAAAATTTTATAAATTTGCTATGGAGTATCTGACATATGCAGTGTTAATTTCATCTACCTTCACAGAATGTATATTGATGTCTTGATTACAATTGGATGCTTCTGTTTCCCCCTTTAAGGCCTTTATCTGATGAGGCCCCTTATGAAAAACTGTATGTAATTAACAAATGTCTCTGCAATACAAATATCTACTGAATTTCAATTCTGACCTAGCTTGACTTGCCACATTAATTGAATTAAAGTGGTTTTCTGGAAGGACATTGCTTATTGATGAGATGACCTAATCAAAGTTATCTTGGCAGGTATCCACAGTCAATATGGAGCCATATAGAATCTGAGGTGGAAAAGCAATCAGACTGAAATTTGCTTTCCAGTTCCTTTTGAAATTAGAGCATGTCAATTCTTAAAGCATTCCTAATACAACTACATGAAGCTCTGGGAGATATTGTGTCATTTAGAAGCTGGATCTGAAAAATTTCCTCTAAAGCTACTGACTTGTTTTACTGAATATAAACATATCTTGCAGATACTGCTATTGCCAGGGACATTTATAAGAAACAAAAGGTGTCTATAAAGGAAAGTAGTGGATTAAGGGTTGACATTATCAAATTTTGGACTTTCAATATTTTCAGGCAAATGTACAGGGTTCAAGAAGAAAGCAGATGCGAAGACAATGTGTGTTTGGGCCCAGAAGAGGATCCAGAAAGGCTCTTTTTTTTACCACAGGATGTATTTCATGGCAACATAATGCAGCTCAGATAGATTAAAAAAAATATTTCACTTGCTGAGTTACAGTTCTCTTCATAAGTGAAGGAGACAGTAATAGAAACCCATAGAAAGGCAGAAAAATTATGACTAACCTTAAAAATTTATGAAGCAGAAGAATCATAGCAAGGAATAAAGGAGGGCCCTGGAATATCCATGCCAGCATCTAAACTGATCACATGATAATCTAGGTATTACAAAGGTGTGCAGATCTACAGCAGGACCTAGTCACCTAGTATCATCATACAAATATGAAAATCAAGCAAAGAGAAATAATTTGGTCTCATGATAATTAAGAAATTTAACTGAATAACTGTCTATTGAGAAAAGAATATTGTGTGAAGACAACCTCTTAGGGGCATATACAGTGTCCTATGACAATTTTCTGACACTTGGCATGTTGTTTGTTAACAATATTTCTACACAGCACAGTGGTGGAGCCAGAGGAGGGCAAAAACTTTTTATACTTAGAAAAAAAAAAACACAGGGGAGTTTTGAGGGTTTTAACTAAATTGAAATTTTCAGGAAAATACTGGGAGAAAAAAATGCCATCAAAACAATCAAATGCATAACAACTAGTAATTTCTTTCTACTATAACATAAAATATTTTATGATGGTTTCCTGCATTAGCACATGAACTCAGGGTTTTGACACTGCCCCATCTGATATAAACAGGAGGAAAAGCACAACACAGAGGAAAACAGATTATTACAGTAGCAAAGTTGCTCAGAGAAAATTTTCAAAAGGTATTATCAATGCCATTTCTTCAAATAAAACAAATACATCTGTTGAAGTTTCCCCATGATTCAGGCCCATTCAGTGTTTTCATTAATGATGAAGATACTGAAAGATAAAACGTAACTTTCAGTCCTAAGCTTCCAAGCGGTTGTCATCTTGATAATGTGCAACTACAATTTAAAGAACTAAACTGAACCAAGCAAAATTATCCTTAAAGGTGGACAATATTTTGAATCTAGGGTCATCATCCTCTTACATAAACAGCATGGAAATGTGAAAAAATGGTTTCACAGAAAAGGATTTGGAGGTTTTTATGGTTCAGGAGCTAAACCTAATTTTATGCTGTTGTAAAAGCGGTAAATGGTATTTGGGATGTACCTGCTAATACACAACCTTGAAAAGGCTGGAAATTATTCTCTACAGTACTTATAAAGGATAAAGAATCACACAGAGTATCATGTCAAATTTCAGGCATTTCAATGAAAATTAGGGTCAGCTGCAGATATTCCTAAGGAAACAAGGAAAATTACCAAGTGATTAAGAGCTGTGATAAAGGAGGAGGAGAGAAAATAATAAAAGAGTAACACAAGATTATAAGTTTCCAAATACCTAAAAAGCTGTGAAAAAGAGGATAGCATGAATTCATTTTCCATGCCTAGGGAATACGTGACCAAAAGTAACAGATTTAAGCTGCATCAAAAGGAAGACCCAAGTTAGTCCTAAGGAGAAAAAAAAAAAAAAAAAAGCAACAACAACAAAAAAACCCTATCCATGTGGAAGATAATGCAATAAAATAGAAAATGGAAATAGTGATGCCTCTGTCCCTGCAATCAGTCCCTTCTGAGGCCACTTTGGCCTTCCACAGACATGGGCTGACAGAGACCTAATGAAGTCTGACAAGGGCAAATGCAAAGTCCTGCCGCTGGGATGGAGTAACCCATGCCAGCTGCACACAGGGCTACATCAGCAAAGTGACAGCCAGCAGATTGAGGAAAGTGATTATTTCCCTCTACAGCACTTGTGAGACTCAACTGCTGTCCATGGGTACTTCATGTATAAAGCACAGATTACAAGACATTTTGAGGTACTGAACTGCAGCCAGTATGAGTTAGAGCCTGATGAACATGATGGATAAGGAGGATTGAGAAATGAGGCTGGTTAGTCTCCAGAAGAGAAAGTTCATGGGCCATCTTACTTTAATGCCTCATGGGAAGCTGTCAAGAATAGAGAGAGCCTCCTCAACAATGCCAGTGACACATGAAAGGAGATTAACACAAACTGCAACAAGAGTAATCTGCTTAAACTAGCATTTAAGTTGAAATGAAAAAAAAAATGCCACAAAGGCTGTCAAATCTTCAGCTGGCTTCTCAGATAGATGTGTATGTTCATCTTTGGAAATACTAAAAACCTGGATGAGCAAATGCCTCAACTACCTGATCTCATCTGGCCATACACTAAATAGCAGCTGTACTAAACTGTCTCCACAGCTGCTGTCCATGAAACCAAATCCTCCTGAAAAATAAGTATCAGGAGTGATATAAGCAAATTTGATGGTATTCTATATCATGAAGATGACTGCATCACTGTGAGCTATTCTGTTAGATATATTACTCTAGAATTTTCCATCTGATGGGATTATTGTGAGGATATGTCAGATGACAGCAGAGGATCTGTCAGCAGACAATTTCACAGAATGACAGAATATTTGAAGCTGGGGGGACCTCTGAAGATCACCCAAGTCCAATCTTTGTCTCAAAACCAAACTCAATTACAGCATGTGGCTCAGGTACATGAGGTCATTGGATAGAGGTATTATCAAGAACACAAGACTTCTGGTGACCAGTTTAGCTTCCTGTTTTGCAAGTTTGGGTCTCACACAGTTGGTCAAGTTTGCATGGTACATATTCCTATCAGACCCACAGACATTCGAAGATGCCATATAAAAGCGTCACTGGAAAAATGGACCTACCTGTAAATCAGAAAAATGCTTACAACAGCCTTGATACATTTTTATTACCTTATTTTTTTCTATCATCAGCATCACTTACAAGAATGGTGCAGGGAATTTGCTATCATTCCTCAGCACAGCTGGAAAATTTAACTCAATTTTGCCTTACACCATCCCTTTCCAATGTACTCTGCATGCAGTTATTTGTCATAAACAAATAAATTAGCCTTAACTGTTATGAGCGAGCAGAATGCTTTCAATTAGAGGTAGCACCTTCAGACTCTGTTCACTCAGCAGCAGGAGGACAAGAAAATGTTTCTGTTATTGAACTCCTTGGTACTGTCTTGCTCGAGGATATTTATTTTAATAAACACAAGGTCGTTATGCTGGCATGAGGACACCACAGGTTCTCCCTAAGTGTTACTCTCTGATTACATGTTATCTATCTTGCTGTTGTATCTATAGCTCAATTCTGTCAGCACCAACTGAGCAGCTCCTGTTAAAATTAGAAAAAACCTCAAGGGAGGGCAGTCTCATAAACAGAGGACTCTAATTCTAGACAGTGAGCAGACAGCTCCATATGCAGGAACAGCTCCAGCTCCTTTGTGCTGCTTGCTCTATCAAGCACCTGTCACCTCACAGTAAGCTGCAAGAATTGCATCTATCTCTGCATACTAAGGACAAAGTTGTTGATGTCTTACTTATCTGTTTTATTTTGTATGCAGAATAGAATGTAGCAATGGAGGTGTTGATCATTAAGAAGCTTTTTTGAAAGTCAGAGATGTTTGGATATTATCCTGACTGACTCTAGAACAAACAATTGCATACTCTGACACTTCTCTGTTGTAGACTAATTATCCTGTCAGATCAGCTAATGTCACTCAGTTTTATGGATGTTTTAGTCCACTTCTGCTGCCTCAAAGCACCAATTTATCACAATGCAGAGCAGCAAAACCAGTATGATGAAAACTCACACATGGGCCTGAAAAATCTTTTTAAAACAGTGTGTCTCCAGTGAGAACAGTCTCGTTGTTACTACTTCTCTGTGACAAAGAATAGAGAAATAAATGCTCTTGGAAATATTTGAGAGATGTAGTACTGTTCTCTCCCTGTGGTGAAATGACCAAATAGTCTTATCTAACTTTGGAATGAAGAGGGAAGAGAATTAAAAATCTTTGAAGGTGGAGAGACAAAAAACCCGAACTCTCAAGCATTCACTTCCATTAACACATCACTTATCAGAGATTGAGTTTTTCCTGAATTATAATACAAAGACCACACTTGACCTTCTATCATCTTTTACATTGAAAAATACAAGGAAAACACCTTGTTGAAATTCTGCTGACCCAGCAGATACAGCAGTGACTGAGGGTTAAGTGAATGAAGGAGGGGAACAGAGGGAATTTCTTTCTTTGCTTGTTCTAACCCAAGGAAAGTTTGGAAAAGAAATTATTTCAAGCTAAAATTAAAAAAAAATAATAAAATTGCAGTATATGTCTCAATTCCTGAACTAATAGAAAAGTATGCTTTTTTGAGACTTCAACTATTAATTAGAATATTTTTTTCTAAAAATAGCACACATACAGCTTAGAAAGTTGCACTTATGACGTTGTGTTTGAAAATCACGTATACACTGTGTGTCCATTTCTCAGGCTCAGAGAATGGTAAAAATATTCTCAAAAGTTATAGTAATGTATAAGAGTAGAAATACTTCTGTGCTTCCTTAAAAAATGGATAAAAAATTGGCTGCTGCCAAGAGCAATTAATCTTCCTGCTAACTCTGCCATTTATAACAAAACCTGTAATTCAAGAAGCATTTTTAATTATCTTTCACTTTCAGGCTGTCAGCCACTATAGTGATACATTATATATTCTTTGTTAGCAATGATCTCTAGTATACTTGGTTTCTTAAACATTTTCTAGCACTTCAGTTCCCTAAAGATAAATAATTTGTTTGTGCTTTGGTGAAGACAAGCAACCACGTTCTCATTTTCAAATCCCATAATTTTTTCTACACTCACTCTTCCAAAAAAACCCCAAGGCCTTCTACACCTGGAAGATTTAATGACAATGGGCAATTCAGTCACAGAAAGCATTTCTCAGAGCTCTGTGTTCAAAAGGTGTTTATAAAATAAGTTTCAATGAGTTTGTTTCAATACTGAGTATGACCACTTAACTATGCTTGCAGTAATATTTTGCTGTCCCCAAAGCATCACCCAGAGCAAATGTAATTCTGTGTCATGTTTTCCATCAACTGTTACTTCCACCTGGTACATCTGGTACATTGATTTCACTCCCTTTCTAAACTTTAGGCACCCTAGGTAGAAATGGTCTTCTCAGTAACCCTGACCACACAAACTGTTCTACAGTGTTCATTTTTAAAATTTACTGTGTTGTGAATGCTCCTCTTTCTGATATTATTCATTATTAAACATCTCTTCTGGCTCAATACACATGGTAAAGCACAATTGCCTCAGCTTTCTGTGTCTTTTTGTTCCAATTTTGCATGCACTCCATCCCTACTACATATTACTATGCACATCCAGATCCATTCAATCCATGATTTCCTTGCAGTTCCCACAGGTGATTCAATAAAACAGATGCCAGAATTACATAATCATAACTATTATTGTTATTATTGTTTCTGCTGGTTATTATTATTATAGTAAAAATAAAGGGAAGGAAGCATTGATATAGAAGCTGAGTTTTAGTTGCAAACATCTCTTCCTTGGTTTGTTACACTTTACAACATACCTTCTGCTACACAGATGTTGAACCTGTCTGAAATCAAACATCCTTCTTGCAGACCTGCTGCTTGGCAGCTGAAATTTCCCCCAATGTATTTGTCCTTCAGCAAGTAAGTGTCCTGCTTTGAGTTCTGATTACTCTGTGGGGAGGGCAGTAGAAAATGGAAAATCCTTAAAGCAACTCTTAAAACTATTGGTGTATTACCAAAAAGTAAATAATAAACATAATTGGGATTATTAATTAGAAGAAAACATTAAACTGTTGGTATCTATTCAGGAAAACATTTTATATATTTTTTCAATTCATTAATAACTTATAAAAATTGGTTAATATTTGTAAAAGAGATAAAAAACTTCTTGCTTGATTTCAGACCACAAGATTCAAATGTGGAATTCAGACCTGACAATGCCATTGTTGCAGTGCATCTCTCTTTTGCCTGAAAATCTCCTACTCAAAAAGAAGTATTCCTCTTCTGTCCACTCTCCTATTGTACAGTAACACCCAGTCTTAACTAATGTCCATGCTTAGTCATTGATATCACGCCTTTGCTTTGAGCAGATTTGCCCCAGAGATTAATTTAACCAGATTTGGAAAATACTTTAAAATCATCTAACACAAGGTCTTGCATAAAGGGAGGAAGGGGGACACCTATTGTTTAATACAAGTTAGAGATTGAATAAAGAAATCCTCTGAGTAATCACATATTCCTGAATACTGCTGTGCGTTTTCATTTAATAGCTCCAAAACTAATTATTATGTAGCTACCTCAGTGTTTTGAAAAACATAACATGCAGTTATTTTGTGATTGCATGTTATTTTTTCCTATCAACCTTGTCACTTCAAGAGGCCTTAAAACATAATTAAAATATCAGAGATACTATGATTAAGCTGAAGAGAGGCTTGTGCTTTGAAAAATCATCATTCAGCTACACCATTTAACGACTCTTCAGAAAATTTTAGCTTAAAAGACCTTAAATAATATGTATTTAATCAAGCAGCAAAAAGAACTGTTCCCATTTCTTTTATAAGGTATGTCATTACATTCAGCCATCAAGAACAACCTCTTTTGGGCCTGCTCTGTTAGCAGCTGTAAATGGCAATTCAGTATGCTTTGGAAAAAAAAAAATAACCAACCAACCAAGCTGGACATTTTCTGCAAGTGGAGCAGCCAAGGACCAACCCATTCATAAAGACAAGGAAGCAAGACTCAAGCAAACTGTTCATCAGGCCATTCATTGCTCTCCCACAGAAAGGACTTGCAGAATTAATGCATAGAAAAAGAAGTAGCTCAAAATTAGGATTTTACTGAAAAGTCTAGATGATATATACATGCTCTCATAATAATAAGAGATTTATTTTGTGATTCTAAGCCATGCACTTTTTCTAAGTTTTATCTTCCAATGTGAAATGATAAAGTCTACACTAAAGTGGCAGAACAACTATGGTAATTTTCAATGACACTGGCCAGGATTTGAAAATAGTATGTCAAAACAAATGTGGCATGGAGCTGGAATTCCCTTCCCTTTTTCCCAGACACACAAATCTCCAGCAAAATCCACCCTAGGTTTCTCTACTGTAATCCAAAATCAAGTCAGAAAAACAAAAAATAAGGTGGTTTCAACCCAAAGTAGTATTTCTTCATTAACTATCAGCAGTGTTGAAAGGAATTACAGGACTGAACTACAGGCCATTGGAAAATACTAAATTAATTACTCATCTCAGCACTTCTCCATCAAGATGTGGTTGTCTAATTTTCAAGTTCAAATGTTTACTGGAGCATCTTTCCAAGCTATTGAATTTTTATAACCCTAAAATTCACTTGATAGGACAGAAAGGAGGTCTTCAAGCTTCATGTCAATAAAGACATCCCTATCATCTAATGTTTCATGGAATCATGGAATATCCTGAGTTGGAAGAGACTCACAAGGATCATCAAGTCCAACTCTTGGCCCTGCACAGGGCAGTCCCAAAAATCACACCCTGTGCCTGAGAAAATTGTCCAACTCTGTGAGGCTGGACACAGCACCATGTGACAACTTCCCTGAGGAACCAGTTGCAGTCCCCAGCCACCTCTATGGGAAGAATCTTTTCCTGATATCCAGCCTAAACCTTCCTGACAGAGCTTTGTGCCTCAGTCACTGGTAACCAGGGAGAAGAGATCTGCCCCTGCACTTCTCCTCATGAGGATGCTGCAGACCCCAATGAGGCCTCCCCTCAGTAACAATTATGTATAAATTATATTAGAGAGTCCCAACAAAAAAGCCCATTATAAGCATGGTCAGATTTCTAATATTTAAGAGAGTCTTACTAGCAAATTATATGTTGAATATCAACAATCTCAGCAAGAAAGAAGAAAGGCAACAATCCACTTTAAAGATCAGAGAAGAGTAATGGGAAAATACATATCTAATGGATTGCATTATGCATTTACATCCATAACTTTAGTCTGTTTTAAACCTACAAATAACCAGCATATTTTATTTAAAGCAGGACTTCTTTCAAAATTGCTTCACCTCTTAGAACCACATTATGGACATTCTCACATACAGTTTTAAATATCTGAAGTTTTCAATGGGAGAAGATAATCCTAAGAGTTAGTAACTCACAGCTGAATTGAGAAGATACTGTTAAATTACAGTAGAGAGAAAAGATAATCTCAATACTCAAGATTCAAGCTGCTTGTAGATTTAGAAAACAACAAATACTGTCACAAAAAATAATGGATTACAGAGTTTTAGATTTACTGTGTTCCTACCACAGCTGCTGGCTGTAAAAACTGTCTAGGGTCAAAATTAGAAACTGAGAACTTTCTGGATATCAGGTAGCCTATAATTATGGGCACATTCAACTCACAGTATTCAGCTTCTGAAGGCTAATTTTCTAGCTATCATTTTTTAAAAAATTATCTGTAATAGAAAGCAGAAGCACACAGCAATTAGATCCTTTAAAATATCTCAAATTATGGAAGGCTGCAGAATCAGTACAGGAATGTGAGAAAAGTCTATTAGCCAAACGTCTTCATTACTCCTACTGGGAACTGTAGATTGTTAATTTCTCTTAAAAATCCAGCAGCTATATAAATAACTAGCACACAACATTCTCATTTTGAAGATTGTGTCTGATTGGAGTCATGGAGAACTTCTGGTTAGCTTGCTCAAGGTATTTTTTCAGATCTGATGCTTGCTGAAATGAACATTAATGCACGAACCAAAGTTGCAATGTAGCAATATCTTTGGGTGGCCAAAACAGTAACTATCTGGGGGAGGAGGGAGGTTTTTGGTTTCAAGGTTTCTGCCAAATGCACAGACACATGAGTGGGGAGTTACAATTGCATGCTACAGAATCTATGTGTTTCACAAGTTGTTTTTCTGATTTCCCAATGCCCCATTTGATGCACCAGCATAACTTTTATCTTCTTAAAAGGATAAAGACTAGATCAAAATTTAGACGTGTTTTCTCTGTCCATAAGAATATTTCTATTTCCATGACATGACTGAGTTTTACTTGTCCTGCTTGTGACTGCTTTCACAAATGTGTAATTTATCTGCAATAGAGGAAAAACTACTACAGGTTTGTCTATTTCAAGCATTTAGAAGTTAAGTGAGACCTTAAAATGACATGAAAATAATTTGCTGAAACAAAGGGAGAGGTATGGTACAGGAACTTTTTGGTCAGCTTCACCTTCATTTTGTGAAAAAAAATTCCACACATATCTGAAAGTTAAATTGGTGGGAAATGACAAATCTACCACCCAAACTGAACTGACATTAGTCAGAAGTGGGATGATAGTGCTCATAACCTTCTTATCAGCCTTCTCTAACAGGAGCCAGATAATGAGCTCAAAGTTAGAATGCCATATAATAGTGGCAGAGGACACTTAAAGATACAAAGTCCAGTGTGGACATGTGAAATGACAAAGTAAAATCAGAAAGATATTATTCATGGAGACATTGACAGTCTTGAGCTGTAACTCTGTCAGGGACTGACCCTCACTATGTGAAATGTTACTGATGTTAACTAATAAGGCTACAAAAGGGTGGTGTGAGGAAACACCATTCTCACTTTACACCTGTAAAATGGAGAGCAACAGATGAGAGTCTGGCTATAGCAATATCAGCATGTATGCACTATAGAAATCAAAAAATTAATACATGCTCCTAAAGTTAATAGAGCTACCATGGACTGTTCTAGCAGTCTGCAGAAGAGGAAAGATCATACATTTGAAAGATGCCTTGTAAAAAGCGACCTTTTTCATTTGACTTATTTACAGGGTCTGAGGTAAAGAGAAAAGTAGAAATCTTCTGCAGTGAGAGGCATGAATCACTGCAAGGACAAGAGGACACCCACGGTGCTACAGACAACTTGAATGAAGGGAGCCCAGATGGCTTTGAAGTAAATACAAGTTCATTTCTGGCTACCCCAGCTTACTTATCAATAGCAAGGCATAGAGGAGTGAGCAAGCCTACTGCACATCCATCATTCACATTTCTACATTTCATTATAGACAGAAAATGCACTCACAGCATGTCAAGCTGAAATAGCTCTTGGCATGAGTCAGAGAAGAAAAACCGTAAAAGCTCAGCCAGGAGGAAATGCAAAATTGTTTAAAACTCGTGAAGTGTTTGTTTCTCCCAGTCTCTGGAAAAGAAAACTGCTTCATTTTGTAGAAAATCAACACAAAATTTCTTATTTCTTGATTATTGTTGAAAAGTATTATAGTGTTTTAGCTTCCAGTCCTCACTATTAGCCTTCTAGCTATTTCTAGGATATATCCTCTCTTTTTTCCTTTTATATCTTTATTTTTTTTTAGGATTATCATGGTTCACTTACACCAAAGGCATTAAGGCTGAGACTGTATTTTAAAAATAATGTTTAATATATTTACTGGGTTTAGTCATTCTTTACTATGTCTAGAGGCTGAAGCACATAAAGGCTTTGCCTACACTGCCTGCTAAATATGCTCTAATATCCTAAAATTCTGCTCCCCTAGCTGTTCTGAACACCAGTGAAGAATCTTGCTGCTCTTTTTCTGTCTGAACACTACTACCGCCTTCTGATGGAAGATCAGTAGTTTCTCTTTTTCACAGTAGTCTCTTTTCACAATCCAGATGGAAGTAAATTCAGTCACCTCCCCATTGCTGAAACCATGTTCTGTAGTTATCAGATGATTAAAAAAACCTTGATGCATTTATTTTATCCCTACTTAATAACTTCTTTTACTTCAATAAAAGCACATTCAAGCAATGGTATAAGGGAAAAGCAAAGCATCCAGTAGTTAATAACTATGAAGCATTTAATACATAGCATAAATCAAAAGTCAGAAAAAAAACACAGAATCAAGAAATTTATCCTTCTGAGGGTAATGAGAGAATACAAAAAAGTTGAAAAAGAAAACTTTCTGAGCAACACAACTATATCATGGACAGCAGTTCATACTTTCTCTAAAATTGCTGCTCACAGTAGGTGAGGTCTCACAGGCAACAACTCTAATTACTCACAAATACACCCACTGCTATAGGGATCAACAGGCCAGGTAAAATAATCACATTACTGATCCACTATTAAAAGGCATATAAACAAATATTTTAAAATATATACGTAATAATAATAATGATGAAGGATTAATAATAATAATAATAATCAAGTAATAGTAGACAGCCAACTGAACATGAGCCAGCAGTGTGTCCAAGTGGCTAAGCAGGCCAATGGCATCCTGGCCTGTGTCAGGAATAGTGTGGCCAGCAGGACCAGGGCAGTGCTTGAGTCCTAAGGAAACCTGCTGTGAGTGTGTGAGTGTAGGGTACAGCTGCAAAAGAGCCTGGGCCCCAGCTCAGGTGGGACAAGTGTGTCTGCAGAGATGTTACCTTAACAAAGACCTTATGACTCCCTACAAGTACCTGAAAGGAGGCTGTTGCAAGGTGGGGCTTGTTCTCTTCTCCCAGGTAACAAGCAGCAGGACAGGAGCAAATGGCCTCAAATTGGCTGAGAGACTAAGATTGGGTATTAGGAAAAAATTCTTCACTGAAAGGGTTATTAAGAATTAGGTAAGGCTTCCCAGGGAAGTGGTAGAACCACTGTCCTTGGAAGAGTGGACAAAATATGTAGATGTGGTGCTTAGGAACATGGTTTAGTAGAAGAGCTGGCAGTGTCAGGTTAATGGTTGGATGACATGGTTAATGGCTGATAGATGATCTTAGAGGTAATTTTCAACTTTAGTGATTCTATGAAATCTGATTTTAAAAAAATTTCCTCACTCAACATTTTTGTTGTTTATTTCATCCTATTGCCATATTTTATACATACCATGTGTAGTGACCTACATGCTTTCCTTAAGGCACCATCCTTGCTTTTAAGGCACATTAAATAATTTCAAGATCTCATCAATACAAGCATTTTTGATCCAATGCATTAAGCAACCACTGCTCTAAGTCAAACGCTCATTTCCACTACCTGTCAGGAAAATACCTTCACCTAGCCCTTCCCTATCCCTCCCATACATAAAGGAAGGGAGAATAAGCAACAATCCAGTGACTAGACTACTAGTAAAAATATGAATACAACACCATTAGGCTTATCTTAAACATTCCTCTCCATGGAAATCTGCATTAATCATTGTATATGTTAAAAATAAAATTTACCAAAAACCCCTCAAAACCACAAGGTCTCTAGCACCCTACATACAAAGTATTAGTCCAAAGTTCACAAGCTATGAAACATTCCAGCTCGTAGGTGTGTCCTACGACATATGTAAGCATTCTGCTTACATACAAAACCAGACAGTCAAGAAACAACAACCAAAAAAAAGTTTTTTCATCTTTCTCTGTTAGAAGAAGTGTGTGCCAGTCACGTGTCAGATGTTAGCCACTACTGCTAAAAGCATATGTAGATAGACTATGCAAATGAGGAGAGAATATTCTATCAGACTGAAAAAGTTTCGTTTCTGGCTTGGTCAACAAATCCCTAAACTCTAAACTGAATTCAGACAAAATAAAACCTTAGGAAATATATAAATAAATAAGTTTCTGGATGGTCTGGAATTTTACATTGAGGTTTTTTTTAGATAGCCCATGATCATACCATTTTTCACAAGCAGAATCTTGTACCCATGGTTAATGAACACACAACCATTTCCTATATTGTAACAGAACTATTAATCTTCTTCATCCTTTCCTTAAAGGAAAAGAAGGTTTTAGTATTTTATCTTAACATTGATACTTTGATTTCTTAATACACTGTTTGTTACTGCTAAGTTCTTATAAGAATTTTCTTCCCATTCCAGGTTAGAGGACAGAAGACAATAGTCACACGACCAGAAAGAAAACAGATCTCCTGCATATTTGCTTGTTTTGCACACACAGAATCAATCAAGTGAGAAAACTACATCTCTGAAGATTGTAAACCAAAGGAAGAAACAGCATGATTTACACATACAAAGACAGCTCTGCAAAAATATTTTCCTTTCACAAGGGCTTGATCCCAAGCTCAGTAAAACTGAAAGTGCAGTCAAAACTGTTCTGGAGGGATTAAGGTTTCTGACTGGTACTTGTAGTCACAAGAAGACAACCTAGAAGAGGAAGAATAAATTAGGAAGGTCAAGTAAAACTGAGGCAAATATTAATCCCTAATATATCCTTTGTTTTGAACTATCAAATAGTCATTATTATTTGAACTGTATGCACTAACTTCTTTTGAAATTATCAAAACAAAATTCTTTAAGAAACAAAAAAAATCAGTTTTTCATCTTGAATTGGAAATGAAAGAAAACAATGCTGATTTGTTGGGATTGCCCATAAGAAAAATAACTCAAGATTGTTTGTAATATCAAAGTGTTGTTTGAGGCAAAATATATTCCACCCTGAGAAACCTAAGAAAATTCTGATTTGAGCATATATGAACATAAAATGTGGGTGTTTCACTATTTTTGTGATAATAAACTAATAAAACCTTTGCAGTCTCAGTGCTGGTCATTATCCAAAGAATTTAAGATCACAATCTGATCACTAAGAAATGTTATCAACTGCAGTGCAAGATTGATTACTTTTTTAGACATGTTGTTTATATATTATTGGCATACATAGCTCAATATTTTCATATTTCAAAGTCCTAGTCTTTTACGCATATAGGTGTTCATTGACAAAGCTCTTTTTTATCAGAAACTTAAATCCTGGATTTTCAGGAGAACAGAAGAGCATATTAATGTTGCCTAATACTAGATAAAGAAGTTGGGAGACTTGTCTCCATTGGGGCCCTACATAATCCACAGTGAGCAAAAGAATTCTTCTGAGAACTCAGACCTCTCCACCAAACTTCTGCTCATAGTCACCTGATTAAAGATCTTCTTTGTCCTCTTTAGATATCAAAGACTTGTTAGAGATTATACCAGCATACCTTTAAGAAATTAACATTCTCACCTAAAACTAAGAAGTACAAATATTCTTTCTTTCCTAACAGTTTAAACAATGTTCAAATTGGTACTTGTGAAAGAAAAAGCGGTACAAGAATTGGCGGCCGAGACCCAAACATGAGAATTCGAGTTATGAAACTCTCATCTAGTAAAAAAGTATCAGGAGTTCACTGCCAAGGCAAATTTTTAAATTGGTCGTTGATTAGCTAGCACATGGAAAGCTACTAGTTTGAATTCTTTGAACATGATTTCAGACATACCAAAATAACTCCTTTTGGTTTGTTTCTCCATCTGAAAATGGACATCTTCAGGTTTAGGTTATATCTGTCACTACAACATACATATGAAGGGACAGAAGTACACCCAAGTGGAATTCATACTAATTGCTTCATAATCATACAGCACCTTCAGGCCATGAAGTGTGTATTAAGTATTGCAAGCTCCTGCCTCCTCTCCAAAGAAAGTTACTAGTGCTTGCAAAAGCAAAAATGACTCTATGTAATTAAACAAGCAAGACCCCTGCCAACTCTGCAGCGTGCAAGCCTGTACCCCAGTCAGAAGCCAGAACACTCAGGACCAATCCTGCTGAGCTGTCCTCATTACAACAGGGCAAACAAAGATGTTTTCTTTATGTTCTCTCAATAATTACATTTGATCTGCCTCACTGAGGATCTCCTGCTAGCAATGAAAAGCATGAAGTGTTTCAATGGGTCAGTCTCTAGCTGTTTTATTTTCATTTCAAACATAGCAGACACTTCCTATTTATAATTTCCAAGGCAATAACCAGTGTACTTTCCCATCTTAAACCTTTCCAGTGACAATGAGCCAATTACATCAACTGCAACCTCAGCTAGCAATTTATCCTAATTTGCCAATGAGCACAAAGTAAAATGGGCTTTTTCTAAAACTTCAGATGTTCGGTGACCAGAGGCACTTTGAAGGTTCATCAAACTTACTTCAATGATTTATATTTTTTTTCCTTCTTGCTCAATTTTCAATATACTTTTGCTTCAGAAACTGGTTGATTGAAAATATTAAAGTGTATCTCTTAACAAAGATGCAAAAATAAATCCATAACATGGACTTATATGGACTTAAAACAGCATACATACCAAGCACTGTGACCAGTCACTTGCTATGAAAAATCAGAATAAATTGTCACTGAATGAGCAATACTTTTAAGTACAAAACATATCTAAGCAATATTTCATACAGTAAAAGCAGGTAAAAATAAATAATCCATCTTAAATTCACACAGAGGTTCTGGATTGGAGAAATGTAACACAAGTTTGTCAAGACTTGGAATTTGTTGCACATACTACTTCTGATATAGTTATGCAACTCGGCAATGAAATAAACCACAAATACTGTAAAATAAACTCCATAAATTAGCACAGAAACCTACTTCTGAAACTAAAAGCTTTTGCTCCAATTAATTACATTTGAATTCCACAGAGAAGGAGGGTATTGACATTTCAAAACAAGGCATTTTTAGTAAAAAAACCCAAAAAACCAGGGAGAAAATTTCTAAATTGCATTGCTTGGTATTGCATAAAAACATATAATACAGTTAATGAAGACTGTAATGTCCTGATCTCCTTCAAAATAAATTAATGAAAGAGAAATTTGAGGAAATTATGTAAAAAAAAGACATTAACAGAATTTTAATTTTTTACACTCCAAATTTTAGACCATACAACAATAATCACTGCTGCTGTTGCACAAATGGGAAGGCAAAATAATTCCCAGTACATCACATCAATTATTTGAAACTGTAGATTTTAAGTGAAAATAGATAAATCTCACATTTCAATATTCTTTCTGAGCTCCCTACCAACAGTCTGTTGAGTCTTCCCAGCAGGGATCTCTAGCTGAAGAGGGGGAAGTTATTGCATGATAAAACATAAAACTTGAGGCCAGAAGACAGCAAGCAGGATTTTCCAAAGCGGATTCAAAGAGGAGACAAACTGATTAGGGATGTCATTTCATTGCTTCCTGTAAGAATTAGTGAAGACTCATAGAGCTTATTTAAACTCTATCTAAACAATTATTTCATAGCCTTTTAGTAGACCTTCCAGCTTAATATGACCCAGCCTACTTGAATCCTTGCCTGTTCAATGTCTTCCCTAGACAGTTCCAGGAACTGAGCCTTAGCTTAGATTCCAGTGATCATATTTCAGCAATGGGATGAGCATCCCTGAGTGCATGCACAGTCCAAGAGCACTGTCATAAATGAAACTTTCCCTACCAGCATCAATCTTTTAAGGCTCATCTTGTACACTTACAGCCAGTGAAGGCTGGCTTTGAGAAGCAATAAGGCAATACATCTTCTCAGAGCAAATGTTGCCTAAGCAGTTATGCACAGAATAATACCTTTGTTCCTCCACCACAGGCAGAAACAGATTGCAAGGCATGGTAAAAACATCTCTACCCACCAAGCCTTTGGCATCATGTCAGCAAAGTTACCACCACCACAAGCGTGTGTTTGACCTTGAGAAAAGCTTAATGTTAACTGGTACTAAAGGGATTAGTAAATGAACAACTTTTTCAACACAGTTTTCAATTACTTTGATGAGCAATTAAAATGTTAATTAAAAAACAATCTGAAACTCAGTACTCAGAAGGTTATGAAATAATAAGCTCTTGTACACTTGCTGCATTGGAAGCACTAAGAAGGTCACAATGCAGCTGGAGCAGGGAGGTGTAAAAGAGAGTGACTGTATTATGCTTGGAGCTGTTTATTTAAAGACAAAAAAGGTACCTTAAATACAGCTGGCAATGTGTTTTCTGAGTTAGACCAAAGATTCATACAAACACTAACTTGGCGAATAGCGGCTTCATAATTAACTGCACTCTGCTGTCACCTCAAGAAGTTCAGAGCTCATCAGTTAAGTTCTGAAATAATAATCAACTCCTAAAATAAAAATGAGATTTTTTAATGGCTAAAATTTGGGTTTACTTTCTTTCAGTTATCAACTCGTGTCTGCCATCAAGGGAATTAGAAATTGGCTTCTATTTGAACTTCCTGCTGTGCTTCTCATGCAACTGTAGAAATGTAGAACTTTGTATCTGAAGAAACCCCCTAAATACCCCCTAATTTTGTGAGTAACAAAAAAAAAAATATTTTGAAAGCTAGCAGTACTGCCTCCTTCACTATGCAGCAGTTAAGACCTGTTCAGGAGGGTGTAGTGGCTCACCTGTTCCTCCAAAACTACCATCTTATCTTGGGCATTTACCAAGTCGTGTTTATATTTGCCAGCAAAAAACCACAACCAACAGGAGAAAAAAAAAATCCAAAACCCACCCAAACCAACCAACAAACCTCAAAGTTTTGTTGATATTGTTGTTGCTTGTTTTTTAATGCTGTCTAATTGCCTTTAATGCAAGGTAGGAAACCATCCTCCAGCCACTTTGTCACTATGCATTGATCTATCATGGATGCTCCAATAAGCTGATTTCCCCTTACACAGTCTCAATGACACAAAGTGCATTCTCATTAAAATTGAAATAAAGCAGTACGGTAACCTCAGCCTTCTATAGCATCTTCAAAAAGTCACTATGATTCATTAAAAGCAAACAAAAACGTTTCTTAGAAAACAGGCTCTTGCCATCTATTTATTCAATAGCTGTTGTGTCATGTGATTGTTATCTAATATTTGAGGTTAAGGATGGAGATATTTTGCATTCTTGGAAACAAATGTAGTGGGTCTCCTATGAAACAGAATTTTTTTTTTTTTCTATCCTATAAAATCATACTTACAGAAATATGCAGAATAAATTGCCTATGTCTTACATATCAGTTTATGCATCAGGATTTAAAAAGAAATAAAATAGTAGAGAAAATACTATTGGGGGTCAAAAAGCAGAAGGCACAATAAAAATATTTGTAGCACAAAATATAATTCAGACTTTATCTCACAAGTTAAATTTTTGTTCTGGTGATATAGCTTCTGAAACTGCAGTGGACTGCATGGTTACATAGATCCAGCCACAAGGCCAGAAAAATAATTTCATAAGTAGTTTCACTGAAAAAAGCCATATACTAAATTGTAAAACCAGTTTAATTTAACCCCACTGCCTACAGCATGGTAGTAAAAAAAAAAAAAAAAATTCTTTATCTTACAGACTGAAAACCATAATAGGTTATTATTGAAAAGTTTCTTTTTTTTTTTTTTTTTTGTTAATAACATTAATCTTCAAAATAATCTGAAAATTAAAATTTAAATCTTTGAATTCCACCTTCCACTTCAATAAGTTACTAATATGCTTTCAGATTAATAAGTCTCCAGGGCTGTACTTGACAGCTATTAAGAGACTCCAGTAATGCTGCTGGAAAGAAATAAAACAATTCTCTTCATTGAAATCTGCCAGGTGAAACTTGATCTGCTACCTGTAATTAACATGAGTGGATTTTGTCCAAGACCTTGTAAAGATTAACACTTCCAATTATGATATAGATCAAATTAACACTTTAAAGAAACATTACTATAACCATATCATTAATTTTATTTGGATACACCTTCTGAAAAAGGTCTACTTTTCAATATTATTAAAAGTATTTTACTAAATACTGACATGTTCAAATGAGTGGTATCAGCAAAAGGGAAAGCATGGCTGCAATGATTTTTATGGGAAAAAAAAAGCCCTAAGGTGTTAGCTTTTCCTTTATTTCATTATAAATCTCCTTAAGTCTGCTAATCCAACTTCATTCTCCAGCATTATTTATGTTTTGCATGTGAATTTCCCAGCAGTTTCTGGCAGTTCCAGATATTTTACTTATCAGAGTGTCAGAGGATTCTCACATTTTTTCTATGCCACAAAATCCTTGTAATGCCACCTAAATAGTATTGTGGTACATGCTAGAAAGATCACATTTCTTAGCTGACAAAGTGGATATAGTCTTACCTTAATGCAAGAAAATCAAATATAAAATATTATATTATTAGCATATTTAAGGAAAGTTGGTGGTTTCACCAACTTTGACTGAGTGTGACTTCCTAATACTAGTGCAAATAAAAGAGCATAGAAGAAAGTCATTGAAGGGGCTGACCAGCATTCATAATACAAATACATAATACAAATACATAAATACATCATACATAAATACATAATACAAATTTTTAATTTATGTTTTCATTAGATATATTAATGAGTCAGAGCCCTGAAGATAAACAGGTGAGTGCAGCATCTCCCCTTTCCCACAAGGAAAATCTTAGAGAAATGGCGTTCTTAGGACTGGAGAACAGCATCTTCCAGGACCTAAAGCAGGTCCACGAGAAGGCTGCAGGGGTCTTTTTGCAAGGGTTTGTAGTGACAGGACAAGGAAGAATGGCTTTAAAATGAAAGAGGTTAAGATATTAGGAAAGAATTCTTTACTGTAAGGGTGGTGAAGCAACTGGAACAAATTACCCAGCGAAGATGTGGATGCCCCATCCCTGGCCAGGTTCAAGGCCAGGTTGGAAGGGGCCCTGACCAACCTGCTCTAGTGGAAGTGGGTTGGGAACTGGATGATGTTCAAGGGCCCTTCCTAGCCAAATCATTCTATTTCTATCACATTTTTCAAGACAGCAATCATTTGTGGCACTGAGGAAGAACACTGAATATAAACTACTGGACAGTACTAAGAACTGAGCCAATTACACTGCTCCATATAAGTTAAGCTAAACATGGAACAGTACCAAAAGCTTTCAAATACCAAACCTTTCATGAAAACCCAGCAAATTAACAGTTTTTGTTTCTACAAAGTCAAGTGCAGTTTCTGCCTAAATACAGCTATTTTGTTAACTGTAGTTTATTTAGGTTTCCATTAAATAGAAAAACACTATTTCTTTTCTATTTCTCTTAAGATCCACAGTTGGTTTAAGGGTGCTGCGAATGTGTTCACCTTTTCTCTACTTTTGTACTTACATGGAATTAGTTGTCCCTTTCAATTATCATCCCAATATCATATAAAACTGTTAATAATTAGATTCTTACAAAGTGCATCTCTCAACCCAGGCCCACAGTTTCAAGCAGATGTACTTCATATGAAACAGGACAAGAATAATTCATGCAAGGTGAGAGGAACAATCACAACACAAATAGAAAGTGTAGTTATGGAAGCCATAAATCTGACAGAACTGAAAGCTTTTCAGAACAGACTATATAAACAGCAGATATGAGAGAAGAGGAACACACAAGGGCTTCTTCCCCTTTCAAAATGTTAAACTGAGTAACTGTTTACTCTTAGAGGTGGACTTAAATTGATTTTTCTTGATTAGTAGCAGTTTGCTACTAATATCTTTTTAGTTGCTTTATGTTACATTTCTGATACAGTTGCTATTTCATCTTGATTTTATATATAGACCACAATTCATCCTGCAAACCATATCTATATAGTCTATATGGCTGAAATTCAGAGATCCAATGCTCAGGTTTGAAGCCTACAGTTGTCATGGGAATTAATGTTATATTATGTTCATTATGTACATTAATATTACATAAGGTTCTTTTATTTTTCTTTTTTTCCTCTACTATTAATATCCCAAAGGTTCTGCTAAGACACCCTGAACACAAAATGACAGTTTGGTTTGGGTCCTTTGAATAAAAAAGTAGGAGTCACAGCAGAGAAGTTATGACCCATTTACCTCCAGAGAAGAGATGAGAAGAGGAAAAACTAGTTGGAGATGGAAAAAACTAAAAAAGGAAACATGACAGTATGGTTTCAGTAATTCACCTTTCCTGCTTCCTTTTCACTATAGAAAAATAACTTTGGCCAATAAAATACAATATCTGCAGGGGCAGATTTACTTTCCTGCTCTATTTACTTCATCTGATTGCTGTTCTCATTCAAAATTACTGCATTCTGGGAATACATAACTTGTGACTCCTTTCCTTCATGTGCCATTTAATTTGTGTTCCTTTGGTTTTCTCCCCTCCCTAAGAAATTTCTTTTTCTTTCCTTCCTAACATTCTCCTCAATATCCTTCTGTTTCATCTGCTGATATTTTTATATTGGATTCTGTGAGCCAGACTGTAGTTTTACAGCCAAAATATTTCAGTTAACAGTATAAAAGACAGATGGCAGAATTTGCAGTGTTTTAGTAGTGATGGTCTTTTACTAGCAGTAAAAGGAAAAAAAAAATGTACAAGGAGAAAACAAAAAGCTGCTGAAACTTTTTCCCACAAACTTTTGGAAATATATGTGGAATCACTGGGAAATCCTGGAAAGTGTTTGGAAACTCCTTTGTTGAAAAACTCAAAGATGCAGAGAGAGTACTCAAAGTTGCACATTCATGAAAGGAAGGCAACAGACCTCCTTTAAGCAAGGGGGTAAAACCCACCTCCATTACAGCCATTGGCAGCACCTCCAGAACCCACTCCTTCTTTTCTCCAAGAGAAGGTCCCTCTAAGAAGTTGTTCTTTGTTTACAACTTGAAGGCTATTCCTGCACATTTTACTACTTTACTACCATTTGTGATTAAGCAGATAAGGAAGGGATATAAAATTTAGCTGTACTTTGTAGGACATAAATAAAAAGGTGCAATGCTCAAGGGCAGAAAACTTGAAAGTTAACCTTCTACCCAAAGTGTTTGCAGGGACTACAGCTTGTAGAGCCTGACAAACTGGGTTTTTTACAATTTCATCCTCCCAAATTCTCCTTTTCTCAAGAAAGTATGAAGACCAAAAAAAATGAGGATAAGAACCAAATGGTGTCACCATAAGGAGAGTAGGTGGGAATATTAAAATGGAGACATTTATTTTATAATGTGTATTTCCCCACTGCACCTCCCAGATTCACACATCTTTTCATTCTAATACTTCAGTGCAGTCACCCACTTAATTTATTGCTGTTTTTCGATGCATAATGAAGCCTCCAGTTTGCAAATGGAGAACACAATTGTACCAGAAATTGCATGCTGACCCAAAATTTAGTGTGAATCTGCACATAACAAATAGTAAACTTTGCTACTGCCTCTTTTGGAGCTTTCCAAGCCTTAAAAAGAAGAAAAAATAAAAAAAAAAAAAATCAATCTTGTGCTAATTTGGCATGGATTGGTAATCTTCAGTGAGCTTGACACAATTACTTGCAAACTGCATGTACTGGGGTTTGAACCTTTTGCATTGCAATGAACTTCTACCACCTGAGTCCTCACTACAGAGACATTGGAAGTCACAGCACAGCAGTTCCAATAAAAACACACACACACACACATCCTGAAAGAGTAAATGGAAGGATTAGCACTGATTTTTCTGTTTGATCCAGTAGTGTTCTTCACCCACCCTTCCCAGGACTGAGCAACACACCAACATCCGTCCAAAGACGTGAGAGGGTTCACAGTTCCTTTTGTGAATTAGCACATGGCTCCAGATCTAATGGGGGGGAAGGAGCCCCCTCCCTCACTCTGCATTTTGGTAGAAAAGTGGAATCTCACTTCCAGCTAATCCCAGATTCCCACTTACAACACAGAACATCTCAAGAGCAGAAGATCCTAGCACATCTCTGCACATGGCTTCCTCTGCACAAGCCAAAGGTCTGTACAACTCTCCAGAGAATATCATTATGCACAAACTCCTCTTGTTATCAGAAATATTCTCTCTAAATTAGACCTATTTTAATTTTAACAATAGCCTTCTGCTATTCAATCACATTTTCCAATTTCAATTAACATCTGAAAATCTTCTCTATTCACATTCCAGAGGTTTAAAATGGCTTAATATCCCATTAGCTTTAGCACACATAAATTTAACATTAAAATAAAAAGAAAAAAAAAATTAGATTGCTAGGATTTTTGAAAAGGAGACAAAAGTGCAAGACTGCTTCAAATGCAAATGAAATCTCACTAAGACATTCACCTTTAACATTACTATCTATCAAAATAATAGGAATATGGATGAAAGATGCAGATCAAAGCAACCTTTCAAAATTGTCGATTAACATGGCTATTGCAGGACATCATTTTTTATGGTTCTTTGGGCTGTCTATAAATTATGTAGTTACTACTTGCATAGTGGTAATTTTATTTAGATCTCATTTCCCTAGTTTGCCTCTGAATGTCATGAGTATTTGTTCCTTTAATTTTTTGTTCAATTACTGGTTTTGTTTTTTTTTCTCAAAAGCATCTGATGATGCAATACTGATCTCTATTTCTTATCTTTCCTCCACAGCAGAAAAGGAATAATTTATCATCCTGCCTTTAACCTAATGTTTCTCAAATCACCAAAAAGTTTTTCTGCTGTAAGTTAGTTTTCCAGGAGGACTGAAGAAGTGGTGCTCTCCGTTATGCACCTTAATGCCAGTAGAAGAAAAAAAATCTCTTCCCATTTTGAATCCAAAAGATATTCTACCAGATCTTGCATTCATCATATTACAGATAAAGTAAAAGTTAGAAGATTTAGCAAACAAGGACCTGGTAAGTCTAACCCTCACTTTCTTTACAAATATATAGTAAATGATAGCATCAAGGAAAAGAAAATGTAAGACAGGGAAGGTAGAATAAAAGATCAAACACAGCATTTTACACAGATATTCTTGGTATGATTTAGCAGCATTGCAGAGACTAGTGCAAATCCGCTAGACATAAAATTCAAACTCAGATATTGAAGTAAATCTCCATAGTCTAAAACATGAGTTCTTGTCAATGTGTAGGACTCCCTTGGTGGAAGGGCTGCCCTGCACACACTTCTCCCAGTCATAAGTCCTTCAACTCTTCAGGAGTGATCTTTCCTACCACTTATCTATTTGTCTGCCACTGTTGAACCGTGCACCTCCAGGTTTTTTATATTTGCATTTAAATTGGATAACTTAAAGAATTTTATGCTTGCTAATAAAAATAAGTGAAAAATGCCAGAAATCAGAATAAGAGTTAACTCTGTATCATCATTCTCTAAATTAAAAATTCATTATTCTAAATATTAAAAATTTTCAGTCATCTATGATAAAATAATAACATATTATGAACAAACCAGCTATACCCCAAGCAGTGAATAACAAATAACTGAAGCAAATAAATTGCTCATTTTCAATGGTTCATTTCATGCCATTAGTTGTTGGAAATCATTTGCTAAAAATAGATTATATTTATGAATGACTATCACAATCACAGAAACAGGGATGTATTAAAAGGTAAGGAGAGGAAGAGACTGCATTTGCAATTAATAGCACTGATAATTAATACTTCAACTAGTCTGATCTGTCATGCATTTTATTCCAAGTGACCAGACTTGCTGAGTCTGAAATTATCTGAAATTATGATTTCATGCCTTACAGTACAGAATGAAAACAGATCAGAGAGCAGCAGCAGCAGCTTTTACAGGGCATGTAAAAGGTCCTAGTGTTTGCAACCATGGAATAATATGAAAGGTGTGCTGAGGTGACAGATGGGTCTGAGCCCTGACTTCTTCATTCCTTTGCTCATACACCAAGCACAGCTAAAGAAAAGTGTTGTTGATCTAAACCTGATGTTATTGCTACGTGTTGTTTTCTTGATGCCTATTAGCAAACCAGCTGCACACTGGATATAAAAAACTCCTTCTGGAAAAGCATCAGTTTTTTGGTCAGTACTCTTCAGTTTCTAAATAGGCAGATCTCAGCAGATACCTGATGAAACTTCTGACCTTCCCTCCTGTCCTGCTTTCAAAGTGCTGAGCACTTCAAAAGACATTTTCTCTTGGTGTGATGGAGATACCAAAAGCATGATGCTAAAAACAGTAAAAAAAACAATAAAATAGGGAATAAAAATAGAGGGTTTTAAATATTTGCATAACCATAAACTAGAATAAAATACTTATAGATTTGAGGCAAAATTTTATGAGTAAAACATAGTAATTTTTTAGACATGGTCATTTGTTCAAAAAGTTCCCAAATCCAAGATATTAAATGTTATTGTGTGCAAATGTGAAGTGCTAAAGAACATACAAAGGACATATGCTAAAGAGAAACTAATTTTCTCTTTCTCTGGACTGCAGAAAAAGAAGTCAATTGATATTTTATTTATTCTACTGTACCATAAGAGAAAACAGTAAGATTTGTCATATTGTTTTATCCCAAGTGCTTCATCTGAGTTCAGGCAGTAGCCAAGAGTTGGCCTCATCAGAATATAAGTCATGAGCAGTCATGTCCTGTCTCCCAAACTCTAGGTATTAATACCTATATATGTGAAGACATTAAAGATTTAATTGATTAGGGGATAAAATAACTAAGAGAAGGGTAAATCTTGGATTCAAACAGTGATCCAAGTTATCTGTTTTCTAATAACTTCTTTCTTTTAGTTTATATTTCTATTTATCTTGATTTGCTACCAGATACTAAATTGATACCTTTAGGGACTTTTTGCTGTATAACCTCACAAATATTTCTTCTGACTACTAAAAGTCATCTCAGCTTTCGTCAAATACACATATAACATCAAAATTTACATTTTTCATGTGGAAAATTTATCTGTTACCTACACCAAATTTCATTTGCCACTTTATTATGCAGATACCAAATTGTGTAAGATCCTTCTACAGTTCTTCAATTTAACTTTATGTTTACAGCCAACAAGAAGCTTTCTTACTCTAGCCAGATGTACATTTTTCCATATGCTAGGTAGCCCCTGTCCCAGCACAAATATCTTTCAGTTCCACTGGTCTTAGGGACCTGATCATTTGTTCCTTCCCTGTGTTTCCCATGTTTAAATCACAGATTCACTTGTTCAAGGACTTCCCTTCTTATGCCCCTGCTTTGTACAGAGGGATTCACTTTACACAAGTTATGCTGCCCTTTCCTCCATGTATTTATCCACAAGGTCTTTTGCTTTTTGTACAGATTTTAGTAATTTGCCAGTTGTCCAAGTCTTTCCAAAGCTCTCTTTAGAACTTATATTTTGCACCTTGCAGCCTTGAAGTATCTGAGCAGCAGGAAGCAGAAGGACACAAACCACATTTATTTGTTATGTGTAGTGTAGTTTTACTAATTCAACTTCACCTTCTTTCTGAATTCTTTTCTGGTCCTGGCCTATTCATTTCATCTCCTGGTTGCACAGCCTCTTCTGCTGACAATGCTTGGTCTTTGAAATGACTTTGATAGTCCTCAAAAGCTGTCATTAATGTGGGCAAACAAAGCAAGGAAACACTGCCTGTCCTCTGTAATCCCATTTTTAGATTGTTTTATCATAAGCACTTTAAACTGATCACATCATGCCCTGAAATATGAACAAAAGCTTCTCCACAGGGACAGAGTATCAGTAATTGGTGCTTCTCTTTTCAGATTCACATGCCAAAATTCTTCAATTATGTTTTGTACAGACTATACAGTTGCTAATGAAGCCAGAAAGATCCAAAAGGACACTCATTCTCAGCAAATTTGTAGGGAGAGGACAAAAAAAAAAAAAAAAAAAGAAGAAAAGAAAAAAACCACCACCAACAAAATCAATCTGTACTTCTTCCACAATATTTTAACTACTTATTTTAATATTCAGTATAATAATTTAGTTTTCATATACTTTAGTTCTAACATTCCATATATTTGCAAATGTGTGACTCAGTCTTAGACATGCATTCTTCAGAACTGAAAAAAAACCCAGTCTAATAAAAGAGAGGCCTCAGACATCCAAGACAATATTTCATTGGTCTGGATAGTTTTCTGGATAACTGTTGCAACTCTGTTTTGATCTATGGGAAATTCAGGCACAAAATATAAAACTGTTCTTCTGGAATTCAAATTCCTTTGAGGTAGATGCAAAAGGGTGTTCTGAGATGCATTGAACAGCCTGCTTCAAAGGACTGACAAAAGCTCACATTCATAATTATCCCCACCCATTCCTTTACATTAGCAGAACTAGTAAAATAGTTTTGCAGATATGAAAAGCCAAGAATTTACATGGACAAAATCACTCACAGTAAGGCAGTTCCCTGTTACTACTCCACTGCTCTCAGGTCTGTTGGATGTCAGCTGCTTAATCCACATTTTATCTCATCTCCTTCCCCTCCTGATTTTCTGTTATCTCTTGAAATTCAAAGTACAGTGCAGAATAAATGTAATCTTACATGCTATTATCCTATCTCTAGCATGCAAAAGAAGACATTTTAGCAAATATTAGTAGGCCTTGCAGTGTTCCATTCCCTCCTACTAGAGGTAGAATAAATACTTCATGTTAATCCTTAATTTAATAGAAGCTGTTTGAATGGTTTATGGCCTTGGAGCCAGGACATATATCTCACATTGAAAATAAAATGCTGACCCAAGAGAGAAGACAACAAATTTCACATTGTGGGAAAGGAGGAAATCGAGGAAAAGAAAGGGATATAATTTAACAAGCTAGATGACTAAATCCATCCCTAAAATAGCTCTACTGAAAGCAAAGGGGCTATTTCCAGCAAGGATGAATTCATGCCAGAAATATCAGTTATTGGATTGCATTAGCAAACAGCTTTACAGCAACAAAAATTCTTTGGATTCATAGCAGTGAACAGAAATGAAGTAAATGTCTTTCAAGGCCACTGCCTCAGCCTTCTGTGATGAACTTGGGATATATTATGCCTACAGTGTTCCTGCTGGAGTCACTCTCATCACTTTTATGGGTAAATAAAGCAAGAGAAAGGACAAAGTGTCCTATCAAGAAATAAGTTTATAGAATTAAAAAAGATGTGGGAAAAACTGAGAACTCCTAGCTAGAAAATCCAAGATACAGCAGATCAGTTGAAAACTCAGATAAACACATTGCCCTTCTTCCCAGTTACACCAGGGTGTGGTGAGAAACAGACACGTTGCCACATTTAAGGAATAATAAAGTGTTCCAAAAAAATCACAAAAACTATGTTATGTAACTCCTCACTCCAATGTCCCAGTAAGTCCAACAGTATCACCTCTATGAACATATGAAATTCAACTACGTGCTAGGAATTTATCTCCAATAAATCCCCTACTAAAACCACATTGACAAGTATGATTCATCATTACCATTTTTAAGGATCTAAAAGCATTTCTTGCGCAGAACAAAGATGAATAGATGGTCTAAACTGACAGCCTTCAAAGCATATAGACATTAGACAGTGATTTGAGTGGAATAAAATCTCAGAGAAATATTTACATGCAGGAACAGTAACTCAATAGCCACCAACTTCTACATAAAGCCAAATCATAAGATCTAATCATTTTGGAAATCAGCTCTTCAATTAATAGCCAGAGATCAAAATAGATAACTACTCTGATAAAAATCTAAAAACACAAATTAAAGAGACTTCCGGTCACTAAAAGATAAAGCCCTAAAAGACAGAAGATAATTACTTCTAATAACACAATTAGCTAGAAGTAGCAGGTAGGAAGAAGTCCTAAGTAGCATTGAAAATATTACACTTTCATTTAGTTTTGAAAGTTATATGCCCTTTTTGACTGTACTACATAAAATACTTTGAAAACAAGACAATTAGCATTTTAAATATTTGCTGTTTCCTAGACCTTCACTCATATCCATGACCTTATGCTGCATAATCTGTGCACAGTTTGTAAACCTACTGTGAAATATACTACCAATATACATATACAATATAAATTATAACAGCTGCTCACTGTATTGACAAAATGATGGTATTGAGCATAAAGTGGCTTTACCTGCAATTCAGTGCACAACTATCATTCTCCAGTGCATGCCACTTTTTTTTGTTCCATGATTCTTAGAAGAAATACTTGCAAATCCATGCATCCTGCTACAACTCTCTGTTCTTTTACTGAAACCTCTGGAAAGTATCTCTTAGAATTCTAATGTTAAATTGGGTCAACACCAACATTTTCACACAAGGTAACACTTGTACACGGGAAAACAAGGGCATACAATGCCCTTTCAATTTACACAACCCTATAGTGCCCTTAAGGCATCTAAAGCACAGAAATGCAGCTGTAGGGTTTTATTCCAAAACCAGCTTTCCAACTGTATACTTGCACACTTTATATCATATGCAGTCAGTAGTCTGCTCCTTTGAACCTGGCTGGGTTGCATGTTGTGGCCCAATGAACAGCTCAAGGACAGGCCTGAGGACAAACTCAGGAAAGTAACTGGACTGTACCCTCCAGATGAGTCTTCTCACCAAACCTCAGCCAGGTTTCATATGGGCAGGCTTAGCTAAAAATTCTCTTGTGTGTATTTATTGTGAGCAGACAACTTAACACAGGTCCACACCAAATATGTGATCTAGGGAGGACTTTTAGCTCCAACTGCATGGAGAAGTGTCCTGGCCACAGAGAATCAGGAGATGGATGCAGTGTGGTACCCAACAGAGTTAAGCATTACTGGGTTCAGCCACTGAGACCCCTGGGTAACTAATGGGACTCTTATCTAGAAAGAAGAGCAAAATGAATCCTTGTAGCTGGTACTCTGAGCACATTCTAAGACTTTACCCTACAAAAGTAGGCTGCTTATTTAGTGTCTAAACCAGAGTAAAAAGCCAACACTAATGGTTGTTACTAATTAGACTTTTAAAGAACTCACTGGGAATTTGTAGCTAAAAATTACTGTGCCAAACCCCAAAGAACTGGCCATATTTTAACTGCTTGACTGTGGCTGAAGCAGACAGAAATAGTCTTAAAATGTGGCATAATTATGCAGCTGTGTTACTAGCTAGTAGTCAATGTTAATTATGCATTAAAAGCTAAGAATGATATTTATGACTGTCCAGGGTAATATTCATTTATAATGCATAATCAGGATCTTTGACAGAAGGCTGTCTTATATGTGTTCCATGATTCAAGAGCAGGAGCAGGAAAGAGGATCCCAGATTACATTTTATATGGGACTCATCTCTTCCTGTATAGTAAATGTAAGCAGCCACTCAAACTCATTTTTGGATTTAAAATATAATCAACTACCAATTAAAAGAGCAAGTTGACATGTAAATCTGCAATGCAACTGAAATCAACTTTAAATACTTCTAACTAAAAAAAGAGTATGTATGACATATTGCCAACACCTTCCCCCTCACTGAGTTTCATAGAAAGTTACATGATGCTTTGCAATTAATTCAATACAGCAGTCAACACATCTTCTCACAAGGTGTTTTCAAAAAGACAGGGCTTTAAAACACCAAAACAGATAAGTTTGTTTTGTTTTTGGTCTTTTTTTTAACTAATAATTATTCTAGATCACCATGAGCCATAACTAACCAATAGCTAATTTCTTTCTCCTGGATTTAGGAAACTCCCTTGAATGCAAACCACATGGGTTTTGCTACAATGAAAACCTGCTAAGACCTGCTTTCCAGCCCACACTAACACAGCAACAGACAGCAATGCCAACTAAATAGCACAAATTCTATATGATGTTTGGTCTTGAGAAAAGGTCAGAAAGAAGCACAATGGTTTGACACGTGGCAAAGTCTGCTGGCTACTTTTGAAATTAGGTTTAACACAATGGCATTCCAGGGAGCTCTTTGACAGAGACAGCAGAGAAGGGGAGAATCTAAAGATTGCAAAGATTGACAGATGTGAAGATTTGAGAGCAAATATGTTCTATGCCACATTCAAGGGCACTGCATCAAAATTATTAATGTGTTGTAATCCAGAAGCAAAAAAGTTTGGGCAGGAAGTATGAAATCTGGAATTATATGAAACAGTGGTAAACTGGCCGAATGGTACTCACTCCTAAATTTCTATACATCCTTTCAAGACCAGATAGCTTATAAATAATTTAGAATAAATGCAAATTAACTAAAAATAGATCCTTAGATTTGTTCTGCACAGGAAAGGAAGAAATTTAAACCAGAATTCAAATGGTTTCAGATTGGTGCAGGCCACTACTTTTGACAAAATCCAATAAATAGACTCTCAAAAGATAAAAACAAACCTCTGTTTCTTTTTGTTTTGCCATAAACCCACCCAATGCAGAACTGAGAGAAATCCTGATTTTCAACCAGTTCTCAGTTACAAGTGCTCCTGGTAATTTCTCTATTATTCAACCATGCTTATCTTGGTGTACTCCTACAGGACACACACACTTGCAGGAATAACTACTGTTATGTGTGTAGTTCCTGATACAAACACAGTAAAAGACAGCACATCTCTCCCTTCCTTTCTTCAAAACAGAACTCTGCACTTGAATGTTCTTAACATCCATTCCCATCTTAATGCCTCTGCCTACTGTTGCCTTCCACTGTCAGAACAGGTTAATGACCAGTCAGAGGTCAAGGAACTCCACTGTTCTAGTGCTCCAGGTTTTACTGAAAATACCCAGATTTGGATTTACTAAGGTTATTCCAAAAGGATAGGGAAAAGTTTATACTTGCTCCCTTTTTTGTTTCCTTATGTTGCTGTTTTCATGATTAATATAGCCCTTGCCTCTATATTATTGTGAAACCTTCTAAGCAGACCTCTCTAACCTCAATTTCTTTTCATGGATAGGCAAAGTGACTGTGATGGGACAGCTAAGACAGCATTCCTTTATTTTCTCGTGCCAAAATATAAATTGTAAGTGAGCAGCTTGCAACACAGAAGGAAAGTATATTATTGCATCAAACCCTATCATGAAGTAAGCAGATTAGGAATGCTGGAAAATAAGCCAACTTGAAATCCTTGCTGGCTATTTCATTTCCCACAAGATTTTAGAGGCAGTTCAGAAGAAGCTGTCATCCTTGCAGTCTCCAAAACCTCTCCCTGCAATAACTTTCTTTTCATGAAGATTAGCAGATTTTTGCTAATAATTATGTAAACCTCCCTGAAGAATCATAGGCTTTCATCTATCACACCCCAGCCTGCATTACTGCATGTATGCCCTCTTTTCCATTTTCAAATGAAATACCCCTTTACTCCATGCACAGATTCACAGCAAAGATTTCAGTGCCATTTGCATACTACAAAAAGGGAGTGATACCACCTCCAAATGAGATATTGTGAACTTACAGAGGATGTAAAAAATGTGAGTCTGAATATGTAATGGTATGATAAATGCAACCTGCATACCCAGTTAAGAACCTGGCTTTGAACAGGGGCTGCAAGCGCAAAACACATTAGGTATGGCTGGAACTTCGAATGGTCAGCTTCATAAGCCAAACTCACAGATGTTTAAAAAAAAAGAAGAATCACTAAAATGCCAATAGAAATGAGCTATCCAAGCTCCTGATCCTAAGAGAGATGGGTAACTGACAGTACCACACACATCACTGACATCAGGTAATGTATGAATAAAAAGTCATTCCAAAAGCCTTCCAAGCATACTCTTTTAAAAGAAGGCTTCCAAATGCAAAGCATCTGCCATGGGGAACTGAATTCTTTTTACCAGTTTGCAAGATGTAGAACATTCAAAGCATTAAGACTAAAATACTTGTGCATTTGGATTGTGTCTCCCCGCTCTTTCCAATTGCAAATGTTGTCAAAAGGCAGAAAACATTACTACACCACTAGCCCTGTAAAATTTTTATGGCAGCAATAATATATAAATCACTACATTAATATGACCACTGATTTGTGTAATTTACAACTGTGCTTTACCAGACATTCAAATTCTAACCCACAAACATAGGTGGATTTAATTCTATTCCTTGGCTGAACATCCTGCTCAGACTTTCAAAGTGGAAATGAATGTTCCAACCTGTATTTCCAGAGGTCTCCTTGAATCTTTCCAAGGCTGGACATCACTTAAAATCTTTATTCCAGCAAATAAGACACCAAACATACACAAGTGTAGGACAAATGGCATCTTTGCATCAAAGCAGTGGTGAAGCAATCCAACTGTGTATCATTTAGAATAAACACATTATGGTTTGAGAGACACTCTGAAATTATATGCTTGACAAACATTTTCAGAGAAATTAAATATTCAGCACTTCCAAAAGCCAAGTTCATCTAAAATACAGTGGTTCCTTGACATGCTCGCTGCTATCCCAGCACTTGTTCTCTGTCCTGATCTTTTCCATGTAAAAAGCCACAGAAGTTCCCTTCCCAAGCAATACAAGATAAGCAATATAAAAAATGGAAGGGCCCTAACTCTCTCCATACAATCATTGGTTTCCTTTTCCTGTGTTCTAGGCATGATCTTATAACAATGTATAACTAACAGCTATCATAACTCTCTAGCCTTTTGTTCATGATCGAGGAAGCCTCAAATTTCTGTAAGCTCCACTCTCTCAAGAGCCTATTTATTTTTATCCTTAGCCATCACAGTACTGCTGATGCCACTCATGTCCCTTTTCCCAAAACAGGAATAACTTTTATGCCCAAAAATTCAATCAGATGCATCCGTTTCTCAGTTTGGCATTTGTCCTCTGCTGTACTTCTAACTTCCTCGTTTCATTCCCACCACACAATCCTCACACTCTTCATTTCTGAATGATCAGAGTTCTTCATCTCTGTTCTCCCATTAACTGACTCTCAGTCCCTAATTAGTGTCCCTGTGGTTTCCTTTTCCCTTCAGTATCATCATGGTCCCATAAGTATCAAAACAGCAGCATCTGTATTCCCCATGGCAGATTCATCACTGCTCTGCAAGGCTTTCTGAGAACAATGCCAGTCCCCACTTTGCTAATTCTTATTATTAGCTGTCAGGAAACTAAAACTTTCAGCTGTCAAACAAAACTTTTAGAGAATAAGCAGAAACAATTAATGGGAATGCTGTAATGATCACGGAGAACTGCTTATCTCCAACTGCAAGCAAATGCTAAGGTGATTTAGCAGATAACTGCTATGATAACAGCAATTTCTCTCCTATTTTCTCTGACATAATTTTCTGGATTAGTAGCTATTTTAAGTTTTGGATATGAGGAAACATGAAATTTTTAGTTTTCTGACATGGTTAAAAGAATACGAAAATATCCAATAATGCTCTAAAAATCAATCTAGATATTAACACTCAAGGAACTAACAGAGGAAGAGTGGGTAAGGCAACATTCTATGAAAGAGACAAAGGTTTATTTTACACTTATCTCCAAAGGCATGCTGAAAATGAACATAAGATGCTGAAGTAACCTGGAAAGGTTCTAAAGGGTTGAAAAGAGGTCATTGTAGGGGGGCATTAACCTACCCACCACAGTTATCACTACCCTAAGCCTAGCCTAACCTCATCACCAGGGGTGGTCCAGATCAGACAAAATGTAGGAGCAGGCATGCTGGGGCCTTTTCCAATCCAGGAGCTCCTGGAGCTGTAGGCTCTCGGACTCTCTCAACCCTAATCACAAACATTTCCAATACAAACAAGTCACTCAGGAAAAAAAAGGGAAAAGCTATAGCCCACTGACAAAATATCTATTTCCTCTTCCTTCATAGAAGGAAACCCAACTGTTACTAAGCACATTCTCATAAAAAAGGAAAGTTAATCAAGAGAGCAGTAACAAGGGGACTAGAGGGTAATTTAATAGCAGAAGAACACAGTTTATAGCACAGGACTTATACCAGCTGTTTTTCCTGTTGTAATTCAGAAACATATTAACCAACTAAATTTTAATGTTAAGTAGACAACTTTTATAGAGCTGGCTAGATAAATGTTCTCTCCCAATATCTCACCATCAGCTGTCTTCACTTGTTATCATATTAAACCTGTTCAAAATTATAAATTAACAGCAATACAGAAATATAATTATTTCTCATCTAATGCATGAATCATTTCAAATCCTATTTTAACAGAGTAGCCTTCTCATTCATATTGGGATCTTGTTCCTCATTGCAAAGTATTGCTTCTCTATAAAATTCAAACTCTAACCTGCAAAACACTGACTTCAATGAGCAGAAGTTCTCCAGGTCCTGTCCCAGACCTCTTAAGCCCTAGATCCTGGTACTGACAGATACCATTTTCACCTAATCTGTCCTAGAAAACACCCAGATTCTAGTACTGTCCTTAAAACTTTGTGACTTATGACAAAGGGAGTATATGTATGAGGATTTGTTTTGTGCAATTGCATCCTTTAAATTCAGGCGAACTGATGAACTTAGCAAGGTAGGACCAAAAAACCCAAATTCATTTGAATTAAATTTTTTCAGGGACAGTGAGAGAAGAGTGTGTTGGGACACTGAGCTAGGCCCATCCTTATTTTTTTCTTTTTCCTTCAGAATTTCAGTACTTATCTAAACAATATTATTTCTGTACATCTCCAATGTCCTCCTGAAGGTCTTTCTACTGAGGGGTTTCAGGATTTTTTCCTTTAAGCACAAAGCTGGTCATTACCTCCTGATCAGTTTTCCAAACCTAATGCACGGGTTAAATGGACTTCAGAAACATAAAAAGCAAGAACAAACTGATTTTTATCATAACAGTTGTGGTTATGATTCCAACAGGAGCAACCTTTTTCCTAAACACAGCCATTAAACTATTAATGACAAGCTAGGTAGGACACAAATGAATGTGTTTTGTCCTACCTAGGGAATTCTCTAACAATGCAGCCATTAATTCCTGGCAGCCACCATGTTGTTGGGGATTACTGCTGCATGGAGCTTTTGTCATAAAACACATTCCAGTTAGACACAGCACTACACTTCTGCTATGATGAGATGTTTATATCATGACACTAATAACACCTTTTTTACCAATCTTTTTGCACAAGGAAAAAACACAGATCCCGTGGTATATGATGCCATTGGCATATCCTCACACACATGCTGACTCTCTCATTCCATTCTTGTGCATACATTCATCACCTGGGGTCAACACCTAACTTCTGCCAACACATATAAGTGGTTATGCTTAGAAAAATCAACTGGAAATCAATGCTTTCGTATTATTATTATTAAAATAAAAGCTAAAATAAGCTAAATTAGGTTGTTTATAGAGGAAGAACAAAATGTTTTAGGATTCAATGCAAGTCAAATAATAGAAAATTAATTTTTCCAAGGCCATGAAATAAATCACAGATTGAAATTCACACACCACCTTCACTGCAGTTTTTCTGCTCTTGACCTTTGCTATTTAACACTAAAAATGTTAAGCACAGGCACCATTTCTAAAGAAAGACACATTACAAGAGCAATCAAAAGTACTTGCAGGTCCTTTGTGACAAAAAGGGTACAGTGCCACAGCTTTCATTAAATTGCCTGGGTCATAAAATCCAATAGTTTTGGATGTTCAGGAGAAGCTGTAATGTGGAATTTTCAATGCTGTCTCTTCCCACAGTCTCTGAAGATCTAATGAGTGTTTTGTGGTTGGTTGTTTTATAAAAATCTTATTGAGAAAAGGAGGGAGAAAACAGCTTACAGTGTCTTGCATGAATGTCTGACTTGCAACAACAAAGAAACTGAAGTGCTGAATATTCTTCAGGAAATAATGACAAAACAGTTTATTCTGAAGAGCGATCCCTAAATGTAACCCACATAAACAAAATGAAAACAACAGGCCACATACTACAGATAAAATACAATCCAAATCAGATGGGCTGTGCGAGACACTGAGCTTTCCATGAGAGTTAAAACAGCAGCATGTACCTTCTGGGAGCACAGCTAAGCAGCCAGAGAGCTGGTGTATTTTGGCCAGCAAATAGATAGGTGCTGACAGGGAAGCCAGATGGCATCCACCTAGTCCAAGTGGCTGGCTGCCTCGTGGCTGGCCACCTCATGGTGCTTCTAGTCCTACAGCAGATACACTGGCCTGCAGGTTAGTTGCAGGATTCTGTCTTGGAGCCTTGCTTCATTTACTGGGGAGCCAATGGCAGAGAGCAAAGGAATGTCGAGAGAAAAGGAAAAAAATTGAAATCCTGGGAGACAATTTGATGCAGGGAACAAGGTAAAAAGAATGGAGAGGAGGTTGTGTTAAAAGAGAAAGGTAAAGCCTGTCACCTAGATCAGCTGTAGTATTTAGCAGCTTACCTCTGCATTTGAGATGGAAACTTTGATAACAGAGGCTATATTGACATTACATCTCTTAATGGCTCTACCCAGTGCATCTAGAGTATGACACTTAAAGCTCTCTCTCCTGTCCTTTCCCTGAAACTGACAGAACTAAAGATGTCTTTCCTAAGCAGTCAGTATAACAAGACCTTTTTAAAAGGTTTTCTAGTATCAGATCAGGACACAAATACTTTCTTTTTTTTTTTTTTCCCCCTGCCCCCCAGTTCACAGTTGTATTTTTTTCCCAGTTCTCAGTAGGGAATCAAACAGCTAGATAGTCTAGGAGACTGATTTAAGGACCTGTGATTGGTAGAAAATGTACTCTGGTGGCTTGCAAAAGAAGTGTGATAAATAGATACTGGGAAAGAATATGTCTACTACTTCACCTAAGATCACAAGCAACTGCAGCCATGGCATTCTTGTTTTGAACATCATGATTATTAATTCCTTAAACTATTCTTTGTTTTCATTTTTAGGATTAGTGATATTGAGCATTAGTTCTTATTTTAAGCTACCCCCTTTCCCAATACACAGTAAAAGCCAAGTGGTAGCCCTGCTTTTCTCCCAGGAGGATAAGCCAACATGTCATCATCACCAACTTGAGCTGATAATACTCACCTGTGGTAGATTCTATTCTGTAAGGACCACTAGCCCTACTGCCTCTGAAAGAAAATTTCTGGTTTAACTTAGATGATTCAACACCCTACACCAGAGCCCATCAGAAAACATTTCTGTCAGCTCAACAGAGGAGCTGCTGAGCAACCACTACAGAAAACACAACTATACTGGAATAACTGCTTCCTAGTGTGACTATCACAAAAGTATAGAGCAAAATAAGATCAAAAACACAGTGCTTCCTTTCTTCCCTCAAATGGCAATGTCAGGCAGTTTTGGAGTTCTAGCTAAACTCTCACACAGATATATACAGAGGACCCTAACAATAGTGGTTTTTTAAATGCCACTTCCTGCCTTGACCTCCGCAGACTTTTATTTGTCCTGCAGGCTGAATATCTTTTCTTTTCCACATGCTGAGGAGACAGAGCCTCTGTTTCAACTGTTTTTCATGTGAAAAACTTGAATCAAGAGTACATTAAAATTTCTCTTTATTATAGCTTCTTTCCCAAATCAGTTATTTCATACCCCTGAGTTTTTCTCACTCAGTCAAAGAGACCAGAAGCTTTGCATTACTACTAGTATTTCAACCAGCTCAGTTCATACAGTGAATATTGACTCAATGGTGGTTTTATATTTTATACTTCATTGATCTAAGTTTCTGAAGTAATGGTTTTGATCAGGGCTGATGAGGGCCTACGAAGTTCTCCCACTCCGGATTTGCCTCAGCACTATGCACTCTGAGACTCAGTTTGTTGGCTTCACATCTGAATTGTTCTGGCTCCCAAATGATGTATCTTCCACTGACCTGGTGTAGCACCTCTAATATTCTTTTCTGTTTTGACAGTAACCCTATAAAAGCATAGTTTAATACTCAAGTTTATTTTTTTTCTTTAAAGCAAACCTATTAAAAATTCTTTATCTTCTTATGCTGTGCACCCAAAACAAAAACATAGATTCCACTCCATATTAAATCAAGATTTAATAATTTGAATAGTAATGGCAAAAAAAACCAGAAAACACTTCTGCAAAATTAAAATTTACCCACAAATATTCATCTGAAACACCATGATTCTGTTTTTAAGAGTTTGTACTAAATTGCTCTCAAACCCTTTCTCTCTGGCAAAGCTGCTATGATTCCAGTTCCATTAAAGACAAACCCTATATGATTGTAGGAGGTGTCAGGATGGGATAAAAAAAAGGAGTGAAGTACTTTAGTGGCATATGTGACAACCACTTCAAAGCCATAAATCCTACAAAAGTACCTCAGAGAATAATGATCAGTCAAGACTTTAATCATCAGCAAAAGCGAGTTGAGAGAATAAGGAAGGCCCTAAGGGTAATAGCTGTAAAATGAAAGTGTCCACCGAGCGCATTTTTTTCATTACAGACAATTGAGCCATTTCTCAACCTTGTTTATCTTTAGCTTTTCCTGTTAGACCAGAGGGAGAGTAAGGGATATTATACCCAGCTTCTTCCAGTGAAGTAGAAAGAAAAATGCCAGAAATGCATTAAGACAAACAATGCTACCTCCACAGATCTGGTTATATATCCTTTTTGGGGGCAGGCTTTCAGGCTGATTTCCAACCCCTGGTCCCTTGAACATCCAGCATCTGGCTGAAATCCAGACTCTGTTCTTGGCCCAGGACACACAGCATATTTTGGGTATCCTAGCATGAATTTCTGAGTTCCAAGACACATAATCCCATTATTCACATCATCCCAAACAATCCTATTGTCTCCTGAGCCTTCATCTGATCCTTCCTACAGTCTTCTGTCTTAAATTCACCCAGTCCCAGAAGACCTGGGAGATGTGACAGACATGTAGATTTCTGTAATATGGATATGTTTTGCCCCAACTTTGAAAATCTTATCACTCTTTACTTAGTATTAGGTAAAGATAAAAAATTGAAAAAGATAATCTGGAGATTTACTTTTCACTGGAGCCTGAAATTTTATCTGAAACAACTGAGCAGCATTTGGTTTCTTTCTTTCTTTCTTTTCTGACAGTTTCTGCATCATAAACACCCTTGGTTCTTTGTTCTCTAAATTAGGCAAAAGTGAAACAGTTGATATTACAATATCTACATCTTTTGCAAAATGATCAGAATTCACACAGAGATATCATAATACAAGCAGATTTTTTATAAACCAAGAGACTAAAATTTTCATTTAATTTGCTTGGCCATTAGTTTTTAATTACGAGTTGAATTAATGTCCAGAAGACAAATTCAACACAATTCAATTCATTTAAACTCTGTCCATTTATTGATTACAAACAAAGGACTAAAACTGATCAACAATCTGGAAGTATATATTACCAATATTTTGCAGAATCTCAGAGTATTCTGTGTTGGAAGGGACCCACAAGGATCATTTTATGTGTTACAGTTAAACAGCAGCTGAAAAGATCCATATACAGCATACAGACCATGGCTACACTGTAGCTGTATTTCTGGGATGATTCTTAATCCCATTTACTTATTTTAGAGATAAAAGAATGTAAATCATGAAACAAAATTATATTCTTATATCTGCCTAATATTCTTTTTCAAGAAAAAAAATTAAACATCATAATTTATAAACATAAACTCTTTCTGGATGAATATAAAACTTCTTTTTAAGTAAATTGCAAACCCAAAGGCCAGTATAAATTTAAGATGCTCTTCTGACAGAAGAGCTCAAACACAAGTGACTGAAACATACCTAAAAAGCTAAGATTAAAATAGACACCTAATTAAGCATCCCTGTTTAACGTAAAATTGCCTAGGAATAACCATAATTTTTCCACTGTACCAATATGTGAAGTTGTAAAGTACACACATCACATCCCAGATTAAGTTAATTGTGCACACTTCTGTGAGTTAGGACACAAACGGAGCTGGTACTCAATCTTTAAGGAATTGAAATAATTGTAGAAACTACTGTCTATCAAACTTCACCAAACAACACAGTTCTCACTTAGAAAAATGTGGAATCTGTTATCGTGTCTTCCATTCAATCCAAAATAATCAAAGAAAATATTGGTGCTTTTTTCCCCTTTAGGAACCATACTCTGATGCTGTGCATGCCCAATAAGATGCACTAGGTCGCTTCCACGCATAAGGAAAGGATAAGAGAAAAGTTCCTCTAAGTACTGAATTTCTTAGAGAAAAAAGAAGTTCATGTTATTTTGTGGGGGGAAGAAACCCCAAAAGCAAAAGATTAGCTGTTAATTATGAACCAAAAAGCCAGATGGAAAATAGAAGCAAGCTGGTCTAATTTCAAAATTTTATTTTTATTTCCTTTCCCCCATATTTTAGGGTCTTTTAGTGTAAACCTATTTAAGATACAGAATATAAGATCATGCCTTTTAAAATGTATGAAATTATGAGAACAGGATACTTTAATAACGAACCATTTCAGTATTAATTTTTTTCAGCAAAATAAATACTGATTGAAAAACACATAAGAGCCGATTATAATCCTATATCTTCTGAAAATATTGTTTGCAGTATTAGAAAATGTTCATTTATTGCTATACACAGAGTTAGCAGTAAGTTTTGCAGCAATAAAGGTTCAGAGGCATTATAAACTTCTCAGCACCACTGAAAAATAAGACAGGAATCAGAAAAAGCCAAACCAAAATATTAATACAGCTTTTTTAACCACAACTTTCTAGTCCATCAACAATGGGTCACTATGGGAAGCTCCTCTTTCTCCTACCACCCTGTTGCAAATCCCTATTATGCTCCTGCAAAGCTTTCCATTTCTTCAGGCGTGCCAAGAGATCAGTTTACAAGATTGCAAACTATTTGAACATGGAAAGCCATGTGGTGGAAACCTCACCTGCAGCAGGATATGAGTGAGTTGCTGGAAAAGAAGCAAGGGAGCTGTAGGGCTCTTTTAAATTATAGACCAGCTATCTTTGGTAAAATGGCAGATCACAAGCCCTCCTTTTTACCATCCCATTAAAAAGAAGCCACTGGGCAATCATCTTGCCCAAAGAGAACTCTTTTCATCTTTAGAAAATCCAAGGAATTAAATCTTCCAAGAAGAGAGAAAAATGGGTAATTTTGTTAAAGCCTCAATTGTCTTGTAGACTCTCCACATCCTTTTCCTCTCTTCCCTTCCACAATACACAAAAACCTCAAATCTCTAAGCGACTAACTCTTGCAGCTTACAAAACATTAGGTAAAATGCAACAGAAACATAAGAGCACTCAATTCAGATGTAGGAAATAATTTGGGATGGGCTTGAGAAGTGGTTTTTCAGGTGTGAGAATCTCAGCAAGAAAAACATTTCACAACCACCCTGGTTCTGACATGTGATAGAAATCTTCAGGGACCACCCCTCTCTGATCATATTCTGCCATCCAGCAAGACTTCAGCTATATCTAGGTCACATACAACACTCCATCCACCCCCCCATGCACCTCAGCTGGCCCAACAACTGTAAATATTTTATCACAGAGCTTTAAATCCTGGCCTATTTCTTCAGGATATTTAGAATGTTAAACAGTCATTTGGCAGAGAACAACTTATAATAAACAGTTTTCCCCTCACTCTAGCACTGTTAGTTGTTTCAGGGTAGAATATTGCATCTTCTTCCTGTCTCTGGGCCAAATGGAAGATTTCCTAATTTTAAAAGGTCTCTTTCCTCCCTGCTACTAAGAAGGCATTGAAATTTATTGACAAATCCCACTGGCTGCCAAATATTCTCTTTGCTTTTTTCATTCCCAGTATGTTTGTCCTTAATTTCAAAGATTCAATTCCTGACAAATATTCAGTGTAAATTACCTACAACTGCAGGTCCATCAGGTTGTTCAGTTGGCCACACATCCCACTAGATAGTTCAGCCTAGAGCAATGCACTTGCAGCACATAATTCCCTTTTATGTGCCAGCCAGGGAAGCTGCAGGTAACCCTGCCATGGAAGAACCACACAGGGAGAAGACACTGCAAACCAGAGTGTGGAGGGGAAGAGCACAAATCCAAACCTCTCCTTTAGCAATTATTCACAGAAAGAGCAAATCAAACACTTCAGTGGTATATATTCTCAAGAGACTTGGAGTATGACTTTTAGCCAGTGATCCTTGTGGGTGTGAGAATTCACTTTTATGAGAGTAGGAAAAGCACTCAGCTCAGAGAATTCAATGGAAACATTTAAGATACAATTTACACGGCAGATGGAGGACTTCCTATAAATGATTAAATGACCTTCAGATTATTCATAATATTATTCATATATAAATTGCAGCAGCAAACTTTCTTCCAAGACATTGGTGCACACATAATGGCTATTAAAGGAATAGTACAAAATTCCTCTGCAACTATTTACAAATCCAACACATTCCCTTGTGTCTCAGCTGCTGGATACACATTAAACCAAGATGACGGATTTACTTCTTTCTGTAGTGCAAGGTACCTATCAAACATTCAAGACAACAAGATCCAAAAGTCATTCCCTATGTGGGGGAAAAAAACTACACTGGGATATAAGAAAAAGCTTATCATTACGAGTGATGTTTTATTCCTTACTTCTTGTTTATTTTCTTTCCTCTCTTCATGTCCAAAGAAAGTATCAGATGAAAATGATATAACAAATTATGATCACAAGATGTATAAAACGAAATTTGAAGAAAGAGGTTTTTTTCCTCCCTTCCTTCATCAACTGGGTTATATTTTAGGCAAAATGAAAATATCCATAAGGTTATGTGCAAAATAAAGGAATAAAGCATGTTGCTGCTGCAACCAGAGGGTCACATCACTGTCTTGTGGCAAGAAGAGACTGAAATGCTTGTCTCCCTCTACTGCTTCATTAGATAGATGACTAATAGGAATCTCAAGGGGCAGTCATAACAAGCAGCACCCTAGGTAGAGCCTGTCTGTCACCTGAACAGGCATGAAAAGCAGGGAGAATATCCCTTTCTGATGTCCCAGACTTCTTTTGCCTGCAGGGCAAAGCTGAGAGAAAACTGAGAAATCTCAGTGTTATGATACTCACAGAATAGTGATGAGCTCAGAAACAGACTTTCAGTTTCTATAACTGCTCGCATAACTTGAAGCACAATCTAACACAGAACCATCAAGAAACAGAAAATTTTCTGTCAACATGTCTATATAAGTGAGTTTTAAATGAAAGAGAATCTGAACCTCAAAGGATAGAGAAATTCATTGTAATGTTGAGAAATTCACTGTAATGTTGCAAGAAGCCCCTCCTACCCCCTCTCTCCCAGGGCACCCTCTTCTCTCACCACAAGGTTGTGTCAGTGAAAGCTGTGGAAGCTTTGAAACTACAGATGAGGTTCAAGTTAGGGCTCAAAAATGCAGCTTATATTTCCTCACAGCCTGGAATAGCTCTTTACAGGGAACTTAAATATCTGCATGGCTACTATGGCAGTGCTTCCCTAACATACAAACATCCATAGAAGAAGAAATTATTAGAGTCTGAGAAATTTAGTCAGTGAGTCTTTGATTATAGTCCTAGTTTGTAAACAAAACAGGCCACATGAAAGGCAGATTCACATCTATGTATAAAATCAGATACAGATGTAAAGAATTATTATAGCATATGTTTCATTGCTAACATCTGTATTCCAGAGATTCCCCTAAACTCCTTAAGATTAACTGTTTTGGAAGAAAAACAAATTCCCCCCTCAAAGGAAAAATAACATGATGTCACATTATTCACTAGATTACATGTAGTCTAGATTGAATTGGCCTTCCTTGGTGATGCAAGGGAAACAAGATTAAATAAAAAAATAACCTGTTAAAGCAAGAAAAACCTTGATCAGTGCAAAATCACTTGGCATATATGAACAGTTTTCACTGCTTCAGGATGGATGTGGTAGGAGGGAGAGAAAGGTTTTTGGATTTTTTTGTGAGTTTTTGGGTTTTGTTGGGGGGTAGGTGTTTATGTTGTTTGGTTTTTGTTTTTTTTTTTTTTAATTCCAATGCTTTTACTGAGAATGATTGACAGTCTAATAAGATCTACCTAGAACTGAATTGTAAGTTTACATTACACAGCATGTGTTCTGTCATTATTACACTGTATGGTAGGATAATGGTCTTAATACACAGTGCCAGAGGCAGAAGAGGCTTCTGAAAATCACTTAGGAATCAACACTACAGAAAATAATCTGATTTTTTTTTTTATCTATTACTACTTACAAAATTCAGAATTATTATTATTATACAATGAGAGAAGCTATAACCAGCAGCATCCTGATTTAGGAACATCTGGAAATGAGTCAGTGCAACAAGCTGCTGCTTCAAAAATACAGCATATTAGTCCCTTAAGAAGGCATTAAATTTAAGGGAAATAAAAAATATGACACAAAGCTCATATCCATTATCTAGAGGTGGTGACATAATATTCCTCAGGCCTCAAAGTGAAGCCGTTTTCACTTTTGATGAGAAAACAGAGTGAAATAAATTCCAACACAAAAACTAGAACAGAATAAATGAAACTAGGACTTATAAAGGATAAACAAAAAAACAATCCTGAAATAAGAAGAAAAAAAAAAATACTCACTTGCTTTTAGGAAGGGAATGTGCTCTAACAGGGCCAAACTTTTAGAAAAGGCTCAAACTAATAAAAATCTTGCCTATATTAAATATTTGATTTCTGATAATGAAAAAAATTGCATTGAAAAGGGAAGGACTATTTCTACAGAATTACTTATCTTTGATTCTTTAACCAAAAGTCATAGTCAGCACCACAGAATCGAATGAATAACATACCACACCTATTTTAAGTATTGGTCACCTAACAGAAAATAATGTATTTGTTCATTCAAAAAGTACATTGATGCCATCGTGGTTACTTGATCCTAGCTTTAGGGAAGACCAACAATTCCTAGGCATTGATATGCCTAGGAACAGGAGAAGTCTAGCTCTCTTTAGCATCACAAATTCTAAATGAGGAGGCAAGTACTGGAGGAGGAGCTACTGAAAGCATCCAGTTTGGGGATGGTCTCCCCCTCCCTAGGGCTCTCATAAACCCTTTCAGAGACAAAATATTAGGCCAGATTGACCATTGCTCTTCTAACCCAGAGGGCATTTGTTATGATTCACCCATAACTAGCTTTTACCTTATTTTTAGGCAATTGCAGAAAAGCCCCCCAGCCACAAGATAAGAGAAGATGTAACTTAGAAAAACTTGCCTGGTTTCTGTGATACAATGCAGCTTGTCTTGTCTGACTGTTGGCTGCAAGCTAACAAAGTGCCTTCTGCAGGTCCTGTATTTCCCAAGTGCACTTCCACATCAGAAACATTGGTGCTTACAGAAGAGGGAAGAGAGAAATAATTCCTCTAACCTTCCTCAGGTGTGCCGTAAATTCAATTTCAACGGTCTACCCACTCAATCTGCTTGAAAACCTAATGCAGCTGCAAACTACTCCGTCATTGAGGAAGATGATGGCATTGACCTCTCATCATCATAAAGTCTACTGTAAGATTCATACCAAATTCCAGTCAAGTCTTAAAAAATGTCTTCCCAATGTTCAACCACAGTGTGAGTTTTCAATACTATATTTGATAGTGGTTTTCATAAATTTCTTAGCTTGATGTCATTTAACAAATCCACTTTATTTGAATAGCTTACTCTCAGGAAAACATAAAATAAATTTCCAAGCAAAATTACGCTATTTGGTTTTAGATTGGGCTCTGCCAGTAAGAACATTTTTTGCTATTTCCTTTTCCGAAATAATCACTGTTAGAAAACCTCAGACATCAGCTCTCATTTAATTTGTAATATCCGGCTTGATCCTGGACATTATATTGTTTAAAGGGCACATACTGGAAATTACATGTAATTGATTATGGCTGACTGTAATCAAATTAAATGTTTTGATAAAACCAAAGATGTCATCATTGTTCTGCACCAGACTTGGCATTGCATTTTCCTCCCTCTAGTATCAGAATAATAAAAAGAACTAATCATTCAGGAGAAAATACATCCAAAACTTCTGAAAAGGAAGCAACAGTCATAAATGTTGTTTTGAAGATGGAAATATTTAGCATCTGTTGGCTCTGGAATTTAGATCCCTTCAAAACAAGCAAGCTTGTTGAGGACTATGTAATGCATTTAATACTCCACAGAAGTGGTGTGTGCAAGGTGTGATGAATTACTGTGAATTAATGTTGCAATTTTCAAGGTAAGAGCTAACTATATCAGGGATGTATCACCAAATGCAAAATGCAACCCTCTGCAACTCCTGTAACCCTCCCTAAGTAATGTTTTGCCCATTTGCTTGATCTATCAGCCTTTTCCACTGATAGTAAAGCAAAAAGGAAGTTGGAAAATTTTTATTAGAGAAAACATTTTTTAAAATAGCTATATAGGTCTTAGTTCATTTGTGGGGTAAGAATGAAGGGTTAAGCTTACAAGGAACTAAAGCTTATCTTATACAAAAAGAAAAAACCCTACAACTTCAGCCAAGCACTTGATAAAAACCAATATGAATACACTGATGCATGCCAGTGAATTACTAACCACTGAAAACTTGCTATATGTGGTCCAAGGCTTTTGGATTTAGAACATTAAACAACTGAGCAGTTTCCTATAGTTTATCAGTAACACACACAAGCTTCTCTTGCCTGAGAAAAGGGTGGGTAGTGCAGGGTCAGCATAGCACTAAGCTTCTGGTAAGAGATAATGCATCTTGTGTTACCTTCCTTAGATCGTGTTAGCTTCAGGGCTTCCTGAATCACTAACTCCTGTTAATATCCACCCTTCTGTCACTGTACTGAAACTTGTACTGACATCAAATCAAACAGTTTTACTTCAACATATTATCATGTTCTCATACTCAGTGCTGTTGATCTACTCTTTAGATTAGACACAACCCAGAGCAGAAACCAGTTCTGCCCTGTTCAAGTAGCACACGGTAGAGTTGGGTTAAGACTTCTGCCATCTCACAGTTGACAAATGCAGTTTTAGATTTCAACTCAACTGCAATATAAACTCTTAAACAAATACTCATTTCTGAAATTACTTGAAAGTAAAAATAAGCAAAATTTTGGAGGAATGGGAAATGAGAAACTGCATGATAGCAGAATTCACTGAATATGCCAATACATAAACAAATTCTGTGATTCTGATGTAGTAGTACTACTATTCTAACAAAAATAAACCAGGAAAATTTCAAGTGCATCAGAACTCTCTGCCGGCATATATGAGCAAATAATGTTAATTACAAACAAGGCCTCACTCTAATTCAAAAACATCAGACCCAAGGTTCATATTCTGTACATTTCTTTCCAGCTAGGTATTCTGCTGAATGGCTTTATTCCTGAAAACATTTGCCAAGACTATGTTTGAACTCATTTAATTAAAGTTTGTAAAGTGCTCTATGATCTATCAGCAGAGTCATGCTACAGCAGTAAAGTATTATGTCAGATCTACAAAAATATGAACTTACCCATTCATCAATTGAATGAGGTTTCTCTCACTAATTGCAATAGGCTTTGAATATGATATAATTTCCCACAAGTATTATATTTTGCTTAGAAACCACATAAGTAAACACTACTGCTCCCTATATCTACCACTAACTTAATTGCAATACCAGCTGAGGAATCTTCCCTTTTGTACATGGATTTAAAGATCTCTGTTGTTTTCATATGCAAGTCAAAGTTCACCTTCAAAGTATTAAGACTTCATCCAAGCTTAAGACTCTTTCTGTTATCTTAGCTGAGATAATTGATTTTCTTATTTCTTTTTACAGAAGAATTCAGTATGATAATGAATTCCCAAGGAATGCCCCTGCCAAAGTGAAAAATATTGAAAATTAATTGGAGAGATGGCTTATTTTTCTGAAACACAGTGTTATAATTTAGAGTTCAGTGGGCCTTTCTAAATGCACACAGAAAATGTGACATGGCCTAAATTGACAGCATCAAAGGCTAATAGAAAGAGCCACTAGTCTAAAAAGGAGCATGCAATTACTCCAAAGACGGGTGGACTCAGTTCTCTGGAACTGCAGATCTCAACTGCTGCTAGATTGGTAAGTACTAGAGAAGCCATGTGCTGGGATTGATCACCCCACTGTCCATTTGAATTTGAACCTCATGGTATTTGAGGAGTGTAGCCTGCTTATGGAATAGAGGCTAGCCTGCTTAGGGAATAAGGAGGGCTGCTGTATTTTCTTTTCCTTGCTTCTTAGAATGGAAGGAGCCTTTCAAATAGCTCTATTTAAACCGGCTGGATAGAATTCCAAAAAATAAATCTGTCCTTTCACCCTGAATCTCTGACTCATAAGAGACTTCCTTAACCTCATATTTCAAACCTAACACCTTTGCTGCTCAACTCTCATTATCATTATTCTCAGTCCCTTCTGTCAATCTCTGTGACTGCACACAATTTTCATTTTCTTCTCATATTCTTGCTAGTAATTTCTCCTCCAATTTAACATTTTACAAACTCTACCTCTGTACTGTATTTAATAGAACCTCATTTCTGCACTTAATTTGCTTACCTTCACATTTAATATAGGACTAAATATATAATAAACCATCCTCAAAAACCATCCCTTGAAATTGTTTCTCAACAATGAGGCAAAAAAAATTAGCAAATACTTTACAGCAGAAAAAGAAGAGAGGGATTGACTACAAAACAGAGCTACAATACAACTAGCTTTAAAAATATGAAGGAATTACAACAAAGTTTCATTTCTCCACCTCTGTATACACAATTTCTAATTTTCCACTGAAAGTCCAATCAAGATTTCTAATCCTTTTGTACACCGTTCAGCAATTTAATGATTTATTATAAACACCAAAGACCATTCATCTTAACCACTCAAAGGGAAAGTACAAAGGCTTCAGGTTGTTTTTTCTAGTATCTTGCAAAGTATTTCCCCATCAAAGAAAACTGTAATTGCATATTCACTTATCCACTTAATGATCCACAATGATTTTTCACTTGGTATGTGTAGTACTCATACAACAAATGTCCAAAGAAAATCCTCAAGTTGAAAGTATAACCTACTAGGCAGACCAAAAGATACAGTTCTTCAGGCAGTGCTGAACTGGGATGCAGGAGGTCGTGTGCGTGCCCTCAAGCAGCCATTTGTACATAAGAATGTGAGAATTAACATTCTTTTTAAGAGGTAATTTACATTGAGAACATAGTTTAGCAGACACTTCATTGTCAAGAAACTGATCAAGTGTTAAAAATTTTTGAAGCACCTCTGGCAAGTGGCATAAAAATATGGACTCCATTCACAATCTTTAATAAAAGTGTAACTTCATAGGATTACAGAATAACCATTCAAAAATGAATTTCTGTCTCAGATCCAAAAATAAAAAAGTACTTTCATTTTTTCATAATTACAACCATCTACATGTTTTCAGGGGAAAGTGTGACCTTATCTTACAGAACAGCAGTGAGAACATTGAGAAAAAAGGAAGTTAATTTCCATGAAAAAAAAATTTAAAAGGAAGGACCTTCTCAAAATCATAATCAGTTTCTCTTAAAAACTGAAATATCGGTTGTGATTACTCTCTCATTTATTTTCCAGGTCAGACAAAAAATGCAAAGCACACAATAACATCAAAGAAGTTATATTGCAATGTCCACATTCTGACAGGAGTTGTGGTTACCACTTTCATTCAATGAAAAGTTCCACAGTATCCATTCTGAACTACCTTAGCCTTTACCTGGTTTTCAGAGATCAGATTCCTCTGAAGGTTGAAGTTAAGTACCAAGTGATGATGGACAGATTTACCATTCAATTTTTGGATCTGCATGTTGTTTTCCAGAGCACAGGAGATTAGGGATGCACTAAAGAATTGACTGCTTTGTTAAATCTTTCAGATTCCATCTTTTTTAGCATTATTGATCCAAGGCTGAGAATAGTACATAGACCTTGGCAACAGGGCCAGAAATAGGAACTAAAGGCTATTGAGCACAAGATGAACACCTACTGCCTCAACTGCTTCTAGTGGTGAACTGATACAAGATTTCACCATGAGGATAACTGATGTCTCCAAGTGGATCTAAAAATAATACTATTTCCAATTTCCTAAGGTTTACAGTACACATGCAGAAGCTCTGCCTTTCCAGAGGAATACAGACACTACACAGTATGGAATAGATAACAGTTGGTGCTACCAAGTGCAAGAAATATTGAACTAAAAATATAGAGAGTAAGTACTAAACTCCCATTCATTACATTTTTAAAGGATGCAAGAACTCTGAAGACAGCAAAACAATAATTATTAACAATACATTTGCAACATGCTAATCAACTACAGATGTACACAAAAAAGGGAAAAACAGACCTCTGATATCTATTGAGGGCTATCAGGGGAACACAAAATGTAAATATTCAATTCTAGCAGATGTCAGATCACATGAATATATCAATTTTCATCCCTGAACAGATATTTCTAACAGCCCAGTGGGAGCATACACCTTTCAATAAATATCCACATGTTCCAAAACCAGGAACACTTCTTATTTGTAAGAGGACCACTACATTAGAAAGATTATTACAAGAAAATACTCACGGGAGAAGTCAAGCTTTCCTCTGTAATTAAACTTTATTTGAAACTGAAACAAAGGGCTTCTTAAAAGAGATGCTTGTAAAGCTTTCAGAATAGTTTTCACTCCTAACAACCATGCAAGATTTAGAAAACATTTGTAATATTTGACTTTGTTCAAAAGCAGAGAACTATTTTGGATCTTACTTTCCAGAAAAAAAAAAAATTACTGTAATAAGACAAACAAAAGTAAAAAATTCTCCATGTTAGAAATGGTTTGGTCTTTTGCTCTCACTCATATGAGCTACCATATTATCATCTTTATTTTCCATTCAGCTGTCCACAAAGAACTTTTTAAGAAAAGAAAAAAAATTCTTGTTTGTGTATTATCAACAAGGTTGACAGCAAAAAAAACCATGATACAATACATCAAATTTCTCTTTGTTCTACGCAGAGGTTTTCATTAACCTGTTCTCAAAAAAAGATCTTATTTGTAAGAATACCCTTTCTATAAACTCATAATTGTTTGTGTGCAAGATTCAAATTCAGAAAATTCTCAAATAGTTCTGGAATTCCAAATTATTTTTCCTAAATTTATCACAACTTCTGAACTAGTTTTGGAGGGGTGAAAAATATTTCTGGAATTTAAAATTCCCCCCCATCCCCCATTTTCCACTCAACAACAAATATTTGAAAATTTGTTCCAAAGTAATAATTAAGAATTCTTTTTATGGATGGACTAACTTGCTGGTCAAGGGAAAACTGACAGAGGAACAATCAAATGAAACAGATTAAAAGAAAGCTGCAATCCAGCAGGAAAAACGTAGAGACATCTTTTTCAACTTATGGATAAAATATTAAAAAGTAAAAGGATTAATCTAAAGGAGAGAAAGCAAACACGATCTCAGTCTCAGTACTTGGAACTTCAGCCAGATGTGAGAGATATAAAATGCCAAAACATAGCAAAAAGAAAGCACTTGCTATAGTTACCATTTCACTTCTGAAGACCTCATCAGGGAATCAGAAGTGCTTTAAATGAACAATGACTGGAAGGAGAAAGATTTGTGGATGCCTCTGCCTGTTGTAATATCATGACCTAGTTAAGAAGAAATATGAAAAATGTGATACCAAGGACTTCTGTTCTAATTTCCTCTTAAGGTTTAGCCAAAGTGAATGAATTTTCTTTTCCATTCACACTATAAAGTCAGCAGAAAAAAAGTTTTCTAAGAAACAAAGGAAAAGCAGTGAGAGACAAAATAATTTCTCATTAGCAGATGAAAACTCTATCAAACAAAATTAACATTACAAAGCAAGACAATTATTCATATATTAACATTCTCACGGAGAAAAGAGAAAATGCTTAAAACCAAGTATTTTGTATTCAAACAGACTCAACATCAGCACAAAACTCGAAACAAAAATATCAATTGTGAAATTATGTTTCAAGATAGTATATGAATAGTGATCTGGAGATCTACCTGCATAGGCAATGAGGATTAGGTTCAGTTTGGTCATGACATGAAAAAAAAATTTAAAAAATCATCTGACACATAGTGCAACATTGCAAGTCCTTTCTGGATTCATCTGTCACCTTTGAAAATTTTACCTTAAATCTCCCATTCCCTGCTAAGCGAGACTTCATTAATTTGATTTTAGCAATATGTTTATGCACAGAACTATCCCACAGGTACACACATAAGAAATCATGGGCTAGATTAACCAGCTGCCATCTCGAACAATGCCCTTCAAGAACCACACAAATATCCAAATATCTACTTTATATACTCAATCAGAAATTTGAAATTTAGTAACTCAATTAAAATACAGCAGGCAGGCAAACAAATAAAGGTAATTATAACTATCACTACCACAACAAGTGAAAAGAAAACATTCCAAGTCAAAAATTAGAAAAAATATTCACTGAATTCTAAATTTATATATGGAACTCAAACACTTAGAATTTCCTTTCATGTGACAAATAATGACCATACAGAACCTAGAAGAGTTTCTAGACAAGCCAAGACCTAATTTGCATCCTTTAAAAACTGTAATATCCTAAAGTTACAGAGCAATACCTCCCTTATAAGTCACCATCTAGTCCCACATGGGCATCATGATTACTGTAAGCAAGAATAATATATTATCAGTTTCCAATGAAATTTAAAGTAAGTGTAAAAATTCCTTAAGTAGAAAAATTACCTCACACAGGAAAAATATTTTGGGAAAAGAACTGCACTGCAAAAGACAGCGTGCAAATGAAAGAGAGACTAGTGAGGACTTTGGGATTTGACTTGAAATTGCTTGCAGCTGAAATAAATGAAAAAGTGTGTTAGGAGACGAATTTTTTTCTGAATCTGAAGAAACAATAGAGAATAGAAAATGATGGAAGGAATCATAACGATTTTAAAGATATACTGGAAACTTTCTTTTTCTATTCTACTCTCTCCTTCCAGCCACACAAAAAAAGAACTAACCATTTCAGCAGAATAAATTTAAGCAAAACAAAATTTTCCCTCACAGATTGCAGAAACACACAAAAATTGGCAGGTTCAGTGAATCTTTTTTACTGCTTCTCTAGCTGCAAAAAAAGGTAAGGCCAAAGGGCTTTGTTTTCTGAAAACAAAGGCAGAGGACTGTTCTGACAGAGGACTTTAGACAAAAATATATCCTCTCAGACCTCAAAACCAAACTTCAGTTATAAATGTTTCCTAAAATTTGTACTTTTTTCCCTCTCAGCCAGAAGTTCCAGAATTAGCATTTGTTTAATGAGTCACTTTGGTTTACAGCATGGCATGTCAGACCTTTGGCTCAAATAGTGCCCACATACACACATCCCTTTTGAGTTCACCTGCTTTTTCTTTACATAATTCTATGCCTCATGAACACCAAAAATGGCTTTAAATTTTAAACCAGACTGACTGATACAAAAATATATGATGAAAGCTTGAAGTAAATGTCAGACATCAGGATTTGGTCTTCTCAGGAATTTTAATAAAAATTCTGCATTGGTTTTGACATTTCCAATTTTAATTTCAATTTCAATATTTAGCTTCATTTTTGTTAATGCCATTCAATACTGATTCAGCTGCTATTAATTACAGAAAAGGAAGAGAAAAGCTAACCTTGCTCTAGTCACAGATATAAGCACAGATGCATGCACCACTTTTCTTATCAATAAATGACTCTCCTTAGAGCAGCAATTTCTTACAGTGATATATAAAGTCTGTTAACCAGAAAGCATTAATGGCTCAGTGATTTTTTTTTTTAAAAAATAACATATACCAACATACATCTTCCCAAATGTGCAGATGCAGAAATGCACACGTGTATGAATTCAAACACATACTGAGAGTCCTTCTGTTCTTCGGAACAGCATTTCTTGCATATGAATGGGAAAAAAACCCCAAAACCATAACAAAAAGCATCTTTTCCATACATGTGAGAAGAAATGCAAAAATAAGAATTGAACTCAGTAAGCATCAAGGAAAAAAAAAAAAAAGGATTAAAATTTAGATATCTACAATCCCATAACAGTCCAATATATTAATTTGTCAATGCTGCTCTGACTTCTGAGGTTTTTTTTTTTTGTTTACCCTATAGCCTTAGGTTATATCATGCACCTGTACAACAGATGGCAAAGCTGTGGGCCACTGCCTTAAAGACCCAGCACAGGGACCTGCAGCCTTCTCCAGACATCTGTATAATTACCAAGGGAATCTCCACCAAAAACCTAGGAACTGATTGTCTAACTCTCTGAAAAGGGGCACTTTTTTAGTACGTTTTCAGTGGAAGATGAAGGAAAAAATTGTAGATTCACTGAGCATATTAGAAAACAAATTGGGATGCTTTACCAGTGAAGCATTTTCTGTGACTAGTTTGGCAAGAATAACTTCCCAAGGGAAACCAATCAGAAGCAAATGATACAAGATGAACAAGGGCAGATCACACAAGAGATAAGAAAATGATCTAGTAAAGAAACACTGTAAATCTTATACTGGCCTCAACTCACCTTTTAATAAGTTTCTATTTACTTGAATTTTCTTATCATTCATGAAAATTTGAATTATTCTGATTCACTTAGAAAAGAAACCAGAAATTTATATGTAATTTTCCATTTTTACAGTGTTATCCACAGAACAGACCTACCCTTTCACTGGGTCTCACTTGGCAAAATAGCCATATTTCAGCAACAGCTCAATCCAATCCTGCTATGATGCCAGATAGTGATTCTGTAGCACATTTTGTGTCTAAGTGAAGAAATGCTTACAGGCTGACAACTCTGTGCTTCTATTCTTATAACAGGTGAAAAGGCAGAAAAACAAAAAGCTGTTCAAAGAGCAAGAGACATAGACAAGGGTTTGCTTGGTATTTACTAGGAGTTCTCTCAGTAAAATGTAATAAACCCAGCATGTCCATTTCTTATTTCTAAAACTTGTGAGGTTAAAAGATTGCTCACTTAATTGCATCTTCTTGCACCTTTTCAAAGGATCTGTGTTTGTAGGAACCCAGACTTGTTCTGACAATACAGCAGTGCTATTAGAAAGTCAAAATCTATGATACAAAGCATTTTAAACCAATGCTTTTTAGCATTAAAAATAAGCATTTATCCCAAAACTACATTGACTTTTTCTCATTGGAGAAACACAACATTTTTGCCTATTTTAATTTTCCTTTATATATTGCTTCTTTCATTGTTTACTGCTCTATATCACATGAAAAAACTGTGATAAAAGAGGTCAGATGAAAAGAAACTGCAGCAGTAGAAAAAGGAGCAAACACACTAGAAATTTTTTTAAAGTTTCCTTCTCATTAAGAGAAAACCCATGGAAAATTGGAGCAGAACTAAATTCAGTTCATAATTGTAGCTTAAAAAAAATATTTCTATAAGGATTACTGCAGGCCATAGTAACAAGTTAAATCACTTCAAACTGTGCTGAAGCACCAGTAGAGAACTAAACAAGGTTCAGAAAAACTGTACAATTATAATCATTATTTTAAGATTTAACACTCAAAAGAACACCTACCTTTTCCTCAGTGTTGCTTACAATTGGAGACAGAACACATGACAAAGCTTGTAACATTACTAATGAATAAATAGCTGGAAGGGGAATCTTTAAAATCAGCAACACAGACCTCCAAAAGGGTCTCTAAAAAAGAAACCTCAAATTAATTGACCAGTAGGTAAATCCTTTTTGTAGAATGTCTCAGGATTTGTGATTTTGCATAACAAGATGGTAACATCCAGGCAAGGTAGAAGAAAAACTGAAACAAAGCATACAAAGAAGCTTCTTTTACATCAGACATTGATATATAATTGATATCAGACATTATCTGATACAGACAGAAAAAATTGCACACTGCAAAAAAAAAAAAGATACTGGCGTCTTTCTCCTACAAACAGTATTTCCTCACATAATCAGATGCTCTGAAGTCCCCAAAACTGAACCAGTAAGGTTTTTCTTTATTATTTGCACAAATAATTATCTAATTATTAAGCAACTTCACCTACATTCTAGAAATACAGCATTTTGACATCACCTCTGAAATAAAACATTCTACAGGAATGCACCATCTCTGTCCCAAAACCAACTTATACTGTCTACGATCAAGGCTATCCAAATAAATTTGGTATTAAAAAGCAATCTGCTTAGTGACTCAACAAGCTGGGGGAAGGTGAAGTTGTCTGAGTCACAGAAAAGATTCAACACTGTGCAGGCAGATTTTGTTTTATTAACTAGAACTGTGTAGGATTTAATGATCTGAATTAACCCTCTCTTTATGAAATGAAATCAACATCTTCCTAAAGCGAGAACATACACACATCTGTCAGGACGTGTGAATATAATCAGGAGAGCACATGTAATGTACATATGCACGTGGTGCCTGTATTCTGACAGGGAACAAAAATCCAAAAGCTATACACATGGATTCATGGGATAGTGGATCCAGCTGTGTACATGTCCTTGCTTGAGATACATCAAACCAGAAGAAACAGCATAAAGAGAGGGTACCAAAAAAAAAAAAAAAAAAATAGGTTAGAGGGGATGTCCACAACAAGGTGTCTGTGATCACTTTGGCATCACTGGGGTGAAGCAGGTAGAGAGAAAGATGGTTTCACTGAAGAGTTGCAATTCAAGACTTTTAAAAACAGTAGAGCTGTATTCTTCATGGATATAATTTCAATTATCTTGGGGCTTGGGAAATCCTAATGCTATGTGCCAGAATTATTATTCTGTGCTAATTGAGAAGATGTTAAAAACAAGTCTGCTTATTTCTAAACGGGACAAAGTCCACACAGCTACATGCAGGGTCTTCCCCCTCCCTAAACAAAGGATTTCTCTTTCAGAGAAAGTCCCAATACAAATAATTTGATGGTGTTAGTCAAACAGTTACAACAATCACTTAAAAATTACAATTCTAAATCTGAAGTTGATGTCAAATTCATGATTTACTGATGAAAGTATATAGAAGACTGCTGCAGCTTTCTCATCAAATCTTGACAATAAGCTGCACCTCTTGCCAAAACAGTATAGCAGTTACTCATAATGCAAATACAGCAAGGATTCTATGATTTGACATGGCAAGTTGCAGGAACAGGGCAAGAAAATCTATTGCCACAAAACAGAAGTCTTCCAATCATCATGCTGGACTGATAGTCAGAAGACTTACTTCTCACATATGCCCCAGGATTGATTCCCTATGCCTCCATCCTCTGTCCTCAACAGTTGCTCTGTTCCTAACCAAGGAGAAAGACTAATGCTTTTCCCATTAGCTGTCTCCTCCAGAAGATCTTCTTGGGAAAAGTGATGAAAAATGGAACAGAATTTTTGAGTACAGTTATAACCTTCTCTTGTGGCTCAATGCATCAGAGAAAATAGATTTCTTTTAACATAGAGTAGTTTGTACCATATAAAACATTCCCTCAGTTCTTTTCACAAGAAAATAAAGCATTAAAACCTACCTAATATTTCACACCTAATTTGCACAGCAATTCCTGCAATGAGGGACTGTGAGCAGCTATAATAAAGCCTACATTAGCTGGGACAATGAAAGTCTATGTACATTTCTGCAGATTCCTTAACAGGTTAATTTTGGCTGTGCTAACTTCAATCATATTATAGCCTCTCAGAGTTTGTTATTATTTGACTTTTGCCTGAAATGCCAACAGCTTTTGAAAAAAACTTCTGTCACTTCTGAGAGACCTATGAGGAAGTAAAAACTTTTGCTCCACCCATGTTAAAAAAAGGATGCAAGAATAAACAGCTAAAAAAATCATGGTTAAGTTAAAATGAGTTAATGAAGGCTACTTACGTTATCATAATATTCAATAGGTTAACATTTCAAAAGAAAATTAATACAAAATCAATAGAAGTCAAGAGATAGATACAAAATATTATTTAAAGATACGGCAAAACTTTTATATGAAAATATAATTTAAATGTATGGATGAAAGAGATTATTAATCTTTTTCTTCCAGGTAGAAGATTAATAATGAGCAGTTACACTAGCAGCCTTCCTCCCTCCAAATCACTCTGACACTAGCAATGGATCTAATCTGGGTTGATTAGATCATTTGAACAAGGCAGACTTTAAGTAGAGTCATGTCAATATCAGCAATTTTGGTAAATAGATCAGCAGGGAAAATGTGCCAGGAAATATATATAAATGGCTACTACTTCTACTCATTGTATTACAATAGCTATGAGAATACAAAAACACACACACATTGTAGGTTTATCTGATGGTGCCATTTTCTTTCTTAGTGCAGAAAGATGATCCAAGCCACAAAAAAATGACAGCGCTCATTAGCATTTTGTGGTGGTAAGGTTTTTTTTTTAATTATGTGCATAGAACAAGCAAAGCAGCAAAAGCATTTTTATCTGGGTAAGAAAATGAGTGTACACCCATTTTTCTTTAGGGAAAAAGTTACTATTTATGTGGGAAAAGTATAGCAGTCTTGCTATACTTGAGGTTCTTTTGCACCTCAAAGAAAGAGAAACACATTGTAAGAAAAGCTTCACTGAAGCTTCTCTGCAGAGTGAACAAACCAGTCCTTTGTGCTCCACAGGTAGCATGTTAATCACCTGCTGCAAGCTCAGGCTGAGCAGCTCCAATCGATGCCTCTGGAGAGCAAGCTCCCAAGCATGGACGGCGCTATAAAATGTGCCATAGCGTCGCTCGTGGGTTGCTCCAAGGCACATTTTCAACATTCAAAATCCCAGCTATTTCTCTTGATGAGACTGGTTTACAATAAATGAAAAAGAAAAACAATAAAGGCAGAACAAAGGATGAATGAGAGCAATTATTACTAAGCAAAAAATGATGACTCAGATTAGCTTGTTGATGAATGACAAAAGCTTGATAACTAAATTCATTGTGTCCTCGCTTTGTTCAGTGAATTTGTTGCAGTTATGGGGCTGTTCAGCCAAAATCAATTTGTTAGGAAATGAACTTTAATTATTTGTTTAAAATCAATGTAACTTCAAAGCAGATTCTAACAGCTTTTCAGTATGCTAGTGAAAAAAATATGAAAATCTCTATACTCCTAATAGGTCTACTAACTCCCAATTCACAAATATAAAGAGAGATTTTAAAAAATGTCTGTCTGGAAGACCTTGAACAATTTCTGTGTGAGACACCGGGATATGCAAGAGAACTACACAAACATCCACAAACACAAAGTATCATTAATAGGCATAATGCATTGTCAAGTCCAGGATCAAGTGTAAGTTGCCAAAGCCCATTTTTAAAGAACTTAACTGGAAAACTTTGGAGACCTTAAAAGCATAACTCCATCAAGTCAACTAAGACACAAGGTTGAACCCATTTCAAAAGGTATCAGTAACCCACTGAAAATGTCCCTTAAAGATCATGATACTTGCAACAGGTGCTGAGAGGAAGTTGCAGCAACCCCAAAACCACACCAAATCATGAAGTAGCATCCCATAAAATACTGACTTTTTTTTTCTTCCAATTTATGCTTATTAGCCAAGGAGGCTCTTAAAACCCAATTTGTAAACTCATATTTCTGTTCTCTGGATCCAGTTATATCCACCAATATTGTGCACTACATAACATTAATCTGTTTCACCAAAAAACTCCTACTCGTAATAACTCTAAGCCTCATCTCTGAAGTAATACTTAACTTGCTAAAGGACAGCAGCTTTGGAAATGAGTACTGCAGTGGTTGCAAATAAGTTCAGCTGAAACATAAAAAACTAAGGATCTTTTTCTTGTGCTTCTTGGCACCAATGAAAAATTAATTCATAGTTCTCTTCCTAGGAATATGAATAATCAAAGTTAAATTACAGAAAATCTTTGCCTAAGCATCCCCTCAATTTAACCTCTGTTCAAGTTTGTAATGGAAGTAAGTTTGCTTAAAAAAAAACAACAGCCTCCCCAACCACTAGAGGTTTTGTGAAGCCTCCAGCCATCATAATGAAGGAAAAAAAAAAAAGAAGTCATTACAATGGAAGTAGTAAAAATCTTTTATTTACCTTCCTTCAATTTCCAATAACCTCGTAATTACAAAACCTTTTCTAAATATCAATTAAAAAATATCCCTCCTTCTCTCCCATCCTGCCTCTGTCATTTTCTCCCTCTCATAATGAAGTTAGTTTACAGGATTCATAGCTATCCTATCATTATTTTAACATCTATGACAATCGAGCTGTACTAAGAAGCAGCCACCTTAATAGATCTTTTATTTGCTGTCTACTATTTCCTGTGTCATTTTGTCTTTAACAGAGTTAGGACTGCTCGATCAGATCATGAACTTAGAAGTAGGTTTGAAATAAGCAATTAATATCTTGCCGCTATCCATGCAGAGTCATTGCTCTTTTTACATTACTCCTTTCCCTGCACACATAAAGGAAAATGTGTGCTGAAAGATTTACTATTGTCAGATATCATTGTCTATCTTTGTCCTCTGTTGAATTTTGCTTATAAGGCTCCTGCTCTGCCCCAGATTGGTAGATAGCACATAACATATCAATGGGCAAGAGGTTTGTGCCTAAGAAACTAATAGTACTTTAAAAGTATCCATCAGATTTTATGCTGCCCTAGAGAAGAATTTCACGTTTCACAGGTGGAGACATCAAGTCTAAAGTAACTCAATGGCAAATTCAAACACAGAATGCAAATTCTTTACTACATCCATTAGGCAGCATGCTTCAAATCAACAGAAACTTCTTTTGCCACTTTTCCTGTTTAATGAATCTTTCTGATCAAGCCTGGTACTAAGATGTCCCACTACAGAAAGAAGATATTATTTCTTTTGTGCTAATGAACTGCAATCTTGATCTGAAATGGCAGTATTTCATGAAGACTCAGGGTCTGGATTGTTTGCCATCTGCTCATTCATGCATTATTTCAAAGGCAAAATCAAAAACTAATCTGAATGACCAATATTGTCATTTGAGCTCTGTAGATCATTTAATATACTTTGGCTATAGTAACTACCACATTTTTATTATCAAATGCATGATAAAAGAAAATTTTATTTTCAATACAAAGTTTCAAATACTAAGAAAAACAGACACTTTGCAAAATATCTGCAGCTGCCACTGATTTCACAGCAGTGAGTAGCCAAAATCTTGTGACTTTTTAGAAAGATTAAAGTAACAGCAATAAACCAAATAACAGTCTGGTAAGCCAATTTTCTGCTCAGGATTTTGTGAGGTCACTACTACGCATTTTTCAGAATTTTACCTGTCCACTTATTTACTTAATTTATTTTCTGATTCTTGGACAGTGTATTTTTACTACAGGAATTATTCGGAGAGGTTTAAAAACAAGAAAAGAAGTGATAAATATATCTTATTTTCTCTACTCTTTGATATTCTGTTCTTCCACTCTTGCTTCCTGAGTTACAAAAGTAACTTTTTTGAAGGCAAGAAATGAAACATTTGCTTTTTAAAAAAGTCACCTGGAAAAGGGCACTACTTGTGAGTATTCAAATGGAATAGATAGTCCAGCACATATTGCTTCTAACTTTAGGATTAATGGAGCTCTGAAACATAATTGTAATAGTTAGAGAACAGTAGGATGGTCTTATTCTCCTGCCACCATTAGTAGATCATGAAAAGTAGATCAGTAGATCAGGAAAAGGTAAGCCAGTGTGATACCTTTTGGTTTATCAACCCACTTTGAATAAGAGATGTAGAAGTGACACTTAATCAGAAACCACTACAACCTAAAATAAATTTATTGACCAATGGGAAACTTGGACTTGGGAGAAAAAATACATACATTTCAGTCAAAATATGCTTCAGATAAAAGGGCTTGAAGAATGATAGAAACACTGTAAGAGAAATTCTAGCACTAATATTTTGATCTACCTATGGGAAATTAAAATACAGGAGTCATAAACCAATAATTCAATCTTGAACTGATAAGCACAGCAGCAGTTAAAATGTTTCACTCTGTTCTGCTTCAAAATTTAGTTCCAGAAATTAAGAGGCAGTCAAGAACTCAGTACAGCCAGAGAAATATAATTACTGTGTGAAGAAGACATTAGGTAAAAGTGTTTGGAATTCCAGTTGATCAAGGAATTCAATTGTGACTTCCAAGACTGCTGTAAAATGGTGGGAATTTGTAGCTCTAACCAGTTTGAAAATTAGCTCACCTTTGTGAAAGTATATCTGAATGTCAGGACCTTGCTTAGTGACTCTGGATACTGAGCTAAGCTTGCTATTCTGGAGAAGGTAGCCACCGACAAATTACGATGGAAATTGCTTCCTTAGTTGGCATATTAGTATGCTAAGGCTGAAGTATGCCACAGAGTAAACAACTGGTCTTCCATACAGGTGTTGGAAATACCCTAGGCTATTCAGAGTTCAATCATGCTGCCGAAGCTGAAATTCAGACATGCCTAGATCTGGCAGTTTATTTCACAACTAACCCTGCTCACAAAATCAGAGATTATATGGAAATAAATTCTGGAAATCAAATCAATGTAAAATGGCAAAGGCATGCAGGCAGTTTCATTTCATGAAGAGAATAAAGGGCCTTCTTATTTAATAGTGTTCTGTTTTCCCTTTACCTTAGGAGTCTTAACCTAGAAGCTCACCGAACAATTCATTATATTTTCACTTTTTTATTATAGCTTGACATCTCTGACCATTAAAAAACATTTATCATTATGGATTGTGAAATGATGCAAAATGAAGCAATGATCCGTTTCCAACTTGATAACCAGAATGGCTGGAAGAAGTAACGATTATCAGACTGCTTTTCAAATGCCTGAGTCTTTCATGTTCTAAGTAGAATGTTTTCCCTTTAACTGGGCCTTCCATTCTTCTCTTTGGGTAGTTAGGAATGAGCACTCAAGAGTGCATTGGATTCACTTGTAAAATGTAAAGCAGACAAAACATGAAGTTGCTACTTAACCCTACTGTTCATAACGCACTGTTACTTCCCTGCTTTTCTTTGAGAAACAGGACAAAAGCAAAACTACAGGTTTTTTTAATGCTTTGATACTTAAACTTATTTATAAAATTGAAATGTGTGTGTCAGAGTTCATACATCCAAATGGAGAAAAGCACAGGAAAAAATGTGCTCAAACATACATTCAAATTCTGACACACCTCCCTGCATTGAAAATACTGCAGAGAAACTGCTCATTCCCTATATTGCTTTTTAACGTGAGCTTTCCCTCATCCTCACCTATCTTGCTTTCTTCTTTTACCCTCCCAAATCAGTCACCAGATCCGTATTTTATAAAACAAACAAAAAAAAAAAAAAAAAAAAAAAAAAAAGTGTTATGTAACTCTCTATTTTAATTTGGTGTTTGTTTTTGTTTTTGTTTTTTTTAATTAAACACCCTGGATTTATTATAATGGAAAATGAGAACAAACTGAAATAAGCATTCACTCGCCATTCTTCTTATGTGTGCACAAGAGTAGATTATTTTCCCCACACTTGTTCAAATTCTAATTAAGTCCTCTCAAAATCACTGCTTCCTAATCACTCATATCCTTTCCAAGCTTTCTAAGCAGAACACTTAATTCAAGTGACACCCATGTGTCTCAGTTGTTTTAATTTTTACTGGTTCTTGACACAAGCAGTACTGGATTATAAATGTATAAAGCTACATAAAGGCACAGAACATCATATTTCTATTGTTTGCATATTTTATTTGCATTTCATTTAAAGCTATAGAACATTGTCATCTACATTAATTTTCAAAAAATGTAAAGCTACTGCCAAGAAAGCAGGATTTCTGGCAACTCAACAGGACATGTTTTTCTCAGTATCCAAAAAGTTTCTACTCAGGGAAACATCTTTTAGCTTTTATCAGTATACTGGAGGTTTTTCCTCCATGTTTGTCTTTTAAGACCATGTTGCACCCATCACTACCTGTGACACATCTCCTCAAAGAATAAATCTCTACCGAAATCCAAGTAAGACTGTAAAGAGTGAACAAAGAAATTTCCAAAACATGTTCCTTACGCTAGCATCTATCCACTGTACTTTTACAGGGTGTCATCCTGCAGGAAGGCAGCCACTGACAATTCTGCTAGTTAAATGAGAAATGTAGTGTCTGTAGTTGGTAGAGAGAGAAATACGTGCATGTTTTCATGGAAAGGATGGAGGTTTTTTTGTCAAGGACACACCACAACTCATCTTTTCTCATCACAAACCTCAAATGTTGTGTTCTAAATCAGTAGATAACATTTTCAGGCTAGGGATGGGAAATTCTTCCCAGAATGAGACTTCTAGAACTACCAAGCAATCCTAACAGGATTGCCTATCTTGACTACAGACTACCACTTGGTCAGCATAGACGGTAAAAGAAATCATGATACAACTCCTTGGTTTCTGACAGGAGACCACAATGTGGACACTCTAAAGGAAATCTTCCTGAAATAAAACAGATTGAAGGAACTGATAAAAAACAGTTTATCCTTCAGATGCAGTATCCTCTTCTGATATCAAGGGCATCATACAGTAAGTTTAGACTAGTCTTAACTTGGGAAAACAATATATAAGACATCAAACCTCAATATTTACAAAAATTACCCTAGAAAATGCTTATTCAAAAATATTTTTCCACCTGCTCAAAGATCAAGATGTGGAGACTACATTCTGCAGATATTTCCTTACTTGATTATGAATTTATTTTTAAGCTAGTGATGGTTTTCACATTTCACCTTCTACCCCCGCAAAAAAATACCCCACGTTTTAATAACTATGCTCATAGCCAAGGAGCTTCCAGAATGTTGTGGTTTTTTTGTCAAGTCATGGGTGCTCTTCAGGACAGATTATCAAAGAGTCACTGAAACATTGGATAGGTACTTCCAGGAATGGTAACTCAACCACTTCCCTGGGCAACCTGTTCTCTGGCAGCTGCAGCTCCCAGCCAGTCTCAGCTCTCCCTGAGGACTTCCCAGCTCAGGAAACCTTCCCATGGGTGAGGGATGCACCACTCAGTTGCAAGACAGGCTGGCACTGGAGCAGTTCAGCTGGGTGAGTGAAGGTATTGGCAAAGGATTTTCCTGAAGCAAATACTTAGGCATCTTCTAGTTTTTAATGTAAGATGTCATGATAATATACTAATGAACATACAATGGGAATATGATCTGCTTGACTTAAAAAAATTCAAAATAACTTTCAATCTCCAGTTATTGAGGCAACTTGAAAATAAAAAGCTCAGCATTTTAATTTAACCTTCTGTATATGATATTTGTGTTCCTCATTTCTGGGGGAAAGAATCCACCCAAAACCAGTATCCAGAAAGTCAAGTTCTGTCACTAGAAGTAGAGCAGACGCTTCACTTGCTGGCAAAGAAAGTCTTTCAACTTTCATGGCAGAGACACAAAATATTGGACCGTTGTCACTTTGTTATTTCTTCCCAATGATTCAAGCTAGTTTATAAGCTCCTTATATCAGGATTTGTAGCTTTAATACCAAATGTCACACAGAATTATAGTCTGACATACAAATGTTAATATAACAACAATTGACCCTGTAGGCATCTACAAATTCTGATCTATCAATGGCTGTCAACATGAGTCAGTACTAACAGCACACTTGGCATAAGTAGTATTTTATAATTTTTTTTCAGCATGTTAAAAAATATTGCTTTTCCCCTTTCTCTTCTTTTTTATGGCTCTAGGTTCTCTCGTGCTATTTACACCTAATTTTAAAAAACATCTACAGGGATTTCTTCTAAAAATTTCTAAGCCTCCTTATTCCCATGGTTGGTTTCTTCAAATTTTGCACTGAAGTCTGTCTATGAGTTGTTTTATACTGAGGTCTTATGTAGCCATCCAATGATCTATGTCAATGCTCACAAACAGAAACCAAATTCTTCTCAACAAGTACAAGTGACAGTTTAAGCAAATGACTAAAATACTTGCTAAACTAAAATACCAGCCTTGCTGGACTATAACCAGAAAAATTAAGAGTAACAAATTTACCCAACAGAGTTCTAAAGGTCTTGTTTATGAGCATGTCAGTGTCTGTAAGCTTTCTGCAGGTCTAATCCGATTGTTTAAACCATGCATTATCCCCTCCATCCAAAATGACAGTATTCCTCATCAAGTTGAAAAATCAGCCTGAGGCTTTCCTGTGTGAAGAACAAAATAGTTTTGAAAATGAGCAGAGAGTGTTTCAATCAAAATAAATTCTTCAAAATCCAGGCTAGCAGATATGGTTGATAAACCTCCTATATTTCAATAGAAGAAAACATTTGCTGTGAGTATTTCAGGCCAAAAAGTGTGATTATTCTTGCTGATGGTTTTGCATTAGTTTTATATTTAAGGAAAAAAAAAGATACCTTAGAGGACTAGTAGCATCAGAAAAACAAAGCTATTTCAAGTGCAAAGTTTTTATAGGATAATATACTTCTACTGCACTTTATACTACATTTATTTTACTTTCTGGATGTGTAGAAAAGTTTATACTTTTTTCATTAAATACATTCTCTCTCAGTGACAAAGCATTAGGAATGAAGATTTAATTTTTCATGAGAAAATACTGCTGAAGCAATGACAGGGTCAAACTCTTCCCCATGAGCTCTGCCAATGTACCTTAAAATTTTCCTCGAAGCTCTATCCCTTGGAGTGAAATTGTGCAGAAATGTTTAAACTGTTTCTCAAATGTTCTTCCCTGATGGATGTTGAGAAAGTTCTAGTCATATGTGCAGGAACAGAAGCAAACATCTTTAAATGCTCCACAATAGCTATCAATCTCTTGTTTTGTCATTTGTTTTTGTTTTTTTTTTTTCACATATATGTTCTGAAAGCCTTAAAAAGGTTTCAACTATCCCAACAAGTACTTAATTTTCTTAAAAGCATCTGAAAGGAAAAAAATCATAAACCTTTTATCTAAATCACTGAGATTTTTTCAGTGCCAAAGATCTGGAGGAGATATTTAGATATGTCAGACACAAAAAGATAAACATATCTTGCTGCAGGCTTTTGGACAGCTTACAAATTTTTTCCCTCTAACATATATTTTTTTAAATAGATTTGAAATCAAGCCTGCCTTCTAGCAGGAACTATTCAAGATTTATATTACTTATTAAAGACACTGCAATTACTAAAGCCTATCTAAGAGCTAAATGATGGGCTTTAAACCATTTCATAAAATGCAAATACATTCCCCACTGGTGATTTCAGTTGTGAGCCCAAGGACTCCATTAACCACTGACCTCAGTACCAGTTCTTTTCCAGGTCAGCAGAAAGTATCTCATTGTGTCACAGATAAAGGAATTTTCACAGATATGTTTCTGGACAATCTTTTCCTGCTCAAAGCTTGGAATGAGGTTTCCACCCTCATCCTGCTTAGTTTGCCAGCCTCTTAAATCTTTTTTGTCCATACTTTTGCATCCTTCTTTTTTTTAGCCCTATTGATTCAGAATTTCTGTCCTCTTTTATAGTCTTCTATTCATTTCTTCAGGAAGTTATCATTCATCTACACAGTGTTCACTAGGATTTTTGTAGACACTTTATCCATAAGTAAAAACCATTGTCTACCTCTATTTCAAATTTGACTTCTCTGCAAGAGGAAATCTTGGTCAGTCTGCATAATGTGTGAGAATACGACCAACAATTAGAGCTCAACACAACTAAAGTGGTGTTGAGAAAACTATTTTCCCCCACCATTAACCAAACTCTCCTCCTGGCCTTTAGATTACCAGAACTCTCTTCAAAGCTAGAACCAGACATTATGAAGAGACAACTTGTTACAAGACATGAGGCCAGTGATTTGTCACGTAACCAGCAGCACATAGTGCCACATGCCTCACGTTCATCATCTTTCCTCTTACTGCCTCTGGTTTCACACACTACAAGGAGGCTGCCTCCCTACTAGAGCTGACCAAGTTTATCACCTTTCTAACTGTGCCTATTGATCATTTTTCCCAAGTTGCCCTTCTTCCTTTTGGAGATTATTCATAATATTCATCAGAAACATTCTCTACGTCATTTCATTAGCAAAATTAACAATCCTCTTAAAAAAAGTAAACTGACATCTACCAATTTCTTTTGCCAAAGAAACAAACAAACAAAAAAACCCACAAAAAAATCACACACCCAAAAAACCACCCCCGTATTGTTAGTGTAGATTCTCCCATCCCTGTCAGTGTTCAAGACCAGGCTAGATGGAGCTCTGCACAACCTGTTCTAGTGGAAGGTGCCCATGTCAGGTGGGATGGAACAGAATTTCCAACCCTGGCCATTCTATGGTTCCAGGATAGCAGTCCACAAAGTGTTTATATATAATGGACAGACCAACAGCAATCAGCATTTTCTCTGTTTTTCTTGACAGACAATTACATCTGTAATATAAAATTCTTCATGCTAAGGAAAAACCAGTTTTTAATGGGCTATTTTGTAAAGGGGCTTACTGTAAATGTGGCCCCTTTAGACATATATAGAAAAGAAAGATTAGGTATTTAGTAGAAGAATATATTTAAGACTTACATTTTAAAGATAGTAGTAGTAAAATATTTCCTGGACCTGATAAAAATAATTGTATACCTTTTTTTTTTTTTTTCTCTGATACAAGGGACTGGGCTCTACAGAATCAAAATGCTCAGTTTCAATTTGTTTTTTAAACTTTTTTCAGGTTACATTACCCCTCAATTTATTCAAGTTGGCATTGAGCTGTAAGAGGTGGCACTGTTAAATCATTTCTTTCTGTCTGTTTGCTGACCTTCATAAATACATAGCCAATGTAATTTGCACATTGAATGTAACTTCAGCTTTTGACCCCAATGGTCAAAGTACCTTAAACCCTGCTACAGACTTTTCATTATGGTATTTTCTTTGATCTTAATTATGTTATAAGCTAGAGATTTGTTGATAAGCAGCACATCTATTAAGGAGTTTGGAAAGTGAAACTCTGATCCAGATCCAAAGAAATTTTTTTTGTTAATGTACTTTTATAGGAAAAAGAAAATATGTAACTCAACATAAATTATGATTTTCAGTCATTCATCTTTCAAACACTCCAGTGTTAACACAAGTTAGAAAGCAAATCAGACTGACCATCTCCCATTAAAGCTGTTCCTGGATATACTGGGTCTGGCTGAGGAGGAGTTCATCTTTCCCATGTCAGCCCCCACAGTGCTGTGCATTGGAAGCAGCAAAGGTGTTGGTAACACTCAGTGTTTTGGCTACATCCTGGCAGCACTGGCTCAGCATCAGTGGTTTTGCTCCAACATTTTGCCCCTAGTCAGGAGGCTGGAGGTAGGCAAGATCTTGGGAGCAGACACAACCAGGACGGACAACTGAGCCAAATTGACCAGAAGGAGATTCCATAACATATGGTGCCAGCTCAGATACAAACTAAGAAAACAAGGAAGAAGAGGAGACACTTATCAGTTATGTTTGCCTTCCAGAGCAACAACTACACGTGGTGAAGCCCTGCCTCTCGGGAAGTTGACGGCAAATAGAGAATACAATCTTTCAGTTCTTTCTTTGCTTTTGTTTGTCATTCATGTAGTATTTCATTTCTGCTTTATTAAACTGACTTAACTCAATCTAGAATTTGTTTTCCATCTTTTCTCTCCCCAGATGAAAAATGGGAGAGATAGAGTGGCTTGGTGAGCACAATGGCATCCAGATCTGCACACCACACGGAATCCCACTATTTAAAGAGGAAGTAACCAAAAATCCAGCTGTAACTATAACTTTATCAGTTTATTAAATACTGAGAACATCATCTGAAATCCGCATTTTTCTATCTCCTTCCCATAGCAGACATTTTGCATATCTTGCTTATGGTTTATACTACAGAAAGCCCATACCAGAATTAACTTGGTGGTTTATCACCCTTCCTATTTCCTGCTTTCTTGCAAAAATGAGCAAAATTCAAGGGTCACATCTATACTTTTACTTATGTTGAGAGGTAGATTTTCCTCAAGTAGTTTCATTTATTAAACTAGAACAGCATTATTATCTGTAAAACACTTTCTTATTTTCAATTTTTTTTGGTGAAATTCTTGAAGGATAAGGCAAAAGCAATACATAAATCACGGGATTGTAGGTAAAGGTATATAGCACAACATGAAAAAAGACTCAGAAAAGCCACTCAGATAAGTCACTGTGCTTACAAGATGGCTTGGACCCCTTATAATCCAGCTCAGGTCTTGTGACTCCTCACTTTACCCTGAGTGAAAGCAGATATTTTGGCCAGTTTGCTTGACTGCAGCCACCAGTGTTTGTTTCACATTGCCTTTCTAGTTCTCAAGGCAGATCCTAAAACTGTCCTGTGAAAGTCCATCTTGTGAGTGCAACAATGATGAAAGAGCCAAGAACACAATTCTCAAAGCCGTGTGTTTCTTTATCATCAACAGTGGATCACAAAGTGCACAGAAATGACAGAGAAATGACACAGAAATTTTGTGGAGATGTTGGGAAGTACTTAACTATTCTGGCTCAGCACCACCATTTCAGTATCTACTTTCTTTCTTGCACATTTTGTATTCTTCTGCTTCTACCTTCAGCCCCAGAAAAAGCAAACTCATTTCAGACTCCCCAGAGCCAACTGAAAAGCTTTCATAGCCCTAATACCCCTTCCAGTTTATTCCCGTGTACCAGGAGAGACAAGTGGCATTGTCACGTTTTTTGGAGTTATAAAGCAAACCTCAGAAAACACAGAGAAGGGGAAAGAAAGAAGAAAAAAAAAGATGAAAAATTATTAATCACTTTCTTCCAAGTGCCAGAGCATTTCATGGTTCAATCAATTTCAGCAGAACTTTTGAAAATTCAGCACTTTAAAAAGCAATAAAATATTTAATGGTAATTGAAAACTTGTCTACCTCGGTGTGGCCAGCATAGATGGATTCCTAATCAGTTTACTGAACTCAATCACTCTTAAGGCAAAGTGCAAAAGTCTTTTTACACTTTTTGTAAATTTCCATAAGGAAAGAAATCTTTCTAGAAACCATTGAAAGGACATATCAAATACTTTGGATTATACTTCCCTCTGTGCTGTGGACTGAGTGCATGACCCTTAATAATATGTATAAACAAATTTTTAAAGCTTTTGCATGAAGTTACACTGTAGCTCTACTTGGACACAGCAAAAGTTATGATGCTCAAGAATTGTGAATCCCAAACTCCTTTTTGTTCCTAATAAGATCTGACATAGTCAAGTGAGAAACAGCATAGGGAGGTCTGTATCTAGAAGAGGTGAAAAGGAAAGACAGTTTTAGGACTTTTAGAAGACAATTGTCTGAAATCTAAATTCAATTTACAGGAACAAATTTACTCGAGCAAAGATGAAGCAAAAAAGAGAAACAGCAAAAAAAGAAAAAAGGAGAAAGAGGATGACTTTTGGAAGTAAGATAACTGTAGAAGTTGAACAGATTAACTTCTGTCCATAATACACAAAAGGTGCATGCAGAAAATGGAATTTTTTCTGTTGGAGTGGGAGGGATGTTAATGTGTGAATGAAATCACTCAGCCTGTACAGCACAAGGTGCAGCAGTTTAAACACCAGCCGTAAAAAAATAAGAGTTTTTGTTTAGTGACAGCTATAGGTACTAGGCTAGCAGCATTAAGAAATTGGATAATCTATGATTGACACAGCCTGACCAATGGCAGGATAATCTGAAATGTCAAGAAACAATGTGCTACATATTCCAGCAATTTAAACCAAAGTGAGGTATCACATTCACTGCTGTTAAAAGCAATTTTCGCAGACGTAATTCCTCTGTCTTCCACTTGATTTGTAAAGAAATTCTGCCATGAAAAATTGATTTTTTGTTTTTTACATCTCTCCACAGCAGAGATTCCCTTCCTACCCTCCTATTTTTGGTTCTCATTATCACCCTGTATGATAGAGATTTACTGATAAGCAGCATAACTATTTAAAAAAAGTCTTGGAGAAAAAAAGGTAAACCTGAATTCAATTTATAAGTATTCAATTCAAAACTCAATTATATTTTGAGATAAAAAGGAGCACTTTGAAAGCCAATTAGTACCTTCTTTACAAAAGAAACCTTCAGACAATATTATTTAGCATTAAGAAGTTTTGGAGTTTTTAAATAATGTATTACATTCAAAACATAACTTTTTTGAAAATTACCCAACTTAAATGGGAAAATAATTAAGTTGAGTAGTTAAAAATATTTTGAAGAATGAATTGACACAATATGTCTCAATTCAGGTGTGAGGGAAGAACTGTTTTGGCTGATCCTGAAATGATCTTTTCCTTTCCATTTGTTTTCAGTTCTGCCTTTAAACTGGATGTATTTTTTGTTTCCTCTTCCACTATATTGTGGTTATCTGATTTTCCAAACTGCTGCAGGGGAGCAACCCAGAGAATATTTATTTGAGTAAGCTATTAGATAAAGAGAAGAAAATGGTAAAAAGCAGAAATAACATCAGACACAACAAAATTATGTTGCTATTCCTGCCCAGGGATGTTTAAATTTCATATTGATACTTTCTTAAATGTAGTAATAATCTCTCTCAGATAACAATGAGAATGCTACACCTAAATAAATTTTAAAATCTTCTTCTGTTGTATTGAAGCATGGTAGCAGATGCCCTTTATTTCAGACATTAGATTTCCTGATCAGAAAGTGAGTGGTTCCACCACATTTCTCATGCATATTTCCTATACAGAAGAGCTTTAATGGGCTTGACATATCTTCAGTGCATTGAAATCAATGTGCACTAGAGTTGATTTGTATACATACACAATTCTAAAATTATTTTCAGGAAAAGTAGCAGACTTTTATATAAAACCTGTGGACCTGATATTGTTGCTTATGAGGAATTACACTTTCAGCAGGATTTGTTAAGAGTCATGCAGAAGGATTGTGGTAGCCACGTTCTACCACACAGTTCATTAGAACCAAGATCATACTCTTTGGTTGTATTAAGTCTGAACCATAATACCAAGAGCACTGCCTGAAAGAAGGGCTGGAGGGATTGGTAGTCCTGACAATAAAATAAAGCTTCAGGGCAGCTGAAGAACATTTAACAGTGTTAAAGCCAGGCAAGAAGGACTGTGAAACCAACTGTGAGCTCTGCACTTAATGTAAAAACAGGAAAGGGAACATGACGTTCATATGAGAGAACAAAAATATAGCAGTTTATAAATTATATAAGGGTAAGGACCAATCTTACTATTTTCAAAAACTGAGATTAGCTTAACATACTAGATTGTAGCCACAGTCTAAGAATAAAAATTCAGGAAGAAACGGAAAAAAAAAAATACTGAATAAGTCATCAACAAACCAATAGCATTCAGCTAATCAGAGAAAGTCACCCAGTTCCAACTGTAACTTACACACAATAGATTTCAATCTGTCACAATAGAGAATTCAAAATGATGCTATAAAAACACTCAGACAGAAAATCTGTGAAGCCCAGAGGTCAAAGTCCATACAAACAGCACATGGAACTACACATGCTATAACAATGCCAACAAAACCAATGCTTTTCTGTGCAAAAGCAGACAACCAACCCACTCACCTTGTGCTTGATAAACATTATTCCCACCCCCATCACTTAGACATGAGAGCCCTAAACCAGCATGTGTCATCAAACCTCTTTTCATTGATCTTCCAAGGAATATCTACCTCCTCCTCTAAAGCTGTTTTCTCAGCTCTGTCTTGCCAACAACAGTCACACAAAAAATATTTCTTATCTACTTCATGAATCTCAATCATTTTATGATAAATATACTGTTTCAATTTTCTCTTAAATTGCATCTCTTCAGAATTTCAACTTGCACAATTTCCCACAAATGAAACATTTTTTTGTATTATGGCGTCTTGGTAATTGTAACTGCACAAGGACCAATAGCCTGTGAGCCAAATGCACAGGAGAAAACTTTATTGTGCTTATGGTTAAAACTATGCAATCAAATTCTATTTTGTAATAGGTCATTACCATGCCTATCACTTATATAATTAAAGTGAGACTCAGCTCTAGTGTATGCTCAAAAACATCGAGTCAAGTCATGGAAACCAATTAGCTTGACAGAACAGGAAGAAATTCACAACTTTCAAAACACTGTGGTAAAGCTTGGAAACATGGAAACATCCACTTGAATAACTGCAAATGTTTTTAAGGAAAAAAATCCCAACCATGCTATACAGATATCTGTCATAAAGGTGACAAAAAACTTTGGAGGGTGGGATATATATGGGAAGAATTCTTGCTCCAAGGGTACAAAACATCACTGAATGCTTTCTGGAGGTGGAGAAAAATCCTTTTCCTGAGCCCTCCAGAAATACCTTATCCACTTGATCCCACAAGAAATGAAAGTCTTAAAGTGAAATAGTTTTGCTTAAAATTTCTTTATATAAACACATTGTTTTAAAAAATTCTACCAGTCTGTGGTTTTTCATGGTGCTTACCGTCATGATAAAACAACTTTTCAATCTCCGGGGACAGAGTAAAACATCCTAAAATCCATAATATTTTTCTACACAGCAATCTACTAAGTAGGGCATACATTTTGGCAAAGTTTTCAAGCTTCTCTTAAGCTCTCCCCAACCCCAAAACAGCTTTAATTCCTAAGGATACTTAAGATAATATGAATCATTCAGTTTTTCTTTTATTTCCATTTATTTACTTAAAAAGAGAAAAATATTTTTTTTTCTAAATAATTTGCTTCTTTTTCCATCATTTGCTTCATGAATACATTCAGCTTTTTAGGCCACTACCAAAGTATTAAAGCAAACAGAAACCTCCAAAAGAAGTGTACAGTCATGAGTGGAAGAAGGTTTAGATCAGAAATTACAATCTCCCCCCTCAATCCCCAGTGCAACTTTTACTGTAATATCTTAGCAAAAGTATCATATTCTGTGTTACTTTAGTTTCTGTATAAATACACTAGAGAAATGATAGACATAAATTCATATCAATCAGTCTAAGCACATTAAAAAATAGAACTCCAAACACACACTAAATTTTAAGCTACAGAAATCACTATTTCCTACCAATACTCTGTTGTTCTTGTCCTAGTCCAGCAGCTCATAAAAGCAACTGTCACTTTCCAGATTGAGATAGTACCTACTAGAAAACTTGCTGCCTTTCCTATAGAAGTTTTGGTTTAGAAGTCAATCTTTTGAACTGAGTTAATATATTTGCGATTTTCTAATGGACTTTAGGAAGGAAAACAGTAGAAGTACAAACACCTTAGGAAGGAATTATTTATTGTTGTTGCTCCAGACTTAAACAATTTAGTCCATAACTGAAATCCTGATGATCTCATTGAGGACCATGTGATTACAGGCAAGTCCCCTGGCCACAAAGGACCTAAAAAGGAATACACAAGTTTTCCTGGTTCTAAAAATACTATAAGATACACACATGTATATCATACATGCAGCATGACACACGTGTGACACCAGTGGTGTTTTGTACCTTATAGTACAAACAATATTATAATCATTCAACCTACTCCAGATCAACAAAATGCAGACAGAGAAGCAAAGCTGGTTTTACAGGTAATTGTCCTTAGATGTTTGCAGTGCATAGCCTATGATAAAACTTATTAATTCCATTCAGTGAAGACATGCTCTGTAAAAAAGGACACACCAATGTCAAAAAATCCCCAAGAAAAAGTCTGCTAAAATACAGGTTCTAACACTCTTTTCTGAGTAAACAGCTAGCAGAAGATAAGCCTCTGAAGAGATGAGCACTGTGACAAGACTCAGAGAAATGTGACATTTGAATGTCTCCTCAAAGTTCATTCGGACTATGCAAACCCCTTCTATTTAAACAGTTTGTTTCAAAGCGAACTTCTCCCACAGACAAGGTGTCAGGCAAACAAGACCTTCCATTTTCTTTGCCTACAATTAATTAGATTTTAGTAGAAAATAAATTACAGTGAGCACTTTCAAAATTCAGAGGACTTGCACTAATCATGGAATCCTAAATAAAAGATATGAAAGAAAAAAGAAAATTTCTCTCTTAAAATATTTATAGGCTTTTCTTTTTCCAACTGGAAATCTAGTTTAGGGTACATGTCTAAAAACAGTTGCATTGCTCACCTGAGTAAAACAACTTGTAGTTGCTGGTAAAGAGAATTAAGACCTTGAGGTATGTCAGTATTATATATTAGTATGTGTGACTAGTGATGGCTAAAAATATCTCTTCTAACTGAACACTGAGTCTGATAGCAATAAATTCAATGGACTTTCCAACTCATTTTTACCTGTACCTGGAGACCCACTCAAATCAGAACTGTAAAATAATCTATGTTGTGGGGGTTTTTTTGGTTTTTAATAAAGGATCTAATAACCTGTCCAGTTTGCAGCTGGGATAAAGTCAATTTTCTTCCTAGTAGCAGGAGGATTGCTGGGTTTTTGAACTTAGTATGAGAATAATGCTGAAAACACACTGATGTTTTAGTTGTTGCTTAAGAATGCTCACCTTAAGTCAAGGACTTTTCAGTCTCCAAATGCAAAAAACTGGGAGAGAGAATAGTGGGGCAGCTGACTTGAACTACACAAAGGCACAAGCCATAACATAGAATATCACACCCAGTATCTCATCTTGGAGGAGTTGGTTGGGAGGTGTTGATTGGTGCTTGGGAACAAGCTGAGCATCAGTCAGTGGGTGGGGAGCAGCTGCAAATAAAAGTTTGATTGACTGATGAAGATCCATGTGAACATCATCCAATGCTTCTTTTTAGTATGTTTTAGAAATTTTATGATAGAATGATGGAATGGTTTGTGCTGGAAAGAAACTTCAATGATCATCTAGTCCATTCCCCAGAAGAACAAGAGAAAGGAATGTTTGGTACTTTGTTTAAGGAGAAGACCATGGTCAACACCTTGCCTTTAATCAATATTATGGAAAACAAATCCATGAAAATATAAATTATTCATTATGGTTTTCCATTTCCTGAGTTGTTTCTCTCTTTCAAAAGGCTAAAGCAGGATGTGTATGCATCCTTTACTTCCTATAAAACTTGCTTCCAGTTTGTCAGGATAAATCACAAACAGCCAGAAAATGAGATAATATGACCTTTCCAATAACTGACAGCTAAAAAAATGAGTTAGTAGAAAATTAGTAAAGTGAATCATTATTCAGTTTGTCTCTTCATTCTTTAAGCTAAGACAGAACATGTTGATAAGCAGCTTTTCTTCTCTCCTATTAATCTGGATAGTGGTGCAATATTTAAGTTTTCATTAGCCCAATACTGTATTTATGTAATAGGATCTACAGAATAAATCTGATTTGCCATGCTACATGTTTATGGTTTGGTTTTGGGTTATTGTTTTTTGGTTTTGTTTTGTTTTTTTTAATTGTTTGTTTTTCTTAAGAAAGTTTCATAAGCAATTCTATCATGAAAAAATTCTACACAGGGGCTTTTAAAGCAGAAAAAAATTAACCTTTAATCCACAATTAAGGTATCTAAAAAACATGAGTTGCATAATTATCAGGAGCATGAAGTCTCCTAGAGCAGCAGATACCCATGCTACCATCTTACTGAAGAACACAAACTGTATGGATGTATGTCAATGCCCATCCTCACTAACATGAGAAGGAACAAACAAGTAACAGTTTAAGGTGTTATCAATAATGCAATCCCATATATACACTCCTGAGATGGGGATTTTCTTTCCCCCCCTAAGGTGAAATTTCGAAGATTGAAAAGTCCTTACCAATTATTAATCAGGCAATGTAAAAATAGTCGAGGTGAAACAAACATTATTCACATCACCATGTTAAATTTCAAGTTTATTAATATCTAATAGATTTTTTTTTTTTAACGAGAACTCTCTACAACAGGCAAGAGTGACAGAAATAGAAGCCCAGACTGGCAGACACCTGGTGATCCAGAAAAGTGTCCAGTCACCAAACTGCTCAAGGAGCTGCTCTTTTATCTCAATATATTGACACACTGTTGGAACTAAAAATAGTCTTAAGTCGTGGAAATGCTAATTTTTTTTGAGAATTTTGTTTCATTATATCTCAGTATTTCCATATAGCCAGAATTAAAATGTACTGTATGACAACATTTCTGCAGCTACCTTTTTGTCCTATATCAGTAAAGTACTGTGCAGATCTCTGTTTTAACTCATTAACTTTATTTAGAATGAAAATATCCTAAAGCCTTAACCTCACCCCTATTTACCATCCAATTCTAACCCTTCCTTATCTCCAAGACACCATTAATATGCTTTGCCATGAGTTCTTCATATTCCAAATAAAGTCCTATTCATAAACAGCAACAGATTTGACTGTCCTGCAACAGCAAAATATTGCTTGCTTTTCTATAGAATCCTGTTTCCTGAAACTCCCTATGTGATTATGAGTGCTGCACTGTCAACTCTCTTACATATTTTTTACCTATGTGTATGTTTTCCTTTACTTGTAGCACTTTCAATTTATCTTCACACAATTTTGTGTTTTCTTTTTAGGTCATTTCTCCCCAGGAGTCAAATGTTACATTTGAACACTGTCTTCACAAGCATCCAACAGTCCTCCCAAGATGCTGTCATGTACAAATATATTCATTATTACTTCACACACATTCTTAATGAAAATACAAATCAAAGGAATAAGAAATCCTTCTGCTTCTTTAATTGCCAGTAATAAACTTTTCACCAGCATGTTGACTAGGCACAAAGAACACAAATTAGTGTCTCACTGTGCTAAACACTAAGCAACAAACCAGCAGCCCTTGAAATAAAGCATTTGTTGATAGATATACACCAAGACAACAAATGGACACAGATTAACAGGTAAAAAAAAGTATTTGAAAATATAACTTTTTTTTTTTTTTTGTATCTCAGCCCATCTGAGATAACAGAATTCACACGTACGGAGCAGAAACCCAGGAGAACCCACTGTGTGAACTTGCAGCACGTCACCACACTGCATTGGCCTATATACAATATTCTTTTTTTTTGGAAAAAACTTCTAAGGAAATCTGCTTTATATTTATAGATGGAGAATTCAGGTAGGAGAATGAGACCCAGCAGTTATGTAACAGATATAAAAACATACTTTGGGTGACGGAGGGCACACCTCCCCTGACATAGATACACCCGAGTCTGTGAGGCACAAACATCACACTGATGGACAGATACTGCAGAATGTGTTATCCTGAAATTGGCTACACACCCTTTTGCCTCCAGACAATTCAAGCTTTCCCTAGTAAGGCTGCTGTTCATGAAACTAGAAATGGCAGAGGAAAGTTTCTGTGCTTGGTGGTGTTCATATATACACCCAAGTTATACTTCAATTTCCAGCACAGAAACTGCTGCTGGAAGGGAGAAGTACCACAAATCAACTTCAGAACAGTGAGAAATTATCCCCAGTACCTTAGTGTACATATTTCAGCCATGCACAAGCTTGGAACAAAACAGCAGGTTTACTAGTTTCAAAAGATAGAATCTTTATAACCTGTTAGACTTAACAGGATATGATGCAAACAAAGAGATTTTTCCCTTTGTGGGAGAAAAAAATACCAACCAAAAAACCCTATTCAAAGTTCTTTGCTATCTGATAATTAAAGCTTATTATCACAACATTTAACATAATGTATTACTGTTTTATTTCTTATGGTTTTGTTTGGTGGGATTTTTTTGCAGATGTTTTGCATTGTTTGATTGGTGGGATTTTTTCCCCTCTTTTTTTGTAGGGTTGAGTTTTTTGCTTGTTTTTCTAAGTATTCCACTGATGACTCAATAGGCAGACTGAAAGTACCCAGAAGCACAGAATGTCTGAGACTGGAATTCACCTCTGGAGATCATCTTCAATTCAACTACCCTGCTCAAGGGGGATCACATCCAGGTGGTTTTCCAGTATCTCCAAGGATATTGTACAACCTCTCTGAGCAACATGTTCGGGAATCAATTAACGAACAGTTAGAAGTTTTTCTTTTGCAAAACTAGAGATTGCATTTTTTTTCAAATTTGTGCTCATTTCCTCTTTTCCTTTCACTGGGCATCTGATTCATCTGTTTTCCTTCCCATCAAATATTTACACGTATTGGTATGATGCCAACGTTAAGGAACTGTGACAACATTAAAAAATGTGACAATTTTGATTGAGTGCAGGAGTGAAGAATAGAAAAAAACCACAACATGGCAGGCTTATTAAAAAACAGCAAAACCAAACATTTTCCCCATAATGATTTAATTTTCTCAATTATATATTATAAAACTAATTTTTATTAAATAGAAAGTTCAGTGTTTTGCATTGTGTTCAGTGCTCGTGAAACTAAAGCCTTCAAGAGCCCTTCTTTATATAAATCTGCATTATGTTCAGGTTGCTGGTTGTTTGGGTGCTCTTCTTTTTTTTGGCTCTTTTGAGCTTTATATGATAGAAACACCAGAGGAGGACTGAAAAAAAAAAAAAAAATCATATTTTTTTTTCCCAGATTACCAAGTACACCCACATGAAGCAATTTTAACACATTTTCCCAAGCAGGTATGTGTGACTTGAGGATCTCTGTGAGAGATCTGATCAGATGAAAGAGGAAATGTCCAGCACCTGTGTTGACTTCAGTTTGTGTAGCACCAACCCCTTTCACAAGTTGAGATGTCTGAAATTTCCAGATACCAGGGGTAGGCACAGGGCTATTACAGCCTGCAAAATCAGCCATTTTAGACTGAAATACAAACAAGAGATCCCATTCCTTCATCCAGTACATCTAATAATCTCGTGCTCTGAGAGCTGATCCCAGCATGACACCTAGTGGCAGCAGCATTTTTAACCCTGTCAATGCCTTTTCAGAAGATTCCTTACTGCATCCAAAATTTTTAATTTTTTTCTAATGTAACTAAAATATCTCGAATTCACAAAAGAAGCAAAAGCCAGATTATTCTTAAAATTATGAAATTGCTTTGTTTCCTCACCTCCAAGCCAGAGTTTACTGAAACATACGAGGACTCTTTGTAAACTACTGATAACCAGAGACAAGAAAACACTACTTATTTCTTCATAATTTCTTTAAATTCTGTTTCTGATAAAACTCTCAGGAACAGGAATTGCTCAACTAAATGGTCTTAATGAGGCTGTAATGCTCTTTTCATGCTGAGGTTTAATACTACAAAGTTACTGCTTTGCTCCCATAACTAAACATGAGATCTATGAAAATATTTAAGCAACTAATTCCCCCTGCCTCACTAAGTCAGGAGACCCTGACATGCAACCTGAAATATATCACACTGTTATATGTATAAAAAGTATAATTTATAGATGTGGGTGTAATATGTATTATGTCTAGCATAATACTTATTAGAGAGATTAAGGATAATGGCCAGATTATACACACACTCTCAAGGTTGTAACCTTTTAAACAACAATAATAATATTGCCTCATGTGGTCCAATATCTGCTCCCTTCCTCAACTGGTATTTTGATATTAATTTTTAATCTTCTCATTGTAAGATAATTTATAGAACCAATATGATGGTACTCATCTCTAAGATTAGTATAAATCTTGAATGGCCACAAACGATAAGAGGAGAAATAAAGTTCTATCCAAAAATGGCAGGTTGCTATTATTTGACATAAAGTTCTGCCTAATTGTGTTGCCTGTTGTATTGGATTTACATGGTGATGTTTTGGTAGTGAGGGGACTATAGGGATGGCTTCTGTGAGAAGCTGCCAGCAGCTTTCCCCATGCCTGACAGAGCTGACCCCATCCAGGTCCAAAAGGGACACACTGCTGGCCAAGGCCAAGCCCATCAGTGGCTGCGGAAAACACCACTGTGATAATACATTTAAAGAAGGAGAAAAAAAAAAAAAAAAAAACCAGAGCAGAGAGAGAAGTGAACATATGTGAGACAAAGAGCTCTGCAGACACCCAGAGCAGTAAATAAGGAGCAAAGGAGAAAACAGTGGAGCAAAGACTCCCTTGCAGCCCATGGAAGTCCAAGGTGGAGCACCTGGATGCCCAAAGGAGGCTGGGACTTCAGCCTGTGCTCAAGCAGGCTCCTGGCAGGACTTGTGACCTGCAGGAAATGCATGCTGGAGCAGCAGGACTGCACCTCTTGGAAGGGATTCATAGTGGGGCAGTTCAGGAAGAGCTGCAGCCTGCTGGAAGGACTCGTGCTGGAGAAATTCATGCAGGACTGCCTCTTGTGGGAAGCAACACAGACTGGATCAGGGAAGTGTGAGGAGTCCTCCCTTTGAGGAGAAAGGAGAAGCAGAGATGATGTGATGAACTGACCACAGCCCCTGCTCCCTGTACCCCTGCCCTAGTCCAGGTGAATAGGCACAGCATTTGAGAATAATATTAAGCCCAGGAGCAAGGAATAAGTGGTGGCAAGGTATTTTAAGATTTCATTTCATTTCTCATTATCCCACTCTGAATTTGATGGGCAATAAATTCAATTAAAGTCCTCAAGTCAAGACTGTTCAGTTCATGACAGTAATTTGTGAGTGATCTCTCCCTGTTCTTAACTTGTGAGTTTTCATTATATTTTCTCTCCCCTGTGCAACCAAAGAGGGAAGTGACAGAGTGGTTTTGAAAGCACCCAGTGTCCAGTCAATGTCCCACACCTATGATCAGAGAAATGTTGCTCCTCTCAGCTATATGGACAAGTAAAAGGCTATTGCAGAAATAATTTCCTTGTCCTTCAAATAAAATTTTTTAAAAAATTTAAAAGGACAACAATACTGAAAAAAAAACAACAAACCACAGCAGCACTAAAGCAAGACTCACTAATTTCATTAAATTTCCAGGTGAGAAGAGGATGTTATCACACTCTACAACAGGCCAGGACTTAATATAGAAAAAAATTCAAACAACACATTTTCAAATTTGGGCAAAAACATTTTTAGATTGCAGTTTTGTCCCTGAGGCTTAGTGTTCCTTATTAACATAGACATTAACATATACAAATACGCTTACAGAGTAGAAAGAAAAAAATAAACTAAAAATACTTCTTAAAAGAGCAGCTCTGTAGTATTTTCTTTATTATTCTTTACCAACCCCCCAAACACTAAATTACTAAATCCACAAAATAAACCAAGTGATCTCTTTTTGTTGGTTTTTTTGTTTTGTTTTGGGTTTTTTTGAGAGGGTAAAAGGGGGTTCAAATGTACGTATGTGGAGTGGGTGGTATTTTTTTTTCTTAGAACAATACAATTACAAATCTCTTAAAAATATCAGCACACAATTTCATGTAATGCAACAGCCTCGTCTATCCTAATGTGTGACATGTAGGAGTAACAGGTTCAGAGGAGCCCTGTGCCTCAACAGACTGGTTGGTTTCTAAGAGCTCATGTGGCTTCAATAACTAGGTAGTAAAAGCAGTGTTGCCATCCAGAGTACCTCATACACACACCTTTCTACAGTCTTTGAGAAGAGCTTGAGAAAAGCTTAAGAAAAGCAGGAGCACACTTTGCTAATGGTTGTGTGATGCACAAAACCAGAAAACACTTAGAATTATAAAGACTTTTCAAGGAAAACAAGGAAAGGCACAAAAAATCTCAATAGCTAGAAGAAGTAGTCAGTAAAACTCTAACCATAAAACAAACCAATAATGCAGATTGGTGATAAGTGAAACTACATGGAGACAGATGACCACGGAAATAACAAATCCTTCCCAATGAGTCTTCAAGAGAAGACTGTAGTAACTTCTTTAGGAAGACAGTCAATGTTAGGCATACAAGATACAATTACTACACAATTCAAAAAATGAAAAAAGGATGGGATATTAATAAGGAAGTTTAATTATGAGAGAAATTATATTATATTCTAGAACTTCCAGGAGGAAGACTGGTGTCTTACCTTTTTTTTTACAGATACCAAAATTATTTTCAAGCAAATTTATTATCCAAGACCTAGACACGATCCTTCTGACTCAAAACACCCACTTCTTCTCATACACCAGTTATTTTAAATTTGTTATTTCCCTTTTATTGAGAAATTACAAAAAACAATGCTATAAATATTATAAAGAAGGACTAATTCTAGTGTTATGAATATTGAAAAATTCCTTGGGGCTCAAACAAGTATCAAAACCCCCAGAGTGAAATACTTGTCACAAGCAGCATCTACCTTGAAGGTAGACAGACTATGTAAAAAAAGCTTACAAAGAAAAAAAAAAAAAAAAAAAAAGGCATTAATGGGAACTGAGAGAAGAAACAGATAAAACTAGGAGTACAAAACAGCAATAAAATGTCTTGCTTTAGGTCACATGTTAAGAATATGAGAACAGCTATATGTACTCTCTGTCCTGTCTCTTAACAGTGACCAATAACCAATGTCTAAAGCAAAAACCCAAAACCTCAATGAATGCTCCCCCTGTATGTTCATTGACTCCAAGAGAGAAAAAATGAAAGAAGAAGCAAAACAAAAGTATTTTCCTTTTTGATCCAACACTAAAAATGAGATATGCATGGTGCACAATGGGTTTTGGCTTTTTTTTTAGAAATAATCAAGTATGTATCTATAGGGAAAGTCATATATAGAATATTTTAATTCTGGTAAGACAAAAATGCCAAAATTGAATAAATAATGAAAAAATAATTTTCAAGAAATTGGCTACTACCATAATTTAAGACTATTTTTAGTTCGATACATGAGCTGGTTAACTCTCTAATAAGCTCAATTATTTTCCTTAATTGTCTATTTTAAAATTACACTTTTAGCAAACTACTGAGCTGGCAAAGAGGTACCTATTCAGAACAATTGCTTCTACTACAAGCTAATGCCAAGTAATTTTACCATGTGGACATTTACCTCTAACAAATGAGTCACCACCACCAAAATACTTAATTGGTGTCACATAAATAACTGCTTGAAGAGCAAAATAAATGTCAGTTTTTCACAAGTCTCTAAGCAAGATATAAGCAGTAAGTTCCATTTTCAGAAGGAACTGTTCATCTCCTTGAACTGAGGCTTAAAAGCATAGACATATAGCTTAAGTGTGATAAGCTTAATGAACTTCACTTTTGAGCTGTGTCACAATAACCAATAAAAATCATGTTCTTAAAACCAGTCAAGAGACTTCTCTCAAGCTTATCTGGACTCATAACAGACTTTCAGAAGATTCCATTAATGTCCCTTACCATCAGCCAGCCATTAGCCAGAAATAGGCAGCTTCACAACTCAGCCGGTTGAATACAACAGGACATTTTAACTGTTTCAGATACTTAAAACACTAATCCTTATGACCTAATTATTTAAATTAAAATGACCAACTTTTAGTTCAGGGAATAAGGAACCCTCCCCTAAGTGATATGACTTTGATTTTGGGGTGCAGCACCTACCAAAATTTCAGAACAAAGAGTGTGGGGCTCTAATGTCACCTGCTCCAGCCGTACCTCAAAAGCCCACCAGCACTGACAAAACTTCTCAATTAGGTAACATATCAAAATGTATTTTAGATGCCAAAGAACTTTATCTTTTATTTCAAACCTAAGAACTTAGCAAAAAGAAAATTAAATTTTATTTGCTTTCACATGCTTTACAGCTAACATCTAGGAAAAATATAAAAAAAAAGTTAAAGAGACAATCAAATTAATAACTTCAGTATACTTAATACAGGCACAATGCAGTTCAATTTTCATGCTTCACAGCAGAAACTAAACATGAGCTTCAGAGAAAAAATTTTTCCATGATCAATAACTTCCTATCTTGGAGTGGTCTAAGCGTTTTGAAAAATACCAAATATTGTTTGGCTTCAAGAAAAAATAGGCAGATACGCCACTAGTCTGACAAAGTAGAGCAGTTCCAAGGTATGCTCCTAACTTAAATCTGGTTGAATAACCATAAACAGGAGGGGACTTGCCATTGTTTCTTTCTCCCACTTGCCTAGGGCAGCATGAAACAGGGAAAGGAGTTATTGATGAGGTTTCTTTAAGGTAAGATTATTTCAGTCAAATTTCACTCTAAACACTGTTGTTACCTTATAGAGCTCCAGTGGACAAAAATTGCTGACCTAATTTCCAAATGTCTTTTCTGATCATGGAGGAGGACATTGTCAGCACAGTGACAAAGGAAGATTGAATTGTTATGGTTACAGTTAAAACTGGCTTCAAGATAAAAGGGTCACCACGAAATCTCACTGAAGTGACTTTGTACAAGTACATGTTAAGCACAGTACATGCAGATCTAGATCATTTGGATGTGACATTGTATAAGTCATCCATTAGAGTTCTGCATGTTCTACGACACATGGCTGTTCCCAGTAAGAGCCAAGCTTTGCAAACACTCTTAAAAGCCAGACTAATATCTGTATATATATAGACAGCAACAATGAAATTAACATTTTTTTTAAAGCATTTTCATTGCTCAGGTAAGGCACTGAGACAGCATAAAAGATGAAAGCTGAATAGAAGTAATTATTAATAATGAGATATAAACATTTTAAAGTCAGCCTTTTGATCCATGTAATATAGTAGTCATTAATAGATAGAATTGAAATAATTAGCTTAATTTATTAGCATCTTTAATGAGGTTATTTTTCTTACTTGAGATAGCAGACACACAGTAAAACACTTCAAAGGTGAATTGTTTTACTATGAGCATTTGCTCAGAGTAGGAGGTTTATTAAGTTTGAATAGTATATGCTGTGAAGATGCAGTAGTGTACAACCTCTGCTGAAAAGTTCAGATACGACAACGACAGAGTGGAGAATTATAGTGAGTGTTGTGTTGGCCAGTTGTGACATTTAATCTGAAACTTCAAGATTATCCTCTTTGGGTTTAATATCTACTGAAACCAGAGAATATTTTACATCTTAAACCCAGAACAGGGATAACCTCAGAGCTGTAAAGAGAATAAAAACCCAGAGCTCATGAACAAGATGCTGGAATCATGGGGGTATCACATCCTTACCACTCCTTACTAAAGAACTGAGGGGCCCAGACCTGAGACCCCAGACTATGGGGAATCTCTCCATGCTTCTAGTCCTGCCAGATGACAGGACCATGAGGACCCAGAGTCAGGACTGCCAGAGGACCTGCTGCAGAAGCAGGAGCCAGGATTCCTGCCCACAGCTCAATTCTTAGACACCCCAGGTACACCTGCCAGTGCAACAGGTCTCAGATCAGAAAAGGTTTGATAGTAAGCAATGAGAAAACACAATACCACATTAAGGTACTTACTTTATGGTTTTCTCACCACTAGTGTCCTAGATATCCTTGTGTCCATCTGGGACCTTAAAACCTTGAAAGACCACACTTGGATTTCCAGGCACAAGAGTCATAGCATCTCAACAGACTAAAGTATTTCTTTGTTATAGTGCTTCCCCAAACTAGAAATACTGAAGCCAGGACAAGTTTCAGAGTTGGAATCAGTCCAGGCAGCAGAGCTATCTGTGCCTTCTGACACTGCTGTTTACCAGGTGGGAAGCAACCCAAACAGGTCTCTTGGCATAATTTAAATTACATTTAACAAACTGTCTTTCTATGAAATACAAGAATGTGCAACTTCTTTCTAAAAGACTTAAAGTGGAAAATTCTTAAACTCAATAACAACCCAATTAAAAAACAGCATTCAGAAAAGATCAACAGAATGACAATGAAAATTGGAATGAAATTCCCAATTCAATTAAATAGGAATAAAAAGAATGTGGACAGCATACCTTTGGAGGAGAAGCTAAAGGAACATTCAGTTCCTGTTCCTGCCTCAGGGAGGACAAATGTTCCATGGACAAGTTGCAGGAAACCTCACAGCTTAAAAAGAGTCTGGAAGTACCCCAGGCCTACAAACTGGAGACCTAGAAACTACACGGTCAGGTTTAGAAGCAAAAACCAAGCTCAGAGCCTACAGAAGCTACATTGAGAGACTGACCTAATTTTACTTGAATGTAAAGTAAGCCAAAGATCCAAGTAGATAGATATCTAGAAATTTGGAAGACACAGAGGGAGTCTATTGTAAAAATAATTGTTATGATCGCTACACTTGGATAAAGGACACAAGAGAAAAAAAATGAATACTGCAGGTATTACCTTCCCTGAGAATATCAGCCAGGACTGTACTCTGAGTTTAATTTTAGACTACCTGCACCACACTCCACCAAGTACTTCAGCCTTCTGTGCTTACAGTCTGAAAGAACTATTTAACATCTGTGTCCAAAACAATAAGACCCAGATTAAAATTCAGGTAAACAATTTCATCCAAATAGATTTCATTCACACCACCATTCTATGTTATGCTATTTGTTCTTTCTTTGTTTTCTTTTCTGACAAGTATCTGCATGTCTGGATTTCAGTCAGAACTGTGTGGGTTTTCATACAGGATTCATCACTATAGTAACCAAGAACAAATCACCAAGTGTGAGGGGTTTTCTGCTTCTCTCTTTTTTTCTGTTTTTGTTTTTTTTAACCTTTTAAACTGACAGTGAAGTGGGACACAGTGAAATGGTTGAGTGTCTCAGAAGCTTCCACAGAATTCGAGTGACATTTGGGTTTATGAGCCCTGTAGAATCCACCAGAAATCCCTGCACAAATACAATTACGTAGGAATTTTCTGCAGTGCTTTAATCCCATGACCACAATAGAAGTAAATGTTGTTCCTAACAATTTTATTAATAGGGAGCACAGGGTAGATGAAAGGTAATACTTGTGAACTCTCTAGCCTCATCTTCCAGACGATAATTTGAACAATTTTGAAATAAGTCAGAAAGCATATCAAGGACCACTGATCACTGGTTAAGCAGATGATAAAAAGCCTGAGCCAAACTATTTGAATAAAATCCTGGGATAAATGTTGCCATCATTTGAGAAAGCATTTTAAGCAAAACAAGAGCTCTGTTTTCCACAGAAATATTCCTAAATGCAATGTTCCTCGAATATTGCATAAACTAGGCCATTGAAAACAGTATTCAAGAAAAGATCATATTTGTATGTGTACATCTGTATGTAGGTCTATAAATAAATTTGGAATAAGACACATTAAGATCTCAGGCTCCTCTGCAAACATCAGATGAAAGCTTAAGTTCTTCTCAATGTTTATCACAGAAAACTTTTATTTAGCATTTCTATTTATCTGCCAGCAGTATTCCTTATTTTGATTCTGTTGCCTTAAAAAGAACTACAGCCATGGACATCCTGTAAAATTACTGTAGAATGTACAATATAATGAACAGAGCTCTTGTTTCACTTCCTTGCTAAGCTCCTGATAGCATACATTGCACTGAAGTGCTGGAGCAGGTATCAAGAGTTTGCTGCACTCAGACACAAATTCCTAGTCGTGAAATGCAGCTCTAGGAAGATTTGACATAATGTAGTCGAAGAACTGAATGACCAAAACTATGCTTAACAAACAAACTCCCCAAGTCTGTATCATTGAAATCAATCTCAAAAATGAAAAACAGCATAGATGAAATGGGTGTCTAATGATCAAATTTCAGTGAACAGCTATTATCAGCTAACACTGCACATACACAGGTGTAGGGAAATGACATTAGAACAGTCATAATGACTAAGTTTCATTCTGAATGAAAGTTAAATTGAACCTACTCATATAGTCATTAAACACACCGGTTTAAAATGCAAATGTCACAAACTGCTTAATCCCATTATACAATTTCCACCCTTTACAAATTAGAATGTTTTCCTCCTCCAACCTTATCAGCACAGGAAAAATGTATCAGAGTAGGAGGGCTTGTACATTTACGTGTGCAGGCAAGTAAATCCAAAACAAGATGACCGCATTAGTAGAAACTATCACAAATAGTGACAGGTTCATTTAGCTCAGGTTCATTTAGCTTGGTCCAGTACTTTATCCAAGCAACAAAATATTTTAGGAACCTCACTATTATTCGCGCATTCATAATGAAATTACTTTGCCATATCTGGTTGCTTCAAGAAAGCAGCTATTTGCATCCTGAAAAAAATCATCACATGCAACACCAGATCCTGCTTACAGGGATGAGATCTGACATGGAATGACAGCATTCAGTAAAAACAGGACATACAGGGGCCTAATGAAGTGACAGCATAGCAATAAAGCTACAGTACCTTTTGTTCACAGCCTACCGGTTTGCATTCAGGAGTTGCTATAGAAATGTGGAGATCAAGTCCTACATTCAGCTCCAGAACTTTTCTCTCAGTTGTCATGATTTTTTTCACAAGCTAGCAATGAAAACTAGTATACAAAAATACTATTTACGGTCAGTTTCATCTGGTGAATTATGTAATAAGTAGAAGAGAAAAGAGGGAAAACACATTGTTGCTGATTTATTAAAGCCAAGGATGAAGTGAGAATTCTGCATAATCCAACTTCTGCCTGTCAATACTTTGCCCTTATGCTACATTTAATACAATTTAATGCATTTAATGAAAGTTGCATTTAATAAAAGTTTAACCAGTATTTTGCCAAGGCATGTTGTTTAAAAGTGACAGAAATGACATAAAAAATAAGAAAATACACATTCTCTGATAGTTTATTTCAGTAGTTCATCATGTCCATTCATGTTAAAAAGTACCCATCTCTAACTTAAATTTGGCCAGCCTCAACCTTCTAGGGTAACTACCTTCTTTTATCTCCATATAAAATGAGAAAGCAGTTGCTCCCTTTTCCAGCTTGATTAGAAAGCCCCACTCCCCAGTATTTTGTAACAAGACATTTCAAACTATAGGATAGTTTGTTTCTCCCCTCCCAGTGAAAATTTCTGACTATCACCATGCTGATTCTACTAACCAAAATAGAGATATAAAAGACTGAAATATAATGAAATGACAAATAGAATGAAAAATTATTCAAAATACACCCAAATAGCACATAAAAAATACTTACTTGTCTAGTTGGCCAATATGATTAACTACTAGCCAAATAAACACTTTCTGGGATGAGCAGATGTAGGGGATACAGCATCTAGATGTTATGTTACATGAGATAGCCTTTGTTTTAAAAATGTCCCCTAAGAGAAGGTTTGAAAAGTAAAAAAATAAGCCGCATATGAATAAGTTTCAGAACACATGAGGACACAAAGACAGAATAACCACTGCTTCCCTACTAAGAAAACCGTATATTTGTTGAAATGCCTTGCAAGAAACTGCTGAAAAAAACAGCATTAAGAGTCTGCATTCAGTTCCCCAAAGGCAGCAGTTGGCTAAGATGACACTGGCTGATTAAAATGGATTCTCTACTTTATGGATAGAAGAGTTACAGAAAGAGGAGATTAGGGTATAAGACTAATGGGGCAAAACAGCTAGAGCTGTGAAAAAACTGTATGGCTGAATTATCACCCCAAGGACCAATCCATAAGGATGAAGAGTTTGGGCACACTAAAAATTCTGTATTCTGTCATATGAGTTTACTACCTTGTATTTCTGGAAAATATGCTATCAGTGTTTGTGGAATTAAAAGCAAAAGAAGTTCTTTTCCTCAGTAGCATCATGCGGGGGGGGGGAGGGGGGGTGGTGGTGGGGATAAAAAAACAAAAAAACCCCACAACTTTACTTAGCACTAGAACTAGAATACATAAGAAGAAATTAATGAAAACATTGACTCCATTAACAGCCATTCTGTTCCTGTAAATAAGAAGAATTGCACAAGAAAATCTCTCAAACACAGAAAATGTCAGATTAACAACCACCATCTCCTGAAAGAAAGAACCTAACTAATGAGGATAGGTCTAATTTATGTTCACATTGACAGCTGTCTTGGGAACAGATTCATGGATTCCCGATAACATTCTTTCAAACCAGTTTCCGTAGCAACTGCCACCCCATACTCCTTTCTCTAAGGCACAAAACACCTAATAAAATAATAATAATAGCAACAATGCTATCTACTTCCACAATGTCTATCAGGAGATTTCTGCTAAGAAACAAGGTTGATTCTTACAGTGGAGATTCAATCTATTGCAAACACATTATAATGTATTTTTTATTATTTATTTTATTTTGTGAAATGGAAAACAGAAATACACAACTCTCTAGAATCAGAGTGAACTGTCTTTTCATTCAAAACATTTGCTGCTGTGGCAATGAATTTCAGGAAGGAAAACAGAAATATGTAAAAGAGAAAAAGGAAATACAGCAAGAACAACCTAATAAGCTATAATTTTAACCTGTTGGCCAGGTTCTGTCCATTATGAATTGATTTAGGCAATCTTCCTGACAGGTGTTGAAAAAACTGGGAAACCTGTTAACTCCTCAAGTAAGTGATGCCCACTATCAAGATCAGTGACATCTATTCTTTCTTTGGCAGCAGTGATAAAAGGGTGCAGTATTTTCTGGCTTTCAAAAAATTCCAGAAAAGCTGCAAAAACAGATTTTTTTGCTACAACTACTCCAACAGAGGATGAGAATTTAACCAAATAGTGCATCTGGTATAAAGCCTAGCAGAAATACCAGTGTATGATACCATAATAGTACCTTTTAGCAGTTTGTTTTTGAGAGAGAAAAATGCATGTGCAGAGTAGTCTCTTCCATGCTTGTGATCAGTGAATCTGTTCCCGAACATCTCCACTAAGGGAGACTCCACAACCTTTCTGGACAGCCTGTTCTGGTGATTGGTTGTATGCCCAGCAAAGTTCTTCCTCATGTTCAGGTGGAACTCCTGTGCATCACTTTCTGCCCATTGCCTGTTGTCCTGGTGCTTGGCACCACTGAGAGGAGCCTGGATCCAACTTCTTGACACCCTCCCTCCAGATACTGATAGGTTTTGATGAGGTCTCCTCTCAGTCTTTTGCTGTTGAGACTGAACGGGCCCAGCTCCCTCAACTTTTCCTTGTAAGAGAGATGTTCCAGTCCCTTAATCATCCTTGTAGCCCTCCACTGAATCTGTTCCAGGAGCTCCAAGTCTCCCCTGTCCTGAGAAGTCCAGAACTGGACACAGAACTCCAGCTGAAGCCTCACCAGGGCTGAGTAAGGTACATTATCACCTCTCCCGACCTGCTGGCAATGCTCTTCTAATGCACCCCAGGATACCATTGGCCTTCTTAATCAAATGTTCTTATACTAATCACTTCCTACTTCCAACTTCTTTCACTGTGTGGTATTTCAAAGCAGAACAGCATGTGATGCAAACCCTTAAGCAACTCTCCAAACAGGCAGCCCAGATAACACTATAGGTAAAATATAACATCGTAAATTCTCTACTTAATCAGGCACAGAAAACAAAATTAAAGAGAGCAGTGGCAAAGACTGGCAGGGACAGAGATACAATCTGAGGGAGTAAACTGACATGGCTAGAACACCTCCCCTCTGTCTGATTCCCTGCAAACTGTGACCATCTAAAAATGCAGAGGGTCAAATTTCCATGCACAGCCAAGGAAGAAACAATAAATGAATTACAGTGGTGCTGTTCCTTCGGAAGGTTTGAGTGTGTCTAAAGCAGAATACTTCAGCTGGCAGATTGATTCCATCAGCGTGTTACTTGCTTTGAGGGCACAGTTACGTTTTGTTTCAACAGGATGTAACTCTGGGTTTCTGACACTCAGTGCCACTCCAGGAGGCTAAGTCTAGGCTAGATATTTCCAGCACAAGTGCTTTCAGAGAGCAGAAGATGTTGTGCTGAGGTTCTGCATATCCTATCCCTTCTTCATCACTGACAACAGCACACATGCATGATTACACACAGACACACACAATAAACATGAGCTGCACTTTAACCTACACTTTGGTTGATGATGGCACTTCCAGTGACATTGCAGATTTTCTCCCTGAGACTGTGCTGGTTCCCCATTTACATCAATACAAAGTTACCACTGGTACCTGTGCAGTCTGAGTAAGTTCTGAAGTTACTAATCCTCTCTTTTTCTCCTCAGCCTCCCTCCCCTAATTACTGTGCAAGAAAGAAAAGAGACTGAGATTACAAGAAATAGGTTGTTTAAGGATTCACTTTCCAGACACAAAAGCCCTAACAGTGCCTGCTCTTTCTCTACCACTGATTTATTATAAAATCTTGGGTAATTTACATCCCTGTGACTTCTACTGTCTCCAAAATGCAATACTAAATCTTATATTAATGCTAATCCTTAATTCATACTAATATTAGTGCTTATGTTAAAACTAAGACTTACACTTTTCTAATAAAAATTTACTTATCTGCTGTGAAGATATTTCACTTAATAATGATTAAGACACAACAAAAGTTTGCTCTAAAATAGACAAAATTGGTAGTAAGTGATAATATATCCCTCTTTTGTTCTTTTTTTGTGCTTGAACATTATTTCCTTAATAAGAAACTTCACAGAGCCATTTTTAATAGTTCAGATACAATAAGAGAACAATAAAATTAACAACAGGTAGTAGTGCCATTTTACTCCATTTAACACCAAAACAGTAATCTATTCCAAGATCATTGTTCCTATTTCTTCTTGAATAGATTCATTATCTCGGTTGTCCCATCAGCTATGGCAGAAGTTTATTGCTTTTAAAGCAAGAAAGGCAGAAATAATGTCCCTGTGCAGCTCATGAGACACACGGGATTTCATTTTGAAGTTCAAAGTGCAGAAGGAAATGCAGAGGAGAGGGCAGGCTGGCTGCTGCGTGTGCCATTTCAGCTCGCAGAGACGCAGGGCAGGTCTGTCAGCTCCAGCCCTGCGTGGTGCATGTTCTCCTAATTGAAGGGAGCATCTCTCCAAGCTCCCGTGGCAGGCTGCCTAGCCGGGCGCCAGGCTGGCTCCTGGCAGGTGACAAAGTGCTCTCACTCCCGGCTCACCAGGCTGCAAGGGCACCAGGCTGCTGAGCGAGCCGGGGAAATGGGGGGAGCACCGAGGAGAGCAAGGAGGAAGAGCAAAATTCCAGCTGCACTCGCTCACATAAGAGCTCCCTGTTAAACAGCCTTGGAAACAGCCACAGCACCAAGTTCAGAGGAAGCCTGCACGGTGCCAAGTTGGCACCTGCTGGGGAGGAAAGGAAGCTGCTGGGGAAAAATAACTAGAAAGATAAAAGAGTGAGGAGTCACTAGAAAGATGTTAAATATTTAAAAGAAGTATGGAAAATTGATATTAGGTGCTGCTTTTGCCCTTAAACTACAGTTTGGTAGAAAATCCTAGATTAAATAAAAAAAAAGCTAAGAGAAATACAGCCAATACTGTCTCAGATATTTGTCTTGTTAAAGCTAGCAAGCTGGGCAAAGCACAATTTGGTGGGCTGCTAGGCAAGGCAGATGGAAGGTTAAATTAAATTTCAGGAAGCCATGCAAAGATGAACATGGTGTTCTCCAGTTCATAAAAGAAAGTAATTTCACTGGGAAATTTATCTTTTGGTATAGGTATAAAATAGAATTAAAAGTCTTCCTATTTATTAAAATGTTTAAGATGCCTTCCCTAGTGCCCCAAACCAATTTAAGCACTGCAACTGCAATTTGCCTACCGAAAATTCACCAGTGATTACAGGATTGTAGAGTACTTCTGGTCCTGCAGTCTCAGAGGTAACTCACATTACAAGAATTCTATTACAATGGTTCTTAATCTGGTACCTAAAAGCTTTATATTTATAATCATTAAATTAAAAACTCACATGCCACCACACACAAAAAATGCACTTTAAGAAGTGGTTTCCAACACTTATTTCACCTATGTTAATACTACCTACCTTTTAAATAATGTAAAACACACACCACAAGACTTACCACCTGTAACAAACCCACTGCAGGACAGAACAGAGGAAGTTATACTAATGGGGACAGTAGAAAATTCTGGTGTCAAGCAATGCCTCTAAACTTTAGCAATCCCTAACAGAGCAAGTTTAGGAACATTTCAGGATGCATTCTAAGTATTCCACAATCACCATAATTTAGCCAGCGTGATCATTTGGACATTTTGCTAATTTGATATGCAGGTTTTTTTAACCAACCTTGAAGAAGAGAAAACTTCTGATCTTTGATGGATATAGCCACAAAATTCTGATTTAAGTAGAAAATAAGACATTCCTCTTGGTCATTTTATTCTGCCCCACAAGATGCCTCTTCAATTATTTTCTGGAGTTTGCTAAATATTCTCCTTGCTTGGAGGCTTCTATCTGCTTGTTACCACTATGAACAAAATTACTAACATAGGTTAAGATATAAAAGTATGAACTTAGGGTAATAGAAGATTTCTCTGAGTTGTTATTTAAAAATGGTTTTAACTGTGCTGCCAAAACAAGCAATTTAACTTGCATGAAAGGACAGTAAAGAATAGAGAAAAGGAGGGACTGGCGTTTTTCAAAGGGACCATGGACACAGACGTAGGTATCAAATAAGTTTCAGGTAAGTGTTGTCTGAGTAAACAGAGATCAATCAAGTTCTGGCTACTTCAGAATTTAACCTCGTTTTCTCTTCCCCAAGTGATGTTATAACAGTGAAACACTGAGATGGAAAAATCACCAAATGAATCATAAGCTTCATCAAATTAGGAAAAACTTTGCCCAAGTGAAAAAAATATCCACACAATTTTCATGCAAAAAGGGGCTATATCACAGAAGCAGAAATTTAGGGAATATAAATAGAGTGGTGAAATGGCGCTGCTGAGATAGAGGAACTGGTGGGAGAGGAGGAAGCACAAGAAGAATTTGGTATTGTTCTCAACATCCATCAGCTATCTGGTAATTTCATAGCAACAACAAAAAACATTAGTTTGAAATGGTGGGAGGAAAGGTCCCTTAGTTTTGTAGAAGGAAAGGAGGCAGGAAGAAAGGGATACTCCATTCAGGATCTCAGAATTGCTTTTTACTAAATGTGCAATTCAAATTACTTGCATGTGAAGGTCAAACTTAGTGCCATGCATAAGCAGTTCATTGAAACCTTCTATTGCTTTCAACAATGACAAAATGAAAAATTAATATATCTACTGAATTAAACCTGATGCAGTTTAAAAAATGGAATCCATTCTGTTTTCAATTTTAATCATTCATCGTTCCTATTTTATTACACCAAAAGACAGAACAAGCTTAGAATGCATTAACTTAGTTAAACAAAGCCTGATTTTATGATGCAAATGTCAGTCTTCACAGTTCAGTAAGTTCTTTTACATGTTATATGACTTGTCTACATTACCTCAGCTGACAGGTTTTTTTTATAGCTCCTTTTTTCAGTAGGTATCAGGGTCCCTGATTCTACCACCCACAGCCATGCTGATCCAAACATTATCTGAAGTTATGCACGGCTGTTTCACAAGCAGCTCCTGCTCTGCAGGATGACACATGGTATCCTTCATGTTCCCAGCAGCTCACAGGAAAAATCCAGCTCAGCCCTCATAGAGAGCACATTTTATTCCACATACATACACGCTTAGCAGGTACAGCCAAGTACCTGCATTTCGAGTTGTTACGTGTCAACAGCTCCATCTCTTTTTTTCCTGTTTGGGAACTAAGGCACCATGAATTACATCACCTCTTCCTTCTCTTTATTAGCCAAGGTTAAAAAAAAAAAAAATCTTTACACATAGATTAACTTGCCTGGTTTTTCACTGGCTCAAAAAAGCAAGCCAATGAATTAATCAGTTAGGGAAAAAATATAGTTAAACTACTGGAGAATATAGGTAAACAATAAAGAAATGAATTATTCAAAGACAGTGAGTCATATGAATCAAATACTGTATTTTAGAGACACTGTGAGAGGAACTAAGAGTCATAAAAACTTCAGGCAGATATACTAAACTAGGTATTGGGAAGGGAACAGAAAGAACTGCCCCATTGAAATGCTGATAATCCCTGTGAGAATGTATTTAAAGTAGCTCCCAATTAAAAGAATTCCTCCACTTTCAGCCATGCCAGAGCAGTTTAACCCTTTAACATAGAGACATCTTATTCAGCAACACAAGAATTCAATTAATTTTTCTTTCACTGCAAGAAAAGCAGAGGGATTTAACTTTGCTATAGCATAAGTAATAAGAGAGGAGACTATATTAAATAATGTCATCATGAAGCAAGACTCAAGGCCTTAGCAATGCCACAGTCCAGCATAAGCAACCAGCCAGCAGATTGTTTTAAATCACACCACATAAATAACCCATTTATTTTAAAAGGCAGTTTATGAAGACTAGGAATGTCTCATGTCGATCTTATATATCAGTTAAGAAGAACAATTAATTATTGGTCACATTAAGAAGGAAGTAGCATCTTGTGTCCAAGCTATGCATGGAAGTGTAAGGTACATGGCCAATACTGAAATGTATAGTTGTGAAATGGAAAAACAGGACACACATAAGCAACAGCAGAGGACAGAAGTTCCCTGAGCCGTACTTCTGGGGAAGGATTCCCTTTTTCCTCTTCCACCCTAGGTGGTCATAAGTCTACTTCCTCTTGCTCAAGTCCCCTCAGAAATGTTGTGTAAATGACAGAGTAATAGTACAAACATAATCAGGATGCACTACACATTAAACTGTACATAAACGCCACATGTGCATAACTATTTCACCAGAAACTGAAGAAAACCATGTAAGGAATTTGTCTGCTAGAATTCAGAGTAGTTTGAAGATAAAACTTGCTGACTGCAACTCTTTCATGGCCTATGTATTCATGCTGAGTTCACAGTTTTGGAAAATTGTCCGTAACAATTACCTCCATCAATACTCTGTGGAGTGGAGCTATCTGTCACTACATACAACTAAAGATGGAGTACAGATGGGCAATAACTTTATTATGATGGGGAATAAATATTAAATAAATTCTATAATCACATCATTAAATAAACTTGCAAATACTTTAAACCTGAGCACAGAGAGAAAATAAAAGTCTTATGACTTCCAAGAAAGCACAAATTTCCATTACTTCTCCCCTTTTGAGTGGCCTTCTGAATGCAGTGAGAACAGTTACCACCAGGGACAGGCAGGTCTCCTTCCACCATAACTTCTGTGCCTTCAGCCTCTGTTGTATTTCCCTCCTGCACTGAGCGTGGACAATACAGATCCAGCCCCGTGCAGACCCTGCAGCGGCGCCAGAGGAGGAGGCACAGCCGGGAGCTGGCCATGGTGCGCAGCCCTGGCACGGGGATCCCGCCAGCCACGCTGCATTGCAGCTGCCACTGACAATTGCATCTGCTTCCCACACAGGAAAGTTCTTCTCCTGGGCACAATCAATCCTAGGCTTACCAAGCCTTTACATTTCACATGATGCAGCCACATTCCCTCAACAATTGCTCCAATCCCATTCTTTCTTCTTCTAACTTACAGCCATCATTAAAATAAATTAATCTAAACTGTTACATTTAGTCTGAAAGTTTCTCATCTCAAAACATGAGCTAATATTTTCAAATAGCTATAATACACATTTATCACTTTTGAAGCTACAAAACTATGCAAATATTATGTATAATTAACATGGTGCCAGGATTTAGTTGGTCTCAGTTCTGACTTTGTGATAGTAATGCCCTAAATTATCTAGAAAGCTTAACAACTGACAAGAAAAACCCCAAAACAAAAAACTCCAAAAAATTCAAAGCACATTAAGTTATATTTCTTGTTCTTTGAGAAAATCCATCATTTCAAACTACATTTTTATTTTCCATTGGAATTACCATTTACATACAGTCACAGTGTTTAAGAATGCCAGGACAAAGATTTTTTAATCGAAGTGAAGATTTTCCTATTCCCAAGCATCACCATCTGTGTCAGCCTGATTTTGGACTGTATGGAGTCTACCTGAGTCTTTGTAGGGCTCTATGATTTGGCTCTTTACTGGCTATCCTGCTTTTGAGCTGTTTGCCCTAAAATATGACACAGTAGTTCATCCAAAGGTTTAACGGGCACACAATTCTGGATGTCAGTCAGAAAGTCTTGTCCATGCACATATTTCTTTAAGGAACCATAGCTGTTTAGAGGAAACAAATCAACAAACAAGTCAGCAAGCCAACCCAGCTGATTCAAATTTAATTAAAATGTTGTGATTCAGGTCTTCTATGCCCATAATTCTTTCACTGTTTCTCAGTGGAGGTGAGGAGGAAAGGAAGTTTACTAAGTTATTTCTAGCATATATGGAAACAACACATCAAATCACCTACTACAGCTTTCAGCTAGAAAAGCTAAGCAGCAATTCAACAACTTAGTATTTTCATTCAATACTTGTGGAACTACAGATATTATAATAGGAACCTTGTGCAGCATCTGACACTCAAGTATGCTGTAATCAAAGCTGTATCCTTCCTGAAATAAAATTTTCATCAAAAAGTATTTTCGTCAAAATATATGTGATCAGACTTACAGAAGCAAGAAGCTAAACTGATTTACATCTAAACATTTATATTAGGTGAAGCACTACATAGGTTTTTGCACATTGTATTTTTTACTTCTGGAGAATATGATAGTTTTAGTGTTCCTTAAGTAGATCTTTACCTAATGAATACAATGGGATTTTTTTTGGAAGCAGTGTGGAGGCTAGCTGCAAATGCTCACCTAAGTGTCATTGGAAAGCATCCTCATCTTCAACATGGAAAAGCTGATCAATTCAGCAATTGTCTATATTATTGTCATCAACTCTGAATTTTGAAGCCGTGGTTTCTAATGCTTTGAAGTAATTTTAAGCAAATTAAGCAGTCTGAATATCATATCGTGAAAGAAACAGATGAAAAAGTACATACAAGAACTTTATTCTAACATATATCTAGTAGCTAAAAATCTCCTCAAAGTGCAGAAAGTTACATCAATGATATGCTACTAGAAAATCATTAGGATCAATAATACAATGAATGTTGGAGTGAAGCAAAAAGCACAGATTTTTTTTTTTTTTTTAGCTAAATCTAAAAAAAGCAGTCAGGCACTTTTAAAGTAGTCTTCCTTCATCTGAGGCTAACTGAAATTGCCAGTCTTCTTACACTGGTAAATAACAAATACAGCATTATAGCAGGAGATGATAATGTGGAAGACCAAAGTGAGCTCTACTTCTGTAGAAGTGTAGCAATTATTTTCAACATGGAGCTCTAAAAAAGAAGCAAAGTAGTAATACAAATGCAAAGTTTGTCAAGATAGTATATGACTTTTTAACACTTCCCATGTTTCCCTTAAAAGATTTTACTCTAGATATTCATCACTCAGACCTAACAGAAAGAAATGTCATATATTTGCACTGTAAAAACACAATATGATTCTGAAGAAGCTCAAACATTCCTTCTGGGATGTACACACCACATATAGTCCATCACCACCTTTCTGCTTTGACTGCTTTCCATCCCTTTATCTTAGTATAAAGATACTACTCTTTAGGGCCCTTTTCAAACTCTGCTAATGACTTGTTCTGGCTGCATATAGACGAGGTAGTGGGAGACACTGAGGTCAGACAGTTCTTTTATGTCATCACCTAATGTGTACTAAACTGTTGGAGTGGAACTGAAAATTCCTAATCACTGCCATTGAGTTTGTAAACATATTCGTTGCAGACATAATGAGCTCTTGTGACTTAGGAGCCTGTAAAAAAAGAGAGCTCTTATGACCTCATTTGCTGCATATTCTGAGTTCCACTGATATACTGCTTCTTTCCTTAAGTAGCATCTTGCATAAATAAAACTGTCACATTCATATTTATCCCACAGAACTTGAGGTCAGCTAAAACACAGTTCCATCACTAGTATCTGAAACATAGGCTAGAGAATTCTATGTGGCAATTTTTCACTGTATTACCTCATAGCAAACACAAAAGGGACTAAAGTGATATTTCTTCCAGAAGATTTTATCTGCCAAGAAAGCTCATGCCCAAATATTGAAAAGTAAGTGTTGGAAGAAAGCAATCTGACAGCCACTGACTCTGCATAACAAATATGCCAGTGCACTTGAGACACTACTGTGAAAATCTTTGACATTTATAAGTAAGGTTTCTAAATACACACTGAAAAACAGCAAGCTGCTGTTTATCTGCCAATTTATTAGATGTGCTCATTAGTAGCAAGCTATCATAACTTAAACCATCCAAAATAGCTCACTTAAAAATATTTCCCACAATCCACTAAATATTCTGCATTAGTATCTACCCATGAAGGTAACATTACAGACAAATCACCTATTCTGTCAAAAGGTAGTTTAAAGTTCATAAAGACTACTGTAAGAGTTCTCAACCTAAAGATTACAACCAATTTTCAAAGACATTAGAGATAGAATGATATAAGTAGAGAATTATGGTTCAACTGTGTCTGAAAAGGTTGGTGAAGAAGGAAAAGACTCAGGAGGAGTAAAAACACAGAAAACAAAACGAGGCATAGAAGAAAAACAAAATTATTCATTTGCAGAAGGCACAAGCATCTTAAAATAGCTTAAATGCTTCGAGCATAAAACCTGAGTTGAACTTGTTTGGCCAGGCTAAAGGGAAGCTCAGCAGCCTACATCTATTTGAATAGGAGTTAAAATTTATTTTAGTCAGAGATGCCTCTCTACATACTCTTTAATGCTACAACTATAACCTGCTGTCACTGGTTCTGATTGCAGAAAGTTAATCAGAAGGGTGGGACAGCTAATGGACAGCTGATGAAACCTCCACCCTCAGATTTTCAGCAGGGCAGGGGCATTGTCTCAGACACTGACCGGGTTGAGAGAGATCCCTCTTAAACCAAGTTTTTAACCATCTACAAAACACAGAAAGAATACAAATGGTAGAAAGCAAATACAGCTGATGTGTATCTACACAATGGTGCTAAGATATAAATTTAAAATTATAAAAATGACACCTGGAAAAAAAAGTTTAAAGAAACCAAAACCTTTTTTGGATTTTCTGCTTTATCACATATATGAAATTAAATAACTCTCTCACACTGTGTCCATTAATTGTCTTCTTTCCCCTTTGACACTAAAATGCCGATCTAAAGAAGAACATAAAAAAAAAAAATATAAATTGTAAACATATCCCTACTCATTAATAAAAAATGGAGGTGGGAAAGTAACAGTGAAAGTGTTCTAATTTTAAAGAACACCATTAAATATTTGCTGTTACAAATAATATGAATGGCCTAACACCAGTATTGACCTAAGACAGTTGATTTCATTAGGTTTAATGACCCATTACACACAGCAGCCCAGAGCTTTGCTCTGTACAATCAGATCTAATAGACAGAAGCAGACATCATTTAGTGTTCAGAACCTGTTTGCTGTTGACTTTCTGAAGTTTATTTTTAAAATTCAGCCTCACATACTAAGTATCCTTCATGAGACACCTCTAATCCCAGAACACATGCCAACTGAACAGAGAAGCTGGCTCAAGAGCATGTCTCACCGGCACCCCAGTGCACTACTAAGCTGTGACCTTGGCTCATTCTTGCTGAAAATGTTATTTCAAAGTGTGAGGAAGTACATGAGCCAAGACCATGAAAGACTTGAAAAAGTCAAAGCAAAGATAATAGAAGACTGGTCTGTTTCAAGGAAAAATAAAGGCTGACTTCCTCATATCCCTGAAAACTGCTAATCAGAAAAGGCTTATCAGCTGCCCCATCAGAGTCAGTAAATCCAATAATGCTGCCTATTGATTGTTCCTGATAAGCAATACATATTTGCTGACATTTTATACATCCTGTCCCTTTCCCAGTGATAAAAGGATATTACCAAGACTGACATGAACAGGAAGGGGGTTATATCAAAATACACTGACATTTCAAAGGCATGTGGATGTGCCCATATGAGTTGCAATTGCTTGTTGCCCTCCAAAGGACATAAATGATGACCAGTCTCAGTACAAAGCAGCTTTACAAAATTATTCCGTTAGGGATCCAAATAAAAGACTCTTGTGAGATAATATCAAAAAAATACTAAAAATATGAATGGTAGGAAAATTATTTAAACTGATTTAGACTATTCAACAGTTAAGTGACAAAGTCCTTGAGTTCAAAGCATGGCATTTCTTATTGTGTATTTTCTCACTTAAAGTGTGATTAACAAGATTTCAGCATTTCACCTATGAAAGACATATGACATGTCCTCACTCTCAGTATTCATGCAAAGAATAAAGGCTGTAATACCTGAGTGCATGTACACAAAATCAAAAAACCTATCACATTTAGAGTGAAATTCAAATATAATTAAGGCATAAAAGCAAGTAAGGTCTTAGTATGAGTAGCTTTATACTTACAATCATTAATATCTCATTCTAGATATATCTGGTAATTCCCATTTCAGGCAGCAGTATTTGGAAGGATTTGGTACAAAGAGAAAACAAATGGGCCTAGGTAAGGAGGCCAGAGGTCTGCCTCTGTGCTCCAGGTCTTTGCACACTTGCAGGAAACAGTCAGGAACAGTTTTTTCAGAAGGGTTTCAGATGCTCCCAATACCTAAACCTTGTCTCAAGCACACATTTCAGGGACACATTTTCCCACCCTCTGGGAACTAGGCCACTCAAAGCCAGTTTCCAATAGATCCGAGATAATTAAATTATGTTTTAAGTAGGTGTTCCACAGAGGGTCACACTGTCCAATTCGCAGCCTTTCCACCAAAACCTAGATGCCCAGTCATAGCTGTCCCACACTAGTCTTTAATGACGATTGATTGTAACTATCATCACCTTTTTGTCAAGCCTACATATACAATATTAATTTGATGTTCTTGAAAACTCCCAAAGACGCAGAGTTCAGGCTATCTCTTCATGGAGTTGAGCTGACACACAACATGCTGTAATCACAACCTGTTTTAAATTGACATTGCATTGGCAGTCTTATTTACTTCTGACACTTCAGTAGTTCTTTGATTTAACAAAAGTTCTTTACCATAGACTGTCTAATTCAGAAATTTAAGAGTAACACAGGAATATCAATTAGACCTTAAAACGTGAATAAAAGTAGAAATGCTCCAAGTCATTATGGTCAGCTCATGATGCAAGAACTATGGATCTGTCAGAAGTAATTAAGCTTATAGCTTTTTGAGAGCATATATTTTTATATGCTGAGAGCAGTTTAGTTCTTAAAATTCATACAGTAAGTCACTACAGCTGCTGCTTCTCAGCTGCAGTAATCACAGGCAACTGCTTTTGTAAGATTTTCAAACCCAAAAACTTTCTTTGTTTAATTTCATGCCAGCATTCTCAATTTACAGATGCTAATTTGGTCTTTGACTTCTCTCAGCAAGAGTATGACTTAGACAGGAGGAAGAAAAACTAAGTTTCTGGCTCCTGGTAATGGAGTAGTTTTGCATGTAAGCTGACTTGCACCTTAGATAGCCTTGGACTGATTAATCGTTAAGCAGGAGTTCAGATACCATATTCTTGAAATTATATGTGTGAACAATTCATCTGTGGAAACTAAAGGCTAGGGATAATGGTTATATTCAAGGGCAATCATTATAACTAGAAAAATGGAAAAGCTAAATTCCCCAAAAGTGCTTCTTACTGTACCAGAAGTATATTTGCTCAGTAGAGTTAGGGACAGAAAAGAAAGAAATCTTCCATATTCTGCTGTTAGAAACAGGCAAATTTTTGCCTTCCAAATATAAAACCTGCTTTACCCTGACATGAAAATTTTATTGAGTATCATCCATTGATATAAATCTAAGCATGTATTTATCCCACATTATTAAAACTGTAAAGACAACCATGGGACACAAAAAATAAAATGCTGAAAAAGAGGAATGGACATTTTGAAAAGACAGGATTAAGTTGATTAAATGGACATTCTGAAAAGGCAGGACATTCTGAGTAGTCATTTCGGTCTTTCAGCTCTGCTATCAGGGCTCTCAACTTCAGACAATTTAATTTTCATACCTGTTCTTCTACTATAGACACTATCCTTATTTACAAATTCATAGATTCAGCCCTTACTATTCTTCTGTGCAAAACTAGCTATACATTAAAAAATGCTACGTTAAGAGAAAAGTTGCCCTATTATATCCCATTAGCAATACTAAGACCCAAAATCAGACCTTTAAAACTCAAAAATAACATTAAGATCATGTTCAAACACGCACCCAAAGTACAAAAAGGCTGGTACCTATCACAGCAGGAATATACTAATGCTCCTTATCAACTTATGAAAATTCTGCCTATTTTTGAAAACAGGGATATTTTCCTTTCTCATTGAAAGTGAGAATTTACATGTGGCTGACATCAGGGAGCCTTTTTTCCTCGCAGCACAAGCAATACATTGTCTAAGAACAAATTTCATAGTCTGCTCATTCAAACCAATCACTTTTGTCAGCAGCAGTGGTGATGTGTACTAAATTACCTGGCAGATAGAGCAAAGAATCAGTGCTGAACATTAAATTGCAAACATCACTGACAATGGGAATTTGAAAGGGTAAAATGAGCATTTATTTCTGTGAAATGGAAGAGACAGAAAACAGTAATTTCTGTCTAATGCAGGACCAGGGTGTGCAATGACACCAACTGTTGCATTCAAACTCCACAGAGCAAACAGGCAGAGGATGCTGGTGTCCCACTCCACCCCTATGGCTGTACCCAGCCATCCTGAAGCAGTATCTCACTCCAGTTCATCTCACCAAGCCCCATCCTAAACCTGACCCAAGGGCCAGCTTCCTGGCTCCACCTTTGCCCACTCCATGGAGCTGTCTGATGCCCTGGGGCTGGGGCTGCCCCCAGCCTGTGTCCCAGTCCCACTCCCTGGACAGGGAGGCCCCACAGACCACAGCAATTTCCTTAGTGGTGGAACCCAGGTGATCTGAGTGATACTCAAATACACTAAAAATCTCACAACTCATTCTTTCATTAGGAATATTAAACAAATTCCTCCAGCATTTAACTCAAATACAGGCTTTCTGGAGACATTTTCCTCAATTAGAAAAGGGGTTTTGATGAAAGTTATCATCAATTTTTTCTCACCAAGTACCCTCAAAAGATTAGGTGCTTATATTGATTATTACTCTGCTGATAACAAAATAAACTGGGGAAAAAAAAAACCAACACAGAAGTCCATTAACCTTAAGTAACTTGTGAGGATGGTTTTCTTTCACATTAATAAATTTAATTAGTGTTGTGGGTAGCAGACTCCATTACTGTCTACCTTCTCCCTATTTTAAATATTGCCCAACTGCAACACAAAATGTACCCTTTAAACAGTGCTCTGCTCTTCAGAAAAGACAGATACAGGGTCCAAGGCAGTAATTTGTAAAATGGGTAAGGCCAGAAACAATGTAAATAAAATCAACCTATGTAATTGTAATGTACAAAAAGGCTGAAGTCAACTGCCATATCCATCAGATATCTTGGGAGTGCTATGCTACTTCTTCCTGCTTTAAAGTTAAGAGTTACTGAAAGTTGAGACTATTATTAGAGAAATAAAAAAGGGTCTCTTTTAGCACAGTGCTTTGCATTTTATATCAGCAGGAAAAGTCACTATCTTCTCTATTTGCTTTTCTCCAAGAAGCTGCATTCAGTGTAGAAGCATTAAACAAGCTTATGCTAGCCAAAAAGGCAAAAAATTTAAACTGTCTAAAACTTGTATCAATACTGTGTGGCACCTTTCATTCCTCCCATGAAAGCACTTCACACAGAACCTCCCCAGGTGATTTATATTGTTAATGATTCTAATTAGAGATAAAAAAAATATTTCTCTATTCGTAGTTCACAAGGAAAATAGCCTTTTTTTATCTGACATTTAAGCCAGAACATTCCTGGAGTTTTTTTAGTAGAGGATCTCAAAACCACTGCACATGCCTTGTGCTGGCCTTTACATAAAAGTCAGCCTAGAGGTACAGTCAAGCTCCTCTCAGATTTTGCCACACAAACCTGTAATTTAAACGTTCTTTTAAAAGCTGTATAGTATTATCTTTGAAGGGAAAAGATAATACTATAAAATTTCACCAATAGGTGTATTCATGTGCATCTTTACACTATATAAAAAAATAATCTAAGTAGAAATTGAACCTACCACTCCCAATCCTGACAAACCCTTGGCCAGTCAAAGAATTGAAACTCTGAGTGAAAAATGCTACAGGCCTTCAGACAGAAAAGGCTTTAATAGGAATGATTGACTGACTATTGCAAAGAACACAGAGGAATGTATCTTCATGAGACATCCCTCTGGTGAGATAAACAGCTTGATTTATATTTTATCATCTTTAGAATAAACAGAGTTGTTTGGGTTTTTGTTTGTATACAATTATATATATGTGTGTGTGTGTATATATTTATAAAGTTAGTGTAAAAAATTCAGCCAAAGCTCAAAACCCATTCAAGACTTCCCCAAATTCAGTTCTGATTTCAATCTTCAACTTTTGTGTGTCTAAAGCACACATTTCTTGACTGCTACATGAAAACTAAATTTGGGCTTCCTGAATTTACCATGCTTGGATTGCTTGCCTTTGTTTGATCAGAATTGATTTTCCCATTAAGTTTTCCTTTCTTTTCTTTACTGACATGAACATAAGAACCTAAAAATAAATGATGTAAAGTCTTAAGCAAGACAAAGAGCTCTGCAACATCAGTCATTAGTGAATTGATTCCTCTCTAGTTATTCCCTGACTGGGGTGGGGAAAGTCTCTTCCAACCTAATTCAATCTATGATTCTAGGAGAATGATAAATATTTTCTCTAACAGTTGATTTTCAATAATGTCTCACAATCTGAACAGGGCTGCAGCTAGCTCACAGATCATGCCATTTTAAAATAACTAACAGATTAGTCAGCCCAGGAGCTTAAATTGTAAGACATCCAAAAATATAATCTCTGAACGCTACTTTGTAGGGCCTTAGTCATACCTTATGCCCAACATGGACACTTCATGGACAGTGAAAGTTTGTGAAGACACTAGCAATTAGGACCTCATTAGATTTATTCACTCAATTTTAACACCCATGATTTCACAGATCCAACAATTTGTAATTTCAGAGCTTTTTGTTTACTTGACAATCTAGAGAAGCAACTCTCCCATGTCCTGGAAAACTGACCACAGTGAGAGCGTACTAAGCCAACAGGGTTTTGCTGTACTGGATGCAGTGACCTCCAGCAGTGGTTGCACACTTGCCTGGAGAAAAAACATTCACTGTGAATGTATAGAATATATTTTCAGTCAATATGCTCCCAACCTTGCACTAATTTCACCTCAGACAGCTCCTGAAATTAATATGCTGCCAGTATATTAAGCAGTGTTAATTTAACTATTATCCATGAACTCATACAATCTGCAACTGAATTTCATCATATTATAAGATCACAAACCAGACTAGCCCCAAAGGAGAGCAATGAGGCAATTTTACAGTAACCATGCAGAGTGTTTGCCTTGGAATGAAAATGCAGATGTTGGAAAAGCATCTAATCTTTGTCATTTTTCAGTTTTTAAAGATGTCACTTTTCATGAAAGTGAGGATTTTTAATTGTTCCTAGGGTTTGTCTTTCAGACTGAAAATATCTGCAGTATTGTTTCCCGTTACTGATAAGTTATGCACTAGTAGAGAACACACAAGGACTGTCCACAGATAAACAAAATCTGTTTCAACTCTCCACAGATTTGGGTAGTAAGAGCCACCATAGCTTGTTTGCCAGATAAGCTATTAACGTTTTGAAGGCTTTTTTCTGCATACTAATAAACACTCTGCTAAATCCACAATATTTGAAGTCTATAAATGAGGGCATTACAAAACAAGGAGAAAAGTTACACCTTTCAGTAACGCCTGAATATAGTTTGAAAACTTTTTTTTTTTAGACTGGTCTTCTTAAATAAACACCTCCTTCTCAAAAATAAGGATTCCCCAGAAGACAGCACATAAATCTTATCTTCCACAGAAAGTAAAAAGTGTATTTTGTAACTGTAGACTATACTCCTGGTTTACCATAATTCTGCAGTCCTTCCCTATTCTTTCCAATCCCACTGCACTCTATGAAGAATATTGGCAGATTATATAAGCTTAGCATACTCCACCTCAAAAGAGAGATCAAGTCTGAAAGGAAGCACTAGTGAACAACTACAGATGAAGAGGCAATGAAGAGATGAAGAGGTAAAAATATACATTATACTACCAAAAGCCTGTGCCTTCTCATATTAAGCCAGTTTGTCTTCAGGTAAATTCAGAACAGGTACAACAAATCTGATTAGGTTTTCTTAAAAAAAAAAATCGCAAACAAACCAATAATTAAAAGCATCAACATGATAGTGATTTGAAAATGACAGGAGTTTTTGTAGTCTGTGCAAATAACAAAGGGTTACATTAAGACCAAAGACATGTAAATCCGCTGTTCTTCAATATATTACCTGGACATAGCATATATTGCTTGATAAAGTAATGCCTATGATAAATATAAGGCTCCAGTTGAGTGAAGTAAGCAGTTAAAAAAAAAACAACTTCAGTCACAAAGATAGAGTAGAAATCTATTCAGTGCTCTTGTTTCTGATCTGTTAGTGGTTAGGTCATGGTTGACTTTGCTTCTAAAATTCAGTTTTTCATTCACAAGATCAATATAAAAGAATATAAAAGTTTTTTTTTTCTCAGGCAGTTGTGTATCTCCATCTTGTAATTTTACATAATATAAAAATGCTGAATGCTGGTTTTTACATTTAAACATTTACCTTTAAAACATTTTCTTTTTATATATTAAAGTGTGAAAAATATCGGAGTAGCTTTCCTACAGCAAGGGGATCTTCATGCATTTCTAATGCAAGCTATTTATCAGCACTTTTATACTTGGGCAAAATGCTCCAAGAAACTAATAAGAGCAAAAATACCTTATCACATATTTTGATCTGACATTTCTTAATGATGCTCTGTTGTGTAAAGAGTAAAAAAAAAAAAAAAGGGGAGAGAGATCAAAGTGACCGTACCAAGATGATTCTCAAAGAGCAATGGTCACACAAAACTGTTGTCATTTATTGTTTTTTCTTTAGCTTTCCTTCTATTGATTAATCAGCAGAACCAAGTTTTTAGAAATGCATGACTATGATAAATCAACTGGCATCAAGTTTTAAGCTTCAGGGTGCACTACACAGAATACAATGAGTCACTGAAATAAAGCAAAATCAGTGAAAAAATTGTAAAATTGAATCTAAGCTCAGAGAGGGGAGAGAGAATAAGGTAAGAGTTTGAGTTCATTACAGTAGTATAATTTCTAAGCTAGATATGTAACTTGGTCTTTATGGCACTATAGTCTAGACATTTCTATACAAAGCTGAACAGTTCTAGACTTACCTGAAATACAGTACAACTTCTAGAAATAGTTTATTGCCAGAGAGGAACAAAACTAGTGAAAGATCCAAATTTAAGTGGAGTATTTATAAGTACTCTCACAGGTTTTATACACTGGTCTGGGAATACACCAAAAGGCCTCCACAAAGTGGTAAAACCTAAATCTCCAGAGTTACTGAGTGTAACAGACCTGACTGAAGTGAATGTGGATTGCGTCCTTTTAAGTCATCAGGTCTAAAGAACAAATTGAATAATAAATTCCTGCTCGTATCTCACCCATTGCCCTCTCTGACTCATTACTTTCATTCATCTCACTGTTTTCACATTTATAGAGATGCAGAAAAAGTATTAGTATTCATGCCATATATGAAAACAAACCTTGCAGCTTTCCCTCTTAGTAAGGAAAGTATCAAAAGTGAAATAGTGCTGCAGACAAGTTCTGAAAATGATACACTTGACATGTCAATGAAAGCTAAAATAACAAATAGTGCATTTAAATCCCAAAAATGAAATGCATGACTTGTACAGAAACAAAAGTGGATAAAACCACTTCAGTAAATACCCTGAAAACTCTTACACTTGGGAGAGGTAAATAACATTACCAATCTTAACAGCAGCTAAACTTCACAGGATCAGATCCTAAGAAGCTGCAAATTCATATGTCATAAGGCAGTTGGCGATATATATAATTTTCTGCAAAATCACAAACAATGTCAAGAACTCTGGCTACATTTCTTAAACAACTACCATTAAGCTGTGATAAATTAGATAGCTGATAAAAATGACTTTAGAAAACTCCATTAAAAGGCCTATAATTTTAGGGGGAAACATAAAACTCTAAAGATGCATCTTGAGCTTGTCAACAGAGGTGTCACTTATGCAGATCCTTGAAATGAAAGTAGAGCAGAAATGCAGTGATCAAAATTCAATGTTTACATGATCATCTATACTTGATAGTATTTAAAACCACTCAAAAATTTCAAACACAAAGTCTTAATTCTAGCTTGGCCTAAGAATTGGAAGAGAGGAAGAGAGTCACAACTCCAGTTATTGTCCACTCAAAATTAGATTGACTTGCCTGAACTTTGTTTTTGTTGAAAGTTCTCTTTGAACTCTAGAACTTTGGGATTCTCTTCATTCTCTCACACTAATGACCATTTCACTAACAAATTTCTAAAAATACCTTGTTTGGGGTTTCTTTGGCTAGTTAGTTGTGGAGCTGGTTTGGGATTTTTCTGTTGTTTTGCTGAGGGTTTTTTTTTGGCTGTTTTTGTTTTTGCCTTCTTTTTAATATAGCAAGAAAAAAATATTAGAATTTGTCTTAATAAAACATTCTAGATATTTTCCATGAAGATACTACATAGCTTTGGCAAACTTACCTCCAAGCCTGTTATGAAAGTAATCAAACCCAAGGCTGGCCCAAGATGTTGCAGCACATGTATAAAATCAAACAACTTCTTCTGAGTAGGAAGACTTGATTAAATTCTCAGACTCAATGATCAGACTCAATGTATAGTCTTCAAAACAAACAAAAAAAATAAGTAGTACGTAAATTACATGAGAAGCAGCCTTGTACCTAGCTTATCCAGTCTAAAAAAAAGCATTCTTGACACCTTATAAAAAAATAATCCCCTTCATTGAGAAATCCATAAAAATTCAAATCTCTCTATTGCAAGGCAACCCTATACAGTAAGAAGCAATATGTCTAAAGATGCATCACACATCAGGCAACTTCCCAGTAAACTAGTGTTTGAAAGAAATCAGGATTTTGGAAGCAAAAACTTAGATGAAACTTTCTGGTTTCCTTATGTTACCTCCCATCACTAAGACATCAGGTAAAAGCCACTTGGAAACCTTCCACTCAATTGACACTCAAATGTTTATTTTATTCTGTAGTTTAAAACATTGTTTCAAAAAGTGCATACAACAAATAGTAGGACTGGTTTTGCTGATGCTTTACTTTTGTTTCTTCATTACACAAAAATATTTTCACCTTCCCTTTCACCTCTGAGACATTTACCATGCCTGTTTCACTGCTCTTAGCTTCATTGCTCAACAGATTCCATTCATGTGATTTCAGACTGCTTCCTTTTTGCAATTACTGTTCCAAGCCTTTAGCTGGTGGCTTAAGAGCTCAACTATCTCATAATTGAAATTATTCTATAGTAAGAAGTATTTTTAGAATTAAAAGCAAAAGCACAACAGCCTGTAAATTTATTAAAGGCAGGGTGTCTCATACTAACATATCTTATTCTGCATCACAAAAACCCATTTGAAATCCTTAGGGTCTTTCCACAAGGCTTTTTAGAGCTAAGTGTCTACAAATGTGATTCCTTTCTCTCAGTGATATATAAACATATCTATGATCAGCATTTGGTGTGACAGAGCCCCCTCTGAAAACTGATTTTCTCATAGTTTGTATTGAAATTTCTCTTATTTTCCTAGCTTAATATAAAGCTAGACATGCATGCTGATATATAAATCTGTATGTACATAAGACATACCTGTTTAGGAAGTGAACAGACTTTAACTTCCTTTGCTCTGTCACATAGACTTACTGTGTTTTTGAGCTATGAGCACACACTGCTTTTAGCAGAGACAAATAAGCTCAATTGATTACATTACTGGGACTCAAGCATTTCTACCTGCATGCTCTGTTACTCCTCAGTTATATTACTTCCCTTCTGCATGATTTACACACCAGGTGTTTATAAGCCTTTTATTTTACTTTCCCCAGGTAAAATATATGCAGACCTTTTTTCCACTGCACAATAGCAATTCAATTCCTTTTCCAGGGCCTGCAAACTGATTTTGCTAAAGACCCCTAGGAAGGAAATACAAATCTTCTCTGTACCTTCTCATGTTGTTACCATCTTTACAAGCACCCCAAGGAATGAGATCTACCTGTACCCCAAGATGAGAATGACACAGAAGATGGGCTAAGGGGGTATCAGTACTCTGAGCTGGAGGACCAGACTCAGAGATTCATCAACCTCCAACTGACCCTGAATTTGTGTAGGATCTGCTGCTCCAGCTGGATCCCTATCAATCTATGGGTCCTAATGTGATTCATCTGAAACTCCTCAAGGTACTAGTTAATATCACCACAAAGACTTTCAATTTTTGAGACATCTCAGGAATCCACAGAGGTCTCAGCTGACTGGAAGCTGGCCACCATTGTCCTGGTTCTTGAGAAGGGCAAGAAGGACAACCCCAGAAAATGCAGCCTGTCAGTCTCACTTCAGTGCCTAGTAAAAGTATGTAAAAATTATTCTGGGAGGTAAATTAAAAACACCTTGAGGACAACATAGTCATTGGACACATCCAGCACAGCGTCATGAGAGGAAAGTCCTACTTGTTGAACCTGATTTTCTTCTAGGACAGGATAACCCACTCAGCTGATCTAGAAAAGCCAGTAGATGTCATCTTTCTGGACTTCAGCAAAGCTTTTGATACTGTCTCTCACGGTATTTTTCTGGGCAAAATGTTCAGCACACAGCTGGATAAACACATCCTATAACAGATGAGTAACTGGCTCTCATAGGTCAGGCACAAAGACTTGACAGGGAATGGGATGACATCAGACTGGAATTTGGTCACTAGTGGGGGTCCACAGGGCTCCATCCCTGGCCTCATTCTCCTCAACATCTTCATTAATACTTAGTATTTCTTTGAATACCTCAATCCATGTAAATTTGCTGATAACATTAAATTAAGAGGAGCTGTCAACTCCCTCGGACAGAGAGGCCCTGTAGAGAGACCTGACAGATTGGAGAGATGGGCATTCACCAATCTTATGAAGTTTAACAAGGGCAAGTGCCAGATTCTGCACGTGGGGCAGGGCAACCCTGGTTGTGTGTTTTGATTAGGAAATGAGAGGCTGGAGAGCAGTGCCACAGAAAAGGGACACAGGGGTCCTGGTTGGCAGAAAGTGAGCCAAGTGTGTCCTGGGGTGCATCAGGCACAGCATGGCCAGCTGGGCAAGGGAAGGAATTGTCCAGCTCTGCTCTGGGGCAGCCTCACCTCAAGTGCTGGGGGCAGTTCTGGGTGCCACAACATAAAAATGACAAAGCTGTTAGAGAGTGTCCAAAGGAGGGTGATGAGGATGGAGCACTGTTTGGAGGGAAAGCTTTATGAGGAGCTGCTGAGGTCGCTTAGTCTGTTCAGCCTGGAGGAAAGGAGACTGAGGAGAGACCTCACTGTGGTCCTCAATATCCTCATAAGAGGAAGCAGAAGGGCAGATACTGATCTTTTCACTCTCATGACCAGTGACAGGACTCAAGGAAATGCCATGAAGTTTAGGTTTGATATCAGGAAAAAATTCTTCACCCAGAAGGCGCTTGGGCACAGGAACATCCTCCCCAGAGAAGTCGCAACACCAAGTCTGAGTTCAAGAAGCATTTGGACAATGCCCTGGGCAGACCCAGGAGTTGGACTCTATCACCCTGACGGGTCCCTTCCAATGCAGCATATTCTATGATCCTAGGATATTAAGACAGGAAAATACAGGCTGTCATGGAAGAATGGAACATCTGAGAAACTGGTAAGGACAAGTAACAAGATTACTTGTAAGTCCAGCATTGTATATCCCCGTAAGGAGTGCTCAGTGAGTTTATATTTTTGAGCATCCTTTCACTAAAGCAAAAACAACTCAAAATGCCAAGTGCCTCAGAACTATTATTAGAATACAATTTATTTTTCAATTAAAAAAAATGTATAATAGCCAGATTAGATGACAAGTTATTTAAATTTTAGAGTTATCTTGGGGAGTTTTAAGACTCACCTAGTGAATCTTTTAGCCTTGTCATCATTTTATTTAGATTAATAGCTGCATTTTTTTGGGTTTTAGTATCGGGTATTATGCAGAAAACAACAGAAAAACAAGGCCAGGGACACCTACTACAGGGATTTCTCATTTATGCCAAACAAGAACAATCCTCAGCATTCCTGCTCAATTTTCATTTTAACACATACTCCCCACCCATAAATGCAGATACCTACAGACACCTACCCTTGCATAAACTGCCAACTGCCCAATTCAAATCTGACTTTCCTTAGAAGCAAGGAGGAAGCAGCAGCAGGACAATAGTTTTATATGCTCTGGTAGCAGCCTGCTGCCCATCCAGACCACTCAGGCTGTGCTTTAGGGAAGGTCAGACTTCAGGTATTCAGATCCATTATATTTCACATCAGCAATAGCTCAGTCAAAGGGGTCACTCCTTCCCTTACACTACAGCAATCTCAGTGGTGTGTACTGAAAAAGAGATTGAATTCCAACACCAAGTTAAAGTTATAAGCCTAAAAGTCACTATTTATGGTCCTATCACTGTAGCCTGCTTTCTCACTTTGGACAAGTCAGGACAAATTTATCTGTTTAGTCAATGGACCATTTGAGGCAGCTATTTCTTCTTCCACACACGGCAGTATAATTTCACCCTGCAAAAAGACATGGATTTTTCTAAGTTACACAAGATAGTTTAATAACACAAATTAGACTTGATCAATACTCCATCAGATCTCTTGTTAATGAAAGTCACATGAGCTCACCTTCAATCCAGTGGAAAAACAATGAAACACTGCAAGATGTAAGAAGACAAACAAAAAACACACACACAAAACAAAACACCCATCCATAACAAAGATGTTATGTTCATATTGGAATGATTAAGTTTAGACTCAACAAAAAACTAACATTCTGTCACTTTATATCAATACCTTTTTTTTTTAACTATATGTAATATATTTTGTCAAATACTTCTGCTGTTAATCATATGAATGCCATTTCCTAACACACCTCTCCTCCATCGTCTTAATAGTAGAGGCTACAGTGTTTCATTTTTCATTTGCGCCTGTGTGTGTCAAGGGCAACCAAACAACACACAAAAGCACAGCATGATCCATGGGTATTTATTGTGGTGCATGCTCTGTTATTTATCCTAATATAATTACTACAGCACAGAATAGAACCAACGAGGTTGAAGGTAATTGAGCTGATATGTCATTGTGCACTGATTTTAAAAGGGTATTTGTAGTGGAGAATAGCTCATTCAAGAGGCTCATATTTGAATCTTCCACAAGATACATTCTGGCCACAGAATCATAAACTGCTACTTGTTCCAAAACCTGCTCTCTCAAGATTTAGACTAGTGGCTTAACTTTTGACTCAGTCTACCTCTCAGTTATATAGAGACAAAACTGGTTATGAAGAACCAGCACTATGGCTATATGGCTAAGCACTATGAATATAAAGAATGTAGTTACCTAATTACCTGTCATGATTTAACCCCAGTCAGCAGTCCAGCACACTCACTCACTCCCCCATTCCCACTGAGATCATGGAGAGAATCAGAACGATGAAAGCTGGAAAACTCTTGGGTTGAGAAAAAAGACAGTTAAATAGGGAAAGCAAAAGGTAGGCCTACAACCAAAGGAAACCAAGGAATTCATTAATTCTCTGCTTCCCATGGACAAGCAGACATTCAGCCAGGAAAACTGGGCCCCAGCACATGTAACCATTATTTGTTGTGAAAAACCATCATTCCAAACATCCCTCCTCTTTCTTCCCCGCACTACAAATACTGAGCATGATGCCATATGGTCTGGAATGTCCCTTTGGTCAGTTGGGGTCACCTGTCCTGTGTCTCCTCCCAGTCTCCCACACACCCTCAGCTCCCTCACTGTGGCAGCACAGAAAGCAGAAAAGGTCTTGGTGCCTTGTGAACCCTGCTCAGCAATAGCAAAAACATCTCTGTATTATCAACCCTGTGCTCAGCACAAATCAAAAACACAGCCTCATACCAAACACTGTGAAAGATATTAACTCCATCCCAGCTGAAGCTAGCACATCACCATGTATTTTGATACTAAGAAATATTCCTAGTTGAATGACACCCATAATATTGTGCCTTTTTTTGATTTTATTAACAACTCAATGAGGAATCAGTTGTCAAAGACTTACGGGAAACTTAACACTAGAGTTGCATGGTTTCCTTCCCTCTTTTCCTGCTTTATAGAATATACAGTCTTATATTCCACTTTTCCAATCTGACTTCTATGCTCTTAGAGGAGCTACTGCCAAAACGAGTGGCCTGTGTCTAATGTTGATTCAGCAGCAACAAGAAAATGCTAAATCTGGCACTCATGTGGCATATTCCATTACTGATTTGACTGTATCCATCAGATCCAAAACATTAGTTAAATATCTCTTTTAAAAATCATAATATTTTAATATTGTTTGTGGAACGCTAATGAGCAAGTGGAGGAAGCAACTGAAATTAATATGATATTGGAATTGCTTTGGAAACACTAAGAACAGTGGTCAAACTTGAAATGAGAAATTTATGCTCTTGCTTCATAAAAGTCTGTCACAGAAAAGACATCCCACTGCTATATTCACAATCTTAGTCAACCTACAGGAAAAGCAGTTGCTCTCAATTTTTGTCATGACTAATTTTAATAAATTATCACAGGCTGTGTAAACCCCATTCATTCTATCCCTGGTCAGTTCCTCAAAGCTTTCCACTAACTCTAATGTGGGTTTTTTAAACATAAACAGAAAATAAATTCTGTAATTTGTTTTACAACATCAGTGCTATAATCACTGTCTTTAAATTCTGTTCCAAATAAGCACATGGTGCCTAGAGAGATCCATTATTATGTTTTCATAACTTTGGTCTCTTTCTGTGAGACAATCCAGTAAACAAATTATTTAGAAATGAGAATTAATTTAAGAATACATGTCCCAAGACCAAGCCACAATGCAGACTTTTGAAACAGACTAAATTGTTTGTTCTTTGGCTTTAATAAGAGTAGCTACACTTGTAATTTCCCAATAATTTGATATTTAAACATGTTCAGAAAGAGCCAATCAAACAATGGTTTATCCTCAAGGAGAACGGCTGCTCTGCCAAGGAAATGAAGCAAATCAAACCTTTCAAAGGCAGGTGCATTTTAGAGGGTGCAGAGCAAGGGCAACTGGAACCCTCACACACAAGCAGAGGAGAGGGAGGTTGACAACACAGAAAAATCCTGATATTTTATTTCACCAAAAACTAAAGCCATCAGATTCTGTTTGCAAACTGAAAGCATCTTGTTGAAAACCATGACACGTCCAAGGCTTTATGAAAACATTTTCTTGTATTTGCAGTGAGGACAAGTCAAGTTATCTCAGATTACCCTCTGCTGAATGAACCAAGTCATTAAACTGGCATTTGCATTGAAAGGCTTTTCACAGGGTTTTCTGTCAGGCCTTTCAAACAGGGATGAAATGAATGAGGGCCAGCTTACAAATGACGCATTGTTGAATGTATGTGGGAGCAAACAGCCACCATTGTGAGTGCAGGTGGGAAAGAAAAATGAATAGACAAGGAAGCTCATGGAGACGAAGACTCATAATTGATGGGCTATGTGCATGTCTTTAATGAAACTTACACAATAAAAGATAGATTTTCCCCTTATCCTCCTCTTTAAAAATTAATTATCCTGAAAATTACACAATGGTGAAACATCTCAGATTATAGATGCTTTTCTATCATTACACTACTAATTTAGATCTAGAAATATTCTTCTAAAAGTATAATCTCATAGCATTTAAGCATTTCAAACCTCTTACAGAAATACCCTCATGGCTTTTTACTCAGGAAACTGAGGCACGTGACCAACAGGATGCAAGAATGACGACTTAAAATGTAGCGATTTTAACTCCAATACTTCAGCTGAGGAATTAAACATCAGCTTTCATGTTATGCTTTCTCAAGTAGGATGCAACCACATGCCCTAATGCCAAATGTTTATACAAACAAGAACAAAACCAGAAGCACAGATGCTTCAATACACTGCATAGAAAATATTATCTTCCTGTCACAACCTTTTTCTCTGTAAATAGTCTCAAATAGTCTTCTGCCATATTTTTCACAGCTGCTTCATTAGTTTTCTCTCCTGTTGCCTGGTGGCAGCTTTCATCCATATTTTCCTCACTGAAAAGACACTTCAAGTCTTATTTGAAAAGATTTCTTTGCTATTCTGTTGTCTTCCCCCAGCTTTTATTTTACAGTAGAATACACTTAGGCAGTATTTTTGCACTGTCATTTCTGGATCATCTACCATTACAGTCTCTAAACATTTAATTTTGCAAGTTGTTTTTATTTACAGGGGAAATGCTTAATTCTACTAATTTTCAACTTACAAATTGTATCTTGGTTTCCTAAGAATATCATTACCTTCACTTGACTCCTGAAAACTGCTTATTTTTCTCCACATCATCAGAGAGCTTAACCACTGTATAATTTTCCTCCAGGTTAATAACATTAAACAGTGTGGGGGCAGGAACAGATTCCCAAGGGACTCGAGCATAAATACATCTATAATACCAAGACATCTGAGCAAATGCCATCAGAGAACCACAAGTACCATATTTACTATATCAACATGTGTGTACAATGCATCCTGCAAGGAGAAATAAACGCTTAACTGAACTTTTACTTCCAGTAGAAGAACCTACTGATCCTTGAATTTAAAGGTCTAACCTAAAACTGACATCAAGAAGAGAGCACAGAGTGTATCCCAATCTCACTCCCCTAAGGTCTCGAAAATGCCAGGATTCAGGCATAACCCAGCATACCTTGCAAACTCTTAACTTTGTGTTAATTATGAATCTCATTTGCTGTAGATCATAATGGATTCCAGAGAGATTATGCAAGTCTCATCTGGGACTAATGAGTGAGTATGAGATTTTGAACTGAAAAAGTTTTAACTTAAAGTAATATCAGATACACTTGGAATTTAATTAAAAATAAAAAGCTACCCTGATTATGCTCCTTAAAAATTATTTTACTGATTAGAAATAATTAAATTCCTTTTTACACTTAAAATGCAGGTCTTAGGTTGAACATTCATCCATTATTTGTTCTTTTTAATCACTGATACAACACTATCAACTTTCTTCTGGAATTTCCCTAATGGTCCAAGATGTAGACTATACCAGTGTTACAGATGACTTGTCCAGATAAGTTTTAAAATATCTGGCAAAAATTCAATTCAAATATTCTGATGGAAATCAAAGATTATTTTTAATCTGCTTCAAAAAAGACTACTAGCAAAATGAAAAAGAATTATCAGTTAGCTACATAAATTAGTACTTTTCCAAAACAAAAATAAGGCATTTTATCCTTACTCAATTATTGGTAATACCACTGGTTCTATCCTGTTAGGTTTATATCTTCTTTTACTTCCTTTTTCCCCCCAAGAAATGCATGCTTGTTTACAAAAAAAAATTAAATTTATTCTATTAACATAATACACATATATTTTAAACACAGTTTCTATACATCATCCTTTTGTCTATTACCATGATGAACCTCACTGTGTCATGTTATGTTTCCTTTTGTGGTTACTAAAGAAAAGTACAAGTGTTTTAAGATATAAGACTTATATTTTAAAGTATCACTTTCTCTCCTAACTTTGTTTTGACCCATGAATTGCACTTTTTAAGATCATAAACATAGAACATTCTGAAAACTCTTCCCAAGCATCAGTTAGTCTTCTCTCCAAATCCTCTCTCCTAGTTCAGGAATCTCATCTGTTTTCAGCCATACCTAGCTGCACTGAGAATCTGGCATGATTTCTATTGGTTTGGAGCTTTCTTTTTGCACATAAGTCAAAATCCTATTACACCATACACTTTTTAGTTCTGTCATGTTTTATTCCATCTGATTTACGCCCACTATAAAACCCTTTACACTGTATGTAAGGGTTTTGAACATGGAATTTCAAGCATGGACTTCAAAGTTGTTAAAAGTGCTAAGTTGTTTGAGCTGGCGGGGGCAGGGGACACCCCACACCACTGGCAACATTACATCTCTAGCACACAACACAGAGGTTGAAACCATCGGTGCTAAACATGTTCCACTCATCAATTCATAAAGAACTGAATAGTCCATTTTCTTGTGGGATTCAGCAACTAATTGGAAATGGTAACTATGTTTGCATTTTATGCTATGAACATTCAAGTATTCTAGATTACTTGCTCCTGCTTACTGACTGCAACTTCATTTATTTTTCACCTAGTCTTTTCTTAAAGAGGTCATAAATATTTTTTTTCACAATTCAGATCTGAAATGGCTGAAATAGCCATATATTAGTTACCACTTAGTCAAGATTAAATTCAGAAATGAGCAATTCCAATTAATCTTAAAAATAGGAAGAAGAATAACTGGGCTCCTAACATTGAGTTTAGCAGTTACATTATTTCTTTCATATTCTGGCAGGCTGATGATTGCCTTTCTTCCTTTTGATTCTCTGCTCTATCCCAGTCCATACATCCTCAGCACTGCAGTATGATTTTAGAGAGGTTCTGATGTATCTAGAAGACTTATTTTTTGAACACAATTTCCCTCTGTGCTTGGCAGAAATTACAAGTTGTACAGCACCATTCTTCCACAAAAGAGGAACCAAAATACATTAGCACCCTGTGTGCAGCTGCTTTGTCAGTGATTCACATCAAGTATTATCCCCTATTCATGGAGCAGAAAAGAGATCCAGAATATTTGGGACAATTTTCATTTTCCCTCTGGGGTCTCATGAGTGATCCATTTGTCTATAAATGTTGGGGGCAGGGGGCTGTTGAGTTTGAGGGTTATTTAGCTTTTTACCACTGTTCCTTAAATCTCACCTACAAGTCACAGGCAATCTGTTCTCTGAGAAAGCTGTGCTTCACATTCATCAGAACAATTTCTCCTATCACCACTCTCTTAGAAAAAAAAAAACTCTTTAATTTACTTAAATGTAAAAATTTAAGTGAGGATTATATGTTTTCTGGGCCTGGCATGATAGGTCTGAAAGTGGAAGCCTATATACAATACCACTATACAGTACATAAATTATTAGAATAGCCTCTATTCCTGGAAAAAAAATAAAAATAATAAACCAAAACCTGCCACCACTTCCCACTTTCCCCACAAAACAAGAAATATTGCACAAATTGCAAACAGGAACCATGCCTTAGATGTACATTACAACTGTAATGAGCACAAGCCTGCATCCAAACAAACCTCTCAGACCTCCCAAACATCCTTCAACCTGCTTCCCTGCAAATCCTGTTGGCTAGCTACATCCACCCAGAAGCTACAGTGAAAAACAGCCTCTCCAGTACTCCTAGTTTTAGCCAACACTGTTGGTACTAAGATGTAAACAGCATTCTTTTGTCTGTACTCTTCAAGGTCAGTAAGTCTTCAGCAAGGTCCAACTTCAAAGAGTTAACTTTAACACTTTGTAAACCAGATGCAATGTTAATAACCAAATCAGTATCTGATAAAAAATAGCTGGAAAAAAAAAATGAAGTTCATTTTCATTAAAACACATCAAAACTTCTAAGCTCTTCAATTCCAAGCTGATAAATAGCCCTGTTTTGTTTGCCATTGAAATATGCATTTCAGTTAGACATGACTCACAGATTTTGTTATGCTCCTTCAGTTCATGTGCACACACATCCCCTTTACCTGTAACCTCTATGCTCAGGAATTCACTATGAATTATTTGTTTGATACTACAGCTTAAATGAAAAGTGTTATTTCATTTCTATGCACAGTCCAGATTGTTTTTAAAAAAATCTTAAAAATTTTAATATGCATATCATAAGATCTCTAATGTATGCCTCCCACCTCAGAATCACAGGGAGCAGCTCAGAAAAACAGAAATTGAATTACTAAATGAAATGTTGAGCACTCTTGTCAGATTAACAGGCAGCCAAACTAAACTGTGAAGATCCAACAGCACAAGAGTGTGGAGCTCTTCTTCAACACAAGTTAACAAGAAGTATATGGAAATGACACTCAAGAACCCATAAACTTGACAGTAGGTGACAAAAAATAGAAAGGACTTTGTTACCAAGTCTGCCATCTGTTTTTATAGCTTCCTATGTCATTTACATAAGAAGTAGATAAGACATTTAAATCAGAACTTCATTGGAGTGCATGTTAGTAACCACCTCTTACAAAGAGGTGCAACAGTCCATCTCAAAATTAAAACAGAAATGAGATGCAAGTTGTCTTTAAAAATGGGTTCATGATTACCTCAGATAAACAAATCCTATATTTAATAGGTTAGTACTTAGCTGCAAGCTAAGCATTAACAATGCAGAGACATGCAAGTTCAGTTTGCTAGAAATTAATCCACTACTGAATTAGCAATTTTATTATTTTGTGCAGCAACATATACTCAAAAAACCAACATCACCACCCTACACACACAAATATATTAAAAAAAAGTAACACTAGAAACAGGTAGAAGCAAAGAAAAAAGCAGGCCTACCCTTCAGCTGCATGTCAGTCTTAGCTCAACACTACAAGCACTGTAGTTCATTGCTTTAAGCTGACATAAAACCTGTCAAGCAGCAATCAACCCATTGCTTCTACCCTACCAATTCCTGTACATCTTTCAGATGCTGGAACAAATCCATCAGAGAGCTAACCAAGCAAAACAAAATGTTTTACGTGCCATGTCTGTTCCCTCATCCTGTTCAACAAGTGGATGCATAGCTTCCCTTACTTGCTGAATGGCTCACAAGGATACATTAATTTTTCCCTTACTTATTCTCCTTCCATTTCTTTTATCATGGGAATACAAAAAGAACCTCAGACAACACTGTAGAACTCCAGCATCAAGACATCCTGGTGGTTCTTGTGAGGAGAAGCTACATGGAGTTTACCATAAATACAGCATAATAGTTTGAAAGGAAAACTAAACAAAACCATTAAAAAAACCCACCATGATATCAACAAAAAAGAAGAGCACTTTTATGACCTTCCTTCATGAACATTTTGAATATATTTGTCTTTTGAATGGGATGTTTTCAGTGCTATAAACACTATGGTTCATTATAGTTTCCATGATTCCCCGCCCCATAATTAACCTTGGTTACATTTTCACTACACAACTGATCATTGTTTTTAGTAAAGAAGCTTTTTGTTGTTCAGGATAATGTAAGGCTACCTTATTAAATCAAAAACAGTAAAGGATTTTTCCATAACATTTATGTCATTTGTTTCAAACATTGTTTCAGATTTTTTTCTTTGTCAGTATACAAAATGAGATAAAGATCATTCCAGCTAATGTAACAAGGCACTTCAGATGATGAAAACAGAGCCAGACACCAGTAAATGCACATGAAAGCACAAAGTAAGCTGAGTTCTAAATGTTTTTTCCACCATTATTGTCTACTTAGACTTGTAAAAAAAAGGTTCCAGCACATTGTCTTGTATTTTTTCTGTTCTGAACCAAAAAAAATACATTCATAATAACATACAACATATTTCTTTACACTTCAAAAACTTCAAAACAGGATAAAGAGCAAAAGTAATAATTACAGAAAAAAGTTTTTAAATATGAGGTATTTGCTCTGAACTTTGCTTTGAATTCCTATTTTCCAGTGATTCAATGCAGCTGATTCTCTAAGTTCTTCGACTTCACAAGCACACGACTTGATACCACTGGGACCAATCAACTGCAAATTCAGTCACAGCAATTTTGTGAAGAATAAAATTATCTGCAACATTGCACTGTTACGCTACAAGTGGTAAGTTTCTTGCTGATGGAAATGGCCACTTCACTAGCACTCACATAGAACAGTAGTTCTGAGACTCATTTGCATGTACTAAAAGATGGTAAAGCAGTCATTGCTTTTTGACCTGTTTAGGTTCGTACATTTTTTTATATTTAAACATACAGCTTAGGCTGAGCAATTTGTCACACATTCTAAAATACCAAAACATCAGCATTATGCTCTGACTATTCCTTTTCTGCTTAAATTACTATATTTAAAAGAGCAATTCCCTGTTATAAGAAAGATGTAGATTAGAACAATTTAGCAGTTTTCTGTGATTCTTTGCAGCATTTACTCTTGAATAAGCACAAGAGGCAATGTACAGAAGGATTTGGAAATGACTACATTGCACCACTTTCACCGAGTAGAAGAGAAAGTAAATTCATCACATGGGGTCATCTGCCTCATTAGCACTACAGTTTTTCTGGGTTTATTCCATCTGGAGTACAGCAATTCCTACTCCTTTCCTATTCTGCAGCATATTACCAATGTCTATATTATGTTGTCAGACATATGCAGGTGGCTGTCATTGGCATCAGTAGACACAAGCTTTCATCCAAGGGAAACACTGATTTTGATGAACAGCAAATAAACTGCATTCTTTGTTCTTAATTTAGCAGACAGGTGTGGCTTTCATCAGCATTCAGTAAGACCTACCTTGCAAAATATAAGCAGAATAAATTTCATAAAAAGACCACATACAAGCTTGTGCTTCATTTATGTATTGGAACAACCAGAAAAGCAAAGCAACCACCAGAACTGCTTCTTCCAGCTACAGTGAGATTCTCAATTAATACAAACAGTATTACAGAAGTAAGTCCAACTAAGTCAAAGCAATTATTTGCTCAATGCAGCAACAGAAGCTTACTGCAGCTGTTAATATGACCATTTATAATCTCCTCTGAAGTTGGTTAATAGTACTTTCAAAAAATATTCAAAGTACAATTAAAGAAATGTGTTTGTTTTTTGGGGGGTTTTTTCTATGTTACACTAGCATTGGCAAAAATTGAGATCCACCAGCATGGCTGAGAAAGAAAGATGAGTCAAAATTAAAAAGTAGTATATTAGAACTTGCAAATCTCTAAGTACACCGCTGTGGGGTAGACAGGTGAGTTAGGGTAAATGACCTAGTTACTACTGCCTTTTAGAAATAAATCTTTGATCTGAAAGTACTTTAACTTTCTGAATCCCCCAAAGCATCTACCAAAAAAAAAAAAAAAAAAGAAAAAAAAAAAGCTTCCTGTAGCTCTCAAATTACTGTGTCACAGAGATACAATCTGGATATGGAATGCAGCCTGACACACAGAACAATCCCATAAAACCTCTCAACACAGGACCAGAATGTGACTTGCCCATCTACTGCAGCTGGACAGGACAGGCACTGGACTACAGAAGAGCACTGCCCTCTGGGCAGGAGGGATTAAGACGGTTGTCAAGGTGGGAGGTACATTATAGCAAAGACTTTGTAAAAGAATATTAATCTAGATTTGGAACTTTTGCCATTGTTAAGTGCTTGAGAGGAACTCAATTTTCCAATATGAATTTTGCCCTGTAAAATCTAATCTGCAAAAAGCACACACATTCCATCCCTTCTTCACTTTTGAGGGTGGAGGATTGCATTTCTTAACAGTAGAAGACCAGACTTCAGGGTCACTTCTGTATTACAACAGCAACTACACAAAGATTTGCAAATTTGGTGTTTAAATACATTTTAAACAAAAACAAACAAAAACTTTTCATGTGCTGTTCAAGTTATTTACTAAATCTTGCTTAAGATTTCATAACACTCGACTTGCAAAGCATAAAGTGAAAAACTGACTAGTCTGCTTAATATTTTACATATTAAAAAGGCAGTAGTCTCTCTCAAATTTCATACTTATCTACACACATGCAGTATGGCACCACAATACGCTCAGATTATAGCAAGGGCATGAAATCCATTGCATACAGCAACCTTGTCAGTGTGCAGATCCCAAGGATTATTTATGACTGCAGAGGCCAACAGCAGAAGGAGATAAAGTGGACTATTTAATCAGGTCAAAAGCAACAGACCTCGTTCAATTACACAGATACACACAACCACCCTTTTCTCTTCCTACACCTTGCTTGTTTTTCATGAAATCATACTCTAGAAAAATACACTAAGATCACTTCATGATATATGCACTAATTGTATTTTATTTTTTAGAAATTTGGCTAACCTTTATGAATTTTGCAATAACTCAGCATTTGCATTACAAAAAATGCCTGTATCCAGCATGCCTCAAAACAAACCAGAGCTCCACCAAATGACACCCTACACCCAACACTCCCATTCAGCTCTTGTGGCACTAGATATACTCATAAGTCATGAGCAGAGGCACTCTATTGCTATATCATGAATTACAGAAGGTAATCTATTGCTGATTCCTTCATTAGGCCATGACAACAAGGATCCATCTAGATTTCCTCTTTGAAATTCAGGGAATTTCTTGTCTTCACAAGACAGCATTGTTATTTAAGTTTTTCCCTTCCCTACAGGTAAATTCTGAGGTCAAAAAATGATGATAGGAACACAGATTCAGTTCAGAATGGAAAGACAAAGACCATAGAATATAACCTTAAGCTCTTCACAGTTCTTTTAACATCCAAAAAACACAATCCGATATTCCGGCCTTGGCTGAACTTGGCATTTTATTGCCAAAGTGTAATTCCAGCATGAATTTACCCATGGAAATTTTCCCTTCCTAATATTTCCACTATCCTTATATTTGGTATTCCCTAACAGTAGGCCCAGCAAGTTCTGCCTGTCCCAACTGTAGTATACAAATACGTAAAAATGCAAAATGCAACATATACCTGATACTTGCTTTGTTATCTGCACTCCATTGTTAATAGCAGTTGCAAGAAAATGTTGATATGAAAAGTGATGCATAACATTCCTCCAGCCCACATTCACACATTATTCTCCATTTTCTCAAGGAAAACATGGAAAGAAGGGAAGTCTACAATAACAGCCTATAGAATTAAAACACAGTTTATACAATGCTCTTTCTACCACTGCCACAAGTAAGTAGACTTCTCACTTATTTATAGAAAGAGTGAAAAAGATAAACTTACAGCAAATTTAGCATTGCAGGAACCAGGAGCATAATTTTTTTTGTCAAGGCAGAAAACTTTATTTCTGGACTGGAGGTTTTCTGCCTTCCTTTGAATTATCTTTTTGTTTTGTTTTGTTTTCCTCAACGTTGTTGTCCATACCACTGAAAAAAAGTAGAAGAAAACCATTCTGCAAAGCTTCCCCAACAAAATTTCTTCACGGGAAAGTCCCTTGTTCTTCTTCCCCCTGTCCTAAACACTCACATCATTAATTTGGCCTCTTCTACTTTAAAGTCTCTAGTAAACACCAACACAGTAATAAATTTCTACTTTGCATTAACCATCTAGAAGAAAAAAAAAATAAAATGTAAGACTTAAAAATTTTCTATTCAAATTGTTTACCACTACCTTCCCTAGAACCACCACAGTAAAGAACCAGCCTCCCAACTAGGCTGGCAAAAGGAAAAAAAAATAAAAAGGGAAACAAGATAGAAAGAAAAATATCTCTGGTACAATTGAATACTCAGTAAAATTAACTTCTGTGTGCTAAGAAGCGGGGCTAAAACACCAATATCTACCTTTAGAGGCTGTTCTAAACATACAAAACAGAAGAGTAACACCAAAGTCCTTTACTGTTTTGACTGCCATATGGAGGAATCATCCTTCTAATCAAACTTGCATTTGTTATCTTTTTCATACTTCATGCAAAATAGGGAAACCAGACCTTGAATCCTGTTCATCCAGCTGCTTGGATAATTGAGCAAAGACAGTCAAGTGATAAACAGGAAGCAGTGTCAGTTACATTTTGTCCTGTGCTATTTATGCAAGGAATAGATATTAGCAAAATGAGCATTTTTCTGTCCTCACTGAAGGAACAAAAGTGGTGTGATGAGAAGTCAATGAGCAACTCATTAGGGTTCATAATATGCTGCATCAAGAAATATGAACCATTTTTCACATTAATTCAAAGTCCAAGAGAAGGTCCTAATATAAAAGGGAAAAAAAAACTATTAAAAAGTGGTTGTTCTTAGCCAGCACAGTCTCCACTAATGAATTTGTTGACAAAAGCTTCTATTGGCTTCATTGCTGTTAGTTCTACAGTCAAGTGAGCCAGCTGGACTATTCTGACTCAAGCAGCTTCATATCCAATTAAGTTTCATTTATGGAATCAAACTCCTCCAGTGGTTATAACCTTGCTGGAGACAGGGTCATTAACTTGCAAAAAAAAAACTTTTTATGTGTATGTGTGATAAACAAAAATACCTACTTTTACTGTCACTTTTCAAAACAAATATGAATTCTAGGTTGTTCAACACAGTGGTTCTGGGATCTGAATTTTTCCATAATAATTATACAGCTCTTTCCCAGATTCTTATTTTGGCACCATAGTTGGCCCTCACTTTATATATACAGCAGCTGTTATGCTGAGGATGGAAGAGTTAATGGAAGCCATTAATGCAAGAGGTAAAGGTGCATTCATTTTCTGAAATACTGTGAAAAGGTCCTAGTTCTCAATTCAACAGAAATAAAAAGGTAGCATTTTATATAAATTTATACTATAATCTGTATAGATCAGCTTCCAGCTATATTTCTGGATTCAGTATTGGAAAAGTAGTTTTAAATTCTAACTGGAAACTTTTATTGTCCATTTGTGATCACAGGCAATCTAATATATTCCTAATGAAAAAAGTCCTTTTTTTCCTCAAATAATTGAAGGATAATCACAATAATAATACAGCATTTACTAACTTCTAAATTCTCATTCCTAATTTCTTAGCCAGGAAACAGTAGAAAAGTAATTGTTAGCTAAATGTACACATAATTTCTGTAAAAATAAATTCCCTCTGATATCTCTCAAAGAAAGAAGAGAGGCAGGTGATAAGGAATGGTGATAAGTCAATGAGATCTCATTTTTAAATAAATTTTATCAAGTTATCCACAGCCTCCGGTGTGCTGTCATTTTCAATATTTCAATGGGAAAATTAAATGATGGAAAACTGTAGAGTTCTCAAGTTTCAGAATTATCAATTAAGGCAGATAGAAAAAAAAAGAAAAAATGAGAGAAATAGAAAAAAAAAAGAAAACACAGGAAAAAAAAGTTCACCATCACTTTAGAAAGCCTGTTCTAAAGTCTTTTGTCCACAAATCATTAACTAGGTCAACTATTAAAGATTTTGATTTTTAATAATTTTCAATAGTATTAAAAAAACACTAAGAATAATGGCTAAATTTTGATACTTCCAATGCCCTTGCTGTTTTTGTTTTTTTTTTTTTCCACAAATAAAATATTTCCCTTTTTCAGTTTCACCATCTTCAAAATTAAAGTGCCTACACTAAAGCTCAGCTGTTATTAAGATTAATTAATCTACAAAGAACTTCAGAGACCCAGTGTTCCAGATTCCTCTTGAAACACCTTGCTAGGTTATTTCACCATCCCTTCCAAACGGGGTCAAATTAAAAAAAAAAACAAACAAAAACAACAACAACAACAACAAATAAAACCTATAGATGTTAGAAAGAATTTTGATAAAGGACAAGTTTCTTTGTTATTTCTTATTTCCTTCCAGAGTATTAGCTGAAGATCAAATATAACTTGTGGCAATAAGAGGACTTAATCTCAAAACCATATACTTTACATTTTATCAGCATAATCCTTTTATATCCCAGGCTATACATAGACATTAAAGTCATCTACTAATTAATCACAGATTAATGACAACACACATCTGACTGAGCTGAAAGACCAGCCAATACAGTCACACAATCTTTATCACCTTTTGACAGTCAGTTCCAAGTAACACAGACTATTGCTAAGATATGGAGAATTTTAATATAAAAGCTACATCCTATGATTGACAAGTGAAAATACTACATCCAAATGTATTATTTGGATGAGTCATGGCATGATATGTCTTCATGCAAAAAGTATGAACTGAATCCATAATCTGGAGTACACCTGGCTTTTATGTATTTTTATTTTAATTAATATAATTATCATCATTAAACATAATTCCCTCTGAAGGTAACATGCCCCTCTTTGGTCTTCATAAATTCCTGCTGCTTGCTGCAGACTAATTAGACCAAGTACCTACTTTAACACTTCAAATAGGCAACTACATCTTATGGTTTAGTGATAAGAAATATCCAGAGGCACTAAAAATGTTCTTACAATTGCAACAGAGCTGTTTGTGCAAGCGCCAATTTACTTTGCTCCTCTCATGTCTCTGAAAAAGCCTCTCCTTTATGTTTCATGACTTTTCTCTTATTGCAGCATCTTCCTTCTCTACAAGGTAGAACATTAGGAAGATACCTTTTTTAAAAGTATATTTAAACCATTAGTACTGTTAGCAACTTACTTTTTTTTAAATGCAATGTTGAACAAATCTTGTCTTAAATCATATAATATGACAGCAAAAATCAGAAAGCATACCACAGTACAGGTATTAGGGTGAGAAATACGGATACTGGCAAATGTTAGCAATAGATTAGCTAGAGAAATGAAAGATGATCTAACTAGAGATAGGGACTACAAAGATCTGTATTTAATGGCAGAGCTGCTTTGAAGATAAATTAGCCATGAACTGACACAGTTTGAACTTTGAGAAATTGCTTTAAAGATAGAATCACTGACACCAAGAATAGTCCAGAAATACTCTTGGTACACAGGGCTTGGGAGAGGGTTGTGTTCAGCCCAGACTGCTGCAAGAGCTGTATGGGCTCCTTCTAAGCATCCAGGAACCAAGCAGCTGAAGATTCCAACGGCTGCAGCTTAGGAATTTGGCTTAGCTAATGAGAAACTAGAAGTACAGAGAATTCTGCATTTGGAAAGGGACCTGGGCATTATCACCAGCAGAACACAGCGCTTTGGTGTGTACACGTTTCAAGGCCCAGTAGGCTGAGAAGGAGGGAAGTATTGCTCAGGGTGCTGCCAGAACATAGTCCATCAAAATTGCCAGCCATGAGGACTGCTGGATGAGGCCAGGTTCTTCACTAGCTCTTCACATTACAATTGTCAGAAAACACTGGCACTCAGTTTTAGTCTTTAGTCCAGTATAATAAAATTTATTTACCAAGCAAACAAAGTAGCTGATAGGTGAGACTGAAGCAATTCTTCAAAATTTATCATTGGCCAAGGCACAGTATTACCAGTAGTGGGCATATCTCAAGAAGGGACCAGCTGTTAAAGTTGCAATCCCATAGTGTTAAGTAAGCTTTTTCCCAGACATTCTGCATTAGCACTGCTACTGGGGATTCTGCATTCCAGAAACCATAGAATGATTTGATATTTATTTATTTCATTTTTTTATATATCATCATTTGGATGATAACAAGTCTCAAAGTCTCATGACAGCAGCAGTGACCATTTAGATAACCTAGTCTGAGATTACTGGTGAGAGAAGGGATGGTTAAGGTGAGTTACTAAGTCATCATACACTAAAAATCATTAGATAAGATTTTTAGGAAGGCAGTAGTATTTCCTTAATTAAGGCATCTTAAATGATTTCTGATAGTCAGACTCAACATTCCAAATGAAGAACCCCACAAGACTCAGATCTGTTTACACCACCAAGTGAGACAGAAGAATAAATAAGCAATATTGACATCTGTGTCACAAATATAAATACTTCAAAAGACTTTTTGCCAGCACCAGCAGAGAAACATTGGTGCTTCTGAAGCAGAGAAACCTGTTGCACTCAAAGTAAAATCAAACTCAGCAAGACATAATTAATATTCACATGCCTTGAGCACAAACATAAGGAAAAGAAAACAGCACAACCAGCAAGAACTGATAAGTACCATGTGACATTGTTACACTGCTAATTACATAACCACCAGTCAGCATTTCTAATCAAGCTAAACATAAATAGAATTAATTGCAAGGGGGCAAACAGAGACTTATTATGGAGTTACACAAATAAGATAGAGTAAGACATATGCAAGTAGCAAAATCTGAAAGGTAACAAAAGATGTCAGACAGGAAAGACGTTCTCCCGAACTATTTTGGATTTCCTATATACATGGGCAAGGTGCTTAGTGAAGCTAGCTACTGAAACTATATTCTCATTTTGGGAAGATCTATTTATTTTTCTAGCCATTCCCACTAAGGCACTGTGACTCTCAAATTCTCAACACCAGAAGTGTTTTAGTGCAGAAATTCCTGATAAAATGTGAACTTCATGAAGAAGCATAGGATCAAAAAGCATCAAACTGAATGGAAAAAAAAGTAAAGAGAGTTTAAAAAAAAGTCACTTATTCTGTACTGAAAACCATTCATCTTTATTTGCACCTTCAAATGATCCAGCATAAAGGAAAAATACACACTCTATTGCCTGACAGATGTTAAAATCAGTGATCAGGCTGTGACAGATCCAGATTCAAAGTGCTGCTTTGTCTCAATCAGACCAGAGATTGCCTGGATTCTCTCAGCTATCCTAAGCCAATAAACTACTCACTAGACTATGAAAACAAAGACTTTGTATTCCTCTCAAAGTTGTTGACAAAGAAGTTAAACAAAAAAAAAAAAAAAAAAAAGACACCTTTATCAAAACTTTCTACTTAATCAAAAATTTTCTACAGAACATTCAAGCAATTTCTAAATGAAAGCACTACAAAAAAGGAAACTGCTTCATAGTTGTTACTCAGCACAATGGGATAGAACAAAAAGCTTCAGACCACTTACAGTATGAGTTTTCCTAAACTGAAGCATTTCTCTTCCAAAGCCTGTGCAGTTTATTTAGTGTGATCGATACTTAGTGATATTCTATAGTTATATACTGAGATAATTAGGTAGACAGTTTACTCTGATTTTTTAAATATAGAAGTAGTTAGAATTTCACAATCTCTCATGACAATTGCACAAATTAACTTGAATGTGACAAGCCCTTTCTCATCCTTTACATATTCAACTTCCAGTTAGTCCAAAAAAAGAAAAGGACTAAAGTGAGAATTAGTACCAAAGTGGAAAAAGTTTTCTTAGAGGATGAAACTGTAATGAAATATGGAAAAAAACATTTTTTTTTTCCTAAGTAAATTTTATGACATGGCCTAAACCTGCTGAGCAATAGGACTTGACAAAACACATCAAGAAAGTTGTCAAACCACCTCTCACTCCAGTGAGAGAAACTGTCCTGAATCCCAATACAAGGATAACTAAGGCAGTGAAGCTGCATCCATCTACAAGGCTAACTTATGACTTTAAACTTATTAACTCACATTAAAGAGACTGGAACACCAAGGGGTTAGTTATTTTCTCCTATGAATTTTTCAAGAACAAGACATTTTGGGGACATTTTTTAGAATATATTTTTCCAAGGCAAAAACATCACACAGTGAACATATCAAGCCAATGAGGCTGCCAAGATCCCTGCTCATCTCTCATCAGGTATCGTTTGGAGGGAAACCAATAAGCAGACATTGGTGAAGAAAACCCTTGTGCGCTTCAATGAATATTCATTACATCCTCTAATTTATTATCATGTTTACAGCCAAAACTGCAGAGCAAATTACATTCTACATAAGGTCCCGAGGGGGTTTTCATTTCCACAGCTTGGACTGGTACCAAAATAAAGCACATTAGAGAGAAATTGCAAAGAGAGCCATTAATATTTAATGGACTACTAACAGCAGTGCTCCTCATGACAAAGTCACAGGGCAGAGCAGAGAAGGATCACTCAGAACTTTGCTCCACAAAAACTCTTCTCATTAAGCAAACTGAATTCAAACAGACAAACAGGTGGCTTTCTAAACAAAAACAAACAAACCACAAGAAATTCCCTCCACCCCCAATAACAAAAAAAAAAATAATCCCCCCCACAAAAAAATGAAACAACAACCACTCAACATTAAGTAGAAATAAACAGCAAAAATTGGACCCAAGAGATAACAGACAGTACAAAGGAGAAATTAGCTTATTACAGGAGCAGAGCAAAATTTGAAATGCACAGAGAGGAATCATCATATGGAGAAAACCCAAAATAATCAGTAGCTGGAAAATGTAAACATGTCATAAACATGACAACTCTGAAATTTCCATTTCCTAGCACAGAAAAAAGGCTTCAAACTGCCTGTCCAAGTGAATGGAATCAAAACACAGGGAAAAACAAGTGTCCAGCAGCCAGGAGAACTTTCACAGCATTAGCACAGATGGTATAAACTTGTAACATCTCTCTAGTGATTCAAGCAGGATGGCTGCAGTGGCACAGTCACTGCAGATGGCAGGATGGATAAGGATACTCACACTGGTCTAGACTCATTTTCAAAACTGAAAGCAGATACAGTAAGGTCACTTAATCTAGCTGTTCATTCCCCAAAGCCAATGAGGAAATCCCAATTACTGTTCCTCTAACACCAGGTAAAGTAACAGTCATACAAATACAGTTTTGCTTTCAGATTTCAACTACAGCTCCAACATAGCCTCAGAACACTCCTCTTGACCAACAACTTCTGTTCATCACCTACTGGACAACCTCCCTTTCCACAGGAGAATTCTTTGTCTCTATTCCTTTACTCCTGCACTGGGTGTTTTTTAAAAACCTTGATCCTTTTGACTGCCTGACCTTGCAAAAAACAGACTCAGGCATGCTTTTTTCATACCTGCTTAATTCAATCTTCCAATTATTCTACTGAAATCACTTTTGAGATATCATTACCAGTCTTCATCAACAGTTCCTTATCTCTTTCTATCTACTTTTTACCTTTCTGTGGAAAGAATGAGACTGGGAAGAGCACAAAACATTCTAAAGTGAGTCAGTCTGAGTAGCAACTAAGTGAAAATGTCTTCCAGGCACAGATCAGAATTCACATCATATTTCTGTCTTAGATGTGTAATATTTTCTCTAGGAGGCAGTTTTCCAGACTGTATTTGGTTTAGGTATCAACTGCTACAGCTGCCAAGAGAACTAACAAAGATAGCTACAAAAAGACAGAGGTCAACACCAATTAAGAAATGTCAGACTTGGTCTTTTTTGTCATATCTTTTTCTGATCATACAATAAAACCATGACTTGAATAAAAGAGCATTAACCACGAGAGCATTAACCTTTTCATTGAAGGTTCCAAAGCATCATTATGATATTTTGTGCTTGAAGTGTTCTTCCAGAAGGAATTTAATCTCATAAATGTATTTAAAGTGTGATCTACGTTGGGTAAAAATAACAGAACAAATCCCAAAACAATGTTGAAGTTTTTTAGTCACATTACAGAATTCTTTTTTATTCTTGAAAATAATTGTTCTTAAAAGAAAACAGCATAAATAGTGAAATAAACATTGCAAAATCACTTGAAGTAATTCAGTTTTAGATTTACAAAAAACAGCAGGTGGAGTCAGGAGTAAGAGTCCTATCAAGTTTCATCACTGAGATACTAACAGAGACAACTTTACCAGGTCCCCAAAAGTCTGGCTTTCAATTTTTATATTAGTGGTCTTGCATTGAACCCTACCTGTGACAGTTGTTACAGTAGTTTCTGTTGTTTCATGCCTTGGGCTGCCGGGGGTTGCTGGTCCAAGACAAAGACAGGACACAGCAGTTCAGTGTAACATGACTTAAGCAACTTTATTGTCTGTGAGCACACTTATACAGGGTGCTTGATCTTTCCCGGGCTCACACAGGTGGTTGGTTACAACTTCTGTCATTGGCTTTCTTGACCAATGATACATTAGCACTTAAGGTCCAATGGATGAGCTGGGATTTTCACCCAGGCACCTGCCTGCTTAACAGGCTGGCTGGGTTTCAAATTGCATCTTTTAGAAAAGCTGCAATATTCACTGCTACACCTACCCTTTATTATCAACTTTGGGGTCATAAGGGCCTTTTCCTGAGGCTACTTTTAGAACAGGTTCAGTTGAGCCTGTCCTTTTTCACCCAAGCCCCAGAAGTCAGTTTCTCTGGCCAGAAGAACTATTACAGACCAGAGTCTCATGAGCTACTAACTCAAGCAGCAACAAGAAAAAACACAGTTTAAAATACTAAGAAAGATGTTTTTCTTCAGAAGAGCTGGGGGTAAATGAGCTATTCTGGCAAGTAGGAATGCTTTAGCATTAACAGACAAGAGGTGACAGACAAAAGTAGTTCATCCCTAGGCTGAGGAGATTAAAGTCCCCAAGTTCCCTGGGGTTTATAGACACCAGACAGTAGAGCTGTTCATTCCGAGTCAGAAAACTTCTTTGCTCCACAGATTTTAAAAGCACATGGTATGGAGCCAATTAAAAGATACAAGAGACTCAAACCTCCAACTCCTCTAAATCATGAGCTGGTGAACAGGTGCACACCTGAGATATTCTCCTGGAAAGAAACAGGTGGCAGTGGACAGACAGCAGCCAGCATGGGAATCAGCATTCAGCTTGTGCTTCCCACACCCAGCCAAAAATATGAATAATGCAAGAAAATGAGAAAATTCAAGACAGAGGATTAGACTATTCATCTTCAACCTTGTAATTATCTTTCCTTCTGAATAATAATTTTTTGGAAGGGGAAAGAACTAGTGAACAAGTACACCCAGCTCCTTAGCCTCACATAAGTGAGATGCAAGTAACTAACTTAAATCTTGGGGAATAATCTTTGTGTGAACACAGAGCTGTGAAGATAAGCTGGTCTCAGTAGAAGAGCTATCAGATGTCATTGCATTTGATTAGAACAGATTTTTAGATCAAGTTATGAGGAACATGACAACTCCCAGAAATAAACTGGTTTTCCATTAAAACACTAGTATGTCAAATTCTCAGATAACAGATCGGCAGTAAGTTAATATATAGAAATGTAACCCTTCAGAGTGAAAATCTTATTTGCTATTCACTTCCAATAGGTACAGCACACATGAGGAATATTGGTGTATAAGGCACTATTCTTGGATGAACATCAAATTCCTGGGAGAGCTACACAAATCTAGGTCAAGGTTAAGAGTTGGAAAAGTGTTTGAAAACAGATATAGGATAGAGGTCTTTTCTAGCTCCACATTTCACTGTGATTGAAAACAGTCTGATGTAGCCTGACTGCTGATACACTGGGTAGAATTTGATATTGAATCACAGATAGCTATACAGGGAAGGCTCACGGTGTTCAACCCCAGCTGAGTACATTGGAGGACAAACTGTGATTAATGCCCAAAGTCAAAGCTGACAGCAGCTATTACAGAGTGGATTACACAGCAACCTAACGTAATATTGCCAGACATCACCCTCAATCAACCATCTCTCCTGAACAAAGTGATCAACACTAACCCCATTGCCATGCTATTATATTAGTAGACTCATAAGCTTTCCATTCCACACACCACTTAAATGTACAAAGATGATGGCTCCTGGCCATTTGGAACACCAAAAGTTCATACTCGCCTGAACATTGCTAAAGGTTCTAAAGATTCATTCTCTTGGAAAAATCTTAGCTAACAATATATCCCTCAACACCTACAGCTAAGAAACCATGCAGATGTCAGCAATGGATGCCCTGAGCTAGCACATCCTTGCACATCAATGTGACAACTGCTTTATAAACACTATTTTTTATATCACACGTGCTTAAGCAAGCAAAATGATTATAGATTGCAGCCACATCACTCAATTGGCTAAATCTAAGGGAGAATTAATGCAAACAAGCTTTGGCAAAGAGATTTTACTCTGAACTCCCAAATGGAAGTCTTATTATTTTCTCTGGTCATATGCCAAAACACATCACAAAATACAAGTAAAACACATGGAAAAATATTCTGTAGCTAATATTGCCTAATGAGAGCTTGAATCAAATGTACCCAGTTTCCAAATGCAAAACATCTATAGCTCATGGGCTTGTTTTGCTGAATTTTTTTTCTCTTTTGATTTTTTTTAACCATAAGATTACCATTTCAATTATATTTAAGTACACTACAGAAGCAGCATTTACTAAGATCGAAACCTTTTCCTTATTTTCAGTTATTTAGGCCACAATTAGGAGTAAATAGACTTAAAGTCTGGAATTCTTTATTTATTTTTCCAACTTTTCAGATTTGTTTTGGCTTTCAAAATCACCCTGTGAAAATTAAATTAGGATGATTTTTGTGATGTATTTTAGAAAGAAAAGGGGGCAGTTAATACCAAACAGTTAATAGGTATCATACTAGATATTTATGCTCATATCTTTACAAAACTAATTGCAAGACACCAGTTGGCCTGCATATAAAGATGAATTTAGACTCATTTAACTTTATTAAGTTAGACAACTAAATTTTCCAGCATACTTTAGATAATCAATTTAAGAAAATATCTACTGCCATAAATATGATTCACCATACTCTAAAATTAGATGTGTAAAAGATTTAAATAGTATAAATTATTTGAGAGAAGCAATCTTTTCCCGTCCTTGACTCTATAGGAATAGGAGAAGGGATAGCACTACAGTTTAGGCCAGATGCTAAATATTGAACCAGACATGTTAAAGGCACAGATCACACCCAGCACAGTAATGATTTCAGTACTGATAGTCAGCTTCAGCCTTCAGACCTTCTGCATCACAGCCACCATTTCATATGTGTGCAATATTATCCACAGGGTTAAAGTAGTTCAGTCACATAAGCAAGGTACAGTTAGTTTGAAATGAACCTAGCCTAAGTAAACAGCTTAAGTAATCAGCACTTATTTCAAAGATTTATCCCCAGCTGCATTAAGGAAAACGATGAGAAGCATTAACACATTCTCTGCCATAAGTACGTTAGAAAAAACCCTTGTGATGCAGCACCAGCTGTGCTGAACATTTACTTAAATCAGTCCTTTACAGTGTAGTTACTCCATAACATCATCACCAGGCACAAGAACCTCTTTGTCACAGCAATTTATCAGCTTCCAGCAGACTCCCCCCTTCCCAAGACAGCAAAGCCCAGAGCCCAAACTGCTGCCAAGTGCACGAGCACCTGCCTCAGCTGGCCTCTCCAAGGCAGGCTCAGCCCTTGCTCAGACTGAGCATCAGTTTGCCAAATGGATCCTGACATCTTGCCAGAGGGAAGGGCTCCTACATGCTCTCTTACATGCCATCTCTTCTCCTGCATCTGCAAAACCTGCAGCTAGCCTAATGTCTCCAGCTGCTCCTACCTTTACTCTTCTCACCAGCACTCAAGCACCCAGAGGGCACCTACTACGTCTGAACACATTTAATCACAGAAAACTCAGTTCAAGTTGCTGCAGACAGAAAGGCATTCAAACCTCATTGACTTCCAACAGATATTGGATCATCATTATGAAACAGAAAAAGAGCTAGGAGTTACATGAATCTGCTACCCATATTGTCACACTATCTCGTCTCCTTAGAGTAAAGTCTTGGGACTTTTATTACTACCTCTACCACTACTTTTAGTGCCTACAATAACTGGATGTCCTTAAAACCCTAATAAAGGCTAGATATCCCTCTAACACAATTCTGCCAGTATGCTATCCAAAATTCATTTCCTCTTGTTAGTTTCCCTTTTATTACAAGGCAGGTTCTACTGGTTTAAAACTCTTACATTTTGGGGTTACCTAGCCATTTCCAAACTATGGTTCCCAGAACAGATTCCATAAGTACTCTCATATCCTCACCAAGAGTATAACATGGGATAAAAATAGAAGATAATGTTCCACAGATGAAGAGGTGTATGGTAAAGATCTGCTCATCCAATTCATGGTATTGATAAATCATTACAGTTTTAAATCCTTGAAGTTTTAAGAATTAATGGGAGGACACAGAGTAGTTTTTTGTACCACAAGCATGTTTAGTTCATTCAGAAATGTTGACCTGCTCTCACTTCCCATGTCACAAGAGAGTGAGTTTGCTGCTAGGATGGAGATGAACACAGAAGCACTCCAGTTGTTTTCTCTACCTTCAGTACTCCAAAAAGGAACTTCTACAAATTTGCATTGATTAGGCCAAAATACTTGCGTGGACAGACTTTTCTCAGCTGTCAAGCATGGATGGATATAAATATTTATGAGGGCAGAAAAGCATATCAAAACCTAGTGGAGCTGTGAGACAAGTTTAAACAATGCCATTTACAATTCATTAACATAGGTAGTGCTGTCTTTCTCAACCTAGTAGGTATGGAAAGCTACAAGAACTGGTATAATTTCACTGTGGGGCAACAAAAGCACCAGTGAAAGTTAATATTAGTTACAAAAGCATGCATATCCTTACTGGAAGGTTTAAAATACATATAAGTGAAGACATTGTCCCAAAGCATTTATTTTGTTTCAGTAGAGTTGAAAATGGTGCTGCAACAATCCTTGTGTTCTTTATTTAAAGATGTACCAGCTGGTGCTTGAAAGTTACACAAAAGCTGTTTGAAAGGGATTTTGTTATTTCATGGTGTCCTGAACACCTTGCTAAGGAATACACAGTTAGCATCCTGGTTTTCCTTCAGAAATTTCCCAGACTTGGAAAAATACTTAAATGCATGCTCTAAATATAATCAATTTCAAAAAGAAAAGCTTCACATCTTTAGGGCACACAAGATTACAAGTATATTTTTTTAAAATCATATACAGGTACTATATGAGAAAATTCAAATGTGGATGGATCAACTCATGCAAGATTCTAATTTGACCATACACTTACTATCTAAATTAAAAGGGAATATCAGAGGTGATAAAGAGTCCTTTCTAGTTGTTCCAAGAAGCAAGCAAACCATTTTAGATCAAATTAATTTTATCAATATGAGATCAAGCCTAGTTAAACCTTTAAAATTTTTACTACCTTCCTGTGTTTCTAAGAAGGGTTTAAAAAAACCAGGTTGTTTAATATTAAAAAAAAAAACAAAACAAAACAAAAAAAACAACCAAAAAACAAAAAAAGAAACTCATGTGTGTTTGAGACCACTGGACCAACATCATCCAAACAGTCTTAAGCATGTTTGCTTTCCACTTTAGAAAATAGAGCAAACATGATAAAATAATGTGCTGCTGTTGAACATGCCTTTTAATACATAAATGTTTTGGTTGGTTTTGTAAATAGTTATTTACAGATCATCTAATTTCAGTGTTCCCTCATTCCCATTAGTACAATAAAATTTAGTGTCTCAGTAACACCACATTGTTTAACCCTAAAGAATTTTGGGAAATAGGTCTTGCATGAAGAATACCTTACACAGTATGTTACGCTGACTTCACCAGCTCCTGCTTTGCTTGCAAAAACTTATGGAAAAGAGCACATGGTAATGTTGCTGCTGAAGTCAAAGTATTCTTAAAAATAATAATAATAATAATAAAATATTCCATTTGATTCCCTCACCTTAAATGTTTTTGACTCTCAAGCAGTCTCACTTCTATGGGATTACCACAGAGATGCAGAGTAGCTGCCGCCTTAACCTTCCTAGCTCAGCAGGTTTCATGACTTTCTCAGACACTGATACCCTAACAAAATACATAACCATCAGAGATTATCCACCTGCAAATTATAAGTAAATCCAACTCTTATTTTCACTTAAATATTAGAAGCAGATGGGCTTGGGGGATTATTCTTCCCATTGACTAAAGTATTAGAGAGTACACCAGAAAAAAAAAATACTATCTTAAAATCACCTAAGTAAGGTAGGCTGATATTAAGGTTCTCTACTATGGTTTAATAGCACTGTATCAACATTAAAAATATTCAAAACACATATTTGGAGCTGGGAATCAGTTGCTGGGATCTTTCCCTCAAAGTTGCAGCCACATATCTAATTAAGAGAGAAGTAGTCAATTAAAATTGCACAGAAGAAACACTGAAGAACAGACAAAGTGTTATGGGACAAAAGGAATCATGAATGGCAATTCAGCAATCAGGAATTAACAGTAAAAATAATTTAAAAATGAAAATCAGACCTTTGCCACTTAAAAAAAAGTAAATCCAAAGTATAACACAGTTTGGAGAAAAACACCTTCCCATCCACACATTACAAAAACAGATGTGAACTGATCCTTAGGTCAAGCACTCTAGTCAGACAAAGACACAATTTAGACTGTCTGTTCAGATGTAACTCACCCTTAGCGATAATTATATTTTTTGATACAGGAGTCAGTAACCTACAGCTTTTGTGCCAAAAGCTATGGATGTGCTGGCAAATAGTTCTGCCCAGTAGGAGCTACAGCCCAGCAGGAGCAACTCTACATGGCAATAGTACATGTGCCAAGGATGTACTTCTGACTGTCCCCAGTCTGAGCCCAGGAACCGAGCGCTAATTCAGTGCTGAAATGCAGGAGATGACCTTGCCTCAAATAGGCTCATCTAAAAGTCAGATTTTGTGCTCCATTACCAACTCATGAGATAAGCTGAAGCAAGACAAGCACAAACGCTGGGGTAACACTACCAAATCACAGTCCTGATGGTAAATCAGCTCACTATGTAAACCCATCCCTTACATAAAGCACGGGTGCAGCTTCTGACTGACATCTGGCCAGTTTATGTAGGGCAGAGCAAATAGCTTGCATATACAAGTCACTGGCAGTATCTCAGATTCCTCATACACTGGAATATCAAATTACACAGGTATGGTCTGCTTTAGGAATAAATTACTAAATAAATCTGACTTAGCAGTGCTAATACACATAGCAACCACCTCCACTGTGCAACTCCCTACAAAAGGTTAGTTTTCAGTTTTCCGTGGATTCCCCCTACCACCAAAAATGAAAAGTCTCATCGAGTCAACAATAGGAAACATTTTGTTAGCTAAGTATTTTTTTTTTTTTTAAAGCTACATCCAAGTTTTCTGTTCTGGACTTCTTAATTAGGGACCTTAAACTCCATTATTCCATTCTGCAGAAGACACCTGCACTACTCTTAGTGTACACAGTCCTATGGCTTTTCAGTGGATGTCACAGACTACACTCGTTCAAATTTTTCATTCATAACATCTCACAGAAAATGGAATTTTGCATTTATACGGTGTTGACCTTGAGAGTTACTGAAGCCACCAACACCACCTCTGATTTTATAACCTCTCCCCTTCCTCATATTTCCTCCACTAATTTTTTTTTTTTTTTTTTTTTAGAAGCCAGTATCTATCAACATGCCACAAGGCTGGTGAAAGTCAAAAATATAGTGGAAAAGGATCAAAAAACGAGTACTCAAAATTCTCAAACAAGAAGGGAGAATATTCTCCATATTTCTGTTACTGTGTTCAGGGAGTCAAATGAAAAGTTATCTAGGTCAAAGAAAAATGTTATATTGAAGAGGCAATAGAAAAGCTGGAGAAGTATATGAGCAATAGCTTAGGTAACTGAATCTGAATTGGTTTTCTCTGATTGCATAGAACCTTATGTTATTTATGGAAACCAGGAAACAAAGCGGTTGCAATGAAATGACTGCAATAGTGCCTGGCAATAATGATATTAAATCCATGTTGTTCTAATTATTCGCAGTGTGTAATTTGGTTCTCTCCTCGGTCTTGCTGTCTGAAAGCAGCTGGGCTTCCTTCATTCCAGCAGAGCAGAGCATGAAGATGGAAGTCCCCTTTCATTTCTCTTTGTCGTGCACTAGGTCACTGAACAGGAGGATACCTTTGGGCACACTGGGAGAAGTCACAAGGCAAGTGCTTTGCCTCTCTGAGTCTAAAAAACAATTTTGAAGCATTACCTGCAGCATTGTGTCACAATGAGCACATCAGGAAAAGCTTAGCAAGAAAACAAGACAGCTTGACTAGTAGATAGAGAAGACTGAAGTCACCAAGGCAAACAAACTGACTGTTAAAGGATTTAAAATGTTCTGTGACAGAGCACTCTTACAGATTCAAACAATACACATGAAAAACCCTTACAGAATGTCAGGATGCCTATCTCTAATAACTCCTAAGTTTTGGACAAAGCCTCCCCTCCCAGAGATATGTTTCTTGACCATATGTTATACTTCCATCAATAATCGAGGTTTTTTCCGGTTTGAATTTACTTGTACATCTATCCAGCCATTTTAATTTTAAAAATTCTATTAACTAGACAGGGTCAGAGGAGACATAGATGGACCCAAAATCCACATAAAATAAATAATTTTGAGGAATTGTAATCAAGCTGGCTATAGAACTTAGAAAAAATACATAGAGGAGAAAAAAAAATCAGGGGAAGATGATTTAGAAAAGAGCTTCCAATGGAAATGACTACTGCTGGCTCATAAATCAATGCTGTACTTAGCATGTTCTTGATGGTGCAAGAAATATGACTTTCACAAAAAACCCTGTATGGAACTCAAATTAGCTCTATCATAAATAGAAAGCAATTAGATAGAAATTATAAGGAAGGCTACAGGTCCATAAAGAGAGCTCCTTACTTCAACATATTGTCACATATTACAGTGTAAATGACCCAATGACCCCCCATCCCATAAGTTGGCCAAATTTATTTTAACATTACAACTTTCCTCTAAAAATGTACATAACATTTTCCAATTCACACATTAGTTTGTATTACTTTCCCTCTTCAAAAAAAAAAAAAAAAAAGTCTATAGAAACTTCAAAAATAGAAGGAATTAGAAGTCCTGAACTGAGCACCTCTATGTGAACTTGCATGCTTTCTGATTTTCACTGATTTAATTCTGAAGCTAGCTCTGCCATTAATACAAATATTTGATATGAAATGTATTTTTTTTTTGAGCTTCAGTATATATTCCCTACATCTGCTACCAATAAATCCATGGTCATAACTCTACAATTTTACTTGCTTCTGACAAGAATATTGGGGCTAGAAGAATATTGGGGCTCCCTGAACTAGAAAGTGCTGAGGAACAGACCTTAAATAATTTAAAAATTATCATGAGCAACTAAATAGAGAATATGAGGGATGTATACAGCCTCCCACGCTGCCCAATGTAACAATTTGTTCAAGATTATAGCAACTCTTAAACAGAAAGGATCTATTTCAATTTCACTTTGATACAATTCTTTAACTGGCTTGAGCATTCTGAAAGGATTGCCTTCAGCTTCCAGGAAAAGACCCACACAGGTGCTTAACTTCTTAGACACTGTTAAAAAAGCAGTCTGTTTTTAATTCCTATAATGCAGTGATAGCATGTCAAGAGACAAAATAGTAAATGTATCCTCTTCCTGTAAGCATGATGTGTTTAGTAAGCAATTGCATCTCCCTGCTGGCTACCTGTGAATCTTTCTTGCAAACTAACTTCAGGTATTACCTTAAAAAAAAAAAAAAAAATCTGCAGAATCAAGGTCACCATAAATCAATTCATTAGCCTACAGATCCAGTCTCATCCATTGATCAGGTTCAGATCAGAGATGGTATTTTAGAAAAAGTACTGCAGACAAGATGTCAGCAGCACACAAAAACATCTACCAAAGCTCACACCATTAAGTTTAAATTCCTAGCACCTGAGCTTTATAAGCCTAATGTTTTAATCAAACAAATTGAACAAGACTTGGAAGGATTACTGATGTTGCTTCTCAGGCTGAGCCCATCTTTCCTGGACAGAAACTGGAGCAGAAGTTCCTTGCGGGAGAGATAATCTTTAAGCATCCAGCGCTAATATCTGTGAATATCATCTATAACAGCACATTGCACTCATGGGAAATTTCAACTTCAGATGTCTATTGGAAATACAAGACAGCAGAGAGGAAGCAACCTAGAATGTTCCCAGTGGATGAGGAAGACATCTTCCTAACACAACTGATAAATGAGCCTACCAGGGGAAGTTCCCTGCTAGACCTGTTATAGGACACTGGTTGACAGAATCCCTTGGGAGTCAGGGAGGGCAGAAGAGCCCAGGAAAGCTGGATGTGCTTTAAAAAAGAATCATTAAATATTCAGGAGCAGGCTGTCCCCAGGTGCAGAAAGACAAGCTGTCTGGGAAGACAACCAGCTTGGTTAAACAAGGAAGTTAGACTGGAGATTAGGGGGAAAAAAAGAATCCATCACCTCTGGAAGGTCGGGTAATTTGGTAGGAGTATAAGGATGTAGTAAGATCACTTCAAATTGCATGCTCTGCAAAGGGTCACCCACATCAGGTAGGTGCGGACACCTCCCATTGTATGCACCTCACAGTATCCCAAATTAAAGACTGTAATTGGGGTATCTTAAGTTTGAATGGCCAGGAGAGCTACTTCTCAGCACCTGCTGGGTGTACACCACCATCCTGACACAAACACTGCAAATAGATTCCACTAAGAATTTTTCTGGCTATGGTCAAGGAGCAATTCTAATTTCATCCTATTCCTACAGATATAGTTTTACTTTGGGTAAGATACCAGGATAATGCCAGGTAGCAGAATAAGCCCACAAGAGTTCTGACTTGATAATGGCTATTGTCTAGCATGAATCTGCAGACTAAATAATCATGAACACAGCTAAAGGGATTCACACTGGTTTTCATCAAAGTTGATGCTTTCAATAAAGCATGCCAGATGAATGGTTGTCCTGTAAGTTAAAAATTATGACTTAAGAGGTCATTTTACCATTGGGTTCAGAGTTAAACCAAGTATGATGTAGAAAAAGCATCTGTGAAGATCATGCCATCACATATATGCCAGTGAATTTGGTATCCCAGCTACAAGAAGGTCAAAGAAATAGCTACTGTCCTCTGTGATCTTTGCTTTTGAAGCTCTAATGTTGTCTTGACATAAGTCATTTATGTACTGTAATCATAATTTATTAAATGTAAATACTATTTACCTTCACCTCTCTTAATCTCTATGCTAATTTTTATTCATAAAATCGTATGCAGAATACATGCATCTACAAATTAGCAAAAAATATGTATAGTCATGTGAGACTTTAGAATATTACTTTATTTTCACAATGATCAATACACAGCATTTGCTCATTGACCAACATGGCAAATGGGTTTCAGAAAATTATGTAATTGTGAGTCCAGAGAAAACATCTAGATATAGGTAAAATGATGTCAAAGACTGATAGGATTTACAGGCAGTTCTCTTTATAAATCATTCCATGGAAACAGTATGGTTTTCTAGCCTACTTATGTGCAGTAAAAAAAAATAGTGGTATGATCAGGCATCTGTGGCCAAATTATTTTATGAATTATATGTTATCTATATAACCTCACCAAGACTTTTAAAATGCAAAAGTACAAAGAATTACCATCTCCATAGGAAAAATAAAAATAAATAAAAATTTCTTGACAGGCAACTGGGGCAAAGGAACAACAGTGAAATAATTAGCACCCAAATGTACACTGGAAAGTTGAAGCAATTACTTTTCCTCTAGCTATTGCCTACAATGTTGGACACTGAGCAGGCATATTCTGCAATCACACATGCAGAGGGACAATTAATTGGAAACACTAATTTGCTAGAGTACAACAGTTAACATTGAGTGTTATTTTGAACATCTCTAATTGTGCTAAATACCATCATAAATACTTTAGTCAACTAAAATATATTTTTAAAATTAGCATGTGTCATATGTTATATTGTGCTCCTAACCAGAAACGTTTCAATGTAGGCTTATGAACTACTGAGTTATGCAAATGTGCTCCAATAATAAACAGAAAAGCTTGCTTTTCTAGTGGTTTTTTTTTTTTGCATTTTAAAGTTACAGTTTTCTAAGCATGCTGTTAGAGAACTAAGCAGAATTTCTGGTTCCATCTTATTTCATCAGACCTCCTTTAGCATTCTGATATATTGTGCTCTCTTGAGTTTCCCAGTCCTGCCCAGCTGGGAATAAAAAAAGAAAGTACCTTCTAAATAGTCAGAGGTAATAAATAAACTGGACTACTATGGCAGAAAAAGTCATAACAAGAAAGAATTAAAAATGTTATAGGAACCCTGAAGAGAATTCCTTTCTCTCTATGGCAGTTTTGTTTTGTGCTACACATTCACGTCCTTCCCCAGTTTAAGATTTTTCTTTGGGGTGTATGTATGAGTTCTATTTCCATAGTACTGAAGTAAAGAGACTGGTGAAATTCTTGTATAAAAGCACTAAAAATATACTGCCATTCTTTGTCATGGATTCATCATTGGACCAAAAAAAATTCAATATACAGCATCCATGGGTATCAAGAAGTAAAAAGTGACACCTGAAAACAAATTGGTATTTGCTTTTATAATGTTTGACACACAAATATCAACACATTCTAAATAAAAGAAAATTTTAACTTAACAAAATATTTCAGATTAATCTAACAATTAGCATATCCATACTAAGATTATCACAATCTTTGCAATAATTTTTTGGGAACTGAATACACTTTCATAACCTGAGAAAAAACTGGTGGAGTAGGGAGAATCAAAGTGATCAGTTATTCTAATGCAAGCAACAGTCTTCTTTCAAGTGTAATCCATTCTATTGACTTTTTCTAAAACTGTCAAGTGCTTTTCCTCTACTTAGTTTATGCCAAGTACCAAGAAACAAGGCAGATTAAAACCTGTTCCTGCCTAAATATCTACTATCCTATTTAACAGTCTTAACAGAGACGTCTAAAACATTTTTTCCATCCCAGGACTGAACTAGTTAAGTAAGTCTCAGAGAACCTTTAAAGGACAACCTGTAGATATACCAGGTGAATTCAGAGACTTGAGCTACTATTGTTTTTGCAGATCAGGTTCTACAAAAAGAAGAGTTCAAGATTCAGTGTTTTCAACAGTTTCAGGAAAACTTAACTGTTTTTCAAAGAGAAAGAAGGCGGGGGGGTAGGAAATCCCAAAGACAAATAAGAATATTTTATCTAAAAAAAATGCCAAGGATACAAGAGCATACAAGAACATGTAATAGTCACAAAGTGAAACAAACCCTGCCACTGGCAAAACAAATACAAAAAAAAAAAACACACAACATGTAAAAAATCCCACTATAATCACTATCTGGCTGAAGGCATACTGCTAACACTGGAAAGAAAATAAATGAGTATTCTCACACTTCATATTCAAGGAAGTGTTAACAGAGATTTATACTACTGACACAGTCCATTTTCAGTCATTTCAACACCTATAATACACACAGCTGAAACTCAGTTACCCTGCACCCTGAAGACTGCAGTCCTTAGCAAACAGCCAGTACACTCCTGTTGTGTGCTAAAGTCATTATAGAGAATAATGGAGCACATTATTTCTTAAATTCTGTTGCCTCAGGCCACTCATATCATAAACCATAGGAGTTGTGTCACCAATGCCTGAAACAGAAATGAAGCCATAATTTATGCGTATTTTAAGACACAGGAGCCCTTCCTTTCACTTTACAATCTTTTAAAGAGCCCTACAGTTCTAAGATACCCCATTACGTTCTGTAGTTCCTTCAGTATTTTATGTACAAGGCCATCTTTTTTTAGGTCATGGCACAACAGTTAAAGAGGAATAGAGAGGCAAATGATACTAGACAAAAATTGTATATGTAATATAAGCAATCATCACCAGAACCACTGGTGTCTAAGATGTGGCCTCAGCTGATCTAAGAGCCACAAGTCCCTTTAGATTAAAGCACAGGTAGGTTGCAGATCTGAAGGTGGCCTCCTTTAGAAAAGGTATCTTCCTACATGCAATGGCCAGCTGTTGGCACTCATTTGGAAGCACAAAAATTGGTATGGAACAGCTTTTTTTTTAGCCCTATCCTCATAAAAAAAAAAAACCCCACTCAATTTTCTCTAGTTCTCCAGTTTCAAGAAAAATTGGCTTAGTCTCATTTATTCTGTTTGAGAAGAGTAGAGAGAGATACAAGATATTTCTTTCACCCCATTTTCTTTTTATAGTTCTCAGGTTCAGAGAGATAACATGAGATTCTCTATTTATGCATCAAGAGCAAATAAAAGTAATTTTTTCACAAGTGCTGTTTGAAAAGACTATTTTTTCTCACTCTCCTCATTAAATAAACATGTTATTCCTACTTGCCCAAATGCAGAAATCGATAAATCCAGATGACACAGTCTTTATTATTTAACTTCTCTTCATTTAGTAATATCTTAAGAACCCTTACAAGCCCAGTGTTCTTGTTATGTCATTCTTCTCTATTTAAAACCTTAATCACAGTTCCCCCACAAGTCTTGCTAGCATACTCCTACAGAGTGGAAACTTTTCCTCTAAGACAAGAGAAAAATTCAGTGTTTATTTCCTTCTAATGTTTTCTTCCTAGCCCTGCCCCCTCCATTCTTTCTTCTCCAAAATAAAGGAAAAGGAGAAAAAACACCCACAAGATACTTTATACATTCTCTGCTGAAACAGCAACATACTTCTAGTAGATTTTCATCCCTTTATTGTTCAAAAACTATTTTCACATGTAATTTTTAATCATTTTGACAATAGTTGAGCACTAAGCAGATCCTTTCAGTAGTCCAATAATAAAGCCAACTGTGTGAATTAAAAGCAGCATTTAACTTAGAACCCATCAGTGTGTTTGAACATTTCAAATAGCTTTACCAAGTTTGTTACCTTGCACTTCACTGTACTGAATTAGCTTTTTAACAACTTCACAAGCTCTTTAAAAGTCACTTTGAACTTAAAGAAAATATACTCAAATAGCAATTTTTCCATCCTTCAAATCTTTGCCAATTCAGATGCCTTTTTCACCCTATGTCCTTCCGTCCATGTTCCTCATTCAGAACATTGCAATGAAATTACAAGAGTTTGGCTTTGTTTTCTTGAGCTTTGTAAGTTCATACTGAAAATGAAAGCCTCCATTTTATTTTTTTTCTATTTTCCAACACTCAGGAGAGAATCATTAGAATAACTATTAATATATCCATGGCAGCTTGTTGATCTAGGGGTATCATTCTCACTGTGGGTACAAGAGATCTCAGGTTCAAATCTTGAATGAGCCCAAGTTTAAGACCCGTCAGCCTGATTTCAGTGCCAGGAAAAGTCACAGACCAGATCATCTGGAGTACAGCACAGCTAGGGAATAAGACCCAGACAGCATGAGATTAGCAAAAGCAGATCCTGCCTGACTGACTTCATCTCCTATGACAAGGTAACCCATTTAACAGATGAGGAAATGGCTGTGGATATTGTCTACCTGCACTTCACTAAAGTCTTTGAAAGTTTCCCACACAATTCCTCTGGAGAAGCTGGCTTCCCAAGGTGTGGTGGTGTGTTCTCCACACTGGATAAAAAATGGCTGGATGGCTGAGCCAGAACATAGTGGTGAATGCCTTAAATTCAGCCAGTGGCCAGTCACAGGTGGTGCTCCCCAGGGCTCAGTACGGGGGCCAGTCCAGCTTAATATCAATGATCTGGACACAGGGATTGAGTGCACCTTCTGTCAGGTTCACAGACAGCCTCAGGCTGGGTGGGAGTGCTGATCTGCTGCAGGCAGGAAGGCTCTGCAGAGGGATCTGGACAGGCTGGATTGTTGGGCTGAGGCCACAGGTATGAGGTTCAATAAGGCCCAGTGTCAAGTCCTGCACTTGGGTCACAACAACCCCATGCAGTGCTGCAGGCTCGGGAAGAGTGACTGGGAAACCACCTAGAAGAAAAGGAGCTGGGGGTGCTGGTCCACAGTCAGCTGAACATGAGCCAGTGTGTGACCAGGTGGCCAAAAAGGCCAGTGGCATCCTGGCCAGCAGGACCAGGGCAGTGATTGTCCTGCCACACCTCAAGAGCTCTGTCCAATTTTGGCCACCTCATGACAAGAAGGACATCAAGGTGCTGGAGCATGTCCAGAGAAGGACAGCAGAGGCGGTGAAGGGTCTGGAGCACAAGTCCTGTGAGAAATGCATGAGAGAGCTAGGAGTGTTTAGCATGGAGAAAAGGAGGTTCAGGGGAAAGCTTAGCACTTCAACTACCTGAAAGGAGTGTATAGCCAGGTAGGGCTTATTTTCTTCTCCCAGGTAACAAGTGACAATATGAGAGCAAATGGCCTTGAGCTGTACCAGGGGAGATTCTGATGGAATATTAGGAAAAAATTATTCACCAAAAGGGTTAGCTAGTACTGGAACAGGCTGGCCAGGGAAGCAGTTGAGTCACCATCCCTGGAAGCATTCATAGAGAACTTACAGCTGAGGCACTTGATGACATCATTAAGCAGTGAACACAGTGGTGCTGTGTTAATGGTTGGACTCCATGATCTTAGAATTCTTTTCAAAACTCAATGATTTTATGACTTCAGTAACATGCCTCATTATATTACATAATTCAGAGACAGGATTCTGCCAGCTGCTTTTTCTTGGTTTATGGAAAACTCAATTGCAAACATTCTCTCATCAACTTCCATATGCAAGTAATCTGCTTCCCCTAATAAGCCTTTATAGAAAACATTGTAAAGAAGTTTAGTCCAAAATATAACACCCAATTCTGCTTTCACTAGTGTATTGATTCTGATAGAAATATTACAATGGGCTTGCTAAAATATTTTCGTAACACAAACCACACCTGTTGATTTGGATAAGGTTCAACTAACACAATGACTTCTTTATATTCCTTCTAAAGGTTTAGAAAAGTTATTGGTGGTCAACAATTGCACCAGTACTCTCTGAGCAATACAGAAACTTTGCTTTTTTTCTTCTATTCTACTACAGGAGATTTTTAAAAAGCACACAACGCACACCTTAAGCACACAAATTCAGTTCCACACAGAAGCCACCTTTTAATTTTTACAAATAAGGCAACAGCAACAAAAAGAAAGATTAAGAGACAAAACAGAACTCTGAAATCTTTACAAAGGTAAGAAAAGAACATAGTCTGAAGTTTTCTATAGCAACTTTAACCAATAACTTCTACAAATTCTTCTGCATACTGAAGGAACAGGCAGCAGCCTGGTAGATCAACAGCTCTGTAACGTCTAGTTAGGACGTATAATGCCATGAACTAATGCTACTTTGAGGTTTGTGTAGCTTTAACTTGATTGAAACTTCTGTGCTCTTCAACTTTCCAATGCAATGAAACAGAATCCTATGGAGTGAGCCAGTATCAAACCTACCTTAAGCTCACTTAGGTCTTGTCAGAAGACAGTCCTGCAAACACATGCTAATACATACATACATTTATAGTACTCAAGTGGGATTAAATTTACCATATACAAAAGTAAATTTCAGTGTCAGAAGGGAAACAGCAGAAGTGAATCTCTTTATATTATTCTTGTGGTGCCTAGAAGCAGGAAAAGAAAATTTCAATATGCACTCTGACCTTCTGCAATTTCAGACAAAATTACATTTGAGAAGTGTTAGATAAACTTTGGTAGGCAATTCTGATTGCTGGAAAAAGGAAAACACAAAGGTACAGCCATCTCAGCAAGAGGCCACTGGTGAGATTTGTGGCACATTGTTCAGGTTCGGGTCCTTATTTTGCCTAATTGAGGCCAGCAGTTTTCATCTGCCAAAATACTTTGCAGGAATCAGAACAGGAAACTGCATCCCAAGCTCCCACACTCTACAGCAATACCCTAATCCCACATGGAGAACAACAGCAAAAAAAAAAAAAAAACATTTCATGGTTTTGCTTTTATTGGAAATTGCTGTGTCTTAGATTTTCTGTTGGTGACCTCTATACAATACCAGCTTTCACTTATCTACACAAAAGCTTAGATTTGACTCTTTGTTAAGGTACCAACATTAATGTCAGGGAGGTAACACACTGCATATGGGGGTGTGTACTGGAACAAGAAAGTTACAGTACATTGTAAATGAAAAAAAAATTGCCTTTAGGCTGACAAGCTATCCTTCAAGAGGAAAAACCAGACAATTTATGCCTGCAGAGGTACTTACTGTAAGGCTCATACTATAGCAGACAAAATTTCTCATAATAATATAGCTGAAGCCCAACAGGAAGGACCTACTAATCCTTTATGTACTCCACCATTGTTTATTCAACTAAAAAAGTGGCATAAAACATTAATGCTATTTTCTTACTCAAAGTTTTTTCACTCAAAAAATTGAGGAGCTCTACTGATCAGATTGAGCATTGAGAGATTGGGAGAACAGATGGAGGAAATGCAGTGAATAATTTTTGCATCAAGCAAACCTTCCCTGTTCAATACAATCTATACAGAAGAACATGCTTCTTTTGAAGCATCCCACTGGGCAGGTAAGAGTGAAGGATTAGAGTCAATTAAACCAATGTGCTTTCTATTGGTGTCCAAAAAGTTATGTCTACTCAATTTCCAGCCATAAAGGCTAAGTGTATTGCTGAATACAAAAGACCCATTTCTATCTCTGAACTGGGTCAGAATAACACAGGTAAACAGCAGCTGGAGGAAACACACCACAATACACCATCTTTGAAAAATCCTCTTGTTTCCATGTGCTGATATCCTTAGAGGCAGAAAGGTTAAATGTGGCCACACATCCTACTCAAAAACAAGGCAAGTCTCTATTGTCAAATTAGGGAATGATGGTTTTGCTCCAGTTCTTTACAAAACTCAAGGTCTGCAAAATGCTATGGGATTCACATTAATCTCAGAAGTCTTGTATTTACATCACCCTTCCTGAGCTGTAAGAAATCACTTCAGTACTGAAGCTTAAGACTAAAGATTGTGCAAGATAACTATTGTTAATACTTCTTTTCCAAAAGGTATCATTATGTCTTTCACCAAAACTTCATTAAGATTTCAGTGGCATCAGTACTACCATTTTACCAGAAGAATAAACATTCAGATTTTTCAGAATGTTTTAAAACAGAAGATTTTTCTTTGGCATGATGTTTCATCAGCTTTCATATCTGTAGCTGTTGGGAAGAAAAGGACTGATAAAATCTTGTCTCCATATTTGCATCTGTTTATTGCTTTTGGAAGTGTTTTGAAAAAGTCAACCATTCACAACTGGCTTGTTTTGCTGAAATTAAATCGGCATTTTCATAAAAGAAAACCCTTTGAGCTGCCTAACTTGCCTTTCAAACTCTCTAAACACCATGGGACTTTTCTACAAGGACACTGCTATGACACAGCCTGTAGGAAACTCTTCAGTAGTTGGAATCCAGATTTGTCTCTATCATAAGATGTGAAGGTGGCTGTGAATTTTAGAAGCAACCAAGTGAGCCATTTTTTCAGTCACACTGCAGTAGGGTCATAGGAAGCAGTGCACTAACAGCACAATCTGTAATAAAGGTAACTCTGGATTTAAAAGCAACTACTGCCTGAACACCCTCTCTCTGCAGACAACCTGCTGAAAGTTGCTCCAAGCATTTAACTCTGGAAACCATATTCTTGAAGTGAGAAGAAACAGATGTGTTGACTTCAGCCCTGGATGACTAGGAAGCAATTTTCTTTCCTGAGGTAAGAAACTTCCTTTGCAATCACTCTGGTCTATTGAGTGTCTGGCCCTCACAGTAGAGCATTCTACAGTGCCCTGTGACTGGATGGAGTTTTTAAAAATAAACAGATATACACACATACATATATGTAAGTCCTAGCAGTTTTGCTGTCTCAAAATAATAACCTAAATACCCCCATAAAACCCCATATACATATTTCTAAAATTTTAAATCAGTTAGATATTTTATTCACTATGCAACAGGAATAGAATATTTTTAACAAAACCTATTCTACATCAATTTTCCATTCACTTGCTGTTTCTGGTTGTGAAAGGATTAAATATCATACTACTATTTGTGTTTCTCAAGGGAAACAGTCTGACATTGTACCCAACCATTGAGAAGCAGCACCAGAGGAAAACAACAAGCAACCAGTCTCATTTCCTAGACATACAAATTTACTATGACAAAGCCAAGGAAACATGTTTGAATGATTCTCAGATTTTTTTTTTCTGCAAGACAAATCTCTCCACACTATTGTTACTCCAGTAAAACATGGAAGGGAAACAGCAATGAAAAAATGTATAACAACAGCTCAGACAAAATATGCCAGACAATGACAAATAACTGATTAATTTAAATTGGACAGCTCTGGTTGTTGGCAGAAACTTGAAAACGTTTTTGTTTTTAAATACAGAACCAGTGGCAGTGGTCTGAACACTAGTTTTAACTAACACAAACTTCTAGGCTGTGTCAGTCAGTGTTTGGGTTTGTTACACTGCCTACTTCCCTTGACCTCCAGTGTTCTTATTCAATGTGTAAAAGAGGATCAAACAGAGCATTGCCAAAAGGGAAATTATGGTTGCCTGAGCTCTTAACCTATTGTAAGTGCCTCTCTTTCAAAGACAAGCTATGAATACATATACAGCACTTCTGTAGCATTGATAAAAGATTCCTGCTGCATCATGAAGAAAAATGATTCTCAGTCAAGAGGGAAATTGCCAGAGGTGTCAGAAGACATGTTGCAGTGACGAAAACAATGACACAGACATTAATTTCAATAATATGACAGTGAAACAGTGCAAACCCGAGCTGCCTAATTCTTTAAAATCTTCTTTTTTTTCACAACAAGATTTGGTCATTTAAGTTCTTCAAAAGCGGTATCTCTCTCTTTCCCTAAGCTCCTCCACCCCTTTTACCCCCCCACCAAAAAGCACATAGACATTTCATTTCAGCAAGGAGAATTTCATTAATTATACTAAATGGAGTCATGATCTGGAAAGGTCACACGAGCCTTTAAGCATGCCCTCTCTCCCAGCTAAGTACTTCTCAGCTACAATTGATTACCTTGTCTTTTAGGTTTGCATCATTCCTTCAAGAGCAGCATGTGTGGCATCAACAGCATTATTGATATGGTGATGAGCCACAGCCCAACCTGATACTGCCTCCATCACATGTTCAAGGTGCTAAACTCTATTAGAGCTTAAAGCCTTTAGAGTGACACCCTGGAAAGGAAGACAGTACAGGGGAGACCTAGCACAATAATGGGTATTCCCATGACTCAGTGGTGCAGCATAACATGAAGAGTACCCCTTAATAAGGGTTAATTGCACTCTCACCAAGCTTCTCTTATTATGTGCTTTAAATCCTTGTTGATGTATGCCACATTACATCAATTAAAAAGAAAATCAAAAAAACCTCAACAAAAACTAAGTTATTAAAATGTAATACTCAAGAGAGTTTCTTGGAAATGTCCTTGGCTCATCTGCTTTAAAATAAAGGATTCCCACATGAAAGATATTCACACAGTGATCTGTGAAGAAAGCCACACGCATTCTTTAGCATACATGCTCACCCCTTATTCAAGAACAGTGAAACCTTTCAAAGAGCTGTAGCCATCCCAACACATTCTATGAGTTTTATCAGGTCCCAAACTACTAGAGACTGGTTCTTGTATAGGCTACTTGTATGTTATTACCTGTGACAACAGTTCCCTACCTGGTACCACACAAAAACCTCCCTGCTGTGTACCAAACAGTAGCTCATTTGCCCATGACTATTCCTCATATCAAACATGTAGTGAACAACTAACTTTGGGGAGAAATAAAAGGGCATGTGGGTGTCTGTATACAGGAGACAGCCAAAGGTTCAGCCCTGCCTTGCTGCCAGGTTAGCAGGGGACACAGACAGATGGTCACCTTGTGCTGAGGCAGCTTAGAAAATGCTTTTACAAATATGAATATAAATGGGTCTTGTCACTTGTAAAGTCTGAAATATTCCACTGGCACCAGTTCAACTGCCTCTTAGTTAAGAGATTTTTGTACAATAAATAAATTTGCAAAAGTGCTAGGTCAAAAAAAAAACAAACCCAGTCAGCTTCTTCTGCCCCCATTTCTTTCATCATTACAATGCACTCTTGGAACTTTCAACTTCAGGGAAATGCAAATTCTTCAACAATGAATTATGCAAGAGGAACGAAATACATGTGGGTATAGATACGACAGAAAAATCTTTTTCAGCACATACGAGGTGACAAGGTACAGAGACAGTGCTCTTCACTCTTCTGCAACTGAAGAGAGAATAGTTAAGTTATACCTGTAGTGAGGTTTTATATACAGCCTTAAGCAACTCCACTTACAGCTTCAACACTGCAGAAAGTGACACGTGACTTCTGAGCCCTTGGTTACAGGATGACAGAAAGCAACCTGGATACAGGGATACAAATCCCACTTAAGGTTACATTTGTCCTTTGCTGCAGACCCTACCAATCTGCTATGTCCTACTTCACACTTGGTGAAACACGAACATTTGTACCCTGCCTGTTCAATGCACGACATAAATCAAGTCACTAATCGTCACTGTTTTCACCAAGCCACTTGCCACTGGCACACACCAGATTGCAAAACTGTTCTTTGCTCTGCATACTGTAAAGTCACAAGCAAGGGGTGAGAGGTGGTGGGTATTGAAATAGCAGAATATATGTCAGACAAAAATAATAAACATCTACAGAACTGCAAAATATTCCAATAAAGCATCAGCATAAAATGTGAAACAGGTAAGAGACAAGCTACCTCAGCTGAAAGGTGGAAAACCAGAGGAGATGCAGTACCTGGCAACATCTGATAGTACTGCTGGTATTAGAGATTTACATCTTCATCGATATCATGAGTATTCCAGCACACACACAATATTTCACAAGCATTTTTCATGGAAGGTACATAGGTTGATAGTAACAAGACTTTTTTACCCTGGGTCACACATTAAAATGATAAAAATTAGCATAGAAAGAGTGCTTACAGGTTCTGCTAGAGTATAGAGGAAAACTTTGCTTTACAGTATCAAGAACTTGGCCTAAAGGTAAAAGGAAAACAAGTAAGCCACGCAAAGCAACTTATTTTCTCCTACTGTTCTTCCGCTGCAGCAGCTCCCTCAGAATGAAGACACTGCAATACCGTTATACAAGAAAATTGGAAGGACAGAGAAGCCCTGCTGAGAACTTACTGCAAGTGTGACACAAAACAGCAGCCACACGGCTAAGAAGGTAAACGCAGCATGCCGAAAGGAGAGGTCAGCAAGTGGCACCGAGCAAAGCCGCCGGTTAGCGCTCACCGCGGTCCCAATCTTTGCCGAGGATAAAGAGGGGAAAAGGAGCTGTTTGATTCCGTGCCGATACCACTAGGGACTCCAGCGCTCCTTCGCTGCTGCCGGCAGCATCCTGGAAGCCCTGGAAGAAGCTGGAGCGAGTGCCGCAGCGCCCGGGAGCGTGGCCGCGGGGCAGCCGGCTGGGCGGGAGCGGCGGGCGGCATCCCAGGGGCGGCCGGCACCGCTCTGCTGCTGCCGGCGAGCGGCGGGGCACGAGGGTTAGAGCAGGGAACGAGCGCGCCCAGGGCCGCTACGGAACCGGCTCTGATCTCCTGCAGCCTCTCCGTGCCTTTTCCTTCAAAGAGCACCTTCGCAGGGACCTGATTGCTACATCACGTCAGGTGATGCAGCTTTAATCTAGCTCTTAGAAAGGTGTGCAAACAACTATAAATAGAGAACCTGACTCCTAAAATAGATTAATTTTTTTTTGCCCACATCATGTTTAAGATACTAAGGACCTTTCACACATACCATTTCTTCTCTGAGTCTGAACTATCTTTGCCACCCAGTTCACACATGAAAGCACAGAATCTTGCAGGTAGAAATCAGCTCTCTCCTACATCTGAACAGCAAATGGCACAATGGAAACACATTCTGGAGAGCTTAAGAACCTATGTAATAAAATAGCAAGTAAAAATATCAATTAACATGAGTTGCCTGTTTCACATATCACAACAACCACAAAATAAAAATAAAGATTCAGGACAGGGGGAAGAAATAATTTAAATTATGTTTTCAAAAATCCAAACAAAAAAGTCTAGGGAAAAGACTTCCAATAACTAGGATTCACACCAGGAAAAACCCCACAGCTGGATAAGAAATAAAATTAAAAATTTTAATAGTGACATGAAAAGTAGATATGACAAAATGTTTTGCCCTATAACTGTGTACACCAATGTCTCCAACCACTTTAAAACCACGACACATTTCCAGACAGATAAAGATTAGGGAATGTTACATTAACAGAACCAGCTTTATACAAAGTTGTTTTGTGTTTCCATTTTTTCCTGTTGCTGGATGATGACTTTGTGACAAAAACCTACTCACAAATCAGTAACACACCAAAATTTCCATTTCTAGCCCCAAACTAAGACCACTGGACTGCATTTCTCCCCACAGCCAAAGTTTTGACACTGACTTGGTTCATCTTAGAGGCAATTACACCAACTCGGTGCTCTAAAAAGGAAAGCTGATCAACATTATGCAGACTTCATAAATATTAGCAAGCAAGCACTGCAGGGAGCTAAACACATGGGAGATAAAACTGGACAGCCCACTTGAATAAATAAACAAGGAGACTGCTTAGCTCCATGTGCCTGAGCAAGGTTTTTTTTCCACAACTGGCATGATCTCCACTGTGTCCCATCTCCTTTTGGTCACTCAGTACTCTGAGACTGACTCTAGCCATGGGAGACCAGTTCTTTACTATGTCCTTCCACCCCAATCCTTCCTAGGTCAATAGCTCTGTCATGGTTCTTTGTCTGTGAAGCAAAGGGAGGACTTGCCTCTAGCTGAAAGCAAAGCAAAGTAGCAAAAGCAGCGTGAGAAGGTATCAGCTGAATTTGAAATGCTAAGTATAAAAAGACAGCTGAGAGCATGCTTATGCACAGTGTTCTTTGATTCACTTCCCCCTCTCAAGCAACTTCTTTAGCTGTTTTCCTCTGATAATGACAGTGCCATCTGCTCATACCATTTATCTGGTATCCCTACCTTTTGGGTATGGAAACATCCCTACTCACATAAAGCATTATCAAATCAATTATGTTCTGTTTATGAAAACATACTCAGTTGCTGGAGGGAAGATCACATAGTTATAAGCAAAGTGACTCCAGATAGCAAGTCACAAGATACTAGGAAGAGACAAAAAATCCTACACGCTTCTTCACGTGACTGTCCTTAGCAGCTGTCTCTTTGCTCAATCAGTTTCCAGAAGAAATGCCTGCAATCTCCCCAGAACCAGTCCCAAGTAAATACAAACCCCCAGGTTTCCCAGCAAAAGTCTTATAGAACACACAAAGTGCACTGGGCCTGGGAATGTTAATCTCTGGCAGAATTTGCCATGCTCTAGTTAAAGAACTAATGTGTGAAGTCATCCAGCACATGCTGATGGAAATAAAGAAAAGTATGTTGGTGTACAGATGAGGGTCCTGACTGCATTAACAGTCATATTTATATTATTAAAACTCTAGTGTTTATATTATTAAAACTCTCAGTGACAGCTCACTAGCTTCATGTAAGGGACAAATGTGCCTGGGGAGTCTGTATAGTCTTCATCATTGGAGGTCTTTAAAAAGAAATTAGACATCTGCCAAAAACTATACAAGTACAGCTGATTATTCTGTGGACAGAGACCACTGATATCCTTTCAGACTCACACCTAAAGAAGCTTATCCTTTAATCTATCCTAATTTGTAGCCTCCCAGTGGGTTTGTCTCTCCCTTCATAAACTCCATTTCACCAGAAATCATTCCCAAAATGAATATAACACCTAATAATGTGAGACATCACAGAAAAGTTAAGTAGACAGAAATCCTAAAAAGCACACCCAGAAGCTTTGTGTATTCAAGGATTATGAATCACCCTAACAATGTTAATCAGGGTCGGTTCAGATAATTTCATCAAAAGAGAAGCTGTAAAGTGGGGACTAAAGCTCACAGGAAGTTAGCAATCCTACAGAAAGGTGAATGATCTTGTCTATAATTATTTATCAGCACCTCAGGACTTGAAAGAAAAACACCTGACCAGCTAAAAAGTCATCCCAGAGTGATAGGGGCTACAATTTCCAGCAATGTCAGTGAGCAGCCAGGGTCTCATGATCATCAGCAATGTTTTGTCCAGAGCTGCAGATATATATAAGTGAGGAGTGAGAAGGTGTAAAGCTAAAATATGATAGCTGTCTAAGTAACACCAGAGTGAACAAAGGCCTACATTTTTAAAAGCTCAATTCTGATTTATGTGTCTAAATAAGTGCCAGATTATGAAGAGTCAACTACTACACATGCAAGCCTTCTGAAACAAATGTGGCTATTATTGCCACAATAAGAATTAGTAACCGTGAAGAACTTTTCAAAATTAATTCTGCTCGCTTATGCAAAAGGAGCACACAAGATCTAAGAAAATCCATTTTTGAAATCTCTTGATAACTGCTCACAAGTCTAAAAGGCTCATGTTACACGGTTTCAAGCCCAGTACAGCTGGTCTGAGCATATCTCAGTTAAATAGGAATAATAATCAGCTAAACATTATTCCATAATTTTTTGCAATGATTTATATAAATGCCCAAATAGCAAATTACACATTTTATGATGCTTTGAAATTAATGTATTGAAATTTACTTGATATCACCTTCCTCCAAACCATAAGAGAAATTTATGTAGATATTTCTTTCTACCTCAAACCAGAAGGATGACCAATACAAAGATACTTCCAACAAACACAATGTTCTCTCAAAAACTTTGGGAAAAGAGCTTGGCATTTCCAGTACCTATTTAGCTACATTATGAATTCTGGTTTTCTATGTCATACACATGAAATAATACATAGAAAAGATATTGTCTCATTCTGTCAGGTACATTCAACAGAGTTAGCTAGCAAAACACGTGCTTTCTTTTCCTAGCATATGGCCCAATTACCATTTAGGCTACTGTGCAGCAATCTTTTTATCAATTAGCACAAATAGTCACTAGAGCCTAGGCTCAAGTACTTATCTGATTACATATCTGCCCAGAGCTGTCTGCATAATAAAGTACGATATACTCGATGTAAGACAGGAATCTCTTGCTTATTACACATCCCATGCTTGGCTAGCTAAGAAACATGACCGCGACAGCCCGGCTGCCTCCCCGCTCCGCGCTCCCCTTCCCGGGCAGCAGCGCAGCAAAAGCAGCCGGAGCCTGCTCCACAAGCCCTGCTGCCGCCTGTCCCCAAGGCTTGTGCTGCACCACGGTGCACTGAATTTGGAAGAGGTGATTCTTTAAAGAGCTACGCCTTAAGCAGCTCCAGGTCACCAAGAAAACAAACCTATTTTAAACTACTTTCATCAATAGTGATAAAACTCAGTAAGAAGTTCAGAAAAAAAGAAAAAAAACCAAAAAACAAAAACAAATACGAGAAGAGATGAAAAGATTTAAAGCAGAGAGAGAGCTCACTTAAATGGTCTTTAAATGCTGGGCTCCAGTCTTTCTAAAGACTTGCAGAGGAAGCTTCTGTGGGAGAGGAGGCAAATGTCCGTGGTTAGTGAAACACTCAAATATTTGAGACAAGGCACACTGGTTCCAACGCCAGCTCAAACTTAATCTTTCCATAGGCTAAAACAAAAAGTAATCTAAAAAGTCTCTGATAGTTGCTCACTACACCACAAGTACAAGAAGTTTTAATGTTTTGGACAGAAAATCAGTTTGTGGTATAGCAGAAGTGATTATGACAGAAGCACTTGAAACTTCTGAAATAATAGATGAGTGTATATGTTCATATTCACACTATTTCTAGCTGTATACATGAGAACAGGAATGGATTTCTAAATAAATACTGTGTTACTCTCTGAACAAAGTCTGAAAATGTGTCATGCAGTGTTAAGAGAACAATGAAGACAGCAGAGACAAGAGGGATATCTGTATTTATGAAGATTTGAAGTCAAAAGGCAAAGTCAGTTCAAGCTATTTCATAAAAGAAACTAGCACAAAGTATTTTGATACAGACACAACCTCATTCTGACAGTGATAGAGCCCTAAGACTGAAGTGTTACTAATTGTATTATTTAAATCATAGTTGTATTTACGCAGAGAATGGCAGGGACCATCTTGAAGCACTCAGTGCTTTTTCTTACTCAGATTTTGAGTTTTAAATTATTTTTAAAGCTTTCTAAGACTATACATACATAGTAATGAATGTAAACATATTGTTTAAATTTTGTCTGTCATATCCAAGAACTGAAAATTTAAACCCCACAGCTTCATCATTCTCCTATGAATTTGCAGGTTCTTAATCCATTAATTTCCAAAATCAGAACTCAAAGTCACCATCTTTATGAACCGTTTTAAACAAAACTTCTGTACCACAACAGATGTGAAAGGGTAAAATATCACAGTGTTGTTCTGTGTTTCAGCTGTAAATAAGATCCTAAATTTCAATATATTTGCTCTGTACAGGAATACATACTAAGATGGACGAGGGTGAAAACCTGTTTTTTAATAATAATTTTCTATTTTTGGCTCCTCAAATCAGATTTAATAGAAAATAACACCCCAAACATTAAATGGTATTGGACAATTCAACAGAAATATGCTGTATTAATGTTTTATTATATTCCATAAATTTAAGAGTAATCACCACAGTCATACCACTTTTTGATGAAAGTCTATAATTTTCATATTCATTAAACACCATATAGATGATCTTCAGGGGGCAGAAGATTCCTCTAAATTTGTGACTATAAGGTTCAAGGCACCATAATCTTAACTTCATTGAAACTCTTGCTACAGGTGTTATTTTAACAGACCCTGCAATCAGAGCCTTTGCTGGGAGCAGCTGGCTGGACTGCTGTAGGATCTCTAAGCCCTGGAGCTGCTGCATGGTCCTACTGCCCTGAGTTCTACCAGTCAATGTCCTCAGAGCTGTATCTGTTCCCAAGTTTCCCTATGCAGCTGCAAAGCAATTAAATCAGCTCAACATCTGTATGTGTTTTTTAATATTCATCTCTATTCAAACTGATCTCACAGTCCTATTTTGTTGTTTCTGCCCTTGGGGGAATCAGAATCAAGCCTGCAATTCCAGAGCAGGATTTGTAACATGATGTATTAGCATAAGCTGCTGTACAGACTGTGGCTGGATTGCACACTATGAACAGGGGCTATGCAAAACAATGGAAAGCGAGACACAGCCTCCAATACAGCAAGTCTGAACTGCGTGGTTGATTTAGTGACTCAACTCTTGCTTAATCCTTCTCAAATCATTCTTGAGCTGGTGTGGAAGGGAATGAGTCAGAAGTTGCTTGCATATTTCATCTCCATCCTTACCAGCAAAGGGCATGCAAGCAAGAACAGAACAGGAATTAATTGATACGACAACATATTTACAAAGCCAAAACTAACCTTGCTAATAACACAAAAGCTGCCCACTATCCTGACATGGTGACCCACTTTTATTGCCCTCATCCAATGTGAATAGCAGTTGCATCAGTTCTAGCTAGGGCTTGTTGCAGGTAGTTCAGATTCAGGCATCTCCAACATGATCCATGTCTCCATCTGTGCTGCACTACTGCAGTGCAGTTTTAAACCTACTTAGCCAATGAAGGTAGTGCAAAAGGCAGCAGCAAGGCAACACTGATCCTCACTCCTGCTTGGGCATGAACAGCTCAACAGAATAATTTTGGCACTAAAGGCCACAGGTAGCAAAACCAAATAGCTGAACCACGGTCTCAACCCTTACAAAAATGCATTGCTTGGGCATCTCATTTTGTACCAGTTCTGCCAATTTAAATAGTATGATCTCTAAAGGGAAGTATTGCTTTCTCTCACAAAATGACTGCATTTTATCAGCTATTCAACAACAAATTAAAAAAAACGCTACTATTTGCTGAATGCCTGCAAGTAGAAATTGAAAGCCCAAGCAACTAAATGTATTTCCTCATTTGATGAAACTTGGGGCATGAAATATACAATGAAATGCCATTAAAGATACTCGCTACTGTAATACAGAGAAAACAAGTTAATCAGAAATAGCACGAGTGTCAGAAAGACACAAGGTGGTGGCAGGGATGCTTCTCACTTTTGTCCTGCAGGGTAGTAACCATGCACTGGGGAGCAATTAACCAGCATAATGTAATCATTTAACAGTTTTAGTAATCTATACACTACATAAATCTATACACTCTTTACCCTACAGGAAAACTGGTCACAGAGAAAGCAAAAGTAAGACAGATCACAAAGTAGCTGCATACACCCATTGTAGATCAAATAAGATGATTTTTTCTGACCACATGAACCTGAACTTTGTTTATGTCAGTAGGCACAGAAAAAGAGCCTGCTCCTTCCAAAAAGGCCAGAGCACTATCTTAGATTTAAGGGCAGTGCACATTCCAGTATTATTGGGCATATCATGTTTAATGGATAGGGCAATGAGACAATTGAGGTGTATTGTTTTCTTTTGTCTACTAAAACAACAGAATCCAACAGACTTCCAATCTGGGACAAAAGCAAGGACAAAACACATTAGTTTCCTCTCAAATCACCTATACATCAACTCCTTCTCAATAATAACATCAAATCATAAAAATAGAATTGAGACTCTAGAGAACTGAAAAAAACCATCAGCTCAAGCAGTAGACTTTAAGATGTGATGTTAAAAGAAAACTAAACCATCATAGAATTACACTAGTAGTCTAAACTAGTAACTCTAAACATTTAGTGTAGGAACATATTCATGATTTGTTTCAGAAAAGGAAACAATTAAAGCATCTTTTGCTCTGTAATATTAAAAATTCAAACAGTAGTACACTAAAAAAAGGCAATTTCCAGTCCCATTACTAACAGTGGTAAAAAGCCCATGTAACCTTAAATTCTTAATGTTTTCTAGTGTGTGTTATCCTACTAAAATCAAATGGAACATCAGGGCCTTTTGTAGAAGACAGGCTTTTCTTGCTCCAGTGACCTTTTCTCCACTGCTTCTTGTGGTGCTCACCACTAAGCTTAAATAATTAAATACTTCTCAGCCTGACTTCAGAAATGCACCTACATTTAAAAAGTACTATTTAGACAATAATTTGTAGAACAACTGGAGGTCAAATGTCTATTCTCAAACTGATGTCTTTATCAGAAGTACCTATTCATTTCCATTGCCCAAGGTCCTGGACAAGATCATGCAATGTATCTAGTATACGAATTAGTTAAATAATATGGAAAGACAGACAACCATCAGCAATGTTCAGAAGTAAAAGAATTTAAGTGCTAAAAGCTCAGGCATAACTCTTGTTTTAAAAAAAAAAAAAAAAAAGCGCTCTCATATGTTCGACATGAAACTAGGACAAAATAACCTTAGGAAATAAATACTCATGTTACATTTAGAAATGAATGTTATTTTTCTAAATATTCATAGATTTAGAATGCACATTTTGGCAAGCCATGTATTTCTCCTCCTTCAATAATAACAAAATTCACTTCTACCAGCAAAGTAAACATTTATGAATATCAGAGCAGTAACTTTATCCATCTCTCCTTCCTCTGTATCCTCAAGGCCATGACTTTATAGGGTGCCTTTTGTTCTCCTACATTCTGCTACAGTTTCCCTTCCCATATCGAAAAGCATAAAGAAAATGGTGGTTTTGGGGAAGCTCGTTTCCTGCTGATACCAACATAAACACTTCAAGTTGGCTCATTGCTAGACAGAGACAAAGAAACATGTTGATGTCAGAGAGATAAGAGATAAGGAAGCTATTCTTCTCCACTGGTAGAACTCAGAATCTTCCATTACATTCCAGATGGAAAAATCATTGAAATGTTCATGATTCAAAGCAAAGCTTTGATTTCAAATGGGAAAATACATAACATAAAAATAAGTTTTTTGACAGGTATGTCACTAAGTCTCTCCTCTCTTTCTACATTCTATAAAGATATCTAGTAGAAAATATAAATCATATAATATCATAAAAAATATAATGTTCAATGAGACAGGTGTGGAACTTTTCATCTAAATGAAAAGAAAGATTGTGCATCTCCACCTACTTCAGAAAGAGAATATAATAAGAAGAATTAAGGCAGATTAAGAGACTCTTTTAGGCAGCTTAGGACCCTTAAGAACACACTCCCAAGCCAAGTATTTATAATACAAGAAGTCTCCTAGTTACCTCTCTCAACTGTCGCTGTTGTCAGTATTGCATAAAGCTGCTTAAACTATAAAGCTGATTGTCAAGGGAATCCCAGTCTGAAGGGATCTTTTGTGGTCTGAAAGGGTTGTGACTTCTGTAAAAGGAGGACAGTGAGTTACTGCAGCAAGCCTTGAATATCAATGACAAAAAGAGGAAAAGGAAAGCTCACAAGTCAGGCTATATTTTCTCTCCCTTACCACTCATCTAAATCACATGGTAGTTGCAGGGCAGGACAGAGCCAAGGAGGACCAGGACAATCCTTGCTCCCCAAGGCCACTTTGCTCTCCAGTAGAAAACATGGACACTCTCCTACAGGTCACAGGAAAATAAGAAGTGCCTCTGAGCAACACCTCTGTACACAGCCCACTCCACTGCAAGCTCCCCCTGCAAATTTCAGGGGCAAAAAACCACGTGGAACAGGTGTGATATGAGACAAGAAGAGGAGGATGAAAAATGATTACTTCCTGATGACACAGGTTGCATGAATCAAGCTATACATTAACTCAGACACATTCCTCTGCATATTCTAGAGCTGATAATATAAAGCTATTCATAATTTTTTAGTTGCTGAAGAGAGTCAAAGCTTACACACTTCTGGCTTATATTTTTCACGGAAGACATGGCTGATTACATAAAAACTGACTTTGTCAAATATTCTGAGGTCTAGTTCATGATCCCCAGAAATCACATTTTCTTTTCCAGTAATGAAAATACCTATGCATTCAGTTCTATTACACAGTACAAATTTTCAATGTATTGGTCACTTGATTTGAACCTGTTTCTGGATACTTAGGCTCTTGCATGCCGACATAGTAAATCACCTCTTCTGCATGCCTCAGTTTGCTTTAGGCTTTCTGAATTCTACTGATCCTAACATGAACTATTTTTAGTTAATGAGAGGAATGATTGCATATCTGAACAGATAAAGAACACGACCTTAATATTTACATCCCAATTGTAATACAGTAACTGAAGAGTTTTGGTGGGGCAGCACTTTCACGAAGTCCTGTTCTGAGTTTTATTTTTACTTAATATATATTCCTTTATTTAAGGAACTGTAGCTCAAATTACTTAGACAAGTCCAAGCCTTAAGTTTTCAAAGCTTTTTTCAAGAGAGCTCCATATCCATTATGGAGTTTCAATAATACCACTAAGCCTTATTCAAAGTAAAAATGAAGACTTGAGACCTAACTTATTTCTGAAGCATATACTTGAAATGCTTAAAAGAACACTTTACAACCCATTTTCTCCCAGCCAAAGTGACAAAATACACTTTGCATGCAAAATGAAAACTTTCTTCTACCTGCAGTCTGAACAACACAATCCCTATTTCTATTCTTGCAAAAACAGGAAACTACTTTTGCCTTTGAGGTAATCTCTGAGTTGACCTTATTCCACCCTTTTCTCTCCAGTTTTCCTGGAACTTTCTGCTTTCCAGAAGGCAGCTACTCTTGCAGGTTTTAAGTAGGTAGAACATTTAGTTTCAAGGTGCATTATTTTCTTCCCGAGATAACAAAGGGTAGAGTGAAGATTTATAGGTTTACATGAAATGCACTGTTGTCATAAGTGTCTCCAAAGAAAATGAAAAATAGGTTGAAATGAATGCAATCCCAACATGAGAGTCTCTGCAGAAAGGACTAACCCTCAGAAAACTCACCTTTGCTTTGTCCCTTCAACTATAAAAAATAACTATTAATGATGCTTTTAAGAATGCTTAACTGATGAACAGTAAATGGTGAAAGGGAAATCACACAGACAAATGTGCCATCCCTATATTTACATAATCATACCAAAATGATGTCTATAATGTGTTTAACAAGCTAGTGATGCACCACAACATATAGAAGCATTGCTTTTCTTTTTCATTTGCCAATTTATTCCTGGGACACCAGAAAAGACAGTGAAGTTTATACACTGGTAGACAAATTTCAAAAAGCAAGCAAAGCTTCTATGAAAAATATGCCCACTGCTTGATAACCCCATGCTGTATTTTCTCCTACAAGGGAGAGGGCCTCTCTTGCTCTCATAGGAAGTCAAATTAAATTAAGCAAACATTTCAAAAAAAGTTACTGCCCTCCCACCCCACTTGTCATTTTTTCTTCATATAAATCAGCTGTTTCAGAGAAACTAAACAGAGACTGATACAAGTTTGTTCTTAGTCTTGTAAGCAGGACTAACAAGACTGGAACTTATTCTGTAGCTACTAGTACATGCTGGACTTCACGGGTCCTTGACATAAATTTAACCTACCAAAACAACATCATCTAAAATTACCAAAGAGACTGGAATGGGCCTCATGCAATAATCTGCTGTCCACAAGTTGCAAGCGCAATGATATGTAAAAAATGCAAGAAAAGATGCCTTTCACATCTGCAGTTATGAGCTTCATTTAAGAAACATTTGAGAAACATTTGAGCATGTTTCTGTTTTACAATTTTCTGACCACCTCTGCAAGGCACAGAATACAAAGTATACTTACCACTGATGGCCAGTTAAGTAAAAAAAATTGGCAAATTACAAAACAATTGTCTGTGCAAAAAGTTTCTTTGATACACTCTGGGAAGAGACCTAGATTTCTTGCTACAGTTCTGCCTCTGCAGTATCTGTTCTGAGAAAGAGTCTCCAGTTTCTGAAGAAATTTCTGCCCACCACCCTCCCCCAGGATCAATAGGATTCTACCTTATGTAACCACTCTAAGTTTGGCAGCAAGAGCTCTTACACAGCAGCATCTTGCAGATTGAGAGAACACTGAAACACTAAGTTTCCTCCTTCGCAATATGAAATGGCTGTCAAACTTAGCATACAACTGGGTCATCTGATCTTTGAGAATTTCACTGTTTTAGCAATCTGAGAAGTTACAGCAGATTACATAAATATATGTATATACACCATGCTCTCAACACTACTCTTTTGGACCACCCCTGAAAGCTACAATATCGAAATAAACAGTCTCTCATTTTTAAAATTTTTATTAAACAACTCAAAACTATGTGAATTTCTGCACTCTTTTGAAAAAAAATAAGGAACTCTTACTATTAAATGATGCCTTCTTAGCTACCTCAATCTGTGAGGAGACAAATAACAAATTGCTCCACAATGGGTGTCCACAATTAACTGTCTTTTTGACAAGCTAAGAAACTAAACAAATCTCAAAAGAAAACTTCATGCTCATACTTCCAACTAGGAATACTGAAATTGGTTTTAGAAATTAAAATTAACTGGGTTTAGTTTCAAGGCTCTTAAGCTGTGTATTACCTACCATGTTTGCTTGCTAGCCCAGGAAAAGGAATTTTAGAGTCTCCTTCACTCCTAAACCTTATGCTTTGACACAGAATGAAGAGAAATGGGAGAGTAATAAGGAAAGGGGTAGGGGATGGAGGGAGGGTGTGGAATGCAATTTACTTCATTCACCTAACTTGTCAATTCAAAGGATTTGAATTTGTAACTTCATTTTTCTTCAAGTAACAAAAGGTAAATTTTACTTACTATTTATTCTTTTAAAGAATTGAGAAACAAGTCCACCTGCATGAATTTCCAGTGATCAGACCATTTGTAGTCTTGTAGTCAAAGCTGTACATATTCATAAGCAATGTGGATCTGATAAACTACTCTTTTCTGCCTCCTTATTTCAAAACAAGGCTAGTGTCATCACATTAGTGTAAGATTATATTGCAGACCAACACAATGAGTCAGCAATCAAAACGATGTGTTCTGCCATCCCACAGAACTTGTTATTTTGGTTTAATTCTTGGAATTGCTGGTACATCTCCTTCCCATCCTCCCCTTACTTCTATGCCACTGCACTGCTCCAAGATTACCTTACCAGTTGTCAGCCCAGCTTGTTTCAGAAGAAAGAAGGAATTCATGTGTAAAGTACCCTGGGTCTTAGAAACACAGAAACATGTGCTGGAGAAGGTTAGTGCCTGGTTGGCTGACTTCAGCAACAAGAAAGGGGAGCTGCTCAATTAACTGGAACTAAGTGAAAAAGAAATTTCTGTTATCTTCCACTTAATCTTAAAACAACATTTAGACAATTCAGCTCATGAGAACCTCATTGTACCCATATTCCTACTGAGACACTTTACCTATGACACACTGCAAGACCTGTGCAGGCCTCTCTGTCATATTCCAGCAAGATGCACAAAGCGTAGTGGATTGAGCTCAGAAGGCAGCCAAAGAGCACAGAGGAGAAAATATTTTACACATTAGGTGAGACTGAAGGCATATGGGGCATTACACTATGAAATGTAATTGAAATTCAAGGATCACTAAAATGAAACAATATTCCTTTTACAGATTGACTACTGGTTTGGGGTTTATAAAAACAAAAAACCCCCACACGGCCCAACTGGTGCTAAAGCCTGTTCACACATAAAACCTGCTAAAACTGATTATTATTCATTTCCATTCTTACCATAAGAATAACAATAGTATTAGAAAACAAAACTGATCTTGTGATAACATGCTATGTTACATACAATATCATATGTAAGAGATACAAAAATAACACCAAAAATAGCAAGTGAGACAGTATAATTAAGAAATCAGAATCGAAATTCCAGAAAAGTTATTGAAAATCTACTAAACCAACACAATTGGGGGAATATGGGAAGAGAAGCACAAGGTTTCCTCTTCAGTGAGCCTGTTCACATGCCAAATAATCACCATTTGCTTTAGTCTGCAATATAAGGAGATAATGAAAAAGCATGACTACATAAAAAAACAGATGATTAATAACAGCTGGACACAATAAAGAGTGATGACATACTTCTTTCCCAGCATACAAGTGACTGCTCTTCCACTCAGTTTAAGGCAACACTATTAAATTTCATTCCATACATTGGAATATATAGAAATGGAAGTGAAGAAAAATGTGCCATCTTTTTCACCAGAACACAGAAGTTTCATGTCCAGGCAGAACATTTGTTCACTCCTTTCACCCAGTCAACATCTCTGCTTTGATAGTCTCATTCTATACTTTCTAAAACCAGGGTAAGGCTCAAAAAATCACGAGTTATCATCTCACACACACTTTTTTTTTTTTTTAGTTCTCATTAGACAGAGACTATTCCCCATAGTTTAAAAAAAAAAAAAAAAAAAAAAAAAAAAAAAAAAAACAACAAAGACTGATTGCCTGGTGAAAGAAGATTCCTGTGCAGCACTCAATTGGGGCTTTAGGAAAGTACAACAAGGTAAAACTATGGCAAACTGCATCCTGCCCAGGAAGAGATCTGGTTGCCATAATCATATACAGTAAATGCACATGCAACACAGAAGCATCACTTCCAGAAAATGAGGGGAAGCACACCTATAACCAGTTCTCCTTTCTTCCTTAATCTATCTTTAAAACTATTATGCAAAACCAGTGGGAAATAGAGGGACTGACTGACAGGATACAATAATATAAAGTGATTTGATTACTCTGAAGCAGAGCCTTTTCATTAAGTTTTTAGCTTTACAACACAGGATCTATTACAAGGGTTATTATACTTCCTTGTACAAAATAGATCATCCTATTTGATGTGTCTTTGTATTTAAAAATCTGATGTAATCCCCCTTTTCTTTGCATACATTACATTTGTATACATACATATAGAAGCCCCTGAGCATCTGGTTATTCAGTAGAACTCTATTTTGATCCCCGTCTTTTTACAGTATGTATCCAGCTACGCAGTATTTCAAAGAGATACCATATTTTTCAATATTAGTCATTCATATTCATATAATTGAAAAGGCATAAGTACCTAGCAATTGCACTTGGAGAACAAAACATCTTTGAAATGTATTTACAGATGGCTTGCTTACCTCCTTGGGAATGCTAAGTACTATCAGTGCAGCAATTAAAAAAAAAAAAAAAAAAAAAAAAAAGCTGAACTAAAAGAGCTCTGATTCTATTGCAGTACAACGGTATTTTATTTCTATTATTTAATGGAATGATGGGGAAGACTACAACAGTCATACTGTTACAGTAGACACTGCAGGTGGAAGGGGGTGCAGGGAGAGGAAAAGTGCCAGGTTTAAATACTGAGTAGCACCAGAGCAATGCAACTGATAGATCTCCAGAAATTCTGGAGTGCCATGTACCATGCTGGATGAAGAATTTACTTTGGTCACCTGAATGCTTAGTAGCACCCCCATTCCAAAAATTAATGGTCCACAAGAACCCATTTGTGATTGGCACTTTGTACCATAAGAGTTATGACTGTTTGGTCCATCATATTGCATAAACTCTGTAGCCAAAAAAAAAAAAAAAAAAAAAAAAAAAGGCAGGATTCAAAAGGTTAATGAGAAGCAAACAGATGAACTTCATGTAAGTGGATGCACAAATCCACAAATTTCTATTCTGCTACCTTCTTCAGCTAACAGCAGCAGAAACAGCTTTGTACTTACATATTCATCATTCCAGAGCTGACTGAAATGCAGAGAAAAAACTAGACAAGATTTATGAAAATATGGAGGCTTCTATTGAAGATACTGTATGAATTATATTTCTTGTCCATTCGAGATACTTCCCAAATATTTTAGCTTGTTTAATAAAAATATTTCTCTTCCTAGAAATTCTAATACCTTTGAAATAAAATGAGCTTTATAGTGCTATTTAACTAACATTTTCCAGGAGCCCTACAGTTTATTATTTTGCAAGCATTTTTACAGGGCAAATGGCAGGGGAAGGAGGGAGGAAAAAAAAGAAACCGAACCAGAAAAGGATGTAAAAAGGGGATGTAAATTACAAGTACAGACTTTACAAACACCACGCTCCTTAACCACCCAGTACTAATGTTTTAGTCTTTTTCCTGTAGTTTAAGCAGGCAAGCAGGAAACAAACAAGAAAACAGAAGGGGTAGACAATCCCCTGGACTTACCTTTTGTACAGTCCCTCTATAAACTTCTCAGAGAGAAATTTAAATTCCTCCAAGTGTATGTGATTCTTTTAGCTTTTTCTTGAGTCACACAGAAGCAAAACAATTAGTTTTCAGAGGTTCCATTTACTGCTCTTGCATCCCCAGCAAAATGCGTCCAGGAGACTATGCCAAAAGTAAGCCCAGAACTCAAAGGCAGTTGGAAAGGGAGCGTAGGGGGTTGCTGAAGGACCAGATTGTGAAATTCGGTAGCTTGAGCACAGAAATATCCTACTGTACAATATACCTGGCTTCTTGCTCACCAAAAACTGTAGTGCAAACTGTCAGTAGTAGCCTCCAATAGCTGCTGTGTGTGCTGCAGATGGTATGTCTCACTGTTACCTTCCCAGATGGGTAGAGGATTCAGAGAGCAGCAAAACCAGGGGGTCGCCTCCAAACCAGGTGGATTGCCAGCCACTCATTCACTCAGTCCAATTAATCAAGACAAGAACAGCTCAGTCACCGGAGGTATCTCCTTCCAGGGTGCACAGGATTATGGCAAGGTTATTAATCTTGCTTTGCTGCATCCCCCCCACCCCCTACATTCAGCAGCCTGCACCGAGATGATTGCCAGCTCTGTCTCTGTCCCTGTTCTACTGCATTTTGCTCAGCCCTCTGTTGCTGCAAGTGAAACACAGAGGAGGGAGGAATACTAATAAGGTGGTTAGCTACAGTTTCTTTAAGGCATTCTACATACTGCGTGTGCCTGTGTGTACGTGCATGTGTGTGTACATTTTCCATGGGGCGATCTGGATTTCTTGGCAGCTGAAATAGGACTTGTTTCTACATCAAAGTCTGAATTAATCTGGATTATCACCTAATGAATATCAGAGCCAGCAATTGTATTTTACTTAGGATAAGGGGAGGGTACTAAATGGTCTAGAAGATTAGGATGGCAGCAGTGGTTATAGGGGGAGGGAGTGGGGGGTTGGTAGTGTAGAAACCACACAACAGCCAGAAGAGCATAATCAGTTAGAAAATTTGTTCCAAACTGATCATTTTAGCAATGCTTTTACAAGTCATTCTTATATCCTAAACCAGTTGAGATTTTAAAATCAGCACTATATTATCCATCTTTAGATTAGGCAGAAATATGCAGAGTCAAGTAAATATTTTTAGAAAAGAAAAGATTTCTGGCAGGAAAAGAAAAAATTAGAATGTCAGTGGAGGCAGACATCCAACACTGCATTTATGAAGGTGCTTGAAATTCCCTCCTTCAGTGAAATGCTCTGCTAAAACCTTTCACTTATGAAATGAGTTTAGAGTTTTCAGTCCAAGAACCAAAACAGATTTTCCATGTATTGCCTAAATAGCTGACCTGCATTGGTTCATGAACCTGAGTATTCTGCTGTAAGTACAAGTCCTAGCTGCAATTCACTCATGAAGTATCAAAACAGTTATATTGCCCTTACTTTCCCAATTTCCTTAATTCAGACCCTCTGTATCAGGTTCAGGATGCAAACGCTGTTGTCTCACTTGTCATCCATAATTTCAGCTTTTTGCAGCAGATGACACTCCAGACTCCTGCAGGAGACTGAAGGCTGAGACTCTTTCAGAAACATGAAACCAAAAATAAACCATTCCTCAGAAGCAGATCTGGGATTACTACAGTAAATTATAACTGTGAGGGACTGTTAAGGAACCAGTTCATGGGTCTGAGCAGCCAAATACACTTGACAGATCTCCCTAAAGAGTGAGCAACATATAATGAGTTTGGTGCCTCACATCACAGAAATAGCTACTATGGCAAGTTTTAGCAACCCAACTGTAGTTGAACATGGTGGAAGTGCTTTGAGGAATTTTAGATACACCAATGATAGGATAGCTGGCACAGCAGCCCTGTTGCACTGACTGTGGCAGTTGTTATTGCTACTGTAGCACAAAAGACTGCCACGTAACAGGGCACTGTCCATAAGCACTGTGGCCACAGGATTCAGTACTAACATGCAGTAAAAGTCTTCTACTGTTAAGCAAACCCTGCAGTTTTAAAAGCCAGTGAACTTGCAAAGCCACACAGCATGAGAAAGGAGGCTGTGGTACCTGGAAAGAAATGTAGGACACAGTTTTGGAAGATGGAAGACCAGCACTGTTTCACAAATCACACAAAACCACTTGGGCTTTTGTTCACTTTTTCAGCTTAAATTGCTGTATAATTAAAATCTAAAATGATTTATTTATATAAGAGTCCACTGAACCAACAGGAGAATTTGTAAATTGTAACTCTTTTCTTTGCTGCAATTATTTTGCTTCTCCACCCTATCATTTCTCCACCCACCACTGCATCTTATGTTGTTTTTTTTTCTTGATTTGGTGATCTTTGAGAGGATTCTCACGCAGACACAAACAATCATGCCTATCCACATAGGAACATGGAAAGCCACAGTAGCTTGGACTGAAGATCCACCTAGCCAAAGTTTTGCCTCTGTTGGTCACTGTCACAGGTAGCCATCAGACCAAGGGAAGCAAATGGTGGTGTTTCCCGAGTACCCTGTACCAACCTTCAATTATCTGTGCCACAAGGAGTTGCAAAGTCAGACAGGAGTGCTCTGTACACTTTAGTATGCCACTCACAGATTCACGGTCTTCTACCGTAAGACAATTTCCTCATGCTGAGAAGCCTTGATGCATTTATCTGCCCTTCATATTGACTTTGCCCTATTCAGTCAAAAACTCATCACTAACCTTTTCTACCTCATGCAGTGACCAAAATGCCACAGGCATGCCACAGGAGTATAGCACTACACCGACACTTTCTACTTTGAGAACATATCATCCCAGAGCACATGGTATTAATGAAGCTAATGGCATGTTCTCTTTTCTAAGACTGTGATATGAGTAATTTTGCTACTCTCAGATAAACAATTTCATTAGGGATATAACCTTTATAGTTCTAACTAGTCAGTTAACTTTTCGTAAGGGAGATCTCATGTCTAGACAAAAGTCCATTGTGGACAGCTTTTTCCACGACCTTTTTCTAGGTGCAGTCAGAATTACTCGAGTATATTTAAAAAGCTCCAGAGCTGATTAAATCTATTCATAAATCTAATATTTACAATTCATGGGACTGGAACAACAGCAAAAGTAATTAAACTGACTTGCATTCTAATTTCCACAACACAGAATACACGTTGGGGTGGGGGGTAAGAAAGATTAAATGTTGTGCAAAAATAAGTTGGCATTTTCCAAATATTCTTCATCATAATCCCAAAGGTGCAGGCAAGGACTTTTTTTCTACTTCAAAATCATACCACCTGCTAATTACGTTCACATCACTCAAAAGGAAAAAAACATTCTTTGCACTTCCAGGGATTTTTTTGTTTTTCACACTTTTTTCTCCCCAAAACAGGCTGCACTTCGGACATCTCATCACTCCCCTTCTTACAGGCATCTTTGTTCATGTTGTCCCATTATGGTTAAAACAAAGGCAGTTAACAATGCAATATAAACCAGATATACCACTCCTGTCCCCCATCCCACCTCCCAAGGGGAAAAAAGTAAGGAAGCTTGACTTCAGCTCCCTCTCACTCTGGCCCTCACCTCATTCAGCTGAATTTGATGACCTGTCAGTTAATATCAATATCACTCCTCTGAAAACTTCTGAAATTCAGCACAAATGAAGCACACAAGCTTACTGCTCAGCAAGGCCCTCAACAGAGAAAGTACTGACCCAGCACACATACTCCCACGCAAAAAACTTCCAAAAGCCCCTCAAATATTTTTGCAATATTTCACATTTTTATTAATTGACATAATTGGATTTAGTGAATCCCAAATTCCATATGCTAATTGCAGCCAGTTCTTGTTTCCTCTTAATTTTCAGTTTCCTTATGAAGTAATAGTCATATTCGTTATTTCCACACTGAGAAAGCATTAGCAAGACTACAGCAGGGGTGAAATATAACCCAAGAGGTCCCTGTAGACAGGCTGAGGCTGGCACCCATTACAACCAGGCACCTCTGGCTGACGAAGTTTGAAGAGTTACAGCTGCCAGAGTGCACACTACCCCCAGTCAGCACCCTAGTGACAATTACCAGAGGAAAACCTACACCAGTCTCTCATCAACCACTTGGCTAATTCAGTCCTAGCTTAAAGCCAGGATCAGAGGTTGCTGTGAATTTATACACCAGCCTCAAAACTACAGGGACTGTGAAGCAGCACATGCAGCTTCTCCTGCCTCTGCTAGAGGGCAGTGGCAGCTGTTCCTAAGGAAGCCCAGCACCCACTGCCACTGCTGGACTTCAGACAACTTTAGAGCTGAACTGAACAATATTGAGGTTTTTGAAAAAATGATCATGATGATCTTTCTCCTGGGAGTTGTGAAGCCTATTGCTTACAACGAAGATTTTCAGGAGACTAACAGTGAAAGAAAGTGGAAAAGCAAACAAGAAAATGTATCATCATCTGAAGAAAAGAAAAATTAATTGCCAGCTAATATTTGCAAAGTTTATGTTCAAGACCATCAGTAAACAGATTTCTACTGTTACAAGAATTTTGTAGACAATATTCTGTCAGGGTCTCTGCATTACTGTTACAATAGACATATAAGTAATAGTAATAACAGTCTCATCCTAAACCTCTCCTCCAGGGAAAAGGTACAACAGCAAAACTGCAGCAAACAGATATTTCATGTCTTTTTTATCTTAAAACTCACAGTCAGTCAATCTAGTGAGCAATACAACCGAGTTCCTCAGAAATTTGAGAAACGCACATATTTCACTATTTACTGCCCTAAAATAAACACAGGCTTTTCACATAGTGGCAATTTGCTTTTTTATCACCAACTACTTTGAAAAATTGAATAGTTTACATTGGGAGTATTTTTAGTTCCAACAGACTTACCATTAGATTCCAAACTTCTGCCTAAAAACTTTGATTCAGTGCCTCAAGCCTGTAATTTCAAATTAATTCTGCAATGATGAAATACAAATCAATCACCTTGATTTTGTGCTATTTGGATGCTATTATTTAGAGATAGATTTTCCAACCCTAGTATCTTAGGCAGAAAAACAATTTTATAAAAAGAAGGAAAAAATAAGTACATTTCCTTACCTTTCTTCCTTCAAAGAACAGAAAGAAGCTTAAAGCCTTGTTTGAAAGCATGAAAAGCAGTGGTTGTTTTAGAAGTTCAGCTCATGACCATTTAAATAAATAAATATAAAAATAAATAAAAATACATATATAGATATATATATCTATCAAAAACCTACACCCACAGACTCCAAAGCCTAAAATCCTACATAGCTGCTATATTCTGAAATACCTGTTCCACCACAACACTTCCACCCCCTTTCCAAAGGAAATTACATTTTTTCCTCTTTGGTTAACAGAGCAGATAAAATATTTTTTCTCCCTTCTTCTTTCTGTCTTTCAGCAGCTACTGCTGCAAGGAGAATACTCCAACACACACACCCTCAGCCTGAGCTAATATGAGCATCCTTTTAACATTTGCTTGCGTTTCTCTGTGACCATTATATCTCTTCCTCCCTCTAGAGAGATGGTTAGCAAGAATTGAAGTGTGTAGTATGTCTTTTAGTGAAAAAAGACTTAAAGTAATTGTCTAGACACTGTCACATCATTAAGCACTTGCTAAAAACTTCTGCATTTTTGGTATATGCAGGTAGCCTGATCACTGTTTAAGAAACAAGATCAAAAAGTTAGTTAACTAAAGCTAAACACCTTGGATTTATTTATTCTGTACTAAAGAAACACTGGTATCAAAAAGATTAGGGTATTACACTAATGCATTTAAGTTCCCTAGAAGTTTTTTTCTTTTCCAAGCAACAAGAATATTTAAATTTGATTTTTTTGATTTTGTCATAAACCTTTTCTTGACCTTTAACTTAGCATATATTCAAGTTTAAAAAACCAAACAAAAAAAATTATTCAAAGCTGTGATAATCACATATATCTTGAACCAGTACTTCCACTCTCAAATGCTTTAATTGTCCAGGAGCTTTGACTAACCTCTGTACCACTTGTGCCCATCAGCAGTTTTTTATTTACACTGACTCAAGTTTTCTGACTTCAATTAGGAATGCCTGAGGTACAGTTTCATCAATATCCCTGCTCTCCAGAGACTGTCATTTTCCCTCTAGCCCCAACTTTCAAGTCTCACTTGTTTGCACAGGAATTCAGCAAACCAGCTTGAGCAGCAGTGGGACTAGCATTGCTAAACAAGGCAAATATCAGGATGAGTGTAAAATTAGTTATCTTTGGTCACAAAGGTGTTCTTTCAGTGTTTATCAGAACACTGTAGCAGATTACCAAGATGACTGGGAGAGTTCAAGATGTCTTCTGGTAGGTTTCTGACTGTGCAGTATTTTGGAAAGTTGTTTTAGAATATTTACAAAGTCGTAAACCGACACTTCAGTCATTAAGCTTTGTTGGCATGAAAAAGCAACCTATAGTGAATCAATCAAAACAAATAATAAAAAACCCAAACAATTTCATGATCCAAAGAAAGGACAAAGATCTCAGCCTTAGTGAGTTTCACTTATATTCAGAAGAGTTGTGTGACAACAAGCCTGCTCTTTCATACATCAAAATAATTTCAAAAAATGGTATTTTAGTCCTTTCTAGCTTAACCCAAGCTGGGCCTGAAATAAGACATTTCACTTCACAATGGAGACAAAAGTTTGTGAGCGCTTAAGAGATCAACAGCTACTGCATAATTTGCAAAATAAAAGCTACTTACGTTTCAAAACAGAGATGCTTAAAATATTGGTGTAGTCATTAATAAAACTTTGTATACAACTGTAGTTGTAAGACTTTAAGGGTTAGTATTCTATTCCATGACAAAAGAAGCTGGCAGATTAGTGAGGAAAGCCTGAAGAAGAAAATAGTTACATGTTTAGGCTGATCAAGGAATGAGATCTATTATGCCCATCTCTCTTAACCAAGTAAACCTCTGAGCCGCTGCACTCTAATGTACATTCACCAGCTTGCAGTATAATTTTAAAGTTTGAACAATGGGATCTCCATTTCTTTTCAAGCTAGACTGTTCCAACCTAACAGATCTCAGAGTTAATGCTGTAAAGAGCCACTACATGAGCACCAAATTCTATTCCCTCAAAAATGCGTATGCTAATAGAGGCGTAAAATTGGACTTAAAAGACTCATTTTCCCATTAATCAGTTTTCATCAGCCATTACAGCCATGTCCATCACATGCAGTGAAACATTTTTTGCACATTTTCCTTTCTTCTTTATACTAACACCTACATATCACCATGGGCAACAGACAGCAAAAGACAGCTTTTCTTGTGCTAAATTTTAAGCTCACAGATAGATCATTTTGGACTGAAGGCCAGCTTGCTTTTTTCTTCCTTACTGGTCCCAGAAAAAAATAGTATTTAACTACCTTTAAAGACAGCAGTCCTTTCACCTGTGGTCTTACACCTACACTCATGTTTGTTCTCTGACTCCCTTTATAGTCACTGTTTGCAAGAGTTCACACCTCAGGGCACTTTAATTTCTTTTATTTTAGGTACCTCTATTTGGGAGTAGAAGACCAAACTCTCCTGAACCCAGAAGTGCTTGAGTGAGTAGTTCAGACAGATTCATTTCATGCAGGTGCTTGTGTTTGGTATTAGCAGATTATTAACAATGATTAATCTGCAATCACATTACAAAAAGTACCCTGCCATGTATATTGTCATGTAAATACCTCCATATGAAATCTAAAGGGTTCAATGGCTTGTTGGTGACAACCACAAGAAAAAAAAAAAAAATCTTTGAAGTTTAAGCCTAGAGAAAAGTGCTTTAAAAAGTTAATTGCATGTTCTTGTTAATGCTACCTCCATATTCTTTTTCAGTCTTAGAGCAGGAGCATGAGCTGATCTGCTTGACAACTTTTGTTCTTGTATGTACCGGATCAGGATGACACAGAGATAAAGGCTTCCCTGTACTGCAGTCAATACAAAGACTGATACCCCATTTCTTCCTTGATCCCCTGATGCGTGCTAATGTCTACCAACAATTTGATGGGTGAGGGTGTGGGTATTAACACTTTGAAATGGGTCCCAATGTCTCTCCTAACTTTGGGCAGCAGTTTTGTTTCAGAACCCAGACAAGCTCCTGGAACAGACAAGGGTCTGCAGAGCCGGAGTTTCTGAGCTTTGGGGTAAAATGGTAAGTTCAAGGGGGGAATATGTGGTAGGGGGTTCGGGAAGGGTGTGCCTTCCCTGTGCCTCAGCCCGTGGGGAAAGGGAGAGGCAACATGCGGCCAGGAGTTCAGGATAAAAGGAGGCTGCGCCCTCCAAAACCCCGAGAGAGAAAACCCCGCGGGCGTGTGCTCCAGTGAACTCTCTCCCTTGATTCAAATAAAGTTGCAGGACTCCTCTGCCTCCTTTTTGGACACAAACCTCTGGCATTTGTGCATTTTCCTGACACCTGCTTACCCTGGAGTCAGCTGCAATTACTGAAAGCATAATTAAGAGAACCTGGAAAGGGACATCAAATATATTTTGGACATGTGGTGAAAAGTGATAGAAATGGGTATGAGCTACCTCTTACCTGCCATTGTGGTGAATGTGTTCTCTCTGCCATGGGTGAGAGAGAAAATGAAAAGAGATCAAGGGGTAGGAAGAAAGAAGCTGTTAAAGAAAAACTCCCCATGTTACGTGAAATTAGAGGAATGATATGTTTAAATAAACACCAAAACACCAGAGAGCATCGACTGGAATGGTGGTGTAGGACGGAAAAACAAAATGGGAAACTGTTGGGGCAGGGTAGTGTAGGGAGAGATGGGACAAGCCTGAAAATTTGTGAATAAAAGTGAAACCTCTATAAAATTAAAATAAATACTATTTTCACAAGAATAGAAGGCTGAAGGATTAAGCAAGAAACAAAGCACAATTAAAGGCTTCACAAGCTACAAAACAAGAGAGGAAGTAAATATTGAGAAAACTTGTAGAAATATCCTTCTTTAGAATACATCAAAACAATCCAACCAAATCTCACTTTCTTCGATAGTACATTACTCCATATAAAAAGTTTCATAAAAAACAACTCACTTGCATTCACAGACTCAATAGGGTCCAGTGGTTTGTTACAGGACTTTGGCTCAGGAACAAATAAATACAAACTATTCATAACTTAACCCAAGCTACAAATAATTTGTATGAGACAAAACATGGGCTAAATTTCCTGAATTAATTCAAGAGTAAGAAGAGAAAACCTTCTTAAACATTAACTTGATTCAGGTCATTTGTTTGGGAAAAAAAAGACTGACAGGAAACATAATTCTTAGAAGCATATGTAAACACATAAAAACAAAGTAAACCTATCCTGACTTCTAATCAGAAACTGAAAGTTATTTCACATAATAAAAAAAGCCTTCACTAAGAAACATTAGTTGAAATTAATGTAAATAAAAATTTAGATTGCAGAACAGAAAACTATGCCTGATAATCAGATCATTTTCAGCTTTGGAAGTGTCATTGAAAGAAAATAGCATAAGTCCTAGAATAGGTCTCACTTAAAATGAAACCAGACAAAATAAGAGCATGATAGTGAATAACCTTACCACAAGTGATGGGCATTAGTGACCTAATGAATTAACTCTTTTCCATTACTAGCTTCTGTGACCCAAGGGAGAAAACCCAAACATCTGATGAGGTTTTTAAAAAAGACGTTAATAGAGAAAAATAAGGATTTTGTTGCCACTTGGAGTATTAAAAAGACTTCATCAAGAAAGCATTCATTTTTATTTTCCTTTTCAAAAGGATTATGCACCAAACTATCAAAAAGGTGTTGATTTTACCATGAGTAATGAAGGTTATTGGATTATAACCTTCACTCTACACAAAAGTGAAAAACCTTAAAAATACTTTCTCATTAACAGTTGAGAATTTTACATTTACTGTAGCACTTTTGGATTATACATCTCCTGTGTCAAGTACCTCCTTCAGTCAAAACAGATCAGAAAAATTAATTCAAAAACTTCAGAAACCAAAAATTACAGCAAAATTACTTTGATTTGCTAAGCACAGTATATCAGCTAATCCTCTGAATTTTTCTAGCGTTCTTGGACTATAGAATTTTTTTTTTTTATTATTTAGCAAGTAGCTCTCCCCAGCATCAGAACATTTTTGTTCACATCCATTCAACAGAGCGTTACTTTGAGCATGCAGCCAGTCAACAAAGGGGGAGCCCAAAATGGCTGAAATACAGGGAGGCGAGAAGGACCAAAAGTTGCCGGAACTTAAAGCTGAATTTGCACTAAGCAACTGTGAGAGTCCATCTGAAAGCCTCTAGTTTGTTCTGCCCAACAACCCTCGCCTGAGGCCTAAGAAGACCCCTCAAACTGCAGTTTAAAGGCGCTGGCCAAGGATGGGAGGAACGCCAAGTGATTGTTCGCAGGTGGTGCCCATCGGACCAGGACTGGTTTCTCATGAGACTGGTTTACAGCTAGTCACGGTGCACTGAACTGTGTTTACTCAACAAGGCTCCCACAGGTGTGAGAGCAATGAACTGGTCAGAGATGGAGTGCCCTGTGTTTGTTTCATTGACAAGGACTCGCTTGGGCTTGTTTTGGGTTTGTTCCCCCAACGGAACCCAAAGCGTACCTGTTTCTTGGAGCAATGATCTCCACATACAATAGTCCATAAATCTCCCCACCATTTGGCCAGAGGCCACTTGCTTTGGAAAAGGACTATAAAAAGTGACTTTCCCCAAAAAGACTTCGAGATCTCTTTCTCTCCAACGAATTGAGGACACGTCTCGTCGGAAGACCACGAGGATGCGTCCCATCTGTTGGTAGCTATATATCATCCTTTCTCTCACCCTCCCTCTCTCTGGCACTCAATAAACTGCATTACTGCTTTCTGCTAAATAGACCTGAGTCTCTTGCCTTTTGTCTTTTGCACCCTGGGGTTGAATGAACCATCACGACTCCCGCTTGGGTTGAGCGGATCGTGACAGCAACAAAAAAGGAAAGAAACTGTAAATGCCAGAGAAGTCTAAAGAACTAGACTACTCCTCTAAAAACCAGGGGAAGCAGACAACTCACAGCTAGAAAGAAATCAGGTTCCCTGCTGCCCAAGTGATAACCCAGACCGTGTCCTCATACAAAAAGAGCACTTGTTTTCACATACATATTTCCACAGTTATTTTGGGTAGCCCATTATAGCAAATATAATAAACTTTTGCACAGCCTTTGAGCATAGGCTATTTGCCCTCAGAAAAGGGCTACAAACCATATAAACGTTCCCTGAGAGTAGTCACTTAAGACACCTGAAGAGGAAGAACTTTAAACACCCATCTATTTCATTGTCATGCACCATTCCATAATCGGTATTCTCCATTAGGTAGGTAAAAGCAATTTAAACACAACACCACGTATACACTACTCACCAGTCCTATGTTCAGACTTCTCAGGCGCTTCTTAGCGGTTTTCCCAAAATCAGAAGTTTTTCTCCAAGAAAATACAATCCTAGCAGTAGGTCTGCTCAAGACAGAGATCCACAGATACAAGAAGGGAAATCCTAAAACGTTCAGTATGGCCTCAAACTGCTTTCACCACTGCAAGCTCTTAAAACTCCTCCCAGGCTGCACCTGAAAAACTGCACCTACCCCCACCCAGCTGAGCACTGATTGTCATAAGTACTGTTAGCTGTGCTCCGCCAGCCTGGCACTGATCCCTCACAGCTGCTGGTACTTAGGATGTGCCAAAGAGCATTGAATCCAAAATCATCGTCTCCTTGTGTCGTGGCTCTGATTTTCTAATCTGAAATGTTCTGAACTTCTGCTCCATATATAAAATGGGCATATGTTGCTTCCTTGTAAGACAAGTACAGGGGAAAGTAACAGTGGAATACTAATAGTCATTAAGCTCTCAGATGATCTAAGGATAAACACCATGGAAAAGCCTTTTGCTTTGTGATTCTGTTCCCAGGAAGTCACTTGAAACAATTGCAGTGAGGAAGGCACAAGGTTAGGCACAGCAAAACCGCAAGTTTAGCAGCATTTAGAATAAAAACGAGCCATGCAGTCACTAGCATAAAAACACTCAAAGGTCATTCCTACAGCTCTAGCTAAACCACAGGGAAATCTGTAAAGGGCTGTGACACTAGAGCTGCTCATCACTTGTGGCTTAGTGGGCAAGATTTTTGTGCCCTCTTCTTCCCCCAGTTACGTGGTGTTAAGAAGTCATCAAAACTTGCATGTGCTTCAGTTATGCATATGTTACTATTGAGGCATTCTTAGAACCTGTATTTCTGTTATTTTAGGAGATCAGTGCTTGAATGATCTCACTACCAGGCTTAGGGAATTTCTCAGTGAAACTTTTGTTTCTGCTATTTGTGCACACACAATCCTGCACTAGTTCCCTGTATAAGACAAGTGTTGCTGTAAGGTACAGTCTACTCATAAGCTGGTGTAAGCTTTTTTTTCCTCTAATACTTACTGAAACAAAATTATATTTATCAGCTATTTCTGTGAAATATACATATAAACACATTCATTCCCTCACATCTGGAGCCACATAAGATTAATCCTGTGACTACATTGGCTTGATTGTTATCCTATAAATATGAGCACCTGGACTGAGATGCTTAGAGTGGAAAGCCACAGAGGCCTTAGACTTGTGGAGGTGTTGCCACATTTTAATGAGTTACTCAGAGCAGCTGAGCAGAAATATTTTCACCCCTTGCAAATGAAACATAAAATACCTCATGCCAAATAACTTCTATAGGCAGTTATGCTAAAAGCAATTATTTTTGCATCCACCACCTTCTGCTAAGGCACAATACAGTTGTGTATACCTGAGTCAGTACAACGCTGAGGGCAAATTGTCTTTAAAACAAGTAGTCTTTGTTCAAGAATTTTCTTCAGAAAAGGTATCAAAATAAAATGTCACTGTAGAAATCAGTGTAATATATAAAATCTTAGGACTATTGGAGGGTTTTATACAGATATGGAGGGAAGGAATGTTATTTTACACATCAAGGGATATAATTGAGCAATATTTCCGAATGCAAAAATATTAGCATAACTTTTGTTGGTCTCTAATTCAAGTAAGGGTATTTATTCATTGCCACATGTTGCAAAATGAAAAGATGATATTTGTATCATTGTCTAAAAGTAGGATAGCAACTGGGGGGAAGGGGAGAAAGGGAAACATTATAAACCCAGTTAAAAAACTCAAGTTCAGAAAGATTGTGTTTCTCATTAACAAGAGAAATATGCTTACCAGTTAACAGAAGAAAAATATTGGTTATACATGTTTCACCTCAGGCTTTTAAAATAGCCATTTCAGCAAGCTGTTTTCCCATACATAGTGGCCTTGATCCTGATCCTAGCTTCTCCATTAGCATCTCATTTGTCTTCATTAGGATTTCAGGGTTTATGTCCAAATTTACTTTTGTGATGGACAATGCAGCCCAAATAGCAGTTCTGAAAAAGAAATGAGGAAGAGCTAAAAGGAACCAAATCCTCCCAGTAAATATTGCCACCTGATATTCAGCTAGGACATCCACCATTCTTACTTTCAAAAAAAACCAAACAAGGTATTTAACAAGATATTATCTTCCTGTCACAACCTATCATCCGGGAGGCTGCTCCTCCCATTGCACACCTATGCACTGATGCAGAAAGAATCTTACTATTAGCAAGTGACTGAAACTTGTGTTTCAGCCTTTCATAGTGTTTTGCTGTTGTTTAACTGCTCTATGTGGCAGTGATTTAATTTCTTGATTAAATTTTCTGAAATTCTACCAGATGTCAGTAAAAAAAACCAATAAATTCAAAACCACCTGCAAAAATATGTCAGTTCCTGTTAAAGTCTAGGAGAGCATATTGCACTTGAACTGGTTTAAGTAGCAGGAGCTGCAGTACTGCCCAGAGGAGGGCATGGACCGCCCCATGTCACTCACAACCAAGTCTGGATGGCTGCAGTGCAGGTGTAAGCAACTTACTGACCCCAAAACCTCGGCAGTGGATGACCTGCCCTGGGACAGAAACAGCCCTGAGGGACCCCAGCTGTGGGTCACCAGAGAAGAAGCAGGTAGGAATGGTTCTGTGCTAATCCTGGATCCTCTGCTTCCCATCTGCTCTCCAAAGGAATCGGGGAAGACTGGGTGCTACACATGAACAAAACTGAGGAAAGTTGAGGACAGGAAGTGGGGTGGAGCAGTGTTTGACTTAGGTTGAACCTGGGGAAAGCAAGGGCCAAGTCTTTTCCTCAGGGTTTGGTTTATTATGCACATTTTTCTTCTCTCTGAATACTCAAATCAACAACTAGAAAATTTGTTTAGTTGGCAAAAAGATACAGTAAAAATTCTTCAAGCTGATTCTGTTTTGCTCATGAGAGAATCCATAACATTGTATGTACCTCACTATCAGTTAAACTTACTCATCTGTACCTTGCTGGTAGTCAGCCACTGGGATCACAGCTCACACAGTGCATCAACTGCATGAATCATATATATTGTCTAATCGAATATATTGTCTAAAATATTATTTGAAAAAGAAACACAGAGGAATTTTTTTCTGAGAAAGCTCATTATTTGCATTTTTAAAACCTGCATGTACTGGATTTTTACTGAATTTACTAAAATTAAGTGATCACTGGCATTTCTGAAATTAGTGAACACCTACAATTCAATGGCTTCAGTGAGCTAGTCCAGGTTTAGAAGAGGGAGCTGGTTTCTCATCTGTCACTCATCATCACCATTAAATTCCATTTGAGCACCTTCATTGATTCCATATCTGTAATTTTGCATACCAAGTAAAATTTATTATACGATCAGGTTCTGCTCCCCAGTGTAACCATGAGAAAATTGCTCATAAGAGGCAAGAAAACCATTTTAGCTGTACACTCACTTCAGTAATAAGATTGAAAATCTCACAGTCTTCTGAGGGAATCACTGTTTAGACAAAGTGTGTTTTGGCAGATTTGCACATCTAAATACCCCCAAAAGAACCAAAATCTCCATTCGAATACTCTTCTCACTATCTGGAGCCAGAAATAAGAGACAAAAAAAAAGTTTCAAAGAGATTAATTTTCAGTCTGGGCTTGTGGAATACAGTATAGAAGGTATTTGTATTACTGAGACAAAGACATTTAGACAGTCATGAAAACAGGTCTTTTCCTTAACCCAAGAAAGTGTTTTGCTTCCCTTCCTAATCAAGAAAAGTGTGTATGTGCACTGTATAGAAATTAAATTGAAATATATAAAATTCATTACCATCTGCATTTATTTTTCACCTTTCTATTAATTTGTAGTTGTCTGGTCCTATATTTCCACAAACACCTTGAAAATTTAGCCTGTATTGTGTCTTCAAAAGAGACAGATGTTGGTAACTGAAAATGGCTGGAGTAGAGCTGAGATCTGCTGAGCTTGAGTAACTTCACTAACCTGCAAAGTAATTTGTAGGGCTTTTTAAAAGAAAATGCCTTGGAGTATGTAAGGCCCAATTCCTTGTATATGTACAAAACCATCCATACTGTAACTTCAGTCTGTTGCAGTACTATCAGCAGAATAGCATCTGTTTGCAGAAAAAAAGTCCTACCTTATCAAAGTTTTTCAGGCATGTACCTTCTAATTAGTTGTCTAACTCTCAATGAAATGAATAGGATATAAACACCTAAAGAATACAAGGTACTTTACCTACAGCCCACTCCCTAAAGAATCCAAGTACAAAGAACAGTCATTATAATTACCAGTCAAATGATGAATGCCCAGGTAAGAGACACAGGGTAAATTAATTCCTTTAAGTACACTTTATGTGAGTGAAGAAAATGCACATATGTTGCAGTAAAATGTGGCCACAGCTATAAAAACTTTTCTCATTAACCTGTGATTTAAACCAACCTCATTTAGCACAGGAATAGCAGAGCCTAGGCTCTTCTATGCCTGCCAGCCGCCTTGCCCCTATCTCCACTCACTGGGAGTACAGTAGTAGGAGGATCCTTTGGCCTGAACAAGCACACCTATTCTTGGGTTCTGTGTTTTCTTTCAGTATTTGACACTCCAATCTACATGGACATCCTTATCCTCTTCAGAGGCTACACCTAAGGTCCAAAGGAGAGTTCGCTTAATGCAGATTTCAGCAGTGACAGGCACTTCTGGCATGAGATTTCCAGAGGAAGTTGACTGAAAGACTCTAAGGTACATTGCTATGTTTATTATTATTATTACAGCTAAAGCTGAACTGTTGTGGTTAACTTTGATTAAGTTCCAAGTCATCTTAAAAAAGATCACAGCATTCAGCCTTACACTGCGTTTTTTGCCAATGTTTTTCATGAATCTCTGTAACACCCGCCTTTGCAGACACCAAATTGTATTTTTGCCTCTATATATCTCCCCTGTTGAAAGCTTCTCATTTACAAATGGCAAGCTCTCTACAAGGCAGCAGGTTCAAGCTTGGCAAATTGTCATCCTTCAGGTTACCTTCCACTCTCTGACACTAAGTTCCTACCTTCATCACAGAGCTTTCAATTCCCTCCTTACTTACGGGAGATAAAAGCCCTTATATTCCTCCCAACAACAGGTTTTCATCTTCTTTATGTGCACAATAGATTTCATCTTTCTTACCCCCAGCCCTGCCAATTTCCCTAATTATCTGTCAGTGGTGCCAAGAGCTCCCACATCTATCATTCCACAGTATCACTCCATAGTCACTGCCACAGTCCAGCATCACTGCATTAGCTATCTGCGCCCCAAACAGTTTTACAGCACTGACATGGGGAGCTGCCTCTCACAGTCAAGTGTATCACTGAATAACCCTTCTTCTTTCCAAGCAGCTCCTGCTTGTCACTTCCAGCTGCACTCCTCTGTCATCACAGTTCTGCTACTACAGAATTGATTTCTACACTCCTCATACTATTGGTATGAATTATCATTCACACAGTTTAACAAATATTGATAACTTCAAGACACATTTTTCCATTCTTTTCTTCAATGCTGCTTTCAACTTGCTGCATGAACTCTGTTGCATCCTGTAATCAGCAGGATTTTAAAATGTCGTGGTTCCTTTATGAAAGCTACAGGTGAATTTGAAACACCCTAGCCTTTTTATTTGATGCATTATTTAGACCAGCATTTACCTGTGTGCCTTTAGTGTACACACTCTGTGAATGATTAAGGGAGGAGATGTAAAGAGTCCCTGCATACCCCTGGAATAACTCTTGTACATAAAGTCACTCATGGATGTAATGATTTGTAGAAAGAAGACCATATTTTATAGATTAGAACTGTTCCATAGAATGCCTGGAACTGTTTTGAACCACAGGATATTAAACTATGTCAATATGCTGTTTTTTTAAAGAGGTGAAAATAGAAGAAAATTACTGTAAATCAAATAAAACGTTTCTGAAGGCCATTATTTTGAGTATTGAGTATTTGACCACTGAATCAGATAATTCTGCCACAATGTTGGGTAGAAAGCTTTCTTTTTCAGGCCGTTCATAATGTTTCACAGCTATTTCCAAGTAAATTGTTTTAAATAGCCAAATATAGTTTCCCCAAGACAAACAGTGATTTTTATTCTTCAAGATGGTTAATAAAAAATGGTGAGTTACATTTAGTGGAAGAGTTGGAGTTTTTGTTATTTCTCTTATATTCTTCTGCAAACAGGAGTCCAACAGGTTAACTTTGTTCTATCCTGCTGCATTTAATACTCTCAGTACTCTTCTAATACTAGAAGTGTTTTCTGATTTCTGTATAGTGCCTCAAGGCCTTAAAATGAATGTGATTTATAACTGGCAACGTATCTGAAGTACATGACATAAGACTGAAAATATTTTTCAGTTCTATTCACAGTATTATTATATCAGAGTGTATAACTCTTCTACTTTTGACTTTTCCCAGTCATATTTTACTTTTTCACAGAGATGTGAGGTGCTAATAGAGTTCATTCTTTAACCCTTAATCAAAGCCCAAGGAATTCTGTGGAAAGACTCCATTACACTTCAGTGTGTACTCAGTGGATTCAATACTTTCTTAAAAGTGCTTTGCAATCCTTTAGTTGACAAATCATATTTAAACAAAAATGTTTTAATTTATTTGTTTTCCCTTCCTTTGGGATTGATGCTTCATGCTATATATCAAAGAATGAAGTCACATAACAAAGGAAAATTTTTTTTTAAAAGCAAGCACAAGACTAGCATCTATTGCTTTCTCTATACATGTCAGCATTAAATCACTGAGGGAATACAGCAATAATGTTAGCAAAGGACAGATCCTGGCTTCTTACAAAACAAATGTCTTGACAATTAGCTTTGCACTGTCCATGGACCATTCTAATATTTACTTAAACAGTAAGTAAATATGTAGCTATCTCAGTATAATTTTTATTATATCAGAATCAGAAAACACTGAGAAAATATTTAGGCAAAAGAATTCTTTATTGTATGCTAAGAAGTAGTCTGAGATCAATAACTCCCAAAACAGTCATCCTTCTTGGGACTTTCATAGTGCAGCATTTGCAATGGGGAAACTGACATATGAATCAATGTAACTAGGAATAATTTATATGCATGATCTTTTAAAATAGTATCATCAAATACAGCCTAGTGTCAGAGTTCAGGTTAGATGCAAGAAGCCAGGTCACCACCTGCACATGCATTTGGATATTTCTTGCAATAGAAATAGCTGCACAGCTTCATAGCCATGCCCACCTGCACTTTGATTAGGACAGCACTCCCTTCTGGATGCCATCCAGACAGGTCTTGACAGACTTGAGAGCTGGCTCTGTGCAAATCTCAAGTTCAAAAAGACCAAGTGCAAGGTCCTGCACCTGGGTCAGGGGATTTCCAAACATGGACATATGAAAGAAGCCCTGAGACCAAAGACTGACTTGAGGGGTAGTGGTTGATGTGAAGCTCAGCATCACCCAGTAATGTCAGCCCAGAAACATTTGTGTCCTTGGCTGCATTGAAAGCAGCATGGCCAGTGGGCAAGGGGAGGGGTTGTCCCCACCCCCACTGCTCTCCTGATACCCCATCTGGAGTGATGCATCCAGCTCTGGGGTCCCCAGCATAGGAAGGGAGCCCAAAGGAGACCACGATGGATCGAAGGGCTGTAGCACCTCTGCTGTGAAGACAGGACAGGCTGAGAGACTTGGGTTGTTCAACTTCCCTGGATACAAGCGAGCTCCAGGGAGACCACAGAGTGTCCTCCAGTACCTAAAGGGGGCCTGAAAGTGATCTGGAGAGGGACTTTTCACAAGGGCATGTAGTGATAGGACAAAGGGGAATGGCTTTAAACTGAAGGAGGGTAGACTTAGACTATTGTATATTGTATATTGTATATTGTATATTGTATATTGTATATTGTATATTGTATATTCGGAAGAAATTCGTCCCAGTAAGGATAGTGAGGCATTGGAACAGGTTGCCCAGAGATGTGGTGGATTCCCCGTTCCTGGAACTGTTGAAGGCCAGGCTGGTTGGAGCAACCTAATCTAGTGGAAGGTTCCCTGTTCATAGCAACTGTGGTGCAACAGGTGATCGTTAAGGTTCCTTTCAACCTAAATCATTCTATGACACTGTGATTCTATGATGCCTCCCTGACATACAGCTTCCCAAGTGCCTTCAGACTCTTCTTTCTGGCTGTGAAATTTCTGCAGTTGAGAAATAATCTTTCCTTTTATTTCTGGAGAAACTGCTACTTTAGGTTTTACAAACACCAAAGTCCTATATATTCTCTGTGGTGAATATTTCTTCTAAAAGCAGAAGCTTTTGACATGACAGCTGCACTGAAAAAATGTAACTACATGAATTCTATTACATACTGAGAAAAATATCATTACTGCTTGATAGGCAAAACTGTAAAAATTCAGATTTTTTAGTCTTTTACCTTTGGAGAAAACACTGATTTAGCACTGTATATTTCATTGATGCAGTCCTGTTTATTTGCAGAGATCATGATCCTAATCATAGAAAGAAACAAACGACAGTATATTTGCTTCTTCTTTCAATGCAAGAGTTTCAGAAATTCTTTTACTTTACCACTTGATCTTTTCTGGGCCAGATTATCATCCTTCTTTTACTCTGTCCATGATTCTTTGCTGTGTTTTCTGTTTGCTTCACCCCATGACTGTTAGAGCATCACCAAAGGTCATCAAGAGTTTCCTTTTATGTGCAGTTTATTATACAGAAAAGAAGAACAGATATTTTTGATATAAACTTTTTTATGTCTGTGTGTAGATGCCTCAAAGCCCTTGGGTTTTCAGTTTTCAAGAGCACTAAACTTATGTTCAACTCAATTTCTTGTTCATTAAATCTACCTAGAAGGCAGGTGCTTTTCTAGCTCTTAAAATATTCTACCTCTTATGTAGCCTCTTGATGGAGTTAGAAACCTGGGCCTATTCCAAAAACCTAGATGCTAAAGGAAAAATTAACTTTTCACTTATTACTTAATTCTATCTACTAGTCTCTACTCATTATTATTTACTTGCCTGATGTAGCTTTTCCAGTTATTCAGCGTCTTCTGACATTAGAATATTTTTACAAAATGTCTCCTGATATCTTATTCAAGTCTTAACCATATACTGATTGTGTTTTTATAACCTTCTCTTAACATCACTTATCTTTTTTTTTTTGCCTAGCACCTATTGTTTTGTTTTCTCTGAAATTTGTCTTTTATTTGCCTTTCTGACAAAATCATGTTCTGCTGCTTATTTTTGGAAAATGTGGTGTTAATATAATTTTTGCAATGTTTGTCTAGCCATGGAACAAATCCTATTTGAAGTTTTTTGTTGTTTTCGATTTTTTTTTAACTACTATGTCAATTTTTAAGATCTGTTTTAAATAACTATAGGTGCAGTGCTACAGAGTTAGACAAAGGCAGACAGAGACATTTTTGGGATTTAACAGTAGTCTGAAAATTTTCTCTAAGTGATGTTGTAAGTTTAAAACATTAAAAAGTCATTTTAGAAGTAGAAAAGGTATTAAGTCTGCGTTTGGAATGTGGGTTTTTTTTTTCATAAGTTTGTCTCTGTCACTGAGCTTCACAAGTATAAAATATGATCAGGGAATTCATGGAGCATTATTCACTGTCAAGACTTTGGATTAGAGCTCTGCTCCAATTTTTAGAAAAAAAAGATGACGTTTCAACTTTGGTTTCACATAAGATTAAAATGCTTACTTCTAGATACAGGAAAGATAAAGCACTCTGAAAATTCAAGAATGAGGTGGACCTTATTTTCAGCAAAACCTCCAAATAATAAAGAAATTTTAAATTCGTTTAGCATGTAAATATTTCTCTTGCATTACATATCAGTCTCTATTAAGAAATATGGGTCCTCTAAAGGGAGATGTACAAAACCAAGAGCTATTATTGCAATATTGTTTTGTATAATCTCCAGCTGAACAAATGTTTCTGATGATCAGTCTATGTCCTTATTCTTTAAAATCTTGATTGTCACAAAGTAAGAACAGAACTTTCTCTGCTCTTTTCTGGAACATCTTTAATAATTTGTGAATTTTAATTGGGTCTTATTGCACTTCTCTTATTGTACCTCTTTGTGAAAACTTATAAAAGGAAAAATACTTTGCTGTATTTTTAAAAAGGATCCATATGTGCACGTCCTACAGCCAAACTCATAAATTTCTACTAGTCTTTTTAAGGTAAAGGCAAGGAATATTATCTTATACATGGACATGATAATGGAAACTCCTATTATAAAAATCCAAGAGTGTTCACTCTTGCCTGTTACTATGACTCATGAAATCATAAGATGTCTAGTTCATACCTGTGGCCAATTAGACGAGAAAGCATTCTTTACTACTTTTCATAGGTCATTGAAATAACAACATAGAAATACAGCTGTTTTATCATTGTTGCATACCATAAGCATTTCTTTTTTTTGTGTCTTTTTTTTTCATAGCAGCTTTATAATACTGGGAATAAAGAAAAAGCATAGCTAGCACAAAACAAAATGCATGAGGCAAGGACTCAGAAAAGGAACAAAAGGGTTGATTTCCAGGGCTGTTGATCTGACCATTAGCTATAAAACACTTTTGTAGCATTTGCAGTTCTGCTCATTCCCACCAGAGGGGGGACCGAAGCTGCACTGTTTCAATGCATTTGCATATAAAATGTAGTGTGATGCACTGTGAAGGGGCAAGAGAGAGCTGGCTAGAATAAAAATTCAGGCCTGGGGCATGAAATTCTTGGATTTGCATTTTTCCACATAAAATTTGCCTTAGCTGAAAGGGAAATATTATAACTTTGGTCAAGTGGGCACAGGACTGAAGAGCTGGCATCTATGTCTAGGAACATGAAATAAGCATTTTAAAGATACCAGCAGAAATGAATTGCTTATGAATACTGAACATTCATCGAGTTCCACTGAGCTATGCACCAGTGCTTTATCCATGTATGTATTTTTGCCTGCCAATTTGGTTCCAAATCTTTTCTTTTCCACTTTTCAAATTAAAATTCTCTTGCATCACACATATGAAGTCTTTAGTCTTATACTAAAGTCTTTCTGTAACCCAATTGAATCATAACATCCATTGCTGTCATACTTTCTTCCTTTCAAATTCATCAATGCCTATATGAAATACCTACAGGGAGAGGACAGAAGTTAGGTGGGCAGGTGGGTGCCCTGTCCCCTGCAGTGGGAAGTCAGACAGTCATTGCTCTTTGCTTCTTCCAGGTGATCCTGTGTGGCTCAGGGTCTGGTGACTAGGGTCTCTCAGCTGTTGCTCAGGTTCCCTGCCTCTAGGAACTCCCTGCCCAGCTCATTCTGGTGCTCAGAATTTACTGTAGCCACCGTTAGAGTTGTTGCCATTGCCTTTGTCAGCACTTGCCTCTCTGACTGACTCTAATTCTTCTAATCCTTTTACCAAGCATTGTTATTTTAGGTTTTAAATTCCCCAAGGCTATTCTCAGCACATAGTAGAACCTGTTCAAAAGCTTCCAGAATAATTATTCAGGGAGGTTCCCTGAGCTATATATAATTGTTGAATAGATGAGGAAAAGTATGTCCCTGATTCCAGGACTGTAATATCTGCATTTCTTTAATTTCAAGACAAATAAATTGCTCTTAAACGTTCATATTTTTTTTTTTTTTGCTCAATCACAATTATATTCTGTGTTTCCTCTGTGCCATGATTTAATTCTAATTAAGAAATACTGTGGCAAAATTTCCACTGTTCCATTCCTACTCCCTGAAGCACAAAAGGTTATTCCAAATACATGATGCAATATTTGTGTTTCAGCAATCAGAGTCTGTCTTTAGAGAGCCATGAACCATGTGTGGTCACATAAGCTCTCCCAAACACACCTGGGTTAATACATTGAAATCCTGACCTGCAGCAAAGTCAATGCATTGTATTCCTGACCTGTAACAAGATTAAAAATATCATACTTACATTCAATTTGAAGACTTAAAGTCAGATGACTAAACGGAAAATGTGCCATGATTTTTAGTGTATATTAGGTATGGAGACATTCTGTGTCCTCTAAACTAAGGAAAATGTGTCTTTTTCATTAATAAAAAGGTAATACACACCTGGGCACATAAAGAAATTCAAGTTTCTGCATCTGGTCTCCTGACAAACCTTAAATGCATACATGCACATGACACCACACAGCCTGAAAAGTCAGCCACTTTTCATCAGGGTTCACTATAGGGACCCTAAAAGGTAAATTGGCTCCCCATTCCCATCCAGATCTCCTGCTATTCTTCAAGCAAGTTCAAGGCCTCATACTGACAAAAGGCAATTGTCACATATGGTAACACCTATTATCTTTCTAACATCCATATGAGTATACTAACCTTTTACAAGGTGAAGTTAGTGTATAAAATAGAATGAGAGAAAAACATATACCCTCTTCTAAGTTAAAGGAAGATGAAATTATATGGGACAGAAACAGTTTATTCTTAAAAATACTGATCATTTAAGGAGGTAACAGCTTTGTCTCCCTCCTAGTCTTTCTAACAAAGCCTCTTCTAAGTTTTTGATGGAGTCCTTTCCTTCAGTTTCTAATTAGTACTTATATCTGGGGGTTTAATCACAAGATTCTTTCTTTCTTAGCTGTCTTTGAATGGTAGTCTTGGGATACCAGTTTGTATTAAGCTCTGCAGGTCTGATTTTATTTGTCCCTGCAAACCTGTTCCCTTCAGGATCACACAATAGTAATGTGGCTAAATTGTCCCCACTCTAGGTAAATTTCTTTTTGCTTAAGAACAAAAGCATTTCTGGGGATAAAATATAAAACTCTCTACAATAGACTGTCTAGACTGTGAATAGTACCATCCTTTGGGTACAGACGTAAATTTTTTTTTATTTTTCTTTGCAAAATTTGCCTTGATCAGCATGTTTTTCAGACAGCATCAAATATCTCACTTCATTTTGTAAGGCTTGTGGCTCTTTAGCATTCAACAGAAAAGTGTTCTCAGGCTTGCAAAGCAAACCAGCAATGGCATTTTCACTGAAGGTTAGAAGGTACAATTGTGGCCATTCTGACTTCTCAGAGCCTCTCAAAATGATGGGTTAATAAAGAGTCACAGAATACACAATATGCAGTGACTTCCTTCTCTGATGCAATCACACAAAGCCAAAAATGCTCATAAAAATTATTAGCATTTAGAATTCTTAATGTTATTACATATATCTCTGAAAAGTATATGCATATATTTCATGGCTTCTAGGCAAAACCTTTGGTGTATACCAGGTGGCTCCTTTAACTTCAGGTAGTTTCAATCACTTAATAGAGCAGAGATCATAATGAAGAAACATTTATATTTTTTAGTTATGTCTAAAAAGGCAAGCAAACAGAAAAGCTTCTGGGTTTTCTAATCTTGCAAGTGGTAAGTTACCCTGTCACTGTCACTATCCTTTCTAAGTAACTCATTTTACCGTTCATTTCAGGGTATGGATATAGTGGGGTAAGTCTAGCATCCCACAGAATCACCCTGCAAATCTCTCTAGGTTTGCATTCCTCTACACTTTCTCCTTTCTCATATCCTTAAGTGCTAAGATATCTTATGCCAGTCTGCTCACTGAACATTTGGCATATGAAATCATCCCAACTTTTTCCTGGATAACTTCTCTGTCAGGCTGGGTTACTTGAGAAAAGAGTCATTGAAAAAAAAAAAAAAAAAAAAAGAGTGTGGAGCAGGTCTGAATTCATAATCTGTCACAGATAAATGGAGGCAAGCCCAAGCACTGTAGTAAAAGTTATATTTCCTTCCTAATACCTGTATGTATCCCTTATGAGGAATACTACATACACAGACTTAATATGCTCCCATCAGCAGCTTTTGTCTCTGTCCTAGAAATACAACACACTAGCAGCTCTGTTCACCTTCCAGAGAGTCTTAAAATAAATATTACAGCTGGAAGGTATAACACCTCCCTCCTTAAGGCTGTATCTTTCCACTTCCTGCTATCTATGGTTTCATCACAGAAAGCCATGAAGTGCCTCCCTTGTTGTTGATTGTGTTGCTGAGATTGTGCAGCCTGGCAGCAGGAACATCACCAAACAGCACTATGTGAACACCCATGTGGGTGTTCATGTAGTTATTTCTTCATGCAATGATGAAGGTCTTATGAGACTAGTGAGGAAGGGCACTGTGTTTGTGCTAAAACCTTGCAATGGGGCCCGAAGGCAAGTCATACAGTATGTCAAAATTTGTTTGTCATCAGGTGCAGTGCAGACATACTAAAGGCAAAATAAAAGCTATGGTGTGGACACGCCTTACACACAACACTCTATAAATTGAATTTGAAAAGAATTTTCAGACAGGTAGCTGTGTTGCTCAAATTTACCTGCTTAACTTCAAACTCCCATGCCTGAGCATAGTAAATGTTATAGTTTTGTAATACTTTGCTGCAACTGGAACTGGAGAAAGACAGGCAGAATCAGATCCAGTGCACTGAACAGATCTCAGGGAGATAATAAACAGACTTGGTCAATGAGGGTTTAAAAATTGAAGCAGCTTTCGTTTTCATTGACATCTGGCCTGTTTCCTGTTAGGAAGAGGTGATGAACTAATATGGATAAAACCTAGTTTCTTCCCTCTCAGGACTTCTAACATAAACCATGCATATAGAATTGCACTAAAAGTTATCATCTTTTCACATAATCTTTAAAGAAACAGGTTATTTCACAGTTTTTAATTTCAATAAAATTACAATTTTGAAATGGTTTTCTGTTTATTACAGTTAAGTTACATTATTTAAATCCTTAAAAAAAAAGAAAAAAAAACCCCAAACCACTCAATACTACACTGAATTCCAGAAATAAAGGTGCTTTTCCATTTTGAAAATTGCCCCTGGCTATCAAGGTCAAGGAAGGTTTTCACCATTTGAGACAGTACAACACCCTGCTTCATCAAGGTCAAAGGTGATCTTAATAACCTAACGTGGTTCTCTAGGGGTCCAAAGTCAACCAGTGTGGATGACAACTCATGTTCAACAAAAGCATGTAATATCTATCTTTTTTAGGGATTTTCATCTCAGTCCTCAGAAAAAGATGAAAATCAGTTTAACAGAAACATAATGAAACAGACTGGAACAGTCTGGAATGTAAGCAATCTTTGCAATGGATCAGTGCTCTCTGTCTTTCAGCACATAATCTCTACTGTAAATGGGACCAGCTACGAACTAAGAGAAATTAGTGAAATACAGTATGCAAATATTGGTAATTCCTATTTCTTGGTATAAAGCACCTAGCAAATGTACCATTTTTCTCTAGCCAAACCCTGCAAGCGAAACAAATGCTATTATGCCAGTGTTTATACAAGAGTTCCAAACAGTATAAGCTTAGAATTGTAATAAAACACATTATCCTTCACAATAATCTTTAAAGAAACAGGTTTTTAAATGAAAGTATTTAATAAGAGGACATTAAATTTTGAAATTTGTTTTCGTTGGTGAAATTAAGTAGAATGTTTTCATCCATTAAAATTAAGTGCACAAAAATATCTTAATTTTAGGACCACCGACTGTGATTACGCTAACAGCGATGGAAATTATGAAATAAGACACATAATTTTAATTCATGAGCCTACCTATTGTTCTTCAATTTCCCTGCTGCACTCTTAAGGGGGTAAAACCTTTTTCAGATACTGCCATGTCTTTTTTTTCCCTGGATAACCAGTCCTACAATGTTCTTTTATGACACTTGTAGGTATACCAATGCTTGAAAAAAACCTGCAAAGAGATTTAATAAAATATGCAGCATAACTAGCTACTGGGGAGAATTTCAAATTGTATTTCTGTGCATTTTTAGAATTGTTTATCAGGTTTGTATACATATAGAAAGACCAATTAACTTAGACACTATGAGTCCATGAGAATACCCTATGTAAATATAATGAATGAATTCTGTAAGCAAATGCCTCTGTGAAATAAATTATTCAACTGTTTTGGCAGACAGATTGTCCTTTATCTAATGCTTCAGTGGAAAGCAGAAGAAAATACAACTGGAGTAGCCTTGTAACATAACATATGTAAATCTTTTCTGAGCTATTCAGTGGCAATTTAAATGCCCTTAAGCATGCAGGCTGATGGTCTCGGTAATTGTTTTCCCAGTCATTTGGGAATCTTCTAATCATTCCTTAAATTTTGCATCAGTAACACCTGTACTCTTCCATCAGCTCACACTTCTGTGCTGCTTTTGGGACTGTGGGCAGAACTAGCTGCTGATGTAACTCCAAATTTTGCTGCAAGAAACATGTGCACAGGCAGCTCTTGATTCAGTGGAGATGTTATCTATGTGCGAACAATGAATATTAACAAGTCTCTTCCTGCTGTGCAGATTTAGGTCGAGTTGCTTTGTACTGCTAAAGAAATGTCAGTATTTTCTGTCCCTCATTTATATATCCATTGAGTAAATCTGAGTGGCATTTAGGGAATACACATTTGGATGAAAGGAGCTAAAGAAATTGAGCTAATGCAGTGAATCTAAGTACAAATAATTCACTTATCATGATACAGGTATTGGAACAGGTGAGTATTTTCCTATATCCTACTCAGCCTCCTTTCACATATTGCTATTGTTATAAGAGACAAGATAAATCCCAGAAACTTTATCAGTTGGCAAACTTTCTTTTCTCCATGTGAGTGACAAAGAGAGAATCATTTGTTTTTAGTAAGCTCTTATGAACAGTCTGCAGCCTTCCAGGTGTTTTATTCGTGTGTATGAGCATCAGCCAACTATGCCCCCTTTGTTATTAATAAAATTTAATTAAAATTTCAACATGTTTTTTTTAACTTATACATGCAATACTGTAGAAATGACCACCATTATACACACCCATTTATTCCCAGATTAACCACATTCATGCAACAAGTATCTTCAAGACTGTCAGATCTAGAATCAGCTTAGATAGAATGGCCCCAGTGGCTCATTGACTCCAGCAAAGTTGTCATTGAAACAGATCTAACCTTCCATAAGGGAAAGTTTTACTGGCTTTTTTCTGTGTGATCTATTCAAAGTGTTGCAGTCTGCACACTTTGGATGTGGCTGCAGCAGATCAGCACAAAAGTTCATCTAGCCTGGCATCCTGCTATGGGAGATGGCCATATGTGAGTGCCTGCCTAGAGGTCACTCAGTGGTGTCTCTCTGATATGCTTTCCCAGCTGCAGGGGTTTGTGGCTTTGTGATTTTCTGAACCAAAAGTGTTATCCCTGTAGTTAATAACGCCCTCATGGATCTATTTTCCATTCTAATTTTTCTAATTCCTTTTTGACACTCTGTAAATGTTTAAGCATCCACAGTGCCCTATTGGAAGCAATGCTTCAGTTTAATTACATATTGTGGGAACACAGAAGCCTGATCTGCAAAGGGCAGACATAGCTCCCGAGAGATTTCGCAGTTAGCCTGGCCTTTGGAAAGGATTTAGGATGAATTTACTGTAATGGGCTCTTAATGATTAAAAATGCCATCTTGTATGTTATCTTGGGCTAGATATCTGGGAACCTTCTAAAATGAGAGCTGTGGAGCATAAATACGCTCTCACATTGGATTTAAGTGCTTCCTTAATGGACAGTCTAGGTGACGGGAAGAACCACCAAGAGCAAGGGGTGCCAGGGGCTGAACAGAGGGCAAAGCGTGGGAAGCAGATCCTGGGAGCTGGCAGTGTTGTGTGAGAAAACTGAAACTGGACTTGGCTTTAGATTGTGGTCTAGTATTAACCATCTGTGAGGTGGGGTAAAAGCTACCAGCATGCAAACTGTAATGGGAACAAACCTTGTATTTGTTGTTATTATGGAAGTTTGTCACCTTTTTATCTTTTTTTTTTTTTTTTTTTTTTTTTTTTTCACTGAAAAGACTATGTTAGGTAATGAATATCTGCCTCACAGAAGAGCCAGAAATAATGATCTCATATAAATGGATTAATGTAATGTATTTAAAAATGAAAGGCATTAAGCTCTTATTAAATTATTTAAGTCTGCTTATGAATATACAAGCAAGCATGGACAGAGTTTTTCCTTTTATTTTTTGCTTGAAGACTGATTGTCTTTTAAGAAAAAGAAAGAAAAAAGCCCTTATCAAATAAGGATGAAATTGAAATCCTCTTTTATTTAACTAAACCTTCATTTTGTAAATAAATTTAACCCTTGTTTTGCATGGATAGCATTAAAGATGTTGATTTCTGCATTCAGCCTCAGACATTTTTTCACCTGAGTTATAGGGAATGAGATTGGAACCTGTTCTCAGATAAAAATCTGAGGAGATTCAAACTCCAATTCAAACACACTGTAAGGATGCCTGGATTTTCCCCCAGACACAGCTGTGAGCCACCATTAGATCACCAGCATTTCTATAAAGGCCATTCATACTGAGACAATGATAGGTGCATATATTAACACATCTCAAGCTCATAGTTAAGACCTGAGTCTAAAGAATTTCAGACTGAGTGATGCATAAATATATTACAAGAAAGATAGGAGGGCAGTGACAACCAAAATTATATATGGAAAGGGTTTCTTTCTAACTCCATGCTACAACCATTCAAACTCTTCAAATACTAACTCTAGTGATTGAAATATTAATTTTAGCAGCTTTAACATGACAGTTGAAATATCCAAACAGGACCTATTCGGCCTGTTAGTATATTGGCCGAATAGGAAAGTTAAAAGAAAATTATTGGAACGTAGCCATCATAAAAAGATTATTTCAATGTTCTTCTGACCAGTTTAAATGGTGAAGCATTAGTATTTCTTAAGGTGAAATACACAGAAATAATCCTCACTGAATATGCATTCATATGTTTTCTAATTCAAATCCATACAAAAGAAAACAGACCAAAAATTGTCTTATCTGGCACACACACAAAAAATCAATATGGTACAACCTGACATTTTGTAACAAAAATGTTCCATTTTAACCAGCATCTTACATGTTGATTTATGACATTTTCTCTATCATAAATTGCAACACATTTAGACAATATTATTTTGGTACCAGATAAAGATGTCAAAGAACCTCCTACACAGGCATTCCTATATGTTATTTCAGAAAAAAACTTACAACTAATACTGTATCTGACACAAAGTAAGAGAAATTCTGAGGTGATTTACTCTTTACTCCAACAGAGAAGTATTAGGTTCTCTCGCTGCAACCAATCAACCCTCCATGTAATCTTACCTGAAGACAGCTAAGCTACTGTACTAGACAGAAAACTTCAGCTTCATTCATTGTCAGTACATGTAAAGCAAGTGGTCCAGAAGCAAGTGATCCAAACATTCAGTGTTCATTTTGACCCATAAATTGTGTCAATTTTTTGATCAGACAAGACATGAAAATTACAAATATTTTCATGAAGTGACTGAAAATAAAAAGCAACTACCCTTGTGTAACAAATACTTTCTAAACTCCAGAGGAACCCTTTGTCTTGCAATAAATTTTATAGTCTCAAAACCTCAGTCTTCCTAACCTCATCTTTCCCACCAATTTGTGGAAGTACAAACTTCAAGTGTCTATGAAACCATCAATGTTGGACCAATTATTCTAGCCCAGCTACAGTGTGGTATTTATGCTCTAAATCCTGCTCCTCATGAAACCAACTTTATGCTGAAATATTTTGACTTACCATAGCATCATACTGTGGGTATGAAAAGAGGGAAAGCTTCAACACATTGGCCAGACAAGTGAATAGATGTTCTCCCATATAACTGTTTCAGAAAAAGAAATCACTGTGAGGATATAATGCAATCTCCATCTTGGAGGTTAAGAGCTAAATGAACAAAACGTTAAGAGATGTGGTTTATGCCCAGTGTTAAACTGCTCTGAAAAAAGGCTTGACTTGAGACCTCAGGAGGTCCCTTCCAACTCAAAGGAGTGCCTGATTCTCAGAACTTGTTTGGTGCTCATAATTTTGAATATAGGGGGAAAAAGGGATTCTCTTAACTTTGTCTCTTAAATAGTACCAGAAATATATGTAGCAGATTTGAACTCAGAATTGAAACTTTTCAATGGATGAAAAAAGCAGCGTCAAGACCAGCTCTCTTGAAATCAATGGCATGAATTCATATGAGTAATGTCAGAGTTAAGACTTCAGTTTATCTGTGATTTTGGTAGACAATCATCATAGAAGAGCAAGCTGTTCCACTCCAAATACCAAGCATCACTATTCATCAAAAGATTGCTAGAACTAAGCTATCAAGCTGAAAAGGAAATATGTTCTCATCCATAGCACTGACCTTGGAGCTATATGGACATCAATTTGGAAATATTTGTCCTATGCTGAGATTCAATTTCTGGATCTGCAAAATAACCATATTATGAAGGCTATAGAAATATTTTTCAGACACAGATGTTACATGTCATTATAAGATTCATTTTTTCACAATTTCTAGTCTTCACATTGTATATGGGAGCTCAGAGTGCAATTTCTTCATAAAGATGATGCTGGAAAAAGAGAGGGGTATTGACCTTTTCCTAACTTCTCCTATCAGAGTCCACCATGGCCATAAGTTTGGGTTTTTTCTGGAAAACTTAATACAAGAATTCAATCTGAAACTACTACATAACTATCAGATTTTTGCTAGTTACATATTCTAAAATAAAATGCCTTCAGATGTTCTCTAGACTGTATATCAGCAAGTTGCCATCAAATTAGAAATAGGCCTCCAAATTTTTCAAGTTGAAACTGGAATTTTTCTGCAATTATGTTTGTGGCTATCTTAGTATAAAATTAAGTTCGATGGCATTTGAAATTCTTTCAAATATTCCATGTATCTCAGGTCCTCATGCTCCACTATCAAAAATGTTATGAAAAGACATTTGAAGTCTGAATAATTGTATTACATTTAAAAGAAAATGAAAATGAGATTTTCCTAAACTCATTTTAAAAGCAGCAGTTCACACATATTAAATCAGTCTAACCCATTCAAAGAAGAGAAATAATGTCTTGTATGAATTTTTGAATGGGATACACTCAACTGAATTCATTCAGAATTCAGTTTAAAATTTTTATTGATATTTTCAATTATTTTTTACCTATATTTCAAAATTGTCTGGTGAATATTATTTGCAATTAATTATTTATAATGCAGGATTGAATTCAGTATTTCATCCTATGTTGACTCCTCATCAATTTCTGTTATTTGGCGTGTCTTGTCTACACAACAGTAGACAAACAAAGTACTTCAATATTTGGGAGTTTTTTGCTTTGAAAAAAACCAAAAATGTTTTGAAATGTCAGCTTTTCTTCTTAAAGCAGAAATTTATTTTCAAAATGTGAGAACTTTCAGACAAGTAGAATTTCTGGTTTCCTAACAAAGCTAGCTATGAAGTCCAGTGTTCACAACAGTTTAAGATGCTAATACTGGTTTTTTTTCTGCTCATTTTTCCATGCTGTCATGACCAGGAACTGACCAGTAATCACCTGAGCTGACAAAAAGTGTTTCCAAATGAGGAGAAACCATCAAAGGCTGGGCAAGTCTCCAGACATCACCTTCTCTACTAGTCAAAATGGTTAGAACTTCATTGAAAAGAATTTTATATAACTAAGATTTCCCCCCCACCCACCCCCACAGCATGTCTAGTTTTACCTCACCAAAATCTTGTAAGCATAATTTTTTTCTCTTTTTTTTTTTTTTTTTTTTTTTTGGTGGTTTTTTTTGTTTTGTTTTGTTTGTTTGCTTTGTTTTGTTTTGTTTTGTTTGTTTGTTTGTTTTTTCCCCTCGAACTTCTCAGATCAGTAATCACTTTTCTAATGTATTCCATTCCTATTTCTGCCACTAGGTTACTACATATCAGCTGTCAAGTCTTTTTTCCTTGTAAGTGTGCTGTACACTGTGCTGTATTTGCAATGCCAGGAACATGATCTAAAAATAGATAAATTCAGTGAAATCATTAATTTGCTGCTTTTTCTATTAGAAAATATTCCCCCAACAGAACTTAATTTCTGTAATAACATCCCTTATTTTATTGGTTATTTTTGTTGCTCACATACCCTATGGATGTTGTCATTCTATAATATTAATCTAATGATTGTTCCCTATTTGCTTGTATGCAATTTTTCATCCCATGTTAGCACAAGATATAAAAAAAAAAGACTATGAAGAACTTGTTTCTCAAGTTCTGGAAGCATTGCACAAAACAGAAAAAGTTAGTGTTTTTATGACCACTGAAGACAGTTTCTCAGAATCTATAGGTTTTTCTGTGAATCCTCTACTTTTCCAGATGCTTTCACCTCCTGGTTACATTAGAGAGAGAAGGTGCCAATAATTCCCAACTCCATTCATGTTCAAGGCTCATAAAAAGTAAGAAGATGCATTATTTGGTGGAGTTCAGGTCTTATGTGATACTTAGAGGGCATTTCTTAAAGCAGTAATGAATGAATTTGGTTTTCTCAACAGCAACATTAATTCCTTGCTTGTTAAAATAACGCAGTTACAGACAAAATTATTGGCACACGCAGTTTAATTTTTTTTTCACTTTCTTACTTCTCTTTCTTAAATTTCTTCCCTATCTCCTAACTTCTAGGTACCATGATAGTCCAAGCTAATTCTAAATGAAATAAATATCATACCCTTTTTCTCCAGCCTATGGGTTATATGTCTTTCAGCAATGCTGCCTGTCTAATCATGAAATGAGTTTTTTAATAGAGTCAGACTGGTAAAAACTCTGCAAAGAGAAAACAGAAATGCTCCACTGTCTGAGACACAGAAGGATAGTGCTGCCAGGCCAGCCTTTAAAACTTTATCCCAATGAAAAGGGAAGATTTAAAAGTTGTACTTAATTCCAAATTCATATATTTCACTTGAACTTTTTTTATTTTACTCATTGTGAGTAAATAATCCACGCAGAAGTTATAATAAAAAGTTCTGAGTAGCTTTTTGAAAAATCAACTGCAATCTATTGTATTAGCAAGAGCTTGAGTACACTGAAACTTTCTTTAAAGAAGTTTACTCTTCTTTTTTTCCAAGTTCTCTCAGTAGCTACCCAATCTTGGTTATTTGATATTTTTGAAGGAAGAGAAAAACCTAAACCCAACTTGATATATTGCTTAAACACAGAGCATTCAATCTACATGCTAACCACTTAGCCATGATCACTTATTTTTTCCTCATTTCATATGGACAAATAACAGATATGGAGTACTCTTATAATACAGTTAAAACTGAAGTTAGGTATTATCTCAAGCAAGCCAACAAAGCCAGCCAATATACACAGAAGGAGGACCTCATCTTAAGCATCAGATAAGCATAAAAATAGTCAGAGCAGTCTAGCAACTCAAGACAAGCATCTAGTATGCAATTTTGTCAAACTGGAAATTAAGATCCCTGAATAAATGAAAAGGTTGTAGTGGGCACAAGAAAAGTATATTTGCAAGTGATTGATGAAACAAAAACCAGAAAATTACCCGTATAGAGATTCTCACATTTAGAAAAAATTGAAAGGGTGGAGAAAAGGCCCTCAGAAATTACACAAGGATAACAGAAATGTTTTGCATTAACAATGTTAAAAAATTCAATCTGTTTGTCTTATCAAACAAAGCTGAAAAGATAACTTAAAGATAGTGTAGAAGTACTTTTTGATTAGCAACAGGATATAAGTACCTTTTAAACCATCTTTTTCATTCAGTAACTAGTACATCTATATACCCTCCACATTTGCAGCCATTTGCACAGGCCTGCTAGCAATCTACAGGGCAAATATAAAAAAATAGAAGAGATTATTTCCATTTGTGTATTCCTTTACCACTAGCCTGTTAATGATGCTGTTCATTGGCCTCAGAAAAAAAACCTCAGACTGAAGACAGGGACAGTTTCAATGACAGCCTGGAAAGAGTGAGGAATTAATGACATGGGTAAACCTAATTTGTATTTCTATTTTTAAAGTCTTCCATTAGACTATCTCAGAAATATGTTAACAGCAAAACAATGATCAGGATATGAAATCACGTATAGAAAATGGCTAAAAAGACCAATTTCTCAGTAGAGCAAGCAGTAATTTCAGAAGTACTGTAAACTGTTCTGCCTCAAATCAATTTATATTTTAACTGCACAGGCCTAATAGGCTGCATTCATGCTGATGCTAGTAACTGTACAATTACTCAGTGGTTCTGTTGTGCAAGCTTTTGTTTGAAGCCTTCTTTGTGGTTTCTTTGCATTGCTGATACATATATAAAAATATTAATTAATATCCAGTCAAGCCTTGTTAGTCAGACATATTTTATCCTATACTTCACCTTCATTTCTCTAAAACCTGCATGTCAATCTGATGCATTTGTTTAAGAGGTTTTATCTAGATTTTTCAAACACCACCTATCTCATATTCAGCTTGAAACATAATTTTGTGGAATGTGTAGGTTATATTATCTGCTCTTTTGCCATTTGTAATCCCCCCCTATACAGACTATGATTTTGCCAGAGGTAGAACAGCTGTATTTCATATTTATTTTTCACTTGCTTGTTGCAAATAAATATTTAAAGTAGTAGAGAAACAAACTATATGTGATCAGTAAGAATCCTAGCAGAATTAATTTGTCTAACTCACTGTTTCTTTCAGTACTCCCACAAGATGTACTTCTGTGGTGAAAACTTCCACAGCTGAACAGTTTCAAAGAATGGATCTGTTGTGATATCTTAGTGTCTGGTTTGCCTGTGCTTTCACAGCAGTTATTCTACAATTCTTTCATTGCAGAAATGAACTACTAATTTGCCTGGAACAGAAAAACCATGAGTGGATTGAATAAGTTTTCCTTGTAGCAAAAAAGCTCTGACCCCAAGGTGAAGCAGTTCCATGTTTCAGAGTAATGTTCAAGAGACCTTGGAAAAAGCAGATATGAAATTACTGGTCATTCATGTTGACTTCTGTCCCAAAGTATCACGAAAAACTATGAATATGTCAGCAACATTTTTTTCCAAACCTCTGCATCTGTAATTTTGGAACTTCTCATTTTTTTCAATATAGGAAGAAAAATGATCGCCCATAGGAGCAGAGGAACTGACTGTAGCCTTTTAAAAACAAATGCAGAAGGTGCCTGTTGCATTCCAATCTCATTCAGCAATATGCAATCCACAAAATGTAAGCTTTCAATAAGATCTTTAGTACAAGACTGGATACAGATGGGCAGTAATAAGAAAGTAGCTCCCAAGTCAGTAGTGAAATCAGCTCAGCATAATGTAGGCCATGATGTGCTAAGCACCTTTTGGACATATTTTAAACAGGAGCTGGGTGAGACCCAAAAATGTCATGTGGAGGTTGTTTATGACCTGAATGAAAGTGCTTGCAAGAGAGAAATTAGTTTTCTTCAAATCAGTAGACCAGAGCTTCACTTCCTAAGTACCAAAATATATACAGAAAGAAGGTACATGCCCTCAAATTCCCACAGATTTGGACCATACTATTTTACATCACTTCATACACCTCACGTGCTTGAAGCAGAGGTGTTGTGTGGAGCACCAGTTAGGGATTTCACTGTTAGAGGTAGCTCCTTGTGAAAGAAATACAGCTGTTGGTACTTAGCCAGTGCATTCACTGGACTTTGGTAGCATTAGCTAAATTATAGAGGAGCTGTCAACTGAAATGGTGTCAGTGGTGATATGACAAAAATGTGAAGGAAGCAAAAAAAACCCTGATACTAAAAGAGATATTTTCACTGCAATAATTAGCAACCATTCTTTTATTAGAAAAATATAGGAACAGCAAAATAACTGTGATTCAAATCACTCTTAACAAAAGCTCAGTTTAAGGGTGAATGAGCAACAAACTGAGTCATGAGACAATCCACAACAGCTTGATTTAGACAAGTATCTCAAACTGTGTCTGAATGTCTCACCAGCTTCATTAAATTGGCATGGGATTCTCATAACTGTAGGATTTCTCCTAAGTCATGTGTATTTGTCTGCTGAAGTATTCAGAGATAATTTTGATAGAGCTCTTGTACACGTTTTGAAAAGATACAATTATCACTTCATGCAGTGGGAAATGATAAGTAGCTTTCTTGAGTCTCTACTGATGTCAAACTTGCAGTAGAACAGATTGGACATCTATAAAGATAATTTAATACACAATCAAAAATAAGTGTCTAGCAACATGAGAATGTCCATTTCTGATCTAAAGTCAAGTCAAATATAGTTCTCAGAATACTTCTGTTAAGTAAGTTTTTAAAGTGATATTTAACATTTAATAAGCAGATTTTCTTTGAACTAATGCAACTTTATGAAGATTTATTTATAAATGTATATTTTGATTTATTAAAAAAAAAGTCCCTCAAGGTGAATTTGTTTTGCAATTATATTCCACTCAACATCATACTGCCAGCAACTGCCTGCAAAGGAAGGGAATGTAAATTTATAACCACAAGTCCATGCTATAACAGCATAATCACAAGGGTAACATCCAACCTATTATATTAGGAAGGCTATAAACAAAACCTCATCACAGCTAATGTGCAGCTGTCAAAAGGCAATGAACAGATGGGTTTTCCACAACCCCACAGAGGTTAGCACAGTCTGAAGCTCTTATTGGGATTTGAGAAGGCTGGACATCAGCAACACGTTACCACAAAATCTCCTGTGCAAAGCATTCAGGCAGACAAGAGAAATGTCATTTGGCCCAAACCACCTAAACACTGGTGTATAATAGTGAGGTAGTTATAGCCAGAGTGGGCCTTGACATGTAACTGGGCATCAAGGCATGTTGCTGAAATACAGTCTCTGTTAAGACTGTCTTCTGTTGTAATATTTCCTGTTTGTCCATCCAACATTTGCTATTCTGAAATGTGAAATCTAATTATCATCCTTACCACAGTTTTTTATTCACAAACTTCAGAGAATTCTCTCTTTAAGGGACTTCGTCTCTTGGATTCCATGTATTAAGGTGGGAACAATTGTAATATTGGAAATCAATTATCTCTGCCAGCATTGCCTAGAACTGGATGAGGCATGGTAATTTCTGGAAAGTCCTTCAGTATAAGCACAAAACTGAGAGTTTTGACATTTGACCCCAAGTCATTGTCCCATATGCCTGAATGCTCTAGAAGCAAGCTGCTAGAGAAGTTTTCATTTGAACTTGTTTATTAGGCATGTTTTCTACTGGGATTGATCCATAGCTGAGTCAAATTACTTTAATGCTATATGTCAGGGAGAATCAAGTAACAAAACACAAACCATAAAACCTTAGCTTAAAATACAAATTCAATGCCAGAAATACACACACACACATGTATGTGTGTGTACGTACATACATAGATATGTAAATATAAGACCATCTCTTTCCTAGTTAGGCCTTTCTTTGGTCTTAGGGACAGAAAACTGTCAGGTAGTTATTCCCCGCTGAAGAATAGTCTCCTGGTAATTTGGTTATAGTGTAAGAGTGTTGGATCAAATTAAGAAAGAGTAGAATTACTGTTTTTTAAAATAAATTTGTCAAAGGTCTTAATACCCCAGCCTTCAGAAGATGACAGTCTGACCCTTTCATACAGTGGTCAAGTATTTCTGATGGATTATGACACATTAATTAATAAGCAGCTTGCTTAGGCAGAACTGTGAAACTGCCTACAGTACTGTCTTTTGGCTTCTTACAGATTCCCAGATGAAGCTGGAAGGAGATCCAGGACTGTGGTCCATTTTGTCCATTATCAATCATAAAGAAGACTCTCTGCAAACTATTTTTCACAGGTCATGATGAGAATTATAAGCTATTCAGTATGTTTCAGTAGACTGGACATCTAAAACATTGTGTCCTTTAGGAGAGTAAAATCCCTGCCTCAGACCTGAAAAATACCTTCTAGTAGCCTAAGCCAACAACAAATTCCATTTCCTTTCCCTTCTTTCTACTTCTCTGTCTATAGGAGTTTCGTTGCCCAGAAAGAGTCAAAAAAAAAAGAACCTGCCAAATATCAAGACCTCAAATCTTGCATTCCTCCTGACCATTTATCTTGATTCTATAGGAGGGAAGTGCTGGAAGACTTTAGTGTTTTTTAAATTCCACACAGTTAATAGAGGATGCTTTTTAGAACCAAAACAAAGGCAGGAAGGAAGTCTATTTATATCACACATTTTCCCATACCATGGCTTTGAGTATAGAAATGTGGGGAGGGGGCAGGGAAATAATTTTAATGCTGCCTTTTAATTTCTTGAATTATATTGAAATATTTAAATATATGTAAACCATTCTAATATTTTTCAGCAAAAATGTTCCCTAGGAACGGTAGGACCAGAGAGAAGTGTAAGTACTGTCCCCAAAACTAGCAGTTTACTGCTCTGCATGAAGTCATAATAGATGTTTGGCATCAATACTAAATTAGTCACATAATATATTCTGATCATCTTTGAGGTATACATGCAAATCATACTATGTTAGATTCTGATGTACCCACAAACTGAAACCAGAGCATTTGAAAATTCATCATATTAAAGTAAGGATATGTTTGCTGTTTTGCTTTCTTGTTTCCCAGAAAGTAAAAAATTCATTTTTATTTTATTTTATTTTATTTTATTTATTTATTTATTTATTTATTTATTTATTTAATGGAATTACACTCCTCTCAATATTCGTAAAGGCAAAATAAATACCAAAGAATACAAAAGCCTAAAGACTTCATGCCAATGATTTGATTAGTTATAAACTGATAGAAACACATCTCTTTTTAAAACAGCATTAAAAAATATTCCAGATATAGCATGTAAAAGACTTCAAATGAGTTTCAGGTCCCATATTGGCTCTGAGTCCCACTGAAAATCTCATTAACTATATTTTCAATGAATTTGATCCATGAAGTCTGTTATAAATAGGCCCAGGAAAGTCATTTTCAGATGAAAGTGTTTCTCTTGATGTGATTAATTTTTAAGATGGGTCTCTGTAAGTGCAAAGCTTTCAAGTTATCAGAATCTTCTACAGCATACAATCCACTCCACATTTCCAAAGATTTATTTATCATAAATTCTTTTTCCTTTCTTCATAGCTGGTTACATTTTCTTCACTTAAAACTACTTTAAAGTCATACTTAAAAGTGTCAAAGTCCTGTCTTTTTACTGACTCTTTTTCTTTCTGATATACTGTATTAAGCAGCACACTGGGAACACTTCAAATTGTTTTGGAACACAGAAATAATTTGTCAGTGAGGAGTTAACACTGTTCAAGTTTTTACTAGAAATTTTTAAAGAATCGAAATTCTTTAGCTAACCTTAACATTTTTCCTGAAGTACTCAAAAGTGCCTTTCTTATGTCTTTTTTAATGATTGTTTATGTTAATTAATTCTAATCCATTTTCTTCTGGTTTCTATAATTGTAGCATGCAGAAATTAATCATAAAGTTTGACACATGTAATCTGATCTTAATTATGTGTTTAGAAATATGCTGACAGATATTTTGCATTTATAACAATTAGTAAATTTATCTTTATTGAAGACCTTCCCAGACCAACATTTTCATCCTCTGCTCACCACTGAAGCACATTTCTTCCTGAATTTCACCCTGCTTTATTCAGTCCCACAGTGTCTCACAGCAACACCAAGCATCTTTTCTCAGCCCAGATACACTCCCTTTCCAGCCATCTGAATCTAAGGAAAAGGAGAGTTTTTATTCAATAAAACCAACACCAGGTAGAACTACAGAAAAGTGGTGATATTTACACTGTCTGTACCCTTCACTTTTAATGAGTAAATGCTTTCAGGAGCCTTTGTGGACACACACAGAGTAGGAGTTATTTTAACTTGTCTCTTGTATGACAGATGAGAAGATGTTACTGCTTCCCATGGCAGGCCACTCACTGTTAATTGTCTCGCTTGTTAGGGTGCAGCCAAGGGCTACTTACCAAACTTCCTTTTCCTTAAGCCTCTCTTCTCCACCAAGTCTTTCCATAATGAAGCAGCATCCCTCATTCCTGCCACCTCTGATGCACAGCTACAAATGCTTCTGCATTGAACACAGGGAACTCTTGCTTTGCTGCACATACAACTTTGGTGCTTTTTCAACAGTTGTTTTAAAACCTTTCTGCCTGTTCTGTCTGATATTTACAGAAAATGTGAAGAGAAATATTGTCCCTCTCTGAAAAGTACATGGAAAATGTGCATGTCTGTAATCTCAGTAATGTGTACACTCAGAAAAAAAGGAAAATTTGCTTTTGAGAGGAGGAAAATTACCTTGGAGTTGTATAAGTGATTCTATTCTTCTTGAGTACAGATAAGCCAAAATGTGAGAGAATATCTCTATATTTTAGTAAATACTGTCTCCACTGAACTTTTATACCATCCCTGAGGGGGTTGAAGGGGATAGGTATGATCTATCAAGGTTCTCTCCTCTGGTGCCTGCTTTGCCATTCAACACCAATGTCTGCATGTGCCTAACTGAGACACATGGGGAAAAAAAGGTACTTGAGGAAATGGGTTTGCTGGAGGAGAAAAGAAAGCATATGGCAGCCACTTCCATGTCCTTACAATCTGTAAGCCTATACAATACATATTTTTGGATATCTGAACTCTTTGAAGCTGTTTCCCGTGTTTGAGAAAAAAATGACCAGAAAAATTTCTGTTAGTGAGGTTGGGAAGGACTGCATTATTTGAAAAAACAAAAAGAGCTCCAAACATTGAATAGAAATCTTGAAAAGGAAATAGTAGAGAAAAACCTTCAGTTTTTATGTTACTACCTCAAAGGGGTTTTAGTTTATTTATGATAAACTGATATATTTCTTTTTTCACAATTTTTGCACAACTTATTTAGCAAGAGGTCTCTAATTTGAAAGTATAAACAATAGCTAGTTATTTGATCCACTCAGGTATGACCTATTCTCTTCTTTGTCTCCCCAAGTAAATTCAATTTCTTCACCTGGGTTGCACTCTCCAGCTTTGCCCCAGCAATTAAGGAGGTATAAAAATCAAAGACTTTTCACTTTGGAGACTGGTTTCACTAAGCAGTTAGTCACTATGAGTCAAGTCAGAAACCTTTTTAGAGAGAGAAGCAGCAGACCTTTTGCTGCTAGGCTGACTGTCCACTTGCAGAGAAGAAAGAAGTGTCTCGTCTCCTTATACTCCTCAGGTGGTAAGTTACCACTGAGAGGATGTGAAGAGATGAAACTCTCCTTTCCTGAACTTTGGCTTTATTCAGGATGCAGACGAAGAAGAAGAGCTACAACAAACCTTCTATAAATCATACATAAGTCCCTTCAAAAAGGTCAAGCAGCAAAATGTGAAGGGGGTAAAAGTGAGGGGATGGAGTGGAGTTCTGATGATTCCTCAGAAGAGGAGACTGTGATGGAAAACTTATGGCACAGCATGTACTGTTGTACTTTTACATTAAAAATAGAAGGAAGTCATTCTGGGTGTGTAAGGAAGGTCTGATATTAGTGATATGTTTCTCTCCAAAATGATCTCAGTTTAATTGTTAAACTCAGGTCTGAGAGTTTCTTTTTTCACCATCACATAACCAATCTTTAAATAAAACTTATTATTAACTTTAAAAATCTGAAAGGTTATTTAAGTCATTAAATTCTGTACAAAAGTTTAATCGATTTCTAAATAATAAATCAACTCTGGGTGCTCTTAATAATCTTGGTGTAACACATTTCAATCCAGAAGCACCACAAAGTATTTATCTTTAATGAATAATAAATGAGACATTGGTATTGACTGAACAAATTATTAAATATGCAATCAGTAAGAGAACATGGGAATAATTTTTAAATATTAATAAACTACAGATTTTTCTTGTCAAGTGCTATCATCTTTTTGCATGAATGACTTCTCTTAGCTGTCATCATAGGGCAGATGTATACAGGAGCTCATATTGGACACCATCTGTCTCTGAGAAAGAAGAGTTGTTTCACAAGATACTAGGGGTCTTACAAACTCTTCTTTTTTCAATGCAGTCTTTGGTTCTGAAATCCTGCTGTAGTACATATTCACATTTTTTAGAAAAAGACAGTCACTGGGAGCCATGAAATCTGATGGTTAGCGGGCCTGCCTCACAGAAAGTTTTATCTGCTGTGTTCCTTTTTCAGCTTTTTCACTGGATGTAGTTCGTATGTTTCCCTAGAGAGTTTTTCACAGTAAGATTTCATGAGAAGTTCTGAAATTGCCTGAAGCAAGGCTATCACCAAAAATATCCCTAAATAAGGGGTTTTTTCCCTCTGCCATCTACCTTGAGGGCTATAAAGCTACCCATGAACTACTTGAGTAGAGCACTGTGGTCTTTGTCTATATCTAAACCAATGGACCTTTTGAAATATCCATCCTCCCGTTCTCCAAAGCTATGCGGGGTCACAATTAAGTCCAAAATCTACACTGGCACTAGTGCTATCCCTCTTCTTCTCCCAAGAAAAGGGTTCTTTTTATTTAGGCAGGGAAAAAAAAAGCTCTGCATGCTCTAGCCAGGACCTATATCTTCAGCTGTGGATGAGCAAAGGCCCCTCAGTATGAGCTGTGCCATAATATACAGCTGTCCCTATATGCACATGGGTCCCTAGTGGGCCATGGCAAATCTCTCCTTACTCTAAAGAAAGGGTTTGGATGTGCCTGTTCATAACTTGCTGTCACTTTCACTCAGTTATAGCAAGTAATGAATACTTTACATTTGTTCCTTTATATCATGCTGCAGAGTGTCATGAAGCACAATATGAGAACTGTATATAAATCACCATCTGAAATTAGACTGTTCTGTCTCCCCCAGTCTACAACAACCTTTTTGCTCAGCAGAACTGATAAGAGTGCTCTAACTGGCAGCTGTCCTGGAGAGTAGTCTGAATGCAGATTTATGGTCAAAACCAATCCTGTTCAAAGCAGCTATTCCTTATCTATGTACATACTTGCTAGAGTATGTTTTAACCATCTGACTTTGTGACTGAACAAGTTTTCTTCTGCTAAATTTGAAGGGCACAGCCACTAAGCTACAATTAACTGGGTCTTATTTTACCTCATGAATTATTGAGTTTTCTATCCCTGTCTCAAACACAAAACCTTCATTAGACCTGGTGAAACCTTTTTTTTTCTTCTAGAAAGTACTTTCTTTGTTAAAAACTCCCAACCTTTAACATGAATATACCAATTTGATTCGCATTTTCTTAAGGAAAAGTGAAAAAAATTTCTTCATAAGGGAAATTGTTTCATTTCAAACCTTTTGGAACAAGACTTTTCTCTCGTTTTTTTAATACTGAAGTGACCTTTCATTTTAAAATTTAATGTTAAGAGAAGTAAAAAGAAAACAAACTTTATAATGAAAAATGTCTTTCAAATTGATTTTTTCCCTGTTTCTTACAATTAGTAATGGAAGACAGATTACTAAAAGAGGAAATAACTGAAATAACTTCTAGCACTCTATTACACTTATAATTACAGTCTGAAAGGTCTCACCCACTGTTTCTTGATCACCAAAAGCCTGAGAACATTGCAGAGCGTGCAAGGAAAGGCAATATTGTCTCAGGGAGCACACATGGGAAGATTTGGTTCTATTCCCAGGCCTGTCATTGTCTCTGAGCCTGACTATAGGGAGGACAGATAACTTCCTACATTTCCACAAATCCAACACAAGATTACTGATATTACTCTACTTTTAAGAAATATTTTTACTTTATACATATGTCAGACTTCTAATAAGTCTGCTGTGAATTTTATCAAATGAGATGCATTAAAATTTCTGTTATTTTACCGAGTGTGATTTAGTTAAGTACTGTACCAAGAGGAATGATACTTAGTCTTTGAAGGTTTGTGCTGAAATAATTATGAGTTATGGGGCTGATGACATCCTGGAATTCACTTGTAGTTATACAGAACAGAGGTAAAAGGAAGAAGGTCATCACATCTCAGAAAACCCTAAGAATTGTTTGGGAGACTGCAGAGACTGGGAAAGCTACACAGAAGGAAGCCTTAAAAATGAACCTTCACCTCCATTTTCATTCTTCTTGGAGTTTTTGTAAAACTCAGTCCATTGAACTTGTGCCAGAAAAATGGATTCATGAAACTTGAGTCTCAGTTCAAATCCTCATTTTTAAGGATTTATTTTTCTATACTCGTGTAAATGTAGAACCGACAAGGGTGAAGAACTGAACTTAAACTCTTCTTTGAAGTGTCAGTCACAGAAGATGTGGGCCAGTGAGCTTCCAAGCTGAATCTTCCCACAGTTTCAGATCAATGGGACCAGTTCAAAAGTGAAGAACTATTCCTTTAAGAAGGTCACAAGAGCTACCTGTCCTTGCTTGTCTCTCTTTACCTCTCCAAATTTACAGAGTACCCTAAAGACATCAGGCTGGACTTGATTGAGGGGAAATGTCATCCTGACAACACACTTCAGCAAATCTAGTTGTTTTCCTTGATAAAGTGAAATTCTACAAACCCTCTTACAAAGTTCTGTGCTAGGAAGGACCTCAGTCAAACAAAATGGAACTTCCTTCATCTACTCAGGGCAACTAAAGCAGAGCTTAACATTTTTTTGTGCAGCTGTTTTGGATCTGTGTGTCTCATACATAATTTTCCTGGTGTATTCAGTGGAACTGCATATGGCCTCACAACGCACAAGGAATGATGCTGTTGTAGACAATGTTTTGGTAGCCAATTTCCTGATGACCTATTACAATTTTTCTGCTACAATAACATACAGGAATTAATACAGGAAAATTGAGAGAAAAAACTTGAATGCGTTTATCAGGCAAAATTAAGTTCAATCATTAAATATGTCATAGTGTTTCCTTTGATAAGCCTTTCTGAAAATGAGAATTAGGAAACAGAGTTCTAGAAATGTAATAATCTTTGGCAACATTGATTTCTCATATATACATTTGCAATAAACTAAGTATATTAGTCAATGACTGTAAAAGACAGAAGGTTATATATATATAGTTACATGTAGCGCTAAAAAATCTAAAAAAAGACACTATTTCCATAAGGTTTATCTCCACAGATTTTATCTTTGCTAAGACTGAGTTTCTGTATTTGAAAAATATAACCTAAGAAATACATTTCCACGCAGAACTAGTTGTTTGTAGCAATCCAGTTCTTTGCTAATAGCACCCATGGTCTTTTGGTTTGGTTAGGCTTTTGAGAAACAAGGTGAATTTATTCTATTCATGTTTTTCAGTTTGAGCTTGAAAAACTTAATAAACACAATATCAAGTTTGCTAACAAGCACAGTAGTTTGAGTGAAGATGTTTTTTTCTACACAAAGTGTCTGCTTCAGAAATTACATTTTATTCATTATAACCTTCTGGATTAGTTCTATGTATCAAATAAAATAGTGGAAGGTATTCTGTCAGATGATCCAGAGGTAGAAAAAAAATTTGACATCAGTCTCACATATTTTAATTATGTCAGATATGCCTCGTTTAAAATAATAAAGAAAGGCAAACTGTCAGACGTTTCTGCACTTGAGAAAAGCAAAAAAAAAACCAAAATAACCAAAACAAAATCAAAACCCAGACCTGGAGTACAAGTAAGACAATTTCAAGGAAATTACAAAAATTGTAATAGGGTCCTAAAGAAAGGATGCTAAAAGATAAATATAAAGCTGATGAAAGGAGAAATTTTTTAAACATGATACATCATTAACCTGTGGAACTTGCTGCCACAGGATATAATTGAGGTTAAGAGCTTAAATGGAATTAATAAAGAATTATACATTTACATGGATAATGAGAGCCTAGACATGATAAAAATTTACTAGAATGTAAACCTTCGTACCTCAGGTGAGAAGTTAACCGCTAAAAGGTAGCAGCCTGAATGCTTCTTACAATGTTATAAGGCAAATGTATTCTGATTAAAACCTAGGTTTTTATCTTGTTAATTCTGCTGGTATAATTTCCTTTGTATTTGTCTGCACTTTTACTCTGCTACTTGTGCCATTGATTTCCAGGGAGTGGTAAACCTTCAGTTATCCTAGTTTCTCCTAATATCTCTCTTGGTATGCAGAGGAAGAGAGAGCTCATTTTAATATACGTTTTCAAATCTAATTTGCAGCACTTTTGGAGTCCCTACTGTATCATTATAGTGATATCTAAATCTAATGCACTCTTGAGAAAGGAGGTGTAAGGAGCTGATAACAGCAGTGGACAAGGTGGAACAGTGACATGGCCAGACAAAAGACAGAATTGAAAAGTGACAAATTGGCACAGAAATGCTATTCTTGGACAAGGTGGGCTAAAAGAGTGAATACTGGCAAAAAAAAAAAGGGAAATCTACGTGAAGTTCAGGAGTCATGGGTGTCTCAAAAGCTGTTTTAGAGTAATGAAAGAAGATGGGAATAACTATCTGAACAGTGAAAAGATGAAAAATTTTCAGCTGTTAGTTCTCACTGTTTCCCTCCCCCGCCCCCCCCCCCCCCCCCCAATATTTGTATGAAAGCATCAGTAAAGCAACACAGACCAGGTACTACCCTTGCTTTGTCAATGGATATAGCCTGCAAGATGCATTCACTAGTAGGCTTTGGGCTGTTGCTATGCCTAAAATAAAGTAGCAAATCAATACATTTGTTTGCCCAGATAGAAACTGGGAATCTACACCACATAAAAATAAGAGGTTCTTTGCCAAGTCAAGTCAGGCCTTGATGGATCTGGAGAAGCAGATCCTAGAATATGCCTGTGCTCTGTGAAAGTGGAAGAATTGTATGTCAAGTGGTGCTGGTTCCTGGAAGCCTTGCAGATGAAAATTTGATTAGTGTTCCCTGGAGACAAGGCAAATATTAGGTGCTACACTGTTAAAATTCTCATGGCTAGCACGGCAACTGCATGAGTTAATCTAGCAAACTTATTTTGTAGATAATTTTCTAAATAAACGCAAATCTATTTCATCTCTATATAACACATTAAAGGCAGTTCAATGAGAGGAGGATGAAGACCTCACTCATAAGCTTCTGACCAGAAATACTGCATGATTTTAAAGAAAGGAGTTGGGATGGAAGGAGGCCTCTGAACACCTTGCTGGAGAATTAGGGACTGCAATCATGGTGAATCCAGAGCAACTCAGCCATGCCTGCTGGGCAGGGGTGTCTCAAGAGGGACTTAGATGGTGCCTGAAACATCTGGCCAGGAGTAAGCTTCATTACAAAGGGGAAGACACCCTATGGAGATTTAGAAACTGAGTATTGAAAAAATGTCTGCAATGCAGAATATTAGTATTTAAAGATGTTATCTACATTTATCACATTTGTCACTTGCCATTAATTTAAATTCCCTTTATGCATCTGTTCAGGAAATAATTAGAATTTTATGCTGCAGTAAATATGCTTGTTCATCCATTAGTGCAAAGCAGAAGATTAATTGCAGTACAATGGGAATCGGGACTACCGTATTCGGAGCTACAGCAGCAAGGGTGACAGCTGTGCTGCCCACATACTTTGCCTCAGTAAGCTTCAAATCTTCAAACCCAAGTATAGATGAGAAAATAATTAAACTCCTGACAAGGTAGGGCTATCCTTGTACTTGTGTGTGTAACCAGACAGACAACCAGCAGAACAACAAAAGATCACACAGAAACTAATGAAATAACACTGTCCCAAAAGTTCTGTTAATCAGATATTCAGCTATTTTTATACACATAGTTTTATATACAGAGATTCATAGTTTGTATCAACCAGTACATTTTATAGAAAAATAATCTGAGATCTCTTTAAATACTTGTAGTAAAATTCCAAAATGTACTAAGATATCGTAAGGCCATATTAATTTGGCAATAAAACTCTATAAGGCTGAAAAGAAATCATAACTGCCACTAGCTGAAAATGACACTGTAAAATTAGAGCCAAGACCAAAAATAATGAGTTGGAGGGAAGAGATGTAGGCAGCAGGAAAATGCTATAAAACTTGCGCTGCCTTACTCTGTGTCTGGCTCAAGAGAAAGGAACATCATGGTGATGGACCTACCCCCATGACACTTTGGTCCTAAGGTGTTTATGAACACTGTCCTGGATATACAAACCAAAGAAACATGAGATTTCTCCTTCCTCCAAAGAAAACATTAATCACTTACCCAAAAGCATACCTAAATGAGGATCTTTGTAATGGCATTTGTTTGTGGGGATTGACTAAACCCACTGATAAATGCATGGAGAATATTTAATCCCAACAAACCAATCATATGTGATTAGCCAGGGAAGTTGTGCAATTAAAAGCCCAGTTTTTTCTGGATGATTCATATCATTCTAGTGCATTATATCAAATTATATCAAATCTGCAGATGAGGTGAGTTTTGGCTTATTAAAAGTTAGGATTTTTAGAGATTTTTTTATTTTCATAATGACTAAAAATCAAATACAAATTGGCAAGATGCTTACAGGCTTGGCAACAGGAAATCAGATGTTAGACTCAAAGAACATTTAGTCTTTTGTGGCTGCTTAGTGACCCCATTTCCCTGACTAAAGATAAAACATTTTTACTGCCACAACTTGCTTGAATAATTTTTTGCAGACAGTGCAAAATCATCTTTATTTAAATTTGTTGGTTGACTCCCTTTGTGGCATGTATTAGGGGACAAGAGCAAAGAAGGTACTGCTCAAATTAAAAAGTAGCCATTTGCCTTGCTTTTAAAGTGGATTAATGTTTAAGAGATGGGTGCAACTGTCAAAAGGAGATTCTAGTTATTTCATGTCTCACATTTCTCTGGTTTATACTTTTTTAAAGATGACATGTGCTTGACACATTTGTCTATACTACTAATTCAGTGCAATTATCAAAGACTAAAAAAAAAAAAAAAAAAAGAAATATGCAAAACCAGCACTGAAACTACCTAATCCAATAGACTTTGGTGTGACAAATTTAAGTCTAAACAAGAATTTATATGAATAAAAGACCCTAGATGTAAGATTGCTGTGAAGACTCTGCTCAACAGAATGTGAAAAATGTGATCCTAACAAAAGTATTTCATGCCTAAAATAGAGCAAAACAGTTTACAAAAGAAATCACAGAAGAATAAGTAATTGGTTACAAGGGCCCATAGGCTGGAAACCAAACTTGACTCTCATGATGAAGACTGGTATTACAGATACCCCTTGGACTGATGGGCAACAAGATCTGCCCCAAAATGACACCTGACCACTCCAGATTTTATCCTAAGGTATTTTTTATTCCTGTGCTGTGGTTGCTCCTTCATCCTGTAAACTATATTTTGCCATAGCTCATCTTCAATAACTCCTATCAGAAAAATGGATTTCCTTTTCCAGGGTGTGTTGCAGTGTTTAAATCTCTTTGGTCAATCTCTGTATTATTATTCAGGATGTTAATATTGGCTGATCTTTCTCTATTTGATTATCTTTATAAGTAAGCTCTCTCCCCCTCTCCTGAGGAATGAAATTAGGCATGCCTTTTTTCTCCTCCTATAACTATTTATAAGCATCACAGATAGATTTCTGTGGGGCTTAAGCAGAAGCAATCTTTTGCACCCATATGCAGCACCTCCCACCCCAATTTTGTGTTACCATGTGTAACTTCTTGTACTATTTCTAAAGTAGCCATGCAAAAAGAAGGGTGAGGAGACAGCATATCCATTTAAAACAGAGAGTTCTTTTGTATTGCAAATAGAGTTATCTAACAGATCACTTGGCATGAAAATGCACCACAATTCCATGTGTTTTGTGGGAAGATGCAGCCTGGAGGGATGTTATTAGAAGCAAATATTACTGTTTCACACATGAAGTGAAGTACTCAGCACTTTACCCTTTCGACAACTGCTTCCCCCATAATGTTGCCAGAGCAAAGCTGTGAACTAATAAGGACTGCCCACAAATTGTGGGTCTAGTGACTGAAAACATTGCACTTAATTCCGATACATTAAGTTTGGCTGCTAACAACTATTTCCAGGAGCAATCTAGAACTGTTATGTGTAATGAAGAAATAGATATGATGACAAGTCCCAAAGTTGTGACCATATGGAGACAGGCGGAAGAAGCAGCAGAAGAGAATGTTCCTTTTGCACTACATTATTCTGATACTCTTTCTTGCTATGAAGATTCCGTACACAGATAAATCAGATTTGCATGATTAGTTTTCTTTATGATACTTAGAGCTTAAAATTACAACCCTTTTATTGATTTTTAAGGCCAGTAAAATACAGTTTTTTCATTGAATTTTGCCTTCTGTCTAACAGACCAGAGAATTCCATCCAGTCACTCTTGATTGCAGGACTGTAATTGGTGCCTTCATTGAAGAGGTAAAAAATGGGCAATTTTCCAAAGTAATATTTTGCAATGGTTAATTACCCTTACAACTAAAGATGCAGGCCAATGCATATCTCCAATTTTAATTCTTAAAATTATAGATATAATTTCTTACTATATATGTCTTCACTAAACTGTGGACCTTATTCAATATCTAATTTTTTTTTTGTTAGTGAAGATGCTATATAATTATCAACTCTTATTTTTTCTCTAATAAGATAAACAAATGACTACATTTACTTCCTCTATTCCTTTCATTCTTCAACTTCAGTATGTCCTTCACTCGTTCTAACTGCCTTTCTTTTAAAAAGACATTTCATGAGTTAAAAGTTTGTATAAGTATAAATAGTAAAATAATTAATTTTTTCTTGATTAATTACTCTTTCTTACATATTCATAATTTATGTTTTCCCTTTTGTGAAATAACCTTACAATAAGAAATATTCTAAGAGCCAAAGCAAATTTAAATTGCTGATTTCTGTCGCTATTAGTATGAACAGTTTTAGATACTAAATATATTGTCACAACCTTCATCAAATATTAAATGCTTTTGAGTGTGCAGAAAAGGACCAAAAATAATTAAAGAGAAAGTATTGGCTGAAATGCCATAATCGCACTAAACTGTGCTTTTTATGAGTAACCAGCAGGATATCTGGCACTGCTCAAAGCATCTTTGATGATTTCTGCAGAAATTGAGAAAAAAATGAGATAAATGTATTGCAAAACAGCATTTTTGCTGGAAATTATTCTTGTTCCACAAACATACATGTGATCCTGATAGGAATGTTCTCTCCAAAATTGCTTTCTGAAAAGCTGACTGATAAAGCTCATTTGTTTTCTTTGATTTAATTTTCACCACAGGGAGTGTTGGCTACTAATGGAAAGAAAATCTGTATGTCCAGTCACAGGCTGTGATTCCCATGGGAAAACAGTTTGCGTGGAAGAATTGTAAGCATCCCTAAAATAAAATAAAATACATGCATACTGCTAGAAGAGTAGATTGTGGTTTTATGTTAGTGTTTTGCTTGCTTGTTTGAGCAAAAGTTATTAAGAAATATGTCTCAGAATAAACTTGTGGGACTTCACTGTATTATGGAAGAGGGCCTCAGCTTGTGTAGTGAACAACCCAGTACTCTGTAACTCACAGATCTGCCATCTGACCTTCAATTTATTTCTGTATGCTTTCCTCTAGTCTTCCTTTTTCTTTATTTTCTGCTCCCTAGTTATTGCTCAGTGTTCTGCCTACCTTTGTGATGTGGGGTTATTTGTCACTACGTGTGGGAAATTCACCTGCCAAGCCCACTCCTATCTATGAGCTACATGGAAAAATGCCTCCAGTCCCTCTTCTAGCCAGCTCTCTTGAATGAGTCATTCCTTGTTCCAATGTAGCCTGAACTGACAGGAAGAAATTATAATGTATCACTTGACTGATAGAACTAAAATGCAGCATCTTTCCTTGTTGCCATCTTCTATCCCATGACTTCCCTATGTACAGTTCAACATCTTGTCTAATGGGACTACTATTGCTTTGTTTAATTTAAGATTAGATTAAGATGTCTGTACATAGACAGATTTCTCTACATAGGAAAATGGTGTTATATAAAGCCTTACTGGTCATGAAAGAGTTCCAGGATCTGCACAGCTAATGCACTAAATTATGCTCAGGTATTCTATTTTGGTTAATATAATTCCACAGAGTTGCCATTCACATGAGGTCTCAAAGCCCATAATTACAAACCTCACATTGTGCCACTCCATATTTCTAGTGCCTTATATACACTGCAGCAGGAAGGTCTACCATAAAATATCATGGTAACAGTTTTGACAGGGAGTTCTAAGTTAGATGCAAAGTAATTTTTTTAATTGACTGCTCACTAACACAGTATTACAGTTAATGCGTTTGCAATCCTCCTTATTAAAGGCAGGAGTTCTTCACTTCTGTAGATTGGTGTTATATCTTCTTTTTCAGAGGCTCTCAGTGCCAAGAAGAGAGAAGAATGGGATTAGGGGATATTTATCTCCTGCCTCCACTGCCTTGTGTTCTGGCATGGCACTTCAGTCCTAGTCAAGGCCAAGACAGTTTGCAATCTCACATGTAATTCTGATAGATTGTAATACTGCACGAAATGTTACATCACCAATAATGGTTCCTATAAAAGTTAATTTTTGGATTTTTAATTTCATACATTAAAAATAATTACAATAAAGTTAAGTGTCATTTTCCATACTATATTCAGAGCCACTAGATGGTGGTATGCACTAGACCTGAGGAAAAGTACACAAAGGGACTGATTAATGTGCTCTTCCACTGTCTGAACAGGAGATTTTTCATGCCTCACTTTCCAGTCTTCTTCCAGCCAACCTTTTTCCTATCAGTTGTTTATTTAGGAGGGTAATTGTGACAATTATAAATCTCAGTTGAAGTTTTTCCCCAGCTTATTGACTGAGTTTGCATGACAATAAAATCTCATTTTGAGATAAATCTAAAAAGCCCAGAAGATGATGAAAGGTCAGAGACAACTGGCATGCATGCAGTGAAAAGAATAAGAAATAATTATGTGCAGCTTGGCTTATGAAAACTTTAGTAAGTGTCATTAGATATAAATGTTTTCTACAGTTTTTATGATAAAAACTGTATATTGAGTACAGATGATCCAGCAACTCATCTTTTTTAATTAATAGGATAGGACAAATATATTCAACATTTTAAGAATTTATGTTTACAACCTTCTTCAAATTTAAATTCTATGCTTCTTCATACTAAATTATGATAGATAAAAGTATCTATAGCTAGCAAACATAGCTTTCATCTGGGACATGGATTTTGGTCATCTCCCCTCCAGTCCAAATTATAAGGGAGATGTGTAAAATTAAAATCTAGAATTCTTTTCCACCACCACCCAGTTGGAGTTTAGGACATTAACACAGCAAATCAATGGTAGAATAAGAAATTTCAGGACTGAATCCCCAGGTGCCACAGCAATGGCGATGTTATGCTTCCTCAGTCCTTATTTGTCTTTCCCTTCTGTCTATTTTTCCTTGTTCCATCTTTTTTTCTGTCAGCCCCCATCTAGCTGTCCTGGATCTGTTATTTGGCTCTGTCAACCCATGTAACATTTCTATACAGCCTAATAAAAGTCCCCAAGTTAGAAGACTGAACTGCAGAGGAAAGCTGTGCGCTACCACAGCCGTATAAGAAAATACAGAGATCCAAAGTATAATGCACTTTTAATTTCACAAAGCCATAACACAAGATAAGATGATGAGAAAAATGAATTAAATTATCATTCTATTTTTAGAAAATGCAATGATAGAAAATCAATAATACATTGAAGCCCATTAGACAAATGTCTTGTAATAGTAATCCTGTTAAAGAATAAGTGTCATTTATACAACTATTTTTAATTATTATTTTCAATCTCAGATGAATTGTTTCAAATTAGCAAGATACAAATCAATTGTTGTAAATGACATTTGAAAAATGTGGAGCAAGTCTTAATGGGAACAAAAAGCTTTTACATTAATATAATGACGATTAAAATTCTTAACCTATTCCACACTATTTGTAGGAGAAAAAGCATGCTTGGCATTCAGCCACAAAACATAACTTGTGTGAGACACATCTTCCAGAAAATGGAAGATAGAAGAAAGCTCAGCATGGGGAGAAAGAAAACAGGTTTAGTGATGTTATTGCAGCATAAGTGATGAACTTGTTTGAACCTTTGCTACCTGTATATTCTTTAATTCTCTGGAACAGATTTCTTTGCCCATCTCTCCATTTTAATGATGAGCACTGGCTGGCTGTATAACTGTATTTTGATAGCTATTGATTTGTGGGAAACTGATGGAGCGTTGTAGCAACAAGGTAACAAAGTTCAATAAGCAATATCATAGCAGGAGAGGATAATTTCATTTTTGTATCAAAACAGATTTCACTAACTCCCATAGACATATGTATACCTGCATACTTCCAGCATTACATATGTGCATCCAGGTAGCATTACCAGCAATCATGAAACCAAGATTTTATCCAAGTGATCTTTACAGCATTTCTTGTAGTGGAACAGGTGACAGTAGATGCCAACTAGTAAAACAATCACTTCTGCTCTTTTTTCAGGTTGGTTGCTCCCTAATTAAGGGGTCATTACTCTCCATGCTGCTATGAGTCATCAGTGTTCCTCATCTGCCTTTCCCCACCCCTCTCCTACCCCTCCCTGCGTTGGCTGATGACTGCTAATGTTAAGACCATCAAGACGTGATACTCTTGTTAGCTTCTCCCTGGCATTGTTTTCTTCAGCATCTTCCACAGCCAGCTTTTCCCATTTTCCCTTCATACTTACCCAATGCCTCTGTTACAGTTGTCCTCAGAGCAACAGGCTGGGGAACATCCGACTGCCAGGAGGCTGACAGAAAAGAGTGATGAAGAGCGGCAATTACACACACACAGACGTGTTAAGGCTGATGGAAAGTTCTTAATGGGCATCAGTCAATCCTGATTTTCATGGAGAACAACTGTTTCACTTGGGTGAATCAAAGGCGTAAGAGCATTGTGGTAGAGCTACAAGGCTTGGTGCAGCCTGTTGCAATATCACAAACTCTCAGAAGTCTCAAAGTATGAGTTGATGGAACTCTTACCACTCATAGGTAAGAGTTATGGGTATAATTAACTACAGTGGAATGGCGTACAAAACCTAACTTCATAAAAATAAATGCGTTGGTACAGTTTCAGTGTATAACCCCTTTGACACAAGCCCTTCATAGTTTTATATTGAATGCAGCATATAAGGGTTCACATTCCTTTTCAGTATATATTAATGGTAAAAAGGAGTTGGGCTGTCATTGGTCTACAAGGAGTAGTTGTATAACCCTCACATTGATCCTGTGTAAGAAACCTTATTCCACACTAAATATGACAAATATTCACTGTTTTCCTGTCCTACTGAAATTCACAATTTTTTCAAATGCCATAAAAGTATGAGTTTTGATTATGTTTTCTCCGTGAATGTCAGAATATGCCATGAGGAGCAAAAATGAATCTACCCTTCTTCTGTCTCTTCCTTAATATCACATAATTAACCCACTATATAATGAAGAACTAGGGGTCAGCCAGAACACATCAATGAGCTCTATTTACATCACCATAATACTATACGTGGTAGAGTAGTAATCTCAGACCTTTAACCAGCTACCATGCTTCCCTTATTCAAAACAAATTATGACACATCTGTAATGCTAGTTAGACACAGCCTGATGTGTATTTAAAAATAAAAGACAAGCGTTTTCTTTTTGTGTTGTTCAGTAGTCAGAATAAGGAGACTGGGATAGGGTTTAGCAAGATTTGTTACCCGAAAAATTTCTTCTGCACCTATGAAATAGAGAGAGAAAATATTTGAGGTATTATTATGAGAAAATGGGGATAAATTAGTGTCTATACTTCTCATATTGGTGATGATTAGACTCAGATGACTCTCTCTTTGTTTATATGAGCATAAAAATTAAACAAAGACTTAAGGGAAATAAAAGGTTATTTTCTTCAACAGTGTGAATTAAGGAGGAAAGAATAAAATTTTGAAGTAGATACTGGGGCAAATAATGGAAAAATGAAGTTCTAATGAATCACATCAATTACAATTAGGAGTTATCTCGAATGGTTAATAAATCAAATTATAATCTCTAGGACGAGGATGCACTTCTCCTCAAGGAACTTGTTCGGTTGACCCATTCAGAAAGCCAAAATATTCAGAAAGCTCAAAGTGTACATTTACAAGTCCTTTTTTAACACTTTGTAACCATCCCCACTTCCTCATCTCGACTAATGGCATGGAGGAATGGCATGAATTATTAATTTGAAATTTGGCTTGCTAAGTAATTGTGTTCTGCTTTTTTCATTTTTATCTAGTTTTGTAAATGTTTCCCTGGAGTCCTTATTTGGGGGATGTATTTTTGAAAGACTTTCATGCTCAGTCAAGCTGTGGAAGGCATTTTAATTAAACATAAATCACTTTTGCTTGTATGCATTTGTATCAGCTGTGTGGACAAAGATCTCTGTGTGTCAAAACTAGTATAGAAAAAGCATTATAAAGTAGTAAGGCTTGTCCACTTAGTACTGTCTGAAAGGTGCTACTCCAATACCTCTTCAGGAGAAAGCTGTAAAATCCTGATTAGCTCCTCAAAATTGTTCACTGACTGCCAAGGTCACCAAGGTAGGAGGGCAATTGCAGTAACAAAAGGACAACAGCTGAAAACAGCACGACTACCATTCAGGGACAATAGGAAGTAAATGAGCTGCTAGGGTCAGGATTAATATGAAATACTGAAGTCAACTAGTATGCTACATATACAGTAGAGTTGATAGGACAAGATTTTTTTGTGAACTCAAACACTAAGACACCTTGAAAGCACCTGTAGAAATGAGAAATCAACAATAATAACAATCATATCACAATTGTTTCATATGGCTTCATAGCTGTTACTTTGTCCTGGCTACTTGTGAATGTTCAGCCCAGGTCCACCAGTGCTCCCGTGGACTATTCCAGAGTATTAAGTGTGTAATTTTTGTATGAAATACACCCTATTTCTTTCTTCCCTTTATGTTAAAGCCAGTAGTTCAAGCTAATATTCCTGTGTTGATCTCTATTGATAAGGGTTTATTTTTACCTTTATGCAATTTAGATATTCATTTTTGTTCTTTTGCATGCAAAATTGTTCAGGCATCTGACTGTTTCTGGTTTGATGAAGATATGGACACTAAAAGCTGCAATCTATCTGTGATATGCCAGAAAAAAATGTCTTTGTAAAACAGTAATTGTTCAGATTTCATGGCAAAAAGATTTGCTCTCACTGAGTGTGCACATTCTTTTCAGCCTTTTAAATGCCATCTATTCTAGTTTAACAACATAACATCAGCTTTTAATTTTACCTTCTTCAATTTTCAGATAAAAAACAGATTTGGCAACCACAGCATTTAATTCCTATTCTACGTTATATGGATGGCTTACAGAAAGTCATGAGGTAAACATACTAGAACAAAATCAAATTTTCTTGACATTAGGACTTTCAAACTTCTTTGTCCTTCCAAGAATTTTTGCAAAAGTTATGAACCTCAGACACCTAACCTAGATTGCAATCATTAGTCCCAAACAATCGAGATTCAAAGTGATTTTAAAAAGATGTTGGTTAAATGTTACAAGCATTTTCAAATTTTATCACCCCTTCAGAAAGAAAGATGTAGTACAATCACATCTGCCACCTACACCACAGCCCATCAACAGCAGTTACTCAGGTAATTTAGAAAGCAGGTTGACTGTATTCTATTATTAATACATATTCATAATACTATATAATACTGTAATATTATTAGTACATATTATTAACACATATCTCACCTGTAAATTATAAAAGACTGCTTAACTAATTCATATTATTTTACTAATTTACATGAAAGAAAAAAATATTGTTTGTATGTCCTTCAGAGATTTGCTTTCTTCTGATTTTATTTCTCAACATTATACTTAGGCACAGTTAGGTCTCCTCTCCCTTAAAATCTTGTTGATCTGTCTATGTGTTTATCTTTACTTGGGTCTCTCCCATTTCTCACAAAGGATCTATACCATGACTCAGAATTTAGTAGGATTCATCTTCCATTTTGCTTTTCAGGAAATAGAAAGCATTTGACAGTGGGACATGTTTCTATGTCTAAAGCACTTCTCTTTAAACTTCACTTTCTCATTGTAAGTCTCAAATTCTGATTTGAGAAACACAGGAGAAATTTCAGAAGCATTAAAGATCTATTATATTAAAAAATTAAAGCAATAATTAAAGTAATCAGAACCATTAAAAAAAAGTAATTTCTGCTGTTTCTTTCTGTGATACAGAAATGAAGAGTTAGAAAAAACAATTTCCATGAAAGACTGATGAGACAGGGGTGAAAAAAAAAAAAAAAAAAAAAAGCAAATTTTAACAATTTATAGAAGATATATAAGATTTCCAGTGACCAAATTCAGTGAAGTCACCCTACATATAGTTGCATGCAAATTTTCATTAAATAAAGATGATATTCATTATGTTTGGCTTCCTAAATAACATTTCCCTGTAATTTATTGTTACTTATTTTAATTTAAGTGTAAACCTTTTATAAAGATATTTGAACAAGTGAGATCGAGCTGAGAACTACTCTGGTTTTCCAGCAAGTTAGTTGGTGACTTTGTTTGGTCAAAGTTTTTTGATGCCTGTTAAGAAGACCAGAGTTATCTCACTGAAAAGAAAATTAAGAAAATAAAATGAGAAGGAGAGAGCCATTAGTTAGACAGTTTTTTTGATGGCTGAAGCATAGATAAAGGGGTAAGGAGATCTGGTTTTATGCTTGGCTGAGCTAGCAGTTTCCCATAAGCCCTTGCAAATATTATTTAAAGAAGCTTTCTATTTCTTGGGCATTATGAGATTAAGTTCATCAGGGATTTCAATGCCTTTTGAGATCATATGATTTATAACTTTATAAAAGTGAAAAGTATAATTAGAACTTCCAATGATTTTTGAAGTGAAAATAAAACACCTTCCCTCATGCTAAGCCTTTTGACTATGAATTTGAAATGTTCAGTGTCAAGGATGCAGCCTCACCAGGCACTTGCAGGATTAGATCCAACCTCATTGTACTTTGATGGGGATATTTTTTTCTATGGCTCACATTTCTATAAGATTCTATAAGGTTATATATGCTGACATTTCTAACCAGATACCAGAGAGTGCTTGAACTGAGGCTGTTCATCCAATGGTTCCATTTTATCTAGTAAATATTATTTAGTAAACATTATTTTTCTATGAGAAAAATAATGTTTGTTACAATTATGATAATATTCACATAGCAAGCTCTCAGGCAAATTGTAGAAGTGTTTCTCTCTACTCTAAAATACCCGGCTCATACCTCTGTCCTCTAACAGAAGAGAAGATTTTAAACACAAATTTATATAGCATTTCTGTGGCTTCTGTAAATATACTGGGCTTCTATTAAAAGAAAAATCACCTTGAACTACAACTACTGGTCCAGTTCAGACGCAGTCTTGCTTAAAGCATTCCACCCTGTGGAAAGCAGTGTGTTGAGTAATTATGCTGAGAAAAATTACTGGAAAGGCTTTACTTAACCTTTTAATCACACAGTCAATTGCAGCCAAGTTCTCCAGTTTTTCTAATCCCTCCAGTTCTGCTTACATAGTGCATTCATATGCTTGGGATATTGCCTCTGTGATCTGAAAGTATGCCATCCCTGATGTATGCATGCATGCAAGCATATTCTGGCTTCTGTTCTAAACATTTTGGCAAGATCATAAATGTTAATATTGCATGAGCAGTAACAGGCTTGGAGGCTGATAACTATTATAGGGCAAAAGCAGGTGGAGTAGGGGAAAGCCTTTATGTACGTAACAGGTGATAAATAATAAAATACAACAAAAATCGTAGGAATACTTTGTACAACATTAATGCGTCTTCCTCTTCCTTCTGCCAAATCTGCAAGCCCATATGGGCAAAACCAGTCAAGCAAGCTTGGAATTGCCATCGGAGTCCCCTCTGAACTCTCCTACAAGTAAAGTGTCCTTATTACAATAATTTTTATAGCTGAAGAAAATCTCTGCTTTAATGTATCATTCCCTAACTAGGTTTCCTATTATGCTTCTGTAAGAAGTTTTAGTATAATGCAAAACAGAATTGTGAGTAATAGTCAAGTTCTGAACATTTTTACTTGTTTGAGCTGTACAAGAAAATTTATTTACAGTCATAAAAATGTTTATTTTTGGAAGGAATTGTTATACAGCATGTACAGCTCTCTTAAAACATTATCTCTATGTGAACTACTGAAAGCCAGGACAACTGATGTTGTCCTAGACTCAATAGGGCACTTCTTTTTAATCACCAAGTGATATACAAACTTTTTTATTTAAATTTTTTTTCAATTTTTTCCACCCATATATATGTTTCCTAAAAAAAATAACCTGAACTTCTCTGGGAATCATATTTGAAAACTTGGGTTTATATACATTAAAATAAAAGCATTGTTTAGTAATTGTTAACATTGAGAATGTCGATGTTGACTTTAAGAATTCTTTCTGATATTTGAATGTAGTGTAGAGCAGTTCCCACAAATAATTTCAGGAGCTAATTGCCATAGCAGATCACTTCTGAGAGGAAGAATTAATTAAAATATTGCTTTGGGTTTTTCATTTAGAGGTTTCACCTAGAGTCGAATGACCATTCAGAAACTGAGTGAGAAAATAACCTGAGGCAAACACCTTTCCAGAAATATCTGAACACCAACATGCCTTGTGCTGCAGATGAGATGAATCATATGAAACACAGCTTTTGATAGAAACTGCAGGAAAAGCAGAGGGAGAGGAAGGCAGACACCAGCACCAGAGAAAACAAATTTAGGAAAGTATTGCAGTAAATGTGCTGTGTGACTGCTAGGAATCTGGCAAAAAAGCATTTTTGCTCAGCACTGTTGCTTCTCTGTACAGATGACCAACAAATGCCACTTTGAATAAAAATATATAATATCCAGATGATATCCAAGTGTCTGTGAATGCTTCTGTTTTCCTTGCAGAGGTTGAAGGAATCACCAAATTCAGGAGCTCAGGTCAATGAATTCTATAAAGTGAACTGAGGTGACTCAGGGAGATGTTGAACAGTTCAGCGGTAGAACACACAGAGGTGCAAGTCTGTGCCAGTTCTTGATGTGCAGGAGAAAAAAGTCATCTCATGTCTGCCTTTGGCTTCAGGATCATTCTTGGATTCTATAGGTAAGCTCCTCAGAAAGCCTGATAATAAATCTAGGACAGCTTCACTTTAGGGCTTTTTTCTCTGGACGCACTGACCTTTTACAGAGTGAACCTGCACATTAATTTCATCATTACGACACAGTGAGGAGAGTCATAAGGGAAATCAGTGCCAGTCAGGAAAAAAATGCATTACTTAGCTGCAGTTCTATTCCTCTGTTGCTCCTTGCCAATTTCTGAAAAGTAAATCCAATTTGACTGTTTTTCCAGTTAGAGAAAGAAACTAGTACTTTAATCTTTAAGTTAAATATTTTTTCTTCAGATAATTCCAGACTGAGAATATCAAAAAGTGAACATGTCTGAGCACCTAGAACTCAGTCTCAAATCTAGAAAGGAACTGATCCTGATCATCAAGTAAAATAGTACATCAAGTCTTATTTTTCCTATGATTGATTATACACCTTCCTCAGTAATAATATTCTAGTCATCTGCCAGTTGCAGTCTGCCAGACAACACATGCATTTTATAAATTAAGTGGTCAGTCTTAAAAAAATAAAAGCAAAACATGATTTAAAAAAATTAAAATCAGGGTAAGATGAAAGATTTATTTCTCATCACACACTGAAACCTGAATGTCTATTGAGAAAAGCAATGCACTCTCCTGGTGGCACATAAAACAAGGCAGACTGATAATTTCGTTGTAGGTATCTATGATTTATAACTTACGGTTTTAAAGTGGGCAGCCACAAAATTGCACATTGCAGTTTTTCTTCCACCTCTGTCAGGATTACTAACAAATTACACCTTTCTGTCTACAAATTTTAGTTAGGTCTGTAAGGAACAGATACATGAGCACAAAATGGAAAAAGATAAGATGGGCTGAAGGATTTCTGACCGCTTTAGCCCCTTCATTTCTTCCATTTTGGATGTGTTGTCAATGTGGGAATTCAAATTCTGAGATCCTAGAAAAGATGATCTGATGTTGAGAGCACTCCTGACTGGGCTGTTGGTGGACTAATTGACCTCTAGAGGCCCCTTTTCCCTGATCCTGTGATGCAATTCTTCCATTGACTTTCCAGGATATATTCTTTTATCAAAATTTCAAGTAAGCAGGCAAGGCTTACTATAAGTCCCATTTAATTGGACTAAATAACTACAATTGTTCCAAAACCAAAAAACTTCAGAATGTATTTTCTTTTCACACTTCTTGAAATAATTCACTTATTTTGCTCTCTTCTGTTTAAAATTGTTTTGGATGAGAAGTCCTGAGCAAAAGAACTAAGAAAAATAGATAATCAGTGTCAGTTAATCATTATCACATGACTGTCTGCCAGCAGAAAGAGTGCTGGCAAGGTGGCCACTTAGAATACGAAAAAGGAAATAAGAGCTGAGGTGCAGAATTTCAACAGTGGATAACTTGAAATACTAAACAGGTCTCAGTTGTAGCATTGTAAATGTAGTTGTAAATGCACAGCCCAGGAAATTGCTCTATTGTCTGCAAGAATGGTGGGCACTTGTGTCAGAAAAAAATCAAATGATTCTACAGAGAAAGCCCCTGAGATGTCTTGTGCTCCCACCCACACTGGACTGGTAGGGAAGGATACTTCAGTACAGATGGTTGGTTGCAATGAATCTTTGGTTCCTTTTCCTAGAGAAAATGTCAGTACTTGGAAAAGATATGCACAGGTTGATGAATTGTTTCAGAATCTATTTAAATGCTGGACAGAATTAGAGCAGCTGAGGAAATGGCTCAGTGGTTACAGGACTTTGCTCCTATGGCAGACACCACAGAGAATGAGGCACTTTGGACCCTGGTGAGCCACAAAACCAGTATCACAGCCAAAGCCAGATCTGAAGCTTTAACACCTACAGACACCACAAAAAAGGACTTCAAAGACAAGCTCTACCAGCAGCTCTCAGTGGATACAGCAGGAAGAAATGAGGAGTGCTGGCAGTATGTGACTCTGTTAAGGGACATTGAAGTCCCCATGTGCCACCCTGATAGGGTTGGGAGATGTTTTCCTTGGGGAGCTGAGGCTGTGGTGATGCTGAGAGGGTGTCACACATGGCCATGATCACAGATCATGTTCATCACTGCACTCCACTGCTGCTCTTTGCTGTGGGCAGGAATGATGGTGCAAGCCAGAACCTGGGCAGAATCGAGGAAGAATATAAAGCTCTAGGGGTTCAAGTGAAAATTGCTGGTGCCCAAGTTATTTTTTCTTCCATCTTACCAGTCAGAGGAAATGGTGCAGCCAGAAACTGATGTATAATGCAAATCAACTTCTGGCTTTGTGGCTTGTGCCATCATGAGAGTTTTGTATTCTATGTTTCTATGAAAATGACTGGGATCAGAACATTCCCTTTTCCTTGCATAATAGAGTTCTAAAGGCTCAAAGATGGATGTTAAAAAAGGTCTGATTTAGTCAAAAGCTACTGTTGTAGTTCTTGTCATATCTGTCCAAGAATATCTTTAGTCCTCACACAAAACTATTTATTTGCTTATTTAAGCGTATCCTTCATGTTTTGGGCTTAATGATTCTGAGTTTAAAATATGATAGGTCCATTTATGAAGTTTAGCTGTCATGAGCACAGTCCATGTTTGTCCTCAGAATCATAACAGGAGGCTTCTGTATATATCAGTGCATTTGTCCTTTTAAATGGCATGTGGAGGAAAGTATTCTTTGTAGTCCATTCTATGTATGTAGACCCTTTCTAAGTTTCTGTTATATTTTACTGATATAGAGGAACATAAAAAAGCAGAGTAAAACTGAAACTTCCTACTCATGTTTGGTTATTTAATGTATTATCTCCCATTCTGATTTTAATATACTAATTCAGAATATACTGATGGAGGTAAAGGGGAAAAAACCCACAAAAACTTAAAGTTGGAGAAGAAGCATACATTATTAAAATTAATATCAATTTTTCTATTTATTTTGATACTTAATTTTCAGTTTCTTTCTGAGATTGTTCCTTTTGTTCACCAGATAATACCTGAAAAAAGCTTTATGGCTTTTTGCTTAAAGTAGAAAATTAAGTTACTATACCTGATTTAAAAGGTTAAATAATTATTAATATATTTAAGAGCTCTTGAAAACATGAGGTAGAAGAAAAAAATATTTTGACCAGCCATAAAGAGAGCTCAACAAATCTGCAGATGTTTTCCTTGCACTATAACTAACTCCTCATTTCAGTGTACAAGTGTGCCACTGCAAGGGAGATACTAGTTCTATTATTTCCTTAAAGATCAGGCAGAGGGAGAGGATTTCAGACATAGCAAGAGTTTCAACATTTCAAATTTTAGATATTTTGTTTCAGATATCTTGTGCACAGTTTTGCCATGATTCTAAACTTACCATGATCCCTAATCTCTTAGTTATTTCTTGCCATTTTCCTGTAAGCAAGGTTATGTAAACTGAAGTGCTGGAAAAATCTCCCAAGTACCTCTTCTGGGGGAAGACTTATACAAAATAACAGTGTTAGGTATGAATATCTGGGTGAGGTCTCTTTTCACCCTTGCAAAATGTCCTTTGGTATTTTCCGAGAAGATTTAGATTTAGACCACAGCCTGTGGCTAGGATTTAGTGAGATAGAATCTCACCGGCATTTATTCTCAAAGATGCTAAAGAAAATGAAGATCAAAGTGAAGGTTAACTATACTATTTTAAAAAAAAAAAACAACATTATAAAGGATGAAGGGTAGCGAAGTCACTTATACATCTTTCCCTTCATTAGAAACAGTCTGTAATATCCCTGAAGCAGCCAAATACAGAATTCTTAGCTACAATGCAGTGCCATGTGCCAGGAAAAGAAAGTGCAAAATAAGACCATGCTGCAGTTTTAAATGGTTTCTTGCATAGGCTTTTATCGAATTACAAGGCTCTCTTCATTCTACTACATGGGACACAAAAGTGGAAAGCAATTGAATTATCTATTAAGTTATTTAAATTTATACAAGACATGAAGCATTCCCAAGTTATCCTTTCATACCTTTTCCTCTACTCTATTAGATAACTCACTGTGTATGGTGCCTTGGGATCAGTCTCAGCAGAGGTTTTGAAGCACGTGGTGTGACAGTGCCCAGAAAGCTGCACAGTTCGCTGTGGTGAAAGGAGTGCCATAGCTGTGTGCAACAGCGGTGAGGGGAGCAGTGCAAACTCTGTCCTCCTGCTTCCCTTTGAGAAGAGGTCTCTGCAAATTCATTACCTGACTGGAAAGGTTTCCTTGTCTGTTTCATTTCAAGGAAGTCATTATGCTGTTGAATAAAGGGTAAGATGATAGTCCTGAGCATGTTGTTATTGGGAGAAATAGCTCAAGTCTTTTGTCCCTCTGCCCCATAGGGTTTAACTAGAAGGTTTTTGTATGGCTTCACAAATAAGATTGATTTTTTTCTGTATGAAAAATATCCAAACTGAGCAAAAAACAAAGGGATAAAAATATCTTTTTAAAAACTATACAGCAAAGCTTGATCCTGAAACATTTATCTATGTATTCATGCATATATATATACATACACACACATACATATGTACACACTTGTACACACATGAAAAAAGCTCTAAATATTCCTAGATTTATTAATTAATTAATTTTTGGAAGTTGAGTCTTCTAATCAATTGACTATTTGCAACTCTACAATATGAAAGTTTTTTTACCATTAAAGAGTTAAAGCAAGAGATACAGGAGTCCTGCAGGGAAGCACAGATACCTCCATGGTTCAGAGCTTCAACTAAGTTGTAGAAATGCATATTTGGAAAAATAATTCTGTAACTTGGTTTGTAGCTGGGCAAAGGCAAACTTGCATTTTTTTTCTATTTCTTTCCAAGCAGAGGTTTCAGCTGCGATCAAAGAGCTGACAGATTTAAACCAAGTTTCAGAGCTCTCTGAAAGTTTATTATCCAGGTTTGCAATTTTTCACCAAAGCTTGCTACACACAAGAATTTGTAGATGCTTATCCAACTCCATAGCATCCATCAGCTTATACAACTGTTATGAATGTTTTGGATGTCTTAAAAGTGGCAGACCAATCTTTTGCATAACCATATCTTGCATAAAATTAATTATATAATCTGGTTTGTGGCAATTTTTTAATTGCAAATTAATTAGCTCCATCTGGTCTGTAATTTTCCACTTAGCAGGTAATAACTTTTAATGCATCTGTTGCTTCTAAAACAGATAAGACACTATTGAGTACAGCAATTCTTATCTGTCAAAGTTATCTGGTTAACAGTGGTGATCTTGATTTTTTGAGAGTTTTTTTTTATATGAGATCTTTACTGTACTGAATTCTAAATGTCTTCATTTGCTGTGAATGCTTCTGGCTCATTACTTGCTGCTCTACTTGCTGTTGATTAATGCAAGACATTTTTGAAGCTGGAAATGTGTGATTATTACATCTTTAATCTAAAATAGACTGACTGGTAAACCTGACTGGTTTTATATATAAATTTCCTGTTGATGGAGAATGACTACTACTGTACCTGATGTTAAGACACAGTTGAAGAAGGGGGGAAAACCCTGTATTTGGAAAACCCAAATGTATTTATTGACAAACAGGAAAGTTAAATTTTATAGCAAGGTCTCATGAAAGTCTTGTAGAGCTCCTGAAGAAAAGATAAAGTTTTGTGGGAAAGGTAAGAAAGCAGATTTCTCCTTTGACTTTAGCAAAATACTTATCTTCAAGACTGAGACAAATTCAGATCTTCAGTAATCAAGTTTGTCAATTCTTTCCAAAATCACATCTTGATTTTCTGTGATTTAGATCTATCTTACATCTCTTTTGTGACTGTATTGAAAACCACGTCCTAGTCAAATGGTTAATGTTGTTATATATCACTGCCATGGTGTAGGAATGGCACTCTTCAATTTAGTGCTCCCATTGAGATGTTCCAAACCACACTCCCACTCTCTCCATCCCCCTGCAGGTGGCCTAAGAGGAGAAGTGGAGGCACAAAAGGTAAAGATCAGGGTGCAAAAATGAAGTATGCCCTGGTCAGAATCAGGACGATGACAATGTATCCTTTGACTGGAAATTCTGCAAAATGTTATGGCTTCATATCTGTGGTAGGTAAATGCGGGTGCAGATTGATTTTATAATTTTAGATGTAGATCTTTGAACAGATGTTTAGAAGTTCTTCCTGAAGCATATTAAAACTCGAATTTATGGAGGCATATTTTCTATAAGTGGGTGAATATCCCTATTTTCTGATGCTGTCACCTGCATTTCTTACCACTTATTTGATCATGTTTTCAAATATACCACAAATTAGTTCATTCTAACAACTCTTCCTATTCACAATGATGATTTTTTTCCCTTGAGGTTTGTGACACTAGTGCTAATCAGTTTACCAGATGGCTTCTCCTTTGCAAAGAAAATAACTTTCCCAAATTGACATTTGTACCAAGATGAAAGATTTCTTTCTGGTTTTTTTGAGTGTCAGTGGCTGGCATTCTCCTGGCCCTAATGAAATGTATCATGAAACTCCAGTGCTTTGACATGCAACAACAGAGGGATTAATTTATTTCTGTGCTCACTGTTTGGTATTAAGAACCTCGGGAATCCAGATGGACAATTTAGGTGTCAAATAACCAACTTTCCTATTTTCACATATACAAGACTTAGTTAGAGATGTACACTGGTGCACTGAAATAGAAGATGCCCCCAGGGAAACTGAGAAATTTTTTCTCTCACAAATTCCCTTACAAGTGGTTTGATTTCCATCTTTACCATACAGTTTTTTTTTTCTGATGTCTTACCAGAAGTTTAGTCAGAAGCAAAACTGCATTTAATCTCACATATTTCAACTGGATGCACAATACAGGGCATGTTTTTGTCACAAGGAAGTCTTTAGTAGCCACTGACCCTTGTGGTCACTCTTATCAATCCTTTTTCATCTCCCAAATCTAAACAAAAGTGTTCTGGATCCAAATACTCGAGCTAGGGACACCTTTGGCTTAACTGGCATTATTTGGTTTCTCTAGCATCATTCATCAATGTGATTTAGGATTAAAATCACACTAGATTCCTTTCACATCTTGTGAAATACTTTCTAACTCCACAGGACAAGGCATTTTGGAGAAGTTCATGCTTTAGTTTCTCACGCTGTTTGCTTTGACCTTATTAATTCTTCTGAAGCAGTTACAGTTCAGCACAGCCAGAATGTAGCCCATGCCAGATCTTCAGTTTAGCAGCATTTTAACGCTGGTCTGGACGTTTTTCTCTAATATGCGTCACTGCTCTTTCCATCAAAAACCTTTAGCTCCAGTAAAATTCCTAGAGCTACTTTGCAGTGAGCTGGATGGTGTCTGTATCCAACACTGCCACCTTAAGCATGGATAAAGCTCTGCTTAGGTATTTGTGATTCTTTCTTAGAGCAGTCTGAGTCTTGCAAAGATGATGCAAAATTTTACCAGTAGTGAGAGCTGATGAAATTCTACTTTTCCGCATTTGGTGAAAAACCTGGAGCACAAAAAGAAAGTAGTGTTTCCTGTCCTGTGTGTATTTAACGAACCGTTGGTTAAAATATGTCACATTCGTGAGAAATCTTACTTTATGAAAAGACCATGTAAGTGTCACAGAACAAATTATTACCATCAAGTAATACAATTTCTTTTGTCAACACTACATGCAGCTGAGTAACTGATTTTCAGAAAAAAAGTACTTGTGAAGTCAGAATCCAAACAGAATTATTATATAAGCAATGCATGCAAGACTTTGAGGTTGAGATTTTCCACACTGCAAAAAAAAAAAAGCCAACCAACCAACCAAAAAAAAAAAAAACAACCAAAAAAAAAAAAAGGAAAAGCAAAACAAAACACCCCAAACCAAAACAAAAAAAATCTCAATCCAACAAAAACCCACACCTCACTTGAGTCTGGCCAGGAAACATTAAATTAGGGATTTGAATACAAATATTTCAGGCATAAACTTTCTGTCCAGGTAATTGCCCTGAACATACAGCATTCTCAGAGCTCAAAACTCAGACCAGATATCTTGCTAAACAGCTGTAGGAGTCTCTTAGTTTTAGTGAAAGTAATACATGGAGCAATATTCACTCAGGTAATTAAAAAATTCTCTCCAAACCACTTCCATTTCCATGCTGCCTGAGCAGGTAAAATCAGATTCATTTAAGATCATTTCCTAACCATAAGAATTATCTACCTGAAATATGGTGGAAGTTCCCCCAGAACACATTTAAGCAATGCACTTAGACAAAATATTTATAGATTTGATAAAAGCCAAAAAATAACTTAAAATATTTGCAGTACTTTTTTTCAATTCAATTTCTTTTAACCAGAAAAGGAGGAAAAACTATTTGTGAATCATTTGCAGATAACAATAGGAAAAGAGAAAAACAGCGTTTTTGCCAAGGCAAGAAAAAGTTTAGTTCCTTTAGAAATATTCATAAATCAGCCTTTGTCGTGGGGAAAACAAATAATCATAATTTCTATGGTAATGTAAACGTGGGAAGTACCTGAAAATGAAAGGAAATTTGTATCTTGCCTCTCAAGAGGAAACTGACTAATGTGAGTGGGTAAAAAACAAAACAAAACGCTTCTTTTTTTCTGGGGAATACTGTTTATAAAGACAATGTGTCAGCCATTCAGTTATTCTGTTGGGGTTTTTTTTAATTTTTAAAGATGACTTTGTTTTTCACATGTCTTCTTGGATAAATCACATTATCTGAGCCTTGTAAAGCCTTGCTCTTCCTCCTCCAACTGGCTGCTTTATTGACTTCTATTATTTTTGTTGTATGATGTGTGAAAACAGCCTGTCCCTTGAAGCACAACCAGTTCATTGAGACTCAGTTGGATTCACTCTTTAGGAGAAAAAAACATCCTTCCAGCTGCACTTTCAAGCATGTGTTTTGGGTGCTGTTCTGTTGACTGAAACTATATAGTTTGCTCTAAAAGATAAAGTATATAAGAGTAAAGCAAGATTCCTTCAACAGCAACACTATTTATTTTCTGTAGAAGTAAGAGGCCTCACTTTTCACCAGACTGAATTAGGAAAATTGGAGTGCACATCTCAGTTTCCACTGATGAACTCAACATCAGGGAAGATATCAGTAAACCTGCCTGATGGATCTTCTTTTTATTCAATTTAAATCTCCCCTTATATTCCCAGTTAATATTTTTACTGCCTTTACCAATGCTCTTTTACTTTACCTTTGGACTCTGCAAAGGCTCCAGCCTCTCCTTTGGAGAGTTTTCTTTGTTAAGAGAGAGATAGCCTTAGCCGCCCTAGGATTTTACCTCCTTTTGAAGTACACTATCTTCAGCTCCCTTAAGACATCTTGCTGAATGACTGAGCAGTTTGTCATGTCTCATCTAATGATTGCTCACACTGTACGCGCAATAACACTGCACTGCGCTCTTAAACAAAAATTCAACTGGCAGTCATATCTTACATTTCAAGCTATAATATTCAGCAGACCTTGAGGCTAATGTATTCATAACTGATTGTTTTCTGGTGTATATTTGATTTCCAAAGTGTCCTGAGGAATCCTGGGATTGGAAGATGAGGTAGCTGGGTCGCATGTTCAGGGTGTGGTTCAGCATGCGCTCCTGAGATGAGGACAAATTACTCCAGTTATTACACAAAGAGCGCTGTTACCATTGTGAACAAATATATCTCTTCAAGCCACAGGTAATAGCTAGAAACCTGGACTTTTACAGTCAATCCATTAGATCAGGATCTCTTTAAAGAACAATTATATCTTGGATAGAACTGAGCACCATGGCTGCTGGATCTTCTGCTATGAAGCAGTCCACAAAATTGCACAAACCCTAAGGTAGGTTGTAAGACTGCACTCCATAAATACAGAAAAGGTTTATCATGTAAGTTTTGGAGTTCAGTAAAATAAGTGCAATTCTTGGAACTCTGCTTAAATACAAGATTCTTACAGAATCTGAGGGCATCTCAGCAGAGGCATGTTGTACTATGCAAATCTACTTAAAGCTCATGGCAAAATCCTGAGTTCCTACTCTGAGTGTAGAAAAACTTTATAATCTAAGGTCTGTCTCGAAACAGTTCATCTTCTTGGAGACAAAGGCACCTTGAAACAGTCTGAGATGCTTATCCTTCCAAAGCATTTCTCTGGGCACTGAAATGCTTTGCTTCAGGAAAACTGGCAGAGGTGACAAAGCTGTCTCTTATGCCAGTTACCTCTCAGATTAGATGAGATGGTGAGCAGAATGCTTCTGTACTTTTATTTTCTGCATGAAAAAGTCCTTTTTCCTCTGGAATTTAGCAGAACACAAAAGTTGTGTGCCTGGCCCTCAAGGTGTTTGGCACTAGGATTAGCTCACAACAGTCACCGCTCCACCTCCTGTCCAGTCAGAGCAAAAGCTCAAGGAGCATTAGCTTCAGAGGTCAATTCAGATGGCATAGACAAGGGGCATGAGATGCGGGATAAAGCTGTAGACATGAGAAGCAGCTTTTTGAACATCATGGACAAAGAAGCTGTGGTAGCCCAAAGAGTGGAAAAACAAGAAAATACCTCCTGAGTGAAGGCAAAACAAAAGAACAAAATCCACTCACAATCTGTGTGTTTGTGAGAGCGGGGAGAGGGAGAGGGGAAGAAAGAAGAAGAGTTTGATACACAGGGGGTGGAGTTAAGGAAGAACACAAAGAGACTAAAAAAATTAACTTAGAAGCTGTGCACTAGAAAGATTTTCCCTAATATTTATGCCAAGGAAACAAGCAGATGAGAAGTTGAAAGCAAGCTCGAATAGCGGGTGAAGACAATAGGGACACTTCATCATCACAAAATTAATCTATATACATTTTTTCTGAGTTTGTCCACATAGGAAGCATCCTAAATCTGCTTCATTTCTGAGGAAAATTATCATTGCTGTCAACAAAGTCAGTTTTACACTTCCCCTTAAGAAATGTGGAGAAAATTTATTGAGTCCCCAGTACACAACAGAACATGTAATTAAAAAGAAGCACCATTGTTTCCAAGGTGAAAGTTTCTTATATTTAGTTAGTTTACTGGAGATGGGAAAGAAGAGCACATTTCAAGAACTAAAGAAAACTGTAGGTTTCTTTGAAGTCTGCTTCCATTCCCCCAACATTAAAACCGTGTGCAAGTCAGTTGCAAATAAAAAGCTGCTCTGAAAATCCCCAGAACCCAAAGGTGACTTTAAGAAACCGACATTCAGCAAAAACAAAACAACTCAGTCGTCCCCTTTGATCACTCTAGCCAGCTGCCCTAGGCGAGTCTGGAGCTGTACAAAGCTGCCTGGAGACTTCAGCCAATACACCAGATGTCACCCAGAGATAGAAGAGAGAAGATAGATGGGAGAGGAGAGAAATTTTCAAGCTGAATTTTTGAGGCTGACATTCTACAGAGGAACATCAGAGACTATAAAACTCATCATCTTTGCCTATAGGAAGAGAAAGTGAAGGAAGGAGAAAGGGACAAAGCATTCACAGAGACAGCTGAGAGCCTCAAGAGAAAGACGATTTCTGCAAATAGCCCCTTAATGTTTGGTTTATGTCTAGGTCAGGAGAGTAGCCATAAAATGTCACCTCATCACCCTCTGAAGTCATCACAGAAGCTGTAAGGGAGTATTTGGACCCATTCACGATTGCCTTTCTCCATTCCTGGGCAATATTTACTGCTCTTTAATTCACCTTTTATTTTCTCTTTCCTGCATTCATTTAATTTCAGTGTCACTGCATTTATTCTCTACCATCCACTTTCCTCAATAATTAATTTCTCATATCTACTGCTGTGTAGCTATATCCACAGTGGTTTCAGCTGGGAAAAAAAAATCAGGTAATTATGAAAACCACGACACTGCTTATGAAAAATAAAAGAACAAATGCTTTTAAGAACTGTCACTTTCCCACTCTCTTCCTATATCTCCTTCTTCAGAAAAAGTTTTCATAGCATGTGTCATGATCTAAAAGCAAAAGCAAATGCAAATGTCATGGCTGATGAAAATGACATTTCAAAGAAGTAACACTTGCACTGCAACAATTTCTACTATCTCTAATGTGTTTGATTCAAAGTTTAGGATAATCTGTATCAAGAAACTGATGTCTAAGATTGTTAAGTGCATTGGCAGCTGTATAGCGAACACTATAACTTTCTATGCTTTGTGGCTGAGATGATGTGAAACACCTGGTCTCTCCTTTTCTTGTCAAGACCAAACAGAAGGTCCAGAAATTGCTTTGGTAGGTGGATTAGAAAGAGACTAAAGGGCAAATCAGGGCAAGGAGCCTTTACAGGGAGAACAGTTTTCATGCAGGGAGTTCTGCAATTCTGCACTACAAAAATCTCCTGCCAATTTAGATGCTATCAACACACCATCAAACTGGTCCTTGGCAGCCCTAGAATTGGAGGGGAGCAAAATTATGTTTCTTTCCCTGGTCTTTATAATAGAATACACCTTTGATTCAGTCTTGAAACTGCGGCAAACCTGGCCTCTTGAAGCTATTTGTTAGTTTTACAGTCAAGAAAGTGAGAGTTGTGAAATACCTTATTGCTTTAAATATTCTTCAATCTAAAAAAAATATACTAAGTAGAATTTAGCTTTTGATAAGTCACACTTAGATACGTAGAAGTATATTAGATCTTCACCAGTCCTAAATGGCATCTCTGTTGTCTGATTACCAAAAACCTCATGTTCCCACCAGCTTCTAGTCCCAAGCCAAAGCTCCTGTTTTCTAATTTTAAGATATTTCACAGATTTTTATTTGAGAGATTTATTTGTTCATTTGGATAAAGCCTTTACAAGTGAAGAAGTTCCAGAAAACTTTTGTTAAAGGTATAAATTCATGTCCCACTTCATTGCTGTGCATTTTGGATTATTTGATCTTGCTTGTCCTTACATGTTATTTTAACTGGAGAGCAGCCACAGCAGCAGCCACAGCAACGTGATTTCAGGAGCAGACTCTTGCTGGTATATTATGTCACCTCAGTCAGTGGGCTATTAGGCTGGCTCATTGAGAAGTGCTGGTACTGCTTGTGAGTATGTGTTGCTTTCTAATTTCCCCACGTGGCACTTCAACAATGAGCAAGAATTCACATTTCCCTCTCTCATCCCCAAAGGCACTGTGTGGATGATGCAGTGTTTAAAAGGACCCTGATGGTGCTAATTGCTAATCCCTCTAGATTTTCTTATTGAATTTGTTACAAAGGATTTCATACTTATGCTTCATAATTAAAGACAGCAAAGGAGAAATAATCTTTTGTTTCCAGCCCTTGTCTGACTCTGTTCCATCCCCCAAATTGTCATTTTAGTTTAATGGCTTTAGATGTGTGTTTCCATGCTAGCCTAAATCAGTGTTGCTTGGGTTACACTTTTTAAAAAGTGATGTGACCTATAAAACAGGTCCAATTTCTTCTTACAAAGGATTACAACAATAGCCTGATGTGACTGGCAATTCATATTGCCAGCCTTATTGCTAAGTGGCTTGAGCAAAAATGAGTTTGTTCCTGGAATTTCTGTTCCTGTTCACTGGAGGGTACAAGAAGGGATTTATAAAGGACAGATAATAAAAGAAGGGGCAGAAAATCTGAAAGACAGAGTAGACTCCTCACTTCTGCAATACTATGGATTTTCTTTAAAAAATTCAATTTTAATTGTGCTGATGGCCACTTTGGCTCCTCCATATTTCTGCCCCTAAGTTCCTTCTACTGCTCTCAGCTTTTTGCTCTTCTTTAGGTTTTCCCTTAGTGGTGCCTTCTCAGCCAGATGAAACTCTTGAGTCTAAAACACATACAAGCTTCAACAAAGCCTTTAATTTCTCATATGGAAAGCAGAACTTGCTTCAGACAATGTGTGCCTAATCAGGCCATCTTATTTAAATACGGCTTTCGGGTCATAGACATAGCCTTTCAACAGTCCTGTCTTATCTGAGTTCCCAAGTTATCCTCTCCTACCCACAGCAAAAGCATATTAGCCCGGAAAGTACTGATGACTGGGTGGACAAAGAGAGAAAGTTAGAAATGCAGTCGTAAGAGCTCCATCCTGGAGTCATTGAATCTTGTTAAAATAGGCTTTCTGGGATTCACTGTGTCAATTTGAATTGAGAAGTGCCCTCTTAGACTTCTTTATTATGCCATCCATCTTACAGGCAGTGATGTGTAGTCACATCTTGTAATAGATACTTCCAGCAGGATTTCACTGTTGTGAACATGGCTTTGCTTTTCCCCTGAAGATCCACAGTAGCTGTACCAGCCTGTGTCACGTGTAGTATAATTTAACATAATGACCTTCATGGAGGAAAATTCATTTTAATACAAAGGAAAGCTGTCCTAGGCATGACCATAGAACAGGCAACACATAACTGACGAATGTGGTGATGGCACTGTGACTGGCCAAATTCACCCATCTTGACATAAGCTACATTTGTGTTTTTTCTTTAACTATTCTATCAAGAGAGTATGTGTGGACAGTAGAAGCCATTTGGTTTTGATTGCCTGTAAGGAAGTTCACTGCAGTCTCCTGACTTTGGAGGAATGGTGATGGAATACACTTGGAGCTATAATCTTCATTAGAGACAATCACATGTAGAAGAAATGTGCCTATATGCCATAGCTTCTGTGAAGCTCTTTTGTGTGAAATGGATGAAATGACAATGCACATAATAGCTTTTAGATACTCTTTAATCTAAACTGCTCTTTACAGACGCTTCACATTTCTTAATTTTTCATTCTACCAAACTACCTTCTATTGTTATTTCCTACCACCGTCAAAAATCAGGTGTTAGCAAATTTAAGAGTGGCACATTACGTTTTCTTTTTCTCCCACTCTTTCTCCGTAATCACTCCCTTCGTGGTGGTTTTCCAGTGCCAGGTGGCAAATCAGCTGAGCATTTTGGAAGAATGAGGTATATATGAAAGACTCTTCCAATTATACACTCCACCAAGCCAGCTCCATTTCATCACAATTGATGTATGAGCTCATACAGGAAAACGAGCAGTCATTTTAAACTTTTTTATTGAATCTGCAGTTTTCTTTCTAAAAAGTAATTTTAAACTAAGAGAAATTAAGAACTCCTCTGTATCTTATACTGACTCCTTTCAGCTGCCAGGACTATGTCCCAGACCATCTTAGAACTATTTGTTTTCTTGCTGTAAGAAATGTGATGCTAAATTAATCTCCCACATTTATACACAATCTTCCATCTTGTTAGGAAGCCAAAGTACACTGAAAAAATATAGGGACTTCATTTTGGACTTCTTGGAGCTGGCACTTCCATATATTAAACTTACACCTCTTCCTCTTGTCTTCAGAGAAAATTTCCCTATAGCAGACAGTGAAAAAGAGATCTGAAGAGAGTGAGTGGATGAAACATATGACTGCATTCACTAATGCAATGCAGGCATTTAATATGGCAGGCAGAAAACAGCTGCTGTTTAATTTCTTGCAACAACTCTGAGAAGCTGATTAGAATGGGAAGTGACTAAATCTCATGTATCTGGCCAAATGAAGGTTTATGTAAAAAGAATACAATTGCCCAATGGTTTGCCACAATATACATACAAAGATAACTAGGACATTCAATAATTTATATATCTACTGGTAACTACTAGCATTTGTAATGGTCAGCATAGTATTAGGTGGCACAGTTTCTTTTGAACTGTTCTATTTTTCTGTAAGAGGAATGGCATAAGAAAGTGTTTGAGTCTTAGAATTTTGTACAACTGGGATTATCTGTTTGATGATTCAAGGCCATTTTTGGTACAGAGCCAAGAGCTCCAGTAACTAGACAAATATGTGAGTCTAAACTCCGAATTGAAATGACGGTTGCAAAAATTAAACTGTCACCAAAATTTATATAATTTTTCACTTAGCTTCTTATCTTATTTCTTTGCTAATGATGCTATTATCTGAGAAGAACCCCCACCCCAAATCCAAAAACTTAATGTCTGGCATATGTAGAATCTTTTAAACTCCTTAGTGTCTTAAATTTACCAAGATCTCACATCTTATCTGCCTGGCTCTTTGCAATGTCTGCTTCTTTTATTGATCATATGTTCACACTCATACACTGTATAACTCGTTGTATATATAATGCCTTCTTTTGAAAGATATTGTTGACACTAAGAAACCCATAAATTTATGATTTTTTTTGTACTATAGCTGGTAATTAAGATTTAGAATGATAATGAGCACTAAAAATAGGAAGAAAGCACAGAATATACAGTTAAAGTTAAATTACTCTAAAATTTTGATAATGGATTTTTCAATCCTTTTCAATATTAATAGAATTCATGGTTGCAGTTAGAATTAAGAGAATGAAAATTTTCATACTTAGCAACTGTGACACTTGATGTCAGATCAGGGACATTAAAAGATTATTTTTACCTCCTTCTGGTCTAGAGGCAGCTTCCAGCTCAGGAAATGGGGCTGGGAACTGTGTTTCAATTGATGGCTCATATAGTTATGCTGTGTGTTGTTTCTTAAATACTCTGAAATAAACATTCCACTGGTCTTCCTCTGAGATAGGATCCTGGTCTAGCCCAGGATGACAATCCATGCTCATCTGAGGGATTTGGTATAAGGAGGTGAAGAGAATGAAAAAGCAGGAACCATTAGGTTGTTCAACAATGCCTTTGTTATATTACCATGGAGGATGTAAGAGCAAAACAAAAGAAACTGGTTTTGTATAGAGGACTCTATATGACATAGTTTACAACACTCTCTGTTAATAAAAGACATCCTGAAATTACATATGGAAAATACTTCTAAATAATTCTATTTGTTATTCTACCATAATATATAATGTTTTTCTCTGAAGTTATTTCTCTTTGAAATAACCTTATGAAACACATCTGCCTTTCACAAGAAATATATTTGAGAATATTTTTTCTGCTCTGGTATGCTATTAAAGCCCAAGGGATGAGGCTTCTGCTTCTTCCCCTCACAGTGAAGAATGTTTCCCTTTTAGGAGAATTCTGCAATTATTCAGCTTATATTTTTCTTTTCTCAGACTAATATCTGCACTTAGACACCCAGACATTTATAACTCATTTTCTTTGTTGTTGTTTATACTATTGAAATACTTGCAGCTGACTCCCTCCAGAAGGAACCTGGAAGAGACTGTTGTGTGTGTGTGGAAGAGACAATATGGGCAACAGGACTCTGGACTAAGGGAGGAAAAATGTATTGACAGCACAAACACATTTTCTGCTTAATGCTGGGCCCATCACTGTGCTAAACATTAATTCTAAAGCGAACTAAAGGCCAACAGCCCACTGCCTATACCCAGCTTCTAGCTTCATTCTTTCTGTTTATAAACTGTAGCCACATGATTTACAAGCAGATGTGTTAAATATGCCTGATCTGATTTCCATTTTTCTACTACTCAGAAAATCTTTTAATTAAAACAGAGAAGCAAACTTCACTTCACTTTGGATTATATTTTCAAGTAAATGCAATAGTCATGCAGAAGCATCTTTAAAAAAAATTAGTTAGCATCACCATTGCCAGCTTGTAACTCAGGAGTGATAAGTTTGTGCTTCTCAGGATACAGAACTTTCCTACTAACCTAGTGTCTGATTGAATTTGTCATAAGACACTGAAGAAGAATCATTAATGTTCAGTGCAGCAAAAAGGAAACCGTTTGTGGTTACAAAACAAAAACCTTTTTCTAATCAGCTTGAAACCTGAACACCTCCAGAGTGCCCCAAGCAGTTCCTGGGAGAAATGAATGTCATCTGAAAAGCCAGAATATATGACCACTTAGCTAGACTGAACTCTGAGACACTACAGCTGAATAGTCTGAGAATACTTTGCTATCTTTTTTTTCACTACCTTGAGGCTTCTTTCAATAAACAATTGATTTCAGTTTTTAAGTCCGTCAGCATATAGTTCTTTTAGTTAGAAATGAAATGCACATAGTGATCTTAAACTGTTCTCATAGGGAGTTTGAGAGCTCACAGGCCAAAGTGCCTCTCTATTAAAGGAAAACAGAATCCTGAAATTATAAATTATATTCTTTACAGTGTCAGATGGAAGCTTTATTATTACTAGAAAAAGTAATTATTACCACTTGGAAATCACTTATCTCCACAGTTCACTGCGGTAAAATAGCAAATAAGCTGCTAATTTATGTCTTGCAACATAAATACAGGGCATGTTTATATACTACTTTTTTTTTTTTTCTTTATGTAAGTGTCCTTTTTCTTTTTTTAATCGGTTGTTCCCCATTACATAAAATAATTCCCCAGGAGGAAGGAATAATGATTACAGTTAAATTAGGTTGTTAGCAATGGCTACAGGTAATACTTCTGAAGTGAGAAATTCAGAGAGGGCAATCCTGCAGCCAAGTGTAGCTCTGCTGAAACCCTTTATGCTAAAAAGGACATGCAGTGTCCTACTTTATATTTCAACTACGATTAAACTTTGTGCATTTCATGTAAAGAATTCTCTGAATAAAATAAGTGTTTCCAGGTACTAGAAGACTTTGATTTTCTTTCTTTTACTAATGCTCCATTAACCTCCAACATCTGCTCTCTCTGTGCACAGTCAGCAGGTCCACTAATATCTCCCTTCTCTTCTGTTCTAACAGGAGCAGTCATTTTTAATAAAGTTATCCTCTCTCTCTCTGTCTCTCCTCTCTACAACACCATTCTGGTGTATGAGTGCATGGTGTGCCACAGGGGATCTGTAGTGCTGCCTAGGCATTGCTTTCACTTTGTTTCAGCACTTTCTTGACATTGAATCAGTGCACTACAGTCCCATTAGAAACTTTTAGTATGAACTGGTGCCTCCAGAACTGCATATGAAAAGCTTTGGTGGAGCCAAAGGCCATGGTCAGGGATATTTGGCCGAATTTGTCACTAAGTGGTAGTAAAAGCCAGGGACTTACAAGCTCTTAAAATTACTTTGTCTCATAAGTTGAATATTTTTTTCCTGGTGGTTCCTAAACTGCTGACAAAGCCATGCAAAAGTATTACCTCATCTGCTACCTAAGTAGTTTTTCCTTGAAGCTTAAGACAACAGTTAACAGTTCACAGTGCCACAATGCACTGCAAGAGAAATTGAAGGACATAATGTAGTCTGCGTACAGGCAAATCCCTGGCAAATGTACTGGCATTCTGTGTGAGAAACAAGAGGCCCGGCTATACTATTTTGTGTGCTATGTTGCTGCTATTTCTAGGTCTGTATACTCTATTGATTGTTTTAATTGCCTGTATTACCGTAATGATGACTGCACTCCTAATACAATAGGTTATTTGTATTCATGAAACTAAATAGCATCCATGGAAAACATACTTTTAAAGTTGCATTTTCCTCATTCAGAGATAGTTCATTCCCCAGGGATGGAAATGCAAACCACTCAGAACTTATTTCTAGTAAAATTTAACTTCATGTTCTTGTTGTCCTGCCCTCATGAACTTCAATAAACCACAGTTCCTTAATGCCTCTGAGAAGCTCTCTTTTAACATCCCATCTACCATCATCAAGGGGGATACAGACCTAAAAAGACTTTCCTGCAACTCTATTCTTTCAAGTGTCTTTTTTCTTCACAGTCTTATACAAACATCTTCAGTTATTTTTTTGGATGGTTGTCTATTAGCTATAAACTAGATTTCAGCAACTGTTGACCGCAGGTATATCCAATTCCCTGTACTCTCTGGACGATTTAGAGAGACGATGAGATACCAGTGTAGGATTTTCTGAAGAGGTAATAAAAGAGAAATTAATCTGCCAGATGAAAATTCTTTGTTGTCAGCATTTCTCTGAACTGAAGGATTAAACGTATGCTGAATTCTAAATGGAAAATATGTTTACACAGTGCTCTGATTAACGGCCACAGCAGTATTCTGTGCTGTGTGCAGCTATGTGCAGCAGGTTGTCTTTAAAGGATTTCAATAACTCTAGGCAACCCAAAGTTCATATCTGACATCCAAACTTTGGAGTCCTTTGAGAGCCATATATAAAACATCTATATTCTTGAAAAGTCTTCTCTTTTTATGAGATTGAACAACGCATGTGTGATCTCATAGGTAAAGCACAGTACTATGAGTTCAGTCACTTGGAATTTATTTGTTTCCTCTACAAAATTTCTGGATTACCCAAGGCAAATAATTTCTGTGTTTCAGTTTCCAAATGATTAAAACAAGAAGATAACAACTCTGTTTAACAGATGCCTTCTGAGATACTCTATCAATACACAGTACTGCTGTACGCAGGTGTTATCCAGGGCAGCAGTGACTACCCTTGGAGTCAGCCACGCTCCAGGAGCACACGGAGAAGGCAGCCTTGGCCAGTCTGGCAGCACCCAGTTGGGCAAGTCAGGTGGCTTTCTGGGCTCCTGGAGACAGCACTTCAGGGAGGGCTGTTGCCTGGAAACCCGCACACGCCTGGGCTGCTGTGTGACATCAGTATGCTGATCCTGCTTAGGGCATACCGTGGAACAGCCTTAATTGCTACATGGATAATCCACCTAAAGCTAGCTTCTAACACAAAAAGAAGGACCGGGTCCAAATATACCTTGTAGTTTTAGTATAACCTTAGCCTTAAATAGGCAGATTCACAAACTGAAGGCACACTGACTGGGAGACTTCTTTAAGCAAAAGGCAGGAAAGCAAACAACATCCAAATATGTGAAGACTGGTAATGAGTCAGTAACTGTTTAGCAGGTGATGAACCAGTCCAGATGTAACCTCTGGCATGGAGGGAGGATGTTTAGGATTTTGATGTGTCTTCAGTATTTAATGCAGTACTCCCACAAAAATTCAACTGTCTTTATGTTCCTTCTAAAGCCTTGGAAATATTTCTCTGGGAAGAAGTTTCTGTGATTCAAGACAGTCCTAATGGGGGATGCTCTTTTGCTAGATGGGGCATTGATACTGCTCTGACTGATACTGCTGAGAGCCTTAACATCTGCACTGCACATAGCCACTGGCCAGCATCAATGTAAATCTAGATCATGCTTTCCACAATAAATGCTGTAATGGTTTTGTTGATTGCTACAATTGTCATGCATCTTACACTGAAGGATTTGTTAAGGACTCTCCAGGGTGGGAAAGTTCAGACAGAAATGTAGTGTTTGGTATGGTTTTTCAGGAGTAGCTGTGAAAATAATTGATTTTTTAATTCAGTAGCTAAAGTTTAAAAACACTACTACTTTTGATCTGAACCAAATGTGGCATGTTTTCTTTTTCTTATTTTCACTTAGACAGCTCCTGCCCTCTCTGCTGTTAGGAATTCCAGTCTATTTAGAATAAAAATATTTTATCTTTGCTGTTGGCAAAACAACCAAAATCCAAACACTTCCAATTTCATTACTATATCCTCCATTAGCATTACTTAGTAATCCGATCAAATGACACGGGGGAACTCATTTTGACATTGCAAATAGTCTGGGGATGCTGAGTCCAGAAAGTTTACTATTTCCAAAAAAAGAGAAAAAAAGAAGATAAAACAAACCCCCAAATCACTTAGCTCTTTTTAGAGTAGAATCCGTGAAATGCCTCTGCTGTACAGAGGAGGAAAAAAAAAAAAGAAGCTGCAAATAAGTCTCAGGAATGAGCCTATAAGTCTGTCCTGTGTGCCCTTATCAAAATGCTGATGTTATGCTCCAAATATGCATCCTTTTCCTTCACAAGAATGCAAGTTCTGAAGACACAGAATAGATCTGAATCATCAGGGAAAACGTGTGATGGGAAAACGTGGCATAAACCAACTTTTTAAAGTTTTCTCTGTCTCATGTCAGTAGCATTTTTGTCAGCAAAGTCAGAAGAAAATTTCACATTGTTTTTAATAAAGTTTTCCCCAGCAAGCTGCTTGTTTTCAAGGAACTAGGCAAAGCAATAGCAGTGAAGAAAATTGGCTGCAGCAGTCTGATATATCACAGCTCCTTTTGTTTGTTCAGAATGAAGAAATGGTAAAGGCACTAGCAGGAATGTCCTGCTTTCCCTTCCCAATTCCTGGAAGTGGTTCTGCTCTTCTATCTGTAACAGCTGCTTGTTACTTATGGAGAGTACCTGATATGATGCTCATGGCAACAATGCTTGGGGAATGGAGTTGACAAAGTGTTTTTGTAGCTGCTGAGGGATTGGAGTGCACAATGCAGGCAGAGAGGCAATGGTGAGCTACAATCTAGCAAAATGACTGAGCACCAGGGGTCTAATTCTGCCTTTGCACATCTTTTAGCCTTTTCTCCAATACTGCCGGTGATGTAAATTTTTAATTTGGAAACTAGAATCATAAGCCTGGCAAATCCATTTGCTAGATTCTTCAAAATCCCTTCTCCTTGAGAAAGAGGAGTTTTCCAGAAAATGAAAATTACTCTCTTGATCAGCAACCTTTACTTTAAAATATGCTTTTATTGCTAAGTTATCTCAAAGCTCATTAATTACTCTGGAACTACAAAAAAAAAAAAAAAAATTGAACAAAAAATTATTTCCAGTAATCAAGATTTTCCTCATGCCCTGAAAACACTGTCATAACAAAGTAAGACACAAATCATAAGTGAAGCAGCAGAATTCAAAACTAAAGGCAGTTTCATAATTTTCCATAAGAGATTTCTGTTCTTTTTTTTTTAAAGTTTCTTAGAAGGGAAGTAAGTGGTTGGACTCAAGGAAGTTATAAATACCTTCCAGATAGAATGGTTTATTCAAGTAATAGCTGATATTCTTCAGAATAGATAGCTAAATAGGTTACTGAATGCGCATTTACTAGGAGAATGTGCATTTATGTGGAGAACAACATAAGAAACATTCGTTGCCCAAACCAGAAACAATCTCTAGCACACAGCATGAGAAAACCATTGTCCTGCAAACATGGTGATCCAACATAAGATAACACAGAAATTAGAGAATGAATGAGTCTGTAATTCAACTGTACATGTATCCAAAGGCAAATCACTTCTGTCACTTGCCTGCTCCTTCTTTTGTCACTGTATGACTAATTATTTTTGCTTATAAGAGGATTACCATTTTTAGACATTACTAACAGTAATCATTAAAAAAACCACTAAAACTTTCCAGCAACATTGCCATTATCATTTTCCAAGTCAAGCAACACAGGGAAACAACATTTACATGAGGTTTTTAAAGAAACTTCAAAACCTGAGAGATTAAAAACATATGAAGGTTAAAATATGGCAGAAGAGAGAGATCTCTCCCCATTTTTATTGTTCATCCGATTTCAGGGTTTCACTGCCTTTACAGGGGATCTGAACTTTGTCATATAGTTTTCTAGGAGCAAACTAATGTTATGATTACTCTCCTGCTTGCAAAATACAGGTACTTTTTATACTTTTTTTCAATAAAAACCCAATCAACCAAATATATATATATATATATATATATATATATATATATATATATATATATATATATATATATATATATATATATATATATATATATATATATATAATAGTAGCAGAAATCTCTCTTGGGAAGGCTCAAGTTGAATTTGGATTCAGTATAGTTGATAAAATGTTTAATGTTCCAATTTCATTCTGATTTAAAACTACCAAACTTAAGAGTTTAAGAGTTTAAGAGGACACAAAGATCCTTGTGGGTCCCTTCTATCTCACAACGTTCTGTGATTCTGTAAACTGGCCAAAACATAAGTTTCTAAAGAGTTGCTTTTAAATATTGTTTTAAAATATTTACAAATAATATAGATTTTTCCTAACAGTTTTCCAATTGAAAGAATTCCTTATGATTCATTAGTATTTAGAAAAATGCAATATTAATTTCCTTTCCCTGATCTTCAGCTGGCAAAAGAGTATCTAATTAGAGTAAGGTCAGATTAAACTTGCAGAGGATTCTGCTCTCATCTGTAAACAGTTTAGCCCACAGGTCTTTCTACAGTTCTGTTGGATGTAGGTACAAATATGCCTGTGATGCAAACAGCAGGAGGGAGATACAGACACTTCGGCTGCACAAAGCATGAAAAGAATTCTCAGTGTTCTCCTGCACTGCTTTTAGAGAGAGAGGAGAAACAGGGAACAGAAAAAAATTTTAATCATTTCACATTTAATTTTGAAAAATGTGATTTAATTTTGATAGACTGTTCAGACAAGTCCCTGCTTTCCAACCACTCTCACCCATTTACAGCAGAACAAATCCTGACCTTGGTCACACAAGGATCCTCTGAAGTCAGTGTCAGGCTCCATATCGACTGTGGCGGGTTTTCACATCTATATCTGTAAGAAGCTGGTTTGTTTGAATCTTTGAAGGTTGCCATTCTTTCCAAGACAAAATAGGAATGTTATCATGAGGACAACCTCCCTCATCTAAAATGAGAGACTGATAATATATGCTTCCAGAGATGCTGCTGGTAAGGCATCTAAAACCGGGAATAAAGTCAGGAAAGATTTTGTTTTCATTCTTTTTATTTATTCTTGAGGGGTAGAAAGAAATCCTTCAGCCTTTGAAAAGATCAGAGCAGAGTGATTGATCAGGATTGAGGTAATACTTCCTGAATATGAAAAACAATGTCTAAACCGTTCTCTGGAGGATCTATTGTAAATGCTTAAAATTTAAGCACTTTTTTGAAGAATGATCTTAAAAGTTTATCTTCATCTCTCTTTCTTTTCATAATCTCCTGTCTATTTTCCATGCTTAGACTGAATCCCAAGGGCTTACTATACATATTCAGCTCACAGGAAATCTCATTATCTTTCAATGCTAGGCATCCCATCCTATTGTTGTGCCAGCAACACAGGCTATTTCTGTAAGATTGTGTATAGTATGTTATTTCCTACTGCTGTATGTGCATGAATCATTCAAACAGGAGAATATAGCAGTTCCTCCTGTGGCTTATTTATTTACACAAGTCAAAGTTTTGTATACCAGCAATACAGTGTATTATGTGCCTGGGAAAAATCTTGGCAGAATTGAATTACAAAAACCATCCAAACCAGGGAAGTTTCTGTTCAGCACTTTGAAATGTGAACTGTCTGTGATCTACTCAATTTGTTCCAAGACTGAAATGCTTTCAAATGAAAAAAACTGCAAATGGAGCTCCAATCACTGTAAGTAGCAGCAGAGAATCATTAAGAATGACAAGTGGTATATTTTTACAGTATATTTAGAGAATTCTTGAACATACACAATACTTCTCAGCCTTCTTTATCTCCCATATGACTGCCAAGTCTTGCTGATGAGATTGCATGCTTTGCTATTCCTCCCTAGTGCTGTACTTTGAATGAAACAGCTTGAAACTTTTTCTTCTGCTCTGAATGTTGCCTGGGTCATGAATGGAGCAGCAGCAGAGCTGTGACTACTGGGCAAAGACTAAAAGGCACTTAGCTGTACACTGGAGTTTCTCATCAGCTCATACTGGTCACATATGTCAGCAATGTATTATCACAACTAAGCTGAAGTGAGGTTCCTTGGGATCTTCAAGGAATAACTAACCAGATAGGCAATGAGTGAGCTCCTGTGATTATGCAATACCGGGCAATAGACCCAACAGACTATTTGTTAAGGTAGCACACTATCACAGGATGTCCCACATGAAGACTGAGAAATCTGCAGAAAAATGCACACAGGCAACAAAACAGACACTAATAAGACGAAATGAGCTGTGGGACTGTAGTTTACCATTATAAATCCATGTAAAAAGCAAATGTGTGTGCAAGTTATATGCACGTATACAAAAAAAAAAAAAAAAAAAAAAAAAAAAAAAAAAAAAAAAAAAAGAAAGAAAAAAAAGGGAGAATCTGTTAACATAATTTGCTGATCTTTGTAACATTCTGTAGATGGCAGTGTGGGTAAACCGTCTCTGAATTTGTAATATTGCAGTGCTTGGATTTTGTGCATATGTAAGACAGCAATATCTAAGCCAGCACAGGCAGACTTTGTCAGTAAGAAGGCACAGGGCATTTTTGGAAACACCAATCAACCCAGTGTTCATATGGGAAAGACCTCCTGGGACAAATCTGCTTTTTAAACTCCAGCTAGTTTAGATCTCAGTTCTCACTTCCTCTTTTATGAATCATGACAAACCTAATTTTGAGTTGTCTGGGATATGCCTACAATTAATACTTGTACTTCCATAATGGCTTAAGTGTTGCACCAAGCTGTAACTGCAGAATGGTTTCTGATAGCTGCTGCTTCCTTCCCATTGCTTGGGATCAAATTCAAGGCACAGCTCCTGAACTAAAAGTCTCTTTACATTTCTGATTTTGGAAATATTCAGCCCCAATTCTAGTTTTTGTTGAGTTTCTTTTCAGAACAATTCTGAGATCCTAAAATATTGCTCTACACCATTTTCATTTCTGTACTGGGTTTAAAACTGACATGACAAAATGAAGAAACCTGATGCACACCATATTATACAGACAGACATCAGGAGTCTGAAGTGAATGATTTAAAGCCCTTTTTGTAATGTACCTGTGTGCTTCAATAAACATAGGTGTTTTGAAAATCTAGAGATCATCAAAATACATACCTGAGACAGAGAACAAGAGCTCATTCTCAATTTATTTCATCTGCCAAGTAAGAATCCTCATATATTTTGGGAGCAGCACTTTGGGCCTTAATCTTCTAAGATTATGAATATCTCAGATATATTTGTGGTCCAGACCAGGAGTCTAGGACCAGGCAGGGGCCCAGCTGTGAGGTAGTGGGAATGGGATCTTCGGTGGGCATTAGCACCAGACCCTCATCCTAGGTGAGCTCCCATGGGATGGGGGTCAGCTGTGTCCCAGGCTGCACCACAGTGGTGCTGCAGAGCCTCACCTGAAAGCTCCAGCAGGAGGGGAGCAGCTCTGGGCTGTGCTGGCCTGGGCCCTGCTGCCAGGGTCCCAGGAGATTGTGCATGTCCTCAGGGCCCTGCCCCTCAGGTGCATTTCTGCAAAAAGCCAGTCCTACATAAGGCAGTCCTTATTTTAAATTAATGCTGACCTGATGTTGATTTATCAATAAGAGCAGTAATTCCATTCTGCCAAGCCATCACTGATGGAACTCAGTGTAAAACATCCTCTTTTGCAATATAAACACAGACCATGAAATCTTTTTAAAGGAGAACCCATTCATAACATGCAGTATGTGTGCCTGAAATGAATTGATCTGTAATATTTAGTGATGATGATTGATTTGTACCCAGAGGCAGGAGACAATTAATCACTTTTTGTATCACCTTATGTAGCATCTCCATCCTATTTATGTCAAATTGTCAGACAGAATAAAAATGAGAACTTTTGGTGTTTGAATGATAGAAATACTTTTCAATGCCAGGACAGTTTTTTTGTTTTTTGTTTTTTTTTACAGATCCTTTTTTTTTTAAATGGGCAAGTTTATATATTTAAAATGTAAAGGTGAGCTGAAGATTTTGAACTTCAGCAAATGGAATAGCTTTTAGAACTGGCATATCCTACCTACAAAAGCAGGATTCAGGTTCCCCAAAAAGTCTTAACCTGAGACATGAGGCTTATGCTCTTATCTCATCTTGTTAAAAACATTAAGGTGACAGCATAATCCAGACTTCAACTTTCCATTTTGATTTAAATTTAGCATATTAATCAACTCAATGTACCTTGTGCATTTATTGTTCACTGACATTCATTTCAGTCTAAGGAAATGATACATTTCACAAAATTCAAACCAGATCCACCAACATTTCACATAGCATTTGCTTTTACTACACAAAATCTCCATCCCAAGTTGACCAGTTATAATGGATTCTTGGCAGGTCAAACTCACTTGTTCCATGGGGAAGGGACATAGCTTTCCCTTGTAGTAGCACTGTAATTGAATTTAACTGCTATGTTTCTACTCTTTATTGAATTAAAACTCATTAATATCACAGGCTTTTTTTTATTGTTGCTGGTATTTAATTTCTGTGGTAAGTATTCATCTAATCAAAATAATTTAAAAAAAAACAGAAAAGAAATGAAGCGCAGAAGAGAAAAAGGTTAAAGTTTGTCTCAAGTTATTTGTTAATCTTCAATATCCAGCAGCAAAGGTTTTCTAGTATAACTCATAACAAGTCTACTCAACAGGATATTTTAGAATAAATAAGTGTGAATCTATATATGTAGCAACTCTTTCCTGCTAGAAATGTTTATTAGAACATTCATTCCTTATCCCATGTGATTTACCCATGATCCACCTATCTGCTCTTCTTCCTTCAGCAAACTTTCTAGCTCTCTCCTACAAAGTTTTTTGTACTTATTTTCTTTAAAAGTTCACTGGTTTATCTAGGTGTTTATTTGATTACTAGATATCTAGTTGCTCACCCCTTCACCTGCCTGACCACAGGGAGTTTTACACAGGGGAAGTACCAGAGCGGTGACTTACTGGAGAGAGGGTCTGCTGCCCACCTCTGGTTATGTCATGCCAACATGTCCCCTGCTCTCACTTCAGCTCATGTCAGACTGGTCAGAGGCATACTTGTACTCTCCCTGCTTTAATTCCACGTAGGGTTGCCTCAGACACCTAATAGCAGTCCAAATTCAAAGGAGTTTTGCTCATCAGCACACACCAGTTTAGAGGGAAGGTGTGTGATCATATGAATCCCTAACACCGAGAGAAGGCTTAGGTCAAACATGTTTGTGACAGCTTGTTCATTTAAAAATAAGTAGAAATCAGAAATAAAATTAATTTTGTTATCCTGAGAACTTAACTCAGCAGGAAAGTATTGTAGATATTTTAGTAATTTTTTTTTGTCATTCTTTCTGACCACCAAGATCTGTATCTCCATATTTAGCACACTGTGCTTACTTGGCTGTAACTGACACTCAGTTCACAGACCCTGGACCTGGCTCCTGGTAAGCATTTAAAAAAAAAATAAAAAACACATTTTTTTCTATATTCAAATAAGATTTTAGTCTTGGTGTCTTTAATTTTTCTAATAAACATCTGCTCATATTACTTGTTGAAATTGCTGGGTCAATCATAAACACAACAAATAGGTATTTTTTTCTTTTAAAGACACACACAAAAAAAAAAATCTGTAAATTGACAGTGGAATGAGATTTACACTGACCTCCTTTTCATTTCCTGTACAGAGAGGAATTTTAATGACACCTGCTAAGGTGCTTATGCCAGAGATAATCAATACTAAATATACAAGTAGAAAATAGAAGCAGATCCTAAAATTTTCAGTTAACATCATGCAAAGTGTGAAGTGAGCAGAGGACTTACCTCCTTATTTTAAAGCTGAAAGTTAATGTCTGACTACTCTGATTTTTAAGGACTATGGATAATATCCTGTGTTCTCCAGATTCCCACTGAAAATATCAAATTATGTTAATTTTGATGTGGCAAATAACAACTTTGAAAGTAATTTTGAGGGGCTTCTTTTTTCTGAAAGAAACAAAATACTTTCTGTCATCTAGGGGCATTCCTTTTATATTCAAGTATTTGGGCCAACTGCCTTTAAGTTTCTACTGACTTTGAGAAGGACTGGGGATGTAGCCTCACCATCATTTATTTGGTTTAATGGTGGTTTTTTAGCACCATTTAATGGTGTTTTTTTAGCGCAACTACTGAAAGAGTGGTTGTAATTAAAATAATTATACACACACAGAATGTGTATATTTTAAAAACAGATTTTGTTTTTCTTTACAGTAAAGATTTTATTGGCTTTTGAAACATGGCAATGATATGATATATAAAACTGTTATGAATGTTTGAGATCACTTAAAAAAATCACCAGTGAGGGCATCAGTATAAACCAGGTGTAATATAAAGCAACAGCATGACAAATTTCATTGACAAAGTTCACTCTACTACTTACTAGATGATTAAGGAACACCAAGGAAAAAAATTGCTACAAACAAAATCCAGTCAATCAATCCAAACTGAAATATACCAAGAACTAGCTGTATGAGTGTGTGTGTGTGTGTGTGTGTGTGTGTGTGTGTATGTGACAAAAGGATAAGAATAGCAAGGATAAAAAAAGGAATACCCTTTGTTTTACTATTTCACTACTCCTTTTTGAAAAAGGAATATCCTAAGAAATACTAAAGGCCTAAAGGTTTAATAGCACTCAAATTTAACAGTACTTAAACTTGTATCTTAAGCTTGACAGTTTAGCAAAGGAACAAGACTTACCAGCATTTCACTTAGCTTATAACTTAAATTGAACTTGTTTTCAAGCCTAACATATTTAGATATCTAAAGCAGCATTTCTCCCATAGCTGCCATAGCATTTGCACACCTGTATGCACACAGACACAAGGAGTCAGGGCAAGGTACCTGTGACAAATTCCCCTGGAAGGCAGGGAAAGGCTCACCTTGGGTGCCCTTGTGTCTCCTGAGGGGGCGAAGGGCTGGGCCCGGAGGAACGGGGGTTTCAGCCCAGGATCCGTCGTGGCTCAGCAGTCTCTGGGTACAGCCAGCAGGAGCTCGCTGCCTCTAGCAGGTGTCCCCTCAGAGGGAAGGTGCTGTCACCCTCACTGCGCTCCAGGAGAGCTCCCAGGGACCCATTTTGGATCCCTGTCCATGGGCCGCAGGCGAGCGGGCCTCAGTCACAACAATGCTTTGTCCTGGCCATGGCCTGGGCACCTCTCGAACAAAGATGTTATGCCATTCAGGCAAGAAAATCAGTTTCCAAGGCTGCTGATAATAAAAAAAAAGGAGTTCATTGGGCAGCAGCAGTTCCTGGGAGCAGAGGAGTTTCTGAGACACTCCAGAGACGCTGAGCCAGGTGCTGCTCGTCAAGGCCGAGCCTAACGAGCGTTCCTGAGATCTGCTACGGCCTGGAAAGGGGGGGTGATGCACCATAAAAACTAAACCTTCAGCAGCGAGCTGCAAATATATCTGACTGAAGTTTATTTCCAGCTATTTACACTAAGAATTTTGTGTTAATTTAGCTGCCTTTACTGTTTACTTTAGAAGAAAACAAGTTCAGATTGGTTTTGGTTTTTTTTTGTTTTTGGGGGTGGGGGTGTATATGATTGAAATTACCTGGAGAATTACATATTAAATTCTTATGACTGTGGTAAAAATTTGAATTCTCCATATATTTCTCCTGGTTGATTTACAGGAAAAATAGTTCATATTTATATTACTGCAAGCTCTGTTGTAAGTTTTGAAATTAATACGTGAAAACTGTCCCCAACTAGGTTCAAATCCATTCTAAACTGACTTCTATTAACAAATAATTCCTCTTTGTTCTTTGAAATAGTTCTTGAATAACGGCAAAGACTATAAGATTGATTTTGATAAACCATTAGATCTAGAGCATACATAGAGGGTAGGTAGCCCTGTGATAAAATCCATGGATTTATTCAGCAGGGCTTCAGATTCTTAATAAGGATGCAGGTTCTCTATAAACTTGTAAACAAGTGAAAAATCAGTACATCAGACTTACATACAAGCTGGAAATTGGTTCTAAACCAAATAGTTCTCACTTGTCTTATAGTCAGGCATTTTTCGGAAGTCTGAAAATCCATCTAGTACTACTAGTGACCACAAAAGTCAAGGTTAAAGACCAGACTGACCCAACTTTCACACATCAAAGAGGCAATAGATAACTAAGGTTCAAAGATGCCAACAAATGACTGAATAGCTTGCCCTTCTGTGGTAAAGCTGAGATAAACTCATCAGTACTTCTCACATAGTAAACAATGCTTTTCTTCCAAGAATATACCATTAAGCCATATGGAAAAATTTAATATTTCACTCACAGCAAGTTGTATTTGGTAAGTATTGTACAAGACATATTGCATACAGTCATTTCCTCTGGTTCAATCTGCTGTCTTTTAGTCCAGAATGATAACAAGTTGTTTACATCAACTAGAAGAAATATACCTATTATGCATATCCTATACCCATATTACCCATGAAGGGCTAACCCTTCCTGAGTTAGTCTTGCAATTTATATCATGTTCTAGTTTTGTCTCACAAATAACATCTTCCATCAAACTGACACATCCTTTTCTTTAACTTTCTTTTATAATAAATATCCCACCTCTTAAATCTGTTTTCATTAGCAAAGACATGGCTGAGACAGAAAGGGCTTCTATGTGGGCAGAAGACACTTCCATTTCCTTTAGCTATTATTGAATGTTTTTATTTGTGTTTTTACATCACTTCAGCATAGTGCATCTTATTATGACTGACAGGTCTGTAATGGGATTTTTTGCTGTCCTCATCAGGTTTCAGAAAAAAGAGACAAGTTTTAGTTGTTTTGACCTGTAAGCTTTTGCCAACATTAGACTTATAAATTATTGTGTGTCTTTCAGCTACTGGTCTCTTGCCAGACATCAGTAACAATTGTCTACCTTTTATTTATAACTATCCAGTCTGGATTGTTCAGTTTTATGAAATTATTTTATCTGATTAGATCTTAGTGAAAGTCCTGCTCATCTGCCTGGAAATTTCCACTTACACAAGGAGTATGGTGTAAGGCTTATTTTAACTAACTCCAAGGCTTGTTTTAACTAACTCCAAGCTTTACTTTGTTTGAAATTACATGAAAATGTTCTGCCTTCTAGATTTTCATGCCTTCTAGCAGAAAACCATGTATTAAGTATTAGACAAAGGTATTTTAAAATTTTATATTGAATTAATAGAACTGGCAAAATAGTGAAAAAACAACAAAGCCTTTTGCTTTAAACATTGCAAATAAAAGTTAATTACCTGACAAATAACAAGTGATATCAAAGAACAGTAATACATTAAATGGGAATGCACAATATCCAATTATTAGGAACCTGTTAACCCTGTTAGATAATAACCATAATCAAGTAAACACACAAGGGGTCAACCAACCAATAAAAAAATGAATTAAAAAACCCCACAGAGAGGTTGCTTTCAAACACTATCCCAAAATACTACTTTTTGCAGACTGGAGAGAAAAAGCCAGTTGACATACACTGCACTGAAAGGTGTCATGGCAAATACACGAGCAGCAGGCTTTATTACCATACAGAACATTTCAAGTGAGTAGATGTGAAATCAGCTGGGAAAGAGCTGAGTATACAAAGCATTTCTGAAAGATAAAAATATCAGAATCCTTGCATTTTTGTCAAAAGTGACAAAAACCCCTCAACAAACAAAACCCAAAAACAAACAACAAAAACCCCAACTACTGGAGAAAGATAAAGCAGAGAACAGGGACACTTAATTCTACTTTATTTACTTTCTTCTATGTTAGCTAAAATCCTTCAGCTTGGTTTAGGATTAGATATTGTAAGCAAAAGGAACAGGATTCCTTAGCATCAACTATTTGGTCAATATTTTATAAATCAGGCTACTCTAATGCCCTGAAAAAAAAGTTAATCTCAGTCTGTCATCAAGACATGATATCAGGCTGAGAAACTGCCCTGACCCTCTCAGAGAGCCACTGCTAATGTCAGTGGGATTACAACTGCAACCCACTCTGCCTTTCTCTCCCTAGAAATATATATTTAGTGTTGCGTATCAGTTTGCATGTTCATTTTCAAGCACTAATGGCTTCTGAAAGAAGTTAAGATTTTGCATGCAGTTGATATTTGTACTTTTGTTAGAGGGGAAAAATATATTTACAAAGAAATCTTGACCCACTCAAAATTCAAAAGGCGATCTCTTGGCTGGGGTAAATTCACCAAGAATGTATGGGTTTGAAAATAAATTCCATTTTTTGGGCATATGATATAATATAAATGCTTTGTAATGTAAATGCATTGTAATATAAATGCTTTGCAAGGTAAATGGTTTGTATATGGTTGTACTTATATAAATGGTTCTTCCTTACTTTTGACAATGATTGGTTATATAATCTCTATAAAGGCTTTTTTTAGGCAACTTTATATGCACAGGAAAGACTTCAGTGGGGCTGACATGCACAGTGGAAGACTCCTGCACTTAAAGGTACAAGTATAACCATGAGTTTGAAAAGCTTTCTATTATAGTCCTTAGATTAGAAAAGATTTTAAATTAAACTAGAATATAAAGGTTCCTTGTTTCCATCAAAAAAAAAATAACAACCAAACAACCAAACAAAAAACCCACCAATACATGTGTCTTTTACATACCATCCCATTTCCAGTTCATTCTAGCAAAAATTTATTTCTGGATAAATTTGCTGAATGGGTGGGTTCAGCTGTCTGTAATAAAACATTAAAGATGAATACAGATGCTAGGAACTAATTTAATAAATAAATATAGAAGATACAACCTTACTTCATGGTACGTGTTTAGTATTTTGAAAATCACAGTTAAACAAGCAGCATGTGGGATTATCTGGGGGAAGCCACAATTAACATTGTGTTAACACTGTTAAATGAGAAGTGTTTGTCTCCTGCAGCTTTCCTACAACTCAAAAGCTTTTATAACTCATGTAGCATTAAATTAAACATCAAAACACAACAGTTCATGCTGTATTTTAAATCACTTCAAATACTTTGATAATGTACTATGTCATATGATGGTGCAAAGGGCCTGAAATTATTTTTTGTCAGGAGCAAAGAATTTTAAATTTTTTTCTGAAAATTTTGAAATTATTTAACTTTCACACATGTTCAAGCATGACTCCTTCTGTGGAATGGAATTTCACTTCCTCACAGTTTTATCTCCCGAGTGATGAACCTAAGGTATATTATTTTAGCATGTGTTGTTCCATCTGACAGGTTAGATTTTAAATAAGTTTAAAACTGTTTTGCTCATACCAGCTGTCTGCCTATCATTGCTGAATAAATAAACACTAGAAAGACATATATAATCTAAGGGTGGCTGCCTGATTACCACTTTAAGCTCCTTGTTTAGAAAGGCAAACCCATTTCCACCTGGATGTGCTGATTGACATTAAGCTTCTGAAACATTTAACAAACTAAATTATTATTTCTGATCAGTGTTGCAGTTGTGACTAAATCTTACAAGTATCTTACAACTCAAGACAAATCTGCATGAATTACAATTTAATGTAGAACTACAAAACCAGATGTATAAAATCTGTCAATTCAGATATTTTTCTTCATATGAAATAAAATCTCCCTTTCTCAGAGAATCCTGTCAAACTAGGAATGTAAAAAATTATTTTTTACTGCTTAATTATAGATTTGATCCTTCACTAAGTTAGTTCCTGTTACTCCTTAATTAAATGGATAAAATCTCTTTATGTAGGTTTCTGTAAAAGTGACATGAAGAGCTTGACAAAACTCAAGATGAATTTGTAAGCTATTTCAATATTGTTAAAGCTCTCCTGAGGGAGCTGCCAGGAGCTGGCAGCTCATGAGACAGTGGCTGATGAGACCAGGGCAGGACCAAGAGTGGTAGCAGCCATGTCCTCTCACAGAACTAAAAAGCCCGTGGGCACCATTAGTGACGGGTATTAAATCCAGCTGGCAGGCAGTCACAATGGTGCTCCCTGGGGCTCAGTACCAGACAGTCCTGTTTAATATCTTTGTCAATTACCTGGACAAAAGGACTGTGTGTACCCTCAGTCAGTTCACAGATGACACTGTGTGGGGCAGGAGTGTTGATCTGCAGCAGGGCAGGAAGGTTCTGCAGGGGGATCTGGACAAGCTGGATTTTTGAACTGCAGCCAATTGTGTCAGGTTCAACAAGGCCCAGTGTCAGGTCCTGCACTTGGGTCACAACCCCATGCAGTGCTGCAGACTGGGGAAGAGTGGCTGGAAAACAGCCCTGTGGAAAAGGATCTGGGGGTGCTGGTCCACGGTCAGCTAAACATGAGCCAGCGTGTAGCCAGGTGGCCAACAAGGCCAGTGGCATCCTGGTCTGGAACAACAATAATGTGGGCAGCAGGACCAGGGCAGTGATTGTCCCACTGTACCCAACACTACTGAGGCCACACCTCAAGTCTTGTGTCCAGTATTGGGCCCCTCATGGCAAGAAGGACATTTAAGGGCTAGAGCATGTCCAGAGAAGGGCAGTGGAGTTGCCTGGGGAAGGGTCTGGAGCACAAGGCTTAAAGGCAATTGAAGCTGGGGGTGTTTAAACTGGGAAAAAAGAGTCTGAGGGGAGATCTTATCACTCTACAACTGCCTGAAAGGATGTTGGGGTGAGATAGGGATTGGTCTCTTCTCCCAGGTGAAAAATTGTAGGACCAGAGAAAATGGCTCCAGGGACCATTTGCATCAGGGGAGATTTAGATTGGATAGCAGGAAAAAAGTCTTCAAGGAAAGGATTGTCAAGTATTGGTACAGGCTGCCCAGGGAAGGGGTTGAGTCATTATTCCTGGAGATACTTAAAAGACTTGCAGATATGGGAATTAGAGACATGGTTTAGTGGTGGACTTGCTGTGTTGAGCTGATGGTCCATTATTTTAAAGGTATTTTCCAACCTAAATTTTAAGATTTATTGAGGAATACATTTAATGCAGGTAGACTTCAGTGTGCTTAGACTGCATACATTACAAGAGGGTATACAATCCCAGGGATTCCTTTGAGGCCACTCCTCAGAGGCATCAGCTCAAGCTGTTTCTGTGTTACCACACAGTGAATAAAATGCTTTAAGGAATGTGATGTCTGAGACTCTATTATGGGAACCCAAAAGTTGAGCTGGTCAGGAAATCTTGTGTGACTGCGTGAGTGTGGGGTGTGCAGGGAGGGAATCAAGTGGGGCTCCTGTCAGGTCACTGGAGCCATCTCCTGCAAAAAGGATTCAGTCCCAGCAGTGAATGTGTCTGGTGGTGGGAGTGTGACAGCCAGAGTGCTCCTGAACAGTCAGACAGAGAAAATTCCTTCACAGTTTCTTTGATGTATGCCCCATACCTCTGCTTAATTTTATTCTTGGGGTGATTGTCATCACGTGTCCAAGGTAAGCATATATAGCTCATGCAACCTAGTACATTTTAATCTTAGAAAACTGCCTGCTCTGTTCCAAAGATGAATATTATTTTAAATTCAGAAATGCTGCACACTCCTCCAGAAGTAACACAGAAGCTTTTTCTCACAGAGATTTTACTTTCACCATCACGACACTTGTAGTGCTTAAACTGGAATAAGTCTGGTCTGTTTGAAAACACAGGTGGAAATCACAGCAATCTACCAATGTAGATTAGGATAAAACACAATAAAAGGGAGACAGGAGCAGTATCTGTATTCACCGGAGCATTGGACATCAACACACCCATTAAACTCACTCATCATGACAGCAGGCGGCCTTCATTGGTAAATCTTGGTCTTCCTTCTTTTCTCCATTAATGTGCTTTTGTTTCTCCTACTTCACTAAGTCATTCAGGGTGAAAGTAAAATTCTAACTGGTTTCATTCAAGATAAACAAAACTCAATCAGAAGACTAAGAAACTATTCTCAGTTTAAATAAATTGTCTTGTATTTTTTTTAGGAAGTCACTTTTTTTTTAGAAGCCACCTTTACCTTTTCTAGAAGTCTCTACTATTTTTGTATTTAAAGATATCTTACATATTTTTAAGTTAAGTTTTTGGAACTTGCCTGAGTTTCCTTCCAGTCGCCAGTGTTCCGCTGCCTCCAATCTAAACAGCCACATAACTTCCACATAGATTTTCTTTAACCACTGGTTTCTGGATTTTCATGATTCTCAGAGACAATAAATGAACATTCATGAAATTTTTACGTGGGAGGGGTTTTATAAAAATGTAGCAATGCATATCTGTTTTCTTCAGTGGCTAGTGAAAGGTACGATCATAAACACTAGCATTCATCTAAGATGCAGATAAACTAAATTAATAAAAATAGAACATCCTAATTCTGTACACAAAAATGGAACAGTTCTGCAAAATTTTCCTGTCATTGGGTTATTAAATTAATGTAGAAATTATTCACACTTTAACAAGATGGTAATTATTTTCAAGCAGAAGCAGGTTGCTACGTAACTATTCTTCATGCAAACAATCTTACTTGCAAAAAAATTCGTTATTATTTCTGCCAACTCCTTTGCAGAACAAGGTTGGTAATTACTTTTTATCTATATTGATTCACAGAAACATGAAAATTAATGACTTTTTATTCTGATATTTGCTTTGAAAACTCTATAAAATTGCTAAGATTACAGGATATTTTTGCTATGCAACAGAGTCTGAAATCTGCTTTTCCCAAGGACCACTCGTTTCTGTTTAATACAAGGATGGCAAGAACAAAGCATCACAAAGAATTTTTTGTTCTTTTTTTTTTCAGAAGCGTTTGACTCATGTCCTTGATATAAATTGACACTTTTAACTTGCTTCATCTTGCAATTATGTCAACACTTTTATCATAACAAATGCTTACCAATATATTGGAAACAGCTCTCCAAGTTTTAGCAAACCAGCTGGCAGCTGCTGCATGTGTGGTTCTGACTGATAACCAGTCCCTGCATTTCCCCAAGCCAGATGCAAGCAACAGTAAACAGGTGGAGTAGGTGGTCACCAGAGAGCAGGAAACATGGAGCTTTTTTTGGTATTTCTGTTGGAATTCTATGGTGAAATCTTCTGGGGCACCTAGCAGAAAGGCTCTGCTTTTTCAGTCCCCACAAGTTGTGTGCACACATGCATGCACATACCTAAGGTGGAACAATAAAGTGCAAGAAGGGAATTTGGCTGACATTCCCCTTGGGAAAGCTGACATGTTCTATGATTAGCTGTCAGCTATGCTAGCAAGCTTTGAGAACTCCAAGATGTCACTTATAGAGTGTCATTACTAGAATAATTGTGATTACTGTCACACACAACAAAGTCTTCAGAAGAGAAGTACAAAAATCTAAGTGCTTTGCTGAAAGACAATGATAGGTCTTGCACATCTGTAGAGAAATTTACTACAGATGAACATGGTTACAATGCCTTGTGTGTGTGAGCGTGTGTTTTCCAACATTGTTTTTTATTTACATAAATTAATGAATAGATTAAAAAACAGTCAACATATCCATAAATGTACTATTGCATTTTTACCTTTTCTTTTTTACAGACATGCAACATGCAATACAAGGGGTTAAAAATAAAATTTTCAAAGGTCCTAGCAGGAATGTCCTATGGCATGAACTGGGCATCAAGCAGAGGCTCTATATTGGCGCCAAATGAACTGGTTTGAGAACTCTGACTAGTAACAGAGACCTCAAAAGCTCCCTTCTAAGATACAGAGCTAGTTGGCATGGAAATATATGGCTTCTAGGCTGCAAGGTAGTTTCTCTGTATGGTCTCGTGTTGTGGCTTGCTTCATGTCCCACAGATAACTCAGGTGACCATAGTACTGCACTGAGTTATGTGGACATATTTTAAGATACATCTTTTGAGATTAAGTTCATCAACAACAGGAAAAAAAAAATTAGGAGCCTCTGTGCATAGAGGAAGTGAGGCTTTCAGTTCTCCAGGAAAATTTGTGACTTTTTGGTGATTTTTACAGGATGCCTTTAAGTGTTTAAATGTTATTAGAAATGCACTGAATTTTAAGCCTAAGACCTTAAGAAACTTTAGATTATTTAAAACTCATCAAAAGCTCTTACCCAGATGAAAAAAGAAACCCCATAATATTAATCCCTCACAGAATGGAATTGTAAATGCAAAAAATCTTGAATGTTCAGAAATAGTGACCATTAGCACTTTGCTGACCAAACCCTTACATGCAAACTTTTATACTTATATAGAGTTCCCTCAGTACACACTCACAGGTTCAGGCACATGACTAAATAGCCTCTGAAAAACATCAGTACTAGGCATGTAAACATAATGTGCACATTCTGTCTGTGATACATCTTATTGGAGGTTTTGCTTTACTACACCTGCCTGTAGACATCTGGATGTACATACATTTGCCTCAACGGTATTTTCCTTAGAGCTTCCAAATGTATGAAAAAGATGTTTGGCGAGCCATGTGCAAAAAAGAATGGGAGGGAGCATATGTTCTCTTGTAAATAATTCATGGATTTTCTTCCTGTTCTTTAGCTAATTTGGAGCAGCTTGGAGAATTTTCCCTCCTATTGAAAATGCATAAATGCCTTGCAAATCATCCCAGATATTATAGTGTCTGGAATCATGCCAAAGGATCACAAACTAAAGTTTGCCTGCCTGCTGATTCAATAATCTTGGGATAAAGATGATAGGAAATCAAGGATTACACATAATAGTCTTTTGGCGTCTTGACTTGCTCAGGGATATCAGCTAATGGGCTGAGATGCTTAATTCCACTGAGCCCAGAGACTGTGATTGGTGGGTAAAGTGAGAAATGGTTAATTACCACAGATCTTACTGAGACCCCTCAACCACTGATTTTTCAGGGCAAGAACCAAGGGATCTATCACATTGCTTCTTGCACTTGCTTTTAAGCACATAAATTTATCAGTCTCTATCAAGTGCTAAAAGCCTCAGTGCTTTCAGGGCCGTTTGGACAATGTTACAATAACGGCAGGATGCAAATAGCTCTCCTGTTTGAGTGTAGTAACAGAGGACATCTGTACCTTTTAGTTGTGGTTACCACCCTTTAACACTGGAAAGTACAATGTTAAGCTCAGAAAAACAGAAAAGCACACTAAGAACTTTCTGTCAAAATTCTAATTGCATGTGATATGTCAATATTCTAGTTGCATGCTCAAGGTATTTACATGAACATTTATGGCAGACCAACAGCTGGAACATCAGACTAGTTTTGAAACACAGAGAAGTTTGATTACAAAGGATACTTGGAGGCCATGTGGTCTCTAGTTACTCAGAAAACTGAAGAAGCTAACATGAATTCCCTAGACTTTCCTGAAAACAAACACTACCTGGTGTCCTTTCCCCTTGCTTTTCTTGAAAGGACATGCTGCCAAAATGCCTCACTAAAGAACCTCAGCCTCAGTGGAAAGTGCCCCTTATGACGGAACCTGGATTTTCATAAAGTACACAGAATAGTAGATTTAGAGGGAAAATGCTGACTTAGTTTTGAAAATTTGGAACACACCATTTGGTGCACTGAGCTTTTAATGTCTTAGAGGCATAACAAAAAACTCAAAGCTTTTAAATCTATCCAGGAATTACTTGGTTTTAGGAGAGCTAATATGGATCAAGCTTCTCATCCTAAATATTCCCCCAACAGTAAGTTAATACAGCATTAGAGAAGTTGTGGTAGAACTAAAGCATTTTTACCCTGAAGCAATTAGTTGTGGTTTTGTTAACAACTACTTCATTTTTTAGATAGTTATATAGAAACCATATGTTCAGAATGGAAATTTGCAGAGGTAAATTATAATATCGTAGTCTCAAAGGAGTTTAATGGCTTCTTTAAATATACACATAATTAAGACTTCAGAACTGATAAATACCAGTAATAAATATTCTCATTTTATCTCCTGCCAAAATCTCTTCTGTTCCAGGAAAACCAATCAGCCATCCCATAATTGGAATTCACAGGATCTTGAAAGTATACATTCTGTCTTGTGTCAGCAGTAGTGTGGCCAGCAGGACCAGGGCAGTGATCATCCCCCTGGACCTCGCACTGGTGAGGCCACATCTCAAATACTGTGTCCTGTTTTCAGCCTGACAAGAAGGACATTGAGGTGTTGGAGCAACAAGCTGATAAATTATTTAGAGCACAAGTCTTACGAGGAGTTTGTGAAGGAGCTGGGGCTGTTTCACCTGGACAAAAGGAGTCTCAGTAGAGACCTGAAAGGAAGTTGTATCCCAATGGGAATTGGTCTTTCTTCCAAGCAACAGGTGACAGGGGAGAGGAAATGGCCTCAAGTTGCACCAGGGAAGGCTTAGATTGCATATTCGGAAAAAATGCTTCACAGGAAAAGCTATCAACAGTTGGAACAGGCTGCCCAGGGAAGTGGCTGAGTCATTCATGAAGGTATTTAACAGACATTCAGGTGTCGCACTTTGGGGACATGATTTAGTGGTGGACCTGGCAGTGCTGGGTTAACTGTTAACTTATGATGATCTTAGAGGACTTTTCCAACCTAAACAGTTCCATGATTTGCTGAATTTTTTCTTTATTAAAAAAAATAAAAAAAATCTGAGAATTTAAAATTAAATATAAAAGAAAAATCTGAGAGCAATGCAAATTTAATAATAAAAATTATAAAGCAAAGAATTAGAAGAGGTATTTACAGAGCAATGAAAGGAATGAAAAAGCATTGCATATTTTAATCGGGAAGACCAGGAGTGAAGCTGTGTGCTTCTATCTACCAGCAGCAAACAAATTGGTGGAGTCCCCAAAGCACACAGGGGCATGTAAGGAAGAAACTTCTCTTCCCAGAAAAGAAAATTTCAGGCCATGCAATTGAATTAAGCAAATAATGAGAAAGCAAATATAGTGTTCAGAAATTCAACAGAGCTCCAGCAGGAGGAAATGCTTAATAGAACAAAGGATGCCTCTGCATCTCAGCTCCTTAAGTGGTTATGTGTTCAGCTCACCATCAGTTAGTACTGTCTGTGCTGGCTCCAGGGTGTGTGAAGGCACTGCAAACTGGGAAGCTGAGCTGCACTTGGCTAGCACAGAGACAGGTCTTCAATAGATGTGGAAAAAATAGTGAGAGATAGAAAACCCAAAGTATAAATATTAATAGCAAAACATTGGCTCTTTTTCTGCATACCCTGCAAGAATTTCACTACTAAACTTAGATCTGAAGTGTAGCTGCTGACCAAGTCTTCATGAGACAGGAGCTGGAAAAATTTTGCATCCACTGGGAAAACAAACAAGACATGTCCCTACTTGAATAGCATTGTCAGCACGGCGTCAATGTCACCATGGTGCTGTCATTTTACTACAGCACAAACAACACAAGATATATGGGTCGTTATGAGTCACAACAGTAAACCTGAACCCTGATCCTTTCAAAACACATAATCTAACCCTGCATAATCTGTATACTTTGGTTCTACCTGTTTGATTAATGAGGAAAATAGTACTTATTTGCTTGACACATAGGGCCACTGAGATACTTTATTTGAACATATTTTGCCTTTTGTAGTCAATCTCAAGGGGAGACTGTTTCAACTAATTAACCCTCCACTTGCTGAACTCTGGTGAAAATGGGCCTGCCTTGTCTCATTACCTCTGCTTCAGCTGTCAGAGCCACCTAAATGTGGATTTCAACTCCAGTGTACATCATAAGAAATGGTTCCCTGCCCTTATGGGGCTCTGAATGATGGTTATAAAAGCCATGTTAGAACAGGCAGTCATACATTGGGATGCCTAAGGTAGCTGTCTCTGCTGTAACAAAAGGACAGTGAAAAAGCAAAAAGCTAACAACTGCCAGACAGTTTTCTCTCTGTGATGTTCAGCAGCTTTAGGACACATTAATTGTTGGCTTTAGATTACCCCAGATGCTGGCTTAGCATTCCAATTAACCTGCTGCAACTTTTAATGATTGTGTCATACAAGTAAACTCTAGTTATGTGTTTTCAGCTGTCTCAAAATCTTGGAGGTGGGCATAAAAATTCAAGCTTTTTTGTCAATTTATGACTTTATTTCCCTCTATAGCAAGATGGTTTAGATTACCTTTCATTATTTCATAAGCAGCGCTGTTTCAGGGCTCAAATACCTTTCTTGGAGCACCAGTGAGAAAAGCTTGTGGCACTCAGAGTTATTCCTCTTTCAGATATTAGAAACTGCGCCATTTTCTGTCTCCTCTTGGACTGAATGTCATTGATTTTGTTCAGTCCCTCTCTCTAATCTTTTTACATCCTCATGTTTTAATGATATGCCACAAAAGTTCCTAGCAGGATTTGGAACTGTGCCTCCTTGCAGAGCTTTCAATAAACTTTTCATCTGTAAAGAAACTCCAAGATAAATATAGAAAGAGAAGACAGTAAGGACAAAATTTAGGTTCTACAGGATAAATACACAGTAAAGCTGTTTATCTCTGGTATCCACTAGGCATCTTATCAACTCGATTGGCTTATATCCTTGCTAATCTTTTACTCTGAAATGACAGGATTTTTCAAAGCTAAATATTTTTAAAAATTTGACTTTTTCTGTCCTTGACATTTCTGTTCAAGGACTTCCTTTGTAGGTACATGTTCTAGTACTCCAGATCTCTTCACTTATGCGCTGTGGAAGAGGGAAGAAGAAAGAGGCCAGTTTTTTATACACATTGCTGTGACATTCAATTTTACTGTGCATTTTAGGATTCTTCCAAGATGCCAGTATTCTAGATCAGAGTTTGTACAGCAGAGAGACCACAAACTGTTGTATTGGCACCTGTGCTCAGAAACTGTAGTGAGAACATAGAAGACAATTTCTTCAAGCTATGCAGAAATTCTATATGCATGGTCAGTTGACCACACTGATGTTAAATCAGCAATTAAGCTTGACAAAAAAGTAACAGTATCTGTATTGTCAAGGCAGTCCTAATGGAAGAAAGATAGTATTTTTTGTCAAAGTGGAATGGCATTTGTTAAGGACAACCTGACATAAGATCAGAATATCCTAAACGACTCTGCTACACTTATGTTGGCTTCTTTTAAAGCCAGTAGAAATGGTTGCAAACCCACATAACCCTTTAAGTGATGTAAATAATGTATCGGATATAATCAAAATAACTGTATAAGTGCCTGGAATAACTGCACTTGTTAATCCATTCAGAGGGACTAACTTTGCCTGAACAGAGCTAAATAAGAACTTGCCAGCTCTTTCACACCCAGCCAATGCATATTCCCTCCCCTGACCAAGGCAGCCCCTGGGTTTCAGTAATAGTTGTACCCTCAGTCTATGGTCAATCTATGGATAACGGGGTGGGTGGGAATCTATATTAGCAGAAAAACTAAGCTCTAAGCCTCTTATTTGAGAAAATTTTACACTGGAGTGAAATGGTATTGAATGTACCTTCATAATAACCTTGAAGAGTCAATGTTTGTATTATTTAGAGATGTTGACTAACTATTCAGCTATGTACATCCAGAGGCTAATGCCCAGAAATCATGAGTGCATACCAAATATCTATTTAAAAATCAAGTTCATTTGAGTTACAGAAAATTCAGAAAGACCAAACAACTATTAGGATTTAAAACAATCCTTTTAATCACTTGAGATCAACTTAGTTCTAACAGGACACAACTTGAGGAAAAAACTTTGAGCTTATTTCTGTTCTTATAATTACATTTTCTGAGGAAATATTGATAGATTTGAGTAGACTTCACATATACCTGTCAAATGAGGTTCTTTACTTACATGTTTTTTTTCCATGAAAGGGCTGACTTGGAAGCCCCAGAGAAAGACACAATTAATCTTGCTACTTTCCCAATTCTTCAGTAGGATACAGAATCACAGAATCACAGAATAATGAGGTTGGAAGAGACCTCTAAGATCATTGAGTCCAACCTATGTCCTAACACCTCAACTCAGAGTTACTATTTATTTTGGAGTGCAAGAAAAAAGTTCTTGTTTAAAAACTGCTTATTATCTCATTTGTCCAACCATGTTAGTTAGTGATTAAAGTTGGGGGTCAAAGATAAGCCCGAGAATGCTTTGCTGACTAGGAGTTCACACACAGAAATAGGGCCTCAGTCATACCAGCTGCTGACCAGTTACTGTTGTGGCAAATATGCACATTCCATCTAATTGGGTCAATATGTATATTCCTACTTCCTAAAAGGAAAAAAAAAAATAACTCAGGTAGAAACTCTTAAGTCATGCAACAGGAAAATTAGGCAGGCACTCAAATCTCAGACTGAAAGAGCTCACTGGGGACATTCGACTGTTCTGTAAAAAAAGTCAGTTTATTCACTTGGCCTGTTATTGAAATAGACTGATAGAATCTGTGTAGTCAATAGTTTTTCTTCCAGGTAATCGATTACCTGCATCAAGCCTCCTGAATTCCTCACAGACCAAAAGCCTTGGAGAATCCATTTAACTGTTGTGCATATTTTAGTTTCCTAATCTATTGACCAACATAGTAACATTAATTTGCCTCTGCAGTTTTCTGTTGACTTGATTCACACCTGCCTTGTAAGCCCTGAGAAAAAGACTTTTTTCAAGGAACATAAGACATCATCAATTTTCTAAAAAGCAGAGTTAAATTCTTCCAAGATTCACTTCTTTTTCTGTATCACCACCCATTTAGAGAACTACTTTTAACTCTTCCAGGATTGATCTACAGTAATCTCCTTAGTACACCTTAATTCAGAGAACTTTCTGACTGTGTCCAAAAGCCTAAATCAAAACCAAATGCTTTCAGCTATGCCTTGATGTTATAGAAGTAGAAACAAAACCCAAATCCTACCTTCAGTCCTCAGACTGTTTAGGCCATATCCTTGGCCTCCCATTTAAACCTTCTTGGCCTTGCAAGTCTGCTAGGAATGCTGATAGAAGAAAAGAAAGAAAGTAGAAAAGCTTTGTTACCTCTCTCTTGGCCCAAAGACTTATAATGAAATTATTTGGGTAGGAAGGGACTTTAAAGATCATCTAGCTACAACTCCCCTGCCCTAGGCAGAGACACCTTTTACTATAGCTTGATTATTTTAAAATAATAAATAATAAAAGCTCACCAATTCTTGCTGTCACTCCTGCTACTGGCTCTAATGCTTCTTTCACCTAATACTGTAGTGTTAGTTATCAGGCTTTGGTGTTATCAGCCTTTAGTGTGGCACCTCAAAGGGTGACTCTAATAGCTCCACTTTATAGCATCCTTTCAACGACTGAAAGGGTAGCGACACAGGCGTTTTATGAAGAGTTATTAGGCAACCTGCAACAGATAACAGCAGTAGAACAATTAGCCACATTCATCAAGATCACCTGAACAAGGAACAGCATGTCAGACACATTTGTATCCACTTCAAAAGAGACTATAAATCTCAATATGTGAGTTTAGAAGACTTATTAGACTTCCATGCCTTGACAAGTGTTTTATTTTAATTTCATTCTACACTGCAATGAGTTGCTGACATGCAGTTATTTCTTTCAGTCGTGGAATTGAGCCAGGTTTTTTTGCAGTCATATGTCTCTTGACCTAGTGATAGAAAAGATTTGTATAATAGCATTCTAGAAAGGGGTAAAAAATTCAGGTACACTGAAGAGAAATAGTTGCATATAGGATCTGACAGAGATAAGTTACGAAAGTCTGTTATTCATTATTGTTGTGAGTCTCCAGATTTTCCTCCCTTTCTTAAAAACATGGTTAGGAAGAGAAGATTAGCATCAGCATTTTCAAGCTTTGGTTCATCCTGTAGGATTAAAATAATTACCTACTTTTGCATTCACACACAATTAAAGGTAGATTAATAAATTGGAATACATTTAATGCTAGAGGAATTATTTAAGGGCACCTGCACTTACTGAAGTGAGGCACTGAGATAAAAAAGTATTACGCAATCTATGTTGAGTTCCTTGTTTATCACAAATTACCTGTAAGACTGAGGAAATAACTTTGAACAGAAATTGTTTACAAGAGTGTTTATTCCATAAGGTAGCTAAGCAAGTCGGAAGTAGAATGCTCAACTATTCCAGTGGGTTTAGTATGATTCTTACTAATAAATGTAAACATCTCAAAGCCCAGTCTCAGTAGAGCTTTTCAGCAATGTCCAAAGCTACCAACTCAAGTAGCAACTACTTGTCATAGACTTGCTCAGATCACTCACCAAGCCAGTGTCAGAAATTATAAAACAGCTCAAAGATCACCGATCTCACAAACAGGGTAAACATTGCAAAGCTAAGCAAGTAAATGAAGGGCACAGATATCTTCCTTATCAAAAGGGAGAAATAAGTGTCAAGAAATATCAATCTGAAATAAAGAAAACACCACAGAGACATTAATGCATGCCATTTACTTTAATTAGTGAGTGGCTATCTGCTGTTCTAACAAAAGAGACACTTCAACAAAATAGAATGAGCCTGCATGACTCCCTTGGCAAATGCAGGGCAAAATAACTTTCTTATTAAAAGGATATAAAATTCAGCAGAATAAAGACAAAGACAAAAAGGGTAAGAAATGCACCCTCAACAAAATATTCAACTAAACTACAAAATGAATGCTGTACAAATGCAATAATTGGAGAAAGCAAACACTTTCTCCACATCATCATCACAATCACAGCTAGGAAGCACTTGCTAATGTTGCAGCAGATGACATACCTTTCATTAAAATTTTTAAATAGTTTTTAATAATTTAAACAGCAAAAAATTCTATTAAAAGGAAAAGTGTTTTGCTGACTAAGAACTTCAGGTAATTGTACTGGACATCTAATTGAATTCTCTGAAAATTATTTATTTATCTTTTTTCTCAGTAACTTTCCTTATAATTTTGTCATACGGAAAATGTCATTCTGTCAGGGGAAGTACTGCTCTACCTGTGTACTAAACAGCTCCAATTCCAATGTAGCCACAGCTCACTGACTTCCTTTCAGTGTGAAACCAGCCTGCCAGTGCAAGGCACACCAATTTTAAGATTTTTTTCTTGCTTTTTCTGCCTACAGCTCCACATCAAAAGTGCTTGCTCACTCGCTTTTGAACTTCTCACTTACACATTCTGTTTTGAGTCTTTGCTTTTCTCAGTCTTGGAGTCAAGTAAAAACTCCAATGCTTCAATTTACAGTTTTGTAGGGAATGTTAACATCCTTTTACCTTTTTTTCTTGATTGGTTTTATTTTAAACCACAAACATGTACTACAGTACAAATTACTCTTGTTACCCTAGATTCTGTTTGTGCTTGGATAAAACAACAAAACAAGACTCTTATCTCCCTAAAGAGTGTAGTCCAAATGCTCAAATTTCAATGAGATATTTATAATCATTCATTTGATGTCAGCCCTTGAACTTCATCCAGGAGTTATAAAGAGGAGAGATGAGCAGAGAGGTTGAGGGGAGCAGTCACTGGGAATACTCTTTACTGAGTTACATTATTTCCTTATATACACAAAGGTACCCCTGCCAGTCGGATCAGAGGCCTCTGTGACCTGACAGGAAAAACTGAAAAAAAACCAAGCTAACCACACAAGAAACCACCCCCAAAACCAAGGAAAAAGCTGGCTCCAGATTGACTCATGCAATTTTCCAAATTTTAAGCAATACTGAAACACTGAATAAATCTCATGAAACTGAAAACAAATTAGTACAATTGCATTCCTTCTTTTAGGATGAGGGAGAAGTTCCTGCCTTATTCCAGAGGAAATAAGAGAACGTAATAATGCTTTAGTGGCAAAAGTCTCCCCGAAGTCTTATCACAGCAGGGATGATGGTGGGGAATCAATTGTCCTAATCTGACTTTAATTAATTCTATAATGAGCATATAATTTCACCTTTCTGCAGCACAAAACATATTAATTATGAGTACAAGGGCACAAACTATAAAATTAAAGCAAAATTAGGACATAATTTCCTTTCCTTCAAGTGCTAAATAGAGAAGGAAAATAAGGCAGAAGATCAGAGCTTTCTAACTGGTACGTGAATAAAAAGAAACCGTACAAAAATCCTGGCATAATTAGTTAAGCATACATCACAATCCTTTTTCTAATTTAGGTATTTTCTAGTTCCTTGGGTTGTTTCTCTTTTCTTGGATACACATTTCATTATCTCAAAAAATGTCTCATTTCAGCCCTTGAAGAAAATGTCAGTCTTTCTTCAAGGAATACAAAGTAATGAGATGCAAAGGGCTGTATACATACAGAGAAATCTGAGACAAGATATTACAAGATTAAAATATTTTACAAGAGTTTATTAATTTGCTACAGTTTAAAAGGAGAGAATGGACTTAGCTGGAATGAGTCTTCCAGATCTAGAGAAAAGAACCTTGAACATCTTATTCTTACTGAATTTCTTAAGCCCAAATTGCTAGCAAAGATCAAATATAGGTACTTTACCCAGATGACTGGTAAGACCAGTTACATCAGTCTCTCAAATTAATATCTGTCCAGATGCTACAGTATACTTCTTTCTTCACCCACCCTTTGTCTATGTCCAATAAAATACTGTTTTACTCTGCCTCTTCCCCTTTAGATATAAACAAGGATGCCTGACTTCTGGACCATGTAGTGATCATGGATTCCATTGGAATTGATCACTGATTCTCCTGTGCAGCTCTATGAATAATTTTCTAAAGATAGTAAAAATATATGAAAATACATTGTGTTATTACTAACTAATAAATGTCACCTGAAATATCACGCAGAATACTTTTCTTGCACAAAGCAAGTTATCAGCAAATGCACAATACTGTGACAATGTTGTGGTCATCTAAGTAGCAACTCAAATCTCTGCAGTAACAACTGCAACAGAAATTAGCCTTTCCCAAACCAGTTTACCCATGGCAATGATAATACCTGTCACATCACAGCTATTTTTGGCCATCATAATTCTCCTCCTTCACTGTGCTCCAGAAGTGAAAAGACTGTCCTAATTTTCAGTGAAACAGGTGGCACCACACTTCAGTTCAGCAAAAAAAGCAGAATACACAGGCTTGCCAGTTTGTCCCAACTTGCTGTTTATTCTAACAGTAGTGCTGACAAATATTGAAAAAACACTGACACAAGTTAAACTAAAAGTTATATAAACACTCATCACAAGATTTTATTTCCTGAAAGTGACAAATCTCTTTGGAACTTTCACTTTGCCATTATGAAAACGAGAATACCCCTTTCCTCACAGTTACACTGCTTTACTTTTGACCTAGGGAAATTATGCTGTCAAGAATTACAGAGGATGACATGACAGCGCTTTGCCTCTGTTGTATCTGGAGAGTGGGAAAGGGAAAGGAGCAGAGAAGAGAAGATATGCATAAAAGAAAAAATGCAGATCCAGCATGGAAAGCACTTGCAAATAGATTATTGCACCTGCAAGGCTTGTGTTGCTGTTGTCCAAAGATTTGATTCTTTTTGTTGGGTTGTAGTAAGGGAAGAGGTGAGTACTATGCTTGGTGTTTCAGAACATTCACCACACAGTAGCAGACACTCCTGTCATCTAGTATGGGATATATTGAATCCAAATGACACAGCTGACAAAAAGAGTTATGTAGCTCCATGAGTTTGTGTACTTTATTGCTTACATTAGCTCCTGAGAAGAGAAAAAGGGATCTCAATGGGCTGTAAATCTTCACTGAAGCTCCTCATGACATTGTCTCCTTGCATTAGGGAAAGTGAAGGTGACATGTGGTACCTGCCTATCACGAGTATGGCCAGCATGAGATGTTTCTGATGCTCGGCTGTCTGACACCTCTCACAGCAAACAGCTAGAGTCCAAGCATGGGCTGAAGGGAATAAAATTGCCAATACATCTTTTTGGAGACAAGTTTCACTTCTCATTACCCACATGGCTGTATGAAGTCTTCAGAGAAAGATTTAAAATTCTTTGCAGATTCATATAAAAAACCAAAGGGTTTGTCCTGAAAGAAGTGAAAACATTTACCTTATCTTCCTTCTCTTCGATAAAGCATCTGTAAAGTCTGCTGACAAAGCCTTACAATATTTAATTTGCTGTGCAGTTGCAGACCTAACAGCTGCCAAGTCACAGCACTGCCTCCTAACAACTGCCTTGTTGTCAGTGAGTGAGTAGGTGTAACTTAGGGTAGTTTACTCAGAATGGGGACATCAGGAAGGCATCCAGCTACCAGTATGATAAGACTTGTGGCTGGATTGGGCAAGTTAGCTGGAGGAAAAATACTGCTGTTTTTTAGCCAGCTGAGTCACAATTAGCAATCAGCATTTGGATGGTTTTGACATTTTCTGATTTCCTTTGGTATTTCTGTAGTCTGATGCCATCAATCCCAGTTGACTTCAAAACTTAGGCAAATTGGGAAAATCAGCAAGAATTAAGTACAAAAAGCACATTTCACCATTAGTACTGTTCTGACCATTTATCTGTCACAAACCAGAGTAGTTTGCCTCTGTATCCACATCTGACAGACCATCATAGTTCCGTTTGTGGTCTCTGGTGTCCTGACTTAGTGTGTTCGCTTAGAATCACTCAGACTGAGTAACAGTAGTATTACTCAAACTCCTTTTGCCAGCTGCCAGGGTCAGCATCTTCCTGTTATCTTGTAGGTCTGAGGGGAATATGATTTTTCTTCTTTGCCAAAGGAAAGACCTGGAGACGTGTCTTTCTTCTTCGTATGATGCATGCTTTTACTGGGAAGACTTAGAAAAACAGGAAATTAAGAGGGCTAAAACTGTGTAGCCCTGTTCTGTCATGTGAGATTGGATTGGTTTAAAGTGATTGGCCTCTTGCACATTCCTCTTACCAATTTTGTTATTTCCACTTTATGATGTCTGACTGCTGTGTAACTAATGGCATTAGCTCTGCTGCTGGAGCATGCTGCCATGCATGTCATAAACTTTCATACACGTGTGGCATTACAAGCATGACAATTTGACATCTGCTTAGTTTAAAGCATATTTACAAGAGATTACACAAACCAGGAGAGTTTATCCATCTTTCTTTCAGGGATTAGCTTTGGTAGGCAAAGCCAAGAATAAATGTATCCTACAAACAGGGAAAGACTGTCACTTGTTTCAGCAAATCAACATAAGAATTGTTTCCTAATAGCACTCTCTGCTTAAGCTGTGGCTGTATAAAGCTGTTGAAGACAAACCAGCTGGCTAATACCTGTGTGCAGTGCAGAGTTCTCATCTAGAATGTACAGTATCAAAGTAAGAGCAATTTTGTATTTCAGTGCTTTACATAATCAAGTTTTGGCATGATAATGAGCCCAAGGTGCACAGTGCACAATATTCCTTTGCTCATCAACTAATCTCTCCCCAAGAGACAGTCACTTACACTATGTTGTTTTAAATCTCACCACAGTTTGGAGTACTCAGTAATTTTCAGGAAAATCCTTACCTGTTTTGTGCTTAGTCTGCAATTTGAAATATGACAGAGCATATTGAAGGCATCCTTTCAACAGACTCACCCAAGCTCTGCTTTGCACAGTTACTGGATGTTTTTTATGTACATATATAGATATATGGTGGTGAATAATTCAAAGAGGAAGATACACTTAGTACTAGGGAGACATGATGTTATTTGATCTGCTTTGGTAAAGTTATTTTCCATCACAAAATTTGGAGAAATGATGTTCACTTAAATATTTAACAGTATGCAGAGACATCACCGTGCATTTTCCTTTAAAAAATACTTTATTATATCAGTTTTAAATGATGAAACTAAAGCTAAAGTTATTTAAATTAGGTTTAACATGGATAAGGAAGTTTTTGAGAAAGTTAATGCTTTTTCAGCATCCTGCTAACACTGTGCACTATTTGCACCCTTAAGTGCAAAACCCTGTTATAAAACTCATTCCATAAAAAACAACATCATGAAGTTTTGTTTCCCCAACGAACCTGTGCACAATTAAGGTGAATTTAGAAGTCAGAACATTTTCATAGACATGCACACATACAGAGATACTATAACTAACTTTGCTTTAAATTCTCTATAATCACTTGGTTCTTTCTCCTTCTGCCATCTCTTCCCTCTTCATCAAAATAACAGCAAAATGGAACATTATTTTATTGATAACTCATATAACGGAAGGTGAAACAGCTGAGTCTCTAACCTGGAATTAAGATTCTGTGATTTTAATATCAATATTTGATACATTTATTGGTACCTATATTCAGTAAGCCGACTGGGCATTCAAGAACATCTAAAGACAGAGGGCTTATGAGGTGTGTGCACATGTGTGAATTATTTCTATTTGTATTTCCAGTTGGCTAATGTGAGTCAGCTCTTGTTGATCCAGAAGCTACATACAGCCATATTATGAGACCACTGTGGCCAGAATATGCATTTCCTCTGCTGCATTCTAAAAGGGTCCTTAAAGATTTAAATAAGATATTTGCTCAGACACTTTACTACATAGAACTTCTGTAGGACAGTTAAGTTACCCCTATTCACTTTGGTGTTTGAGAAGAAAATAATGCAAGTGTATTTGTCAGTGCAAATCTGCATGGAGTTTCACAGGACCAAATCAAAAGAATCATTATATTCCTTTAATATGACTGTATAACACAGAAAATAGTGTTTCAGTAAGTGTTTGCTATTTCATTCATATATCTTTTGGGTGTGTGATAAGGAATCTTTCTGGCATGCTATCCAGTTTTAGTCTAAAAAAAGAAACATTCCAGTCTCTACCAAAAATCAAAAGAATAATTTCCTCCCTGTGTCGAAGTGCAACTAAAGTTACGAGTCCTTTTAAGAGAAGTTGTCATACTGAGGCTTTAAGTTTTAGCTTTCATATTTTCCAGATTCTGGACTGCATCAGCATATAACTCTGAACTTCATATAAAGTGTTAGCAAGTTCTCTTCACAGTTTAGTCAGACAAAACAATCCTTTTCCAGCTCGAGAACCAAGGACACGATTGCAGCTTCAGGCCCCAAAAGTATAAACAGCAAATTGAGGAGAGCAATCTGGGAGGATGGGACTTCATAACCTAAAGTTGCAATTGGACAATTAACCCCAATATATAAATGGACCAAAATTTATAAAAGTGTGAAAACTCGTGACTGGTCCTACATCTCAGTTGCAGCCTCAGTCAGGCTCTTTTACTGCTCAAGGTGTATCCTCTGAAGGCCTTTAAATAAATACCTACTTTATTCCTTTAACACTGTCTAGCCTCTGTTCTAGGTAGCCTCTCAAGGCATCAATAAAAGGCATTCTGCTTGATCAGATTCTCCACCATCACAGTAAAGACCAGATCCATGGTGCACCCAGTACTTGATAGAATATGACAAGCAAACCCAGCTGCTCACGCCATCCCTGGCATCTACAAGTCTTCCATTGTACCTTTTAAGTATTAACCTGTGCTGTGTAAGCACAAACCCTTCCTTTCTTCCCAGCTATTGCAAACCAAATAAAATTGTGTATCAGAATACATGAAATCTTAGAATACAGTGCAGCTGAGTGAAATAGCTGCAGACACACCACAGCAGTCCAGTACACTCATGAACAGCCCTCTAGCACACTGGGATTACCAATATTCCAGTAACCCTCACCTACAAGACTCATGAACAACACTCTCAAAAATTACCACATGCTTGGAAATAACCTAAAAACTAAATACAAAACGTGTTCTTAAAGGACATATCATTTTCCCTAAGCATATGAAGAAATTGTTCCCAAAATTACAGTGTCTGATTTTAAAAGGCCACAGAGAAAAACTTTAAAGTTTTTGACAACCAAAAAATTTATGTGATTAGAAAGATTACTTGATATAAAGGCTAGATTTCTATTCTAAATCTCTATTACTACTAGCAAAACCTCATTAAACCTCAATTGATAATTCTTCATCTACTTTTTTGTACAAAGTGTTTGTATATAGGTTGTCTTTTAACCAGTCCATTTGTTATAGTGTCTTTTTATGTTTTCTTTCTCAATCTCACTCTACCATTCCACATTCTCTGTACACCAACAGAACAGGCCATAATTGAAAATTATTGAAAGGGATTTCTATTGGTGTAACTGGCATATGGTTCAGGTGCATGATCTTCCTCAGCAAATGCAAAACAATTACACTTTTCTGGCAGTACAATCCATTTTTCAGCCGAGTCCCAAAATAATGGTTCTTACTGAAGAACATGTGGGAAAGGTCATCAAGATTATAAGTTCTCTATGGGATGTTTCCACTTTGTCTCATAATTAAATCCTTTGAGCTCTGATACTTCACTGAAATTAATGTACAAAAAAAAAAAAAAATCAAACCTGAACAAAAAGAGACCTTTATACTAGGCTTAAAAAAATAATAAAACAAGTATCTTGCTTTGTTGTTCAGGAAGTGCAGACAACACACTTTTGCAAATTGACACTCACTGTCAAATACCATTCTCATGAGTTAAGATCAAAACAATACAGCTAGATATATGTACCTGAGCTGCAAATGGAGTTTGTGTATCCAGGCACTGTATAGATAAAGAAAGCAATTGCTAAGTAGCAGAATGTCATATTAAACCTTGGAAATCATTACAGTTTATCCCTTCCCTCCAGGAAAAAAAAATTGTTTCTGAAACATTAAAGTGCCTTGTTGGAACACATTTTTTTCTAGGAGAGGAGCACTGTAAAACCTCCATCACCCAAGGAAGCCGGAGGAGCTGCCAATGAGCACAGCTGTCCAGAGCCAGGGTTCTGCCCTGCTCACCTTGACGTCTGCACTGCCCTGGGCTCCATGCATCCCCTGAGAGGCAGCGCCCCAGGTCTGGCTCTGCTCCTTCCTGGGTCCTCACCCTCACCCGCTCTGGTCCCTGCTGGGATCAGCACAGCCTGTGCCCCCAGTGAGGTGACAGTGCCCTGGGCACAGCTCTGATGCAGCCACAGAGCTGGTAGTGATAGTGCCCAAGGCCCTGGTGCCTTCCACTCTTTGTTCCTGCCCCAGTCAATGCTCCTGTCCAGTAGGTAACCACACTCAGCTGGCCTCAGAACCATGGGCAAGCTGCTGTAATTAGCAAACCAAAAATTATCCATACTGCCCTACACTAATAAACACCTGGGTAAAAGTCCTTTCTTCATGATACTTTGTATTATGGTAATAGATATTTTTTTTTCATTTTTCTCTCTAAGCATCTTTAATTCAAGAAATTTATAGTGGGAGAGGCTGGAAATCATGCAGCAAAGAGCAGAATGATTCCACAAGTACTGAAAAAGCAATTAGGTAAAAAGTAGTTGGAGAGGACCCCACTATCTCTAGGCCAAAAAGAAAAAATAAAAAGGATAAGAACAGGTTTCAAAATCCAGACTCTAATTTTCCTGCTATAATCTGCCTGAGATAATACTTGCTTTAGTCTTTCATTATCATTCTGGTGGGCTGAGAATCTTAAATCTCTTCTTGTCTCTACATTTAACATTACAGGTGAAGATAATCAAGAATCAAGAAAGTGTATGAGCAAAAGTATTACTGAACAAAGTTAATTAACCTCTCTTACCATTAAAACTCTCTGTGTGTATGAAAAATATATCAGAAAGTTGCTTCGTATGACTTCTGTTGCTTGATTCTTCTAATGACCACATAGAACATAGTCACCTACTCTATCAGTAAATCTGTGGGATAAGATATATTCATTATTTCCGCCTCATAAAACTACACAGGATTTATTTTGTAGAAATGTGGGGTAATTATGTTTGGTGATTTGTTCGGGAGGCCAGTCCTTTCACAATTTCATAATGCATGACCTCTGCAGAATCTGCATCTCCTCAGCACAACCTATGTTAGCAGCTGTAAAACTGATCAAAAATCTGCTCTTCCTTTCCAGATCATTAATGAGGCCTCTGTACTGGCCTTGCATAGTGCTGCTGGAAAAATGGCAATTTCAAGGGCTTCAAATTGTGCAGAGCCATTGGAAAAATTCCAGTCAGTTGGAATAACAACTGTGGGAGTGAAAGATGCTGCCTCAGACCCTCACAACATGACAGGGTGGATTTTAATATTTCATTTTTCATTTTTGCAGGTGAAGCAAATGTTATCCTGTGGGAAATGTGTAGTTAAATAAGGTACATTCAGTAAAAATTTTAGAAGTACCAGATGGAGAAGAACCAGAAGGTACCAGTCAGTCAACAGTATCAGAGAATGAGGACATGTCTTGTTCTAAACTGCCCCACCAGTGCTTTTATCCCTAAGACGATTCAGGCAACTCCACAAGAAATGAGAAGATGGAAGCTTTTTACTAATATGGCTGGTTTTGGCAGATGTAAGGCTTCCACTCTAAATTTCAAGAAAAAATTAGTGATTTTTTTTTTATTATTTTAGAAGAATGTTAAGAATAAATAAGGCAGCCAAGAAGGAAAGAATTTGGTGCCCAGTGAAAGAAACAGCTGATTGAGAACACTGGGGATCATAAAACCATTCCACAATTGAGACTTCCATCCCTGCAAGTGAAAAACCAGGCATCAAACATAAAAAAATCAACTGAAAAACAGACATGGGGAGTGTTAGATTAGTTTTTCTCCTAGGCTCCATCACCACATTTGCACATCTGTGCAGAAGAGAGAAACTCCTGAGAGTACAGGGGGGAAAGAAGGAAGGGGGAACAATTCATTTTTAAAGACCTATTTACCACTGGCAAGAAAAAAAGCAACCAGTACAGGTATCTTGGTCATGGAAAAACTCAGAGCTACAGTACATTTTTTTTGTGGTGAGAGGTAACCAAGAAGGATAATTAAACCTCAGAGGCATTTTTTTGTCTTGTGCAATTTTTCTTTGAGTAGAAAACAAGCTTTGAGGCAGCCCCAAGACACTCTTAGGTTTGCTATAGCCACAAATGCACACAACAAATGAAGACATTGCATTGATTTGCTCCTCTGTTTCATGAGAAGAGGCACCTTAATATTCACTAGGGACAAAGCACTGCCAAAAAAAGAAAATAAAAAGGAAAGAAAATCCTGGCAATTCTTTCTTACTTAATGGACTAAGAAAGAAAATTTTCAGGAAATGCAGGGGTTTGTTTTAAGTCATCAGCTGAAGCAACCTGCCCTGCCTATGAACAAGAGTATTTGCATGAATAGCAGCTGTTTGATAGCTTTCATGTGAGGAAAACCAGAAGAAAAGTATGTTATGTGGAAATTATTTTTTTAAATGCTGTAAATGCCTGGTTCTGAAACCTGCAGCAGTACAACAGGTACATTTTCTTGTAGAGAGTTAATTTCAGTGCATTTGGGGTGCTCATCACACCTCACAGTTTACAAGACCTTCCAAGAACCTACATCAAAGTGATGTTCACATACTTAAGTCTCACATTATGAAGCCTTTCTTGTTACACAGACATCCACAGAAATTAGACTTCAAATTATCCACTCCCCTTCCCACTGCTCCTGCCAGGGAGAGAGAGACAAGGGCAGAGACTCTGGGTTGGGATAAAAATTCACTGAAAAAAACCACAAATGGAATAAGGAATGCACAGTAATAGCAACAATATTAAGAACAACAGTATACAGAAAGATAAAGTTCTTTCCTAAAAAAGTTGTTCACCATCTCAATTTAGTTCCATCTGGTCGAACAAAGACAGGATAGTGGCTGCTCCCACTGCTAGTATTTCCCATCCCCAAGCCCAAGACTACAGAATACAATGACAGACAAAATCCCAGATCTTTGTGGGTTTTTTTTTTTTTTGTTGTTGTCTGTGTTTTTTCTTAGAACACCTTTGGGCATAAATCTTGTCCTTTTTACTTTAACAGGTGTTTGAACATTTCAGAAAATGGTGATAAATAGTATTAGTTTTGAAGTCAAGACAAATGGCAGGTTTGAAAAGGTCTCTCTCTTTGCAACAATAAATGGGATTTTATACAAAATATTTTTGATTTTCAAAGATGTCAAGACAATTAAAACCTGTCTTTGGAAAGAACCATATGGATGCAGAATTTAAGAATGCAGGAATAATAAATCCTAAATTTTGAAGTACTTCATGGTTATCTTCAGGAGTTAAGTGTAATTATACACAGCTAGAAGAGAATCTCTGGGACAGTGTTCTTCATTTGTGATTCTTTCGTAACCTTTTAGCTATCTTTTTTTGCTTTTGTTACAGCCAAATGAATGAAGTAATTAATGATACCCTTAGTTTTGGCGCATGTTTTATTTATTAATTCTTATTTAGTTAGTTAGTTTTCTCCAGGAAGCAGTATACCAACTTTTGGAAGTACAGAAATGGCCTGGGGGTTCTTTAGCTGTTCACAGTCCCAGCATCAAAAGGATATTATCATGGAATAAAGTTGCCAGGAGGCAAATACTGTTTTGAATCCTCTGGTCCTACAGTGTTGTAATGATAAGAACTGTGGAATATTGTGCTGAATAAGAAACCTACCCACTGAATTCCTTACCTACCCACTTAAAAAGTGCAGGAAGCTAAAGACAAAAAATTCAACAGCGTGTATATATGTAAAATAAAGATATGTTCATTGTTCTTTGCAATATGGTACCTTAGTCTGCTCAGAGATTATTCAAGCATTTGTACAAGCAGTAGCTCCACAGTCAATGCAATCTTCTGCTTCTATACATTGATGTGTGCACAATTTAGAAATTAGCATTTCTTAGTTTAATTACACAAATGTGTGCAGAAGTAAGCTCAAGAGGAGAAAGTACATCAATATATTAATCCATCTGAAAATATGAACAAAATTTGAGGGAAATTTTTATGCATTGCTATTGAGAAAATCATAACTCTCTGAGGAAGTGTACAGGAGACTGTCTCAGTGGATGGATGGTTCATGATTTGAGTACCTAGTATAGGTGAAAAAAACCTTTGGAACTCTGTTAGTTGTTCAGGGAATGTAATAAAACCAAGAATAGAAGTAAAAGTAGGGAAAACCAAGAACCTTGCACACACAAAAACAACCAAGAAACTGGTATACCTGAAGAAAAACATTGTTGATTAGAGTTATTCTATTGGAAAGCAAATTGAGGGTATTTGAATGGACATGAACAGATGTCAAGAGGTTCCTTTTAAATGAAATGATTCTGTGATTCTGCAGTTTTGATCCTTCTCTGTGGACATGTATTTCGCTTGGCAGATTCAGTAAGACACATCAGTGTATCATGGAGAGTGAGTTATACTCATTTAGTCACAGGGAGAATTAAACACTTCATATATCTCTATCTAACAGCTCATGCATGAAAGAAGACTATAAATAGCCATCAAAGAATTAAAATCAGAACTTAGGTGAATCTTAAGCAACACTTAAATGTATTACAGAAATAAAAGTCACAGTAGCTCATTTTATTTTCCCTCGTTTCTAGGGATAAAGAAATGGATGAAGCATAAGAAGTTGCTGATTTAGGTTTATTGCCCATCTTTGTAAGTACTCAAACTACATTTCGACACACATTTGAGATATCAAAGCAATGAGTGCACCAACAGGGTCTTATTGCCCTGACTAGTCTGTATGCAACTTCTTTTTCAGTCTTCTTGTGCAACCTCTCCCCTCTTACATCAAGTCCTCGAGGCCTGCCCTGCTACAGTGCAATCCTATGGAAACAGCTAAGCTGTGAGAAAAAAACTGAGAGATGCCCCATCTTGAGCCTCCATGTGTGCATCCTACACTCTTTGGCTCCAGAGCTGCAGCTGAGCTCATGCTCTGCCCTCTGGTCCTTGACTGAGCTGCACCATGGGTGTGCCATGCCTGCCTTGTACCTTGCCAGTCCTGACCCTGTTTTCTTGACTGGACTCCCTGGCTTGATTCTGGACCCCCATGGGATGGAGCCCTTTTCAGAGAGGTCCCTGTTCTGCCTTGTTGCCAGCTCACCTTCCCTTGAGGGGCTGCCTCCTTGCTGTCCACTGGTAGTTTTGTACTGACAAGACAAAAGAAATCTAGGATTTAGACACCTGTGTATTAAAAAAGGTGCATTTCCATTGCTCTTAGTGATGTTGTCCAAAGCCAGATACTTCAATTCCAAATTTTTTGGCCAACAATTTAAAAAATAGAGAGATTTTTTTCTTCCATTCCTGTTCTATGCTATTCTTTTGAGCTAAACAGATAGTTTTATGTTTTTACAAGTTCTAGTCATGATAAAATAACTTATCATAGGATCATAGAATATTTGGGGTTGGAAGGTACTTTTAAAATTCCTCTGGTCCACCTCCTCTGCAATGAACAGAGACATCTTCAACTAGATCAGGTTGCTCAGAGCCCTGTCCAACCTTCTACTGAAATGTTCCCAGAGATGGGACATCCACCACCTCTCTGAGCAACCCTTGCCAATGTTTCACCACTCTTGTTGTAAAAACTTTTATCTAAACTAAATATTTTCTCTTCTAGTTTAGAACCATTGCTCATTGTCCTATTGCTAAAAAGTTTTTTCCGATTTTTCATATAGGACTCCTTTGAGTACTGAATAACTGCAATAGATTATCCCCTGATATCTCTTCTCAAGGCTGAACAACTCTCCCAGTTTGTCTTTGCAAGAGAGGTGCTTCAGCTTTCTGACCATTTTCATGGGCATCCTCTGGACTGCTTCAGTAGGTCCAGGTTCTTCTGATATTGAAGATCATGTAAGTGGAATGTATTTCATTATCACAGCCATTAAAGAACTATGTATAAGGTTCACAGATTCATATGCTTTTTCAAGAAACCTCAAGACATTCCTTCTAAATTTGATTGACTATTTTAATTATGTATTACTCTGAGAGATTTTATTATTTCTGATGTACTTTAACTGCATGCTTGCGAGGTTATTAGAAAGTTTCGTTGAACTGGTTAAATTAAATTAAATTAATTTTTATTAAACTGTTACCTCTAGTGCTATCTACTCAAAGCTTGATGGGATCTTTTCATGAATCCCCCTGCAGGATTCTAATTGACAATGAATCACAGTGCTGTTTCCTCACTTAAAAGATGCCTGTAAACTTCCATTGCTTTGTAGCAGATATTATTCTGGTCATCACTTTCCTATGAATAAACTGTCAGCTTTAGAAAATAGTAATGCTTTTTTGTACCATACCTTCTATTACATCATTCATGGTTTCTCTCTTACTATTCATTTTCAAGGTTAATTAATCTAATGGTTTGGGGGATTTTTACTGTAAAAAGGTCACAAACAGAATGTAGGCATACTGTAGGGAGAATGAGGAACCGAGTTGAATGACCATCATCCGTATGGAGTTTAATAGCATTAAAAATCACTCCCTTCACCTTTAGAGTTAGATTTTGGGGGTTTTTTCCTGACGCTTCTTTAGGTAAAAAATTCAATGCATGACATATATATATATATTTCAGTATTTAGAAGTATTCCTCAAATGTGAGCAACTTCCAATTTTATCTGCTGAGGCATGAAAGAAAAGCTGTTTTAAAGAATGGTAAATATAGTTTTCCTTTGAGACAGACTATCTACTGGGAAGAAAATATTCACATAATTTCTCTTCTGGTGTTCCTCCTGCCCTCCTATCAGCAAGACAAACTTTCCTTTCTCCCAAGGAAATATACATGAGATAAATCCATCACATAACCTGGAGTTCCTTACAGGTAAATCCTGCCAATATGTGTGTAGGTCTCATGCCTTTCATGTTCTGTTTCCACAGCTGCTTGTGTCTGCTTCCTTTGCAGGCTTTGGTGTGTTCTCTCTTTCTTCACACTGATTCTTTATACATTGCAAATGACCACAAGAGCAGGGTGAAATAAAGATCATTTGGTGCCCATGTTGGTTCAAACCAGCATATGAAAGAAAAGTTTTCCTGCGATGTCTTGCCTACATATCATTACAATGCAGACAATTACTGCAGCCTCCTGGCACCTGTGGGCCAAATAAACTGTATTCATATGCAACCCATAGATAAGGTTACACACTTTCTAAAGACCCAAGTATATTTTGTGGTTTTATTTATCCACAATTAAGACAGCAAATGCAAATGCACACTTTTGGGATACTAGAAAAAGAGAATATAAGAGCCAGATTTGTCCTCTGAATCTCTTTGGGAGCAAAGGTAGAAGCCATTTGGACCGGATATTCTTTCTGTGTGGTGCATAATACACCATGCAGGTAAAGAAATCCCATTTGTGTAATGAAAATAAAATAGACCAATAAAAAGAGAAATAGAACTATTAGAAAAGAAGTTGATTCAAATTTTACTGTTGTACCACTAACTAGGTTGTGAGGTCTCTCAAACTTGGTAAATTATGGAATGTTTATTGGTGGGCAAAGGGTAACTATACAACTATTCATTACATTGTAATGTTTTCATTTCATCTAATAATTCCTCCAAATCTGTTGTCCTCTCCCCTCTGCTGTCTGTAAAGGTCCTGTTACTCTGCCTGTTACTCATCCTCCCCTTCCTTCCCTTGTTTCAATGCAAGATGGATGGAAATTATATAGAAAATGATGTGCTAATCCCTAACATGAAAGCAAAGAGATTTCAGTGGACCACTAAAAAATTAAACTTGTACCTCCCAGGATTCAGTTTGCTCCTTGCTCCTTACAACAGTGCTAGAAGTGATTCAATGAGATTTAGTTTTTACAATAAGAAACCTTGTCATGCAGTAGACCATCATCAGTTGTTCTCACTAGAATATACAGATATTTTCATACCCTTGATATAATCTGTATGACCTTTTAATCCTGAGGGTTTTTGACCTGAATCTTTCTAAGGCATATTAAGCAAATATTATGCTTAATCAGGAGCAGTGTTTTTGATTGTTTCTCTTCTGAGAGGATCAAAGGTCTGAAAATTTTCTTTATGGAGGGAATCAAATCCCCCGGTTCTAAGACTAAATCTGATGTCCCCCTCAAATATTCATGCATGTAATTTAATGGATTCACTCAGGATGTACAAGCAGCATTTAGTTCAGCTCTAATATATTAGACGCAACAATTTAAATAGAATTAAGATTATCATAGATATGGTTTTAGAAATAAAGAAACTGAAACAGAGATGTGATCATCTAACCAGGTAGTAAAAGTAGAGTTCAGGTTTCCTAGGCAGAGGTAGTTGAATGGCTGTCTGCCCTGAAGGAAAAGTCTGTCTTCTGGGAAAAAAAAAACCACAAAACCTGTCTTTGTTTTGAAAAAAATAGGAAAAAAAGATAAGAATTTTAAAATACAAATTCAAAACAAAATAAAGAAACACAAATAAAATTCAAAACAAAATTATAAATTTTGCATTTAGCTTAAACTAAGGAGTGTAGCAATCCAAAGTCTAAGGCTGGCAATTTCAGCTAGAACTCCGAGCACTTCTAATTTCTAAGCTATTCCCCATACCTAAAGGAAGGTTAAAGGATCAAAAGCCCTGCAAGAAGCCTCAAGTTGGCAGCTGAGTTACAAAGGAGTTACAATATTTGAAAACCTTGAGTTACCTGATCCAGAGTGAAACATGTCCTACCTGCCTATTCTAAGATACAGTTGAGATCACTGATGCCTGGAGAGGCTATCTAGAACAGAAGCTAGACAATGTTAAAGGAATAAAGTAGGCATTTATTAAAAGGCCTTCAAAGGATATATCTTGGGCAGTACAAGTGCCTGGCCATGGCTACACTCAAGATGGACACAAGATGGATGACTGGTCACAAGTTTTCACACGTTTATAAGTTTTGGTCCATTTACATATTGGGGTTAATTGTCCAATTGCGACTTCAGGTTATGAAGTCCCATCCTCCCAGATTGCTCTCCACAATTTCCTGCTGTTTACACTATTTGGGCTTGAAGCTTCTTGGTTCTCAGGCTGGAAAAGAATTGCTTTTTCTAACTAAACTGTGAGGAGAATTTGCTAATGCTTTATAAGAAGTTCAGAGTCACACAGCAAGTACAGAATCTGACAAAATATAAAAGCTAAAACTTAAGGCATCACACAAAGCCAGAAAACCTGGAAAAACTGTATAACCTGAAGAGCCACTCCTCAGGCCGATTTCTGACCACTTCTAGATGCTTTATCAAGGACCCTGGACCCCTAGCCCATGCCTACAGCTTAAGTTTTGCAGGTGGACATGTGAGTCACAGGCCACAGAAACCCAGCTACTGCAGGAACTAGACACCCATATAAATATGCAGGAACCACGAAGTGCTCTTTCAACTGTCTTTTCTAATTTTTACAAACAAAAATTTCTAATTAAAATGTATTTGGTCTTAAAGGAACTAGCTATATCTACTCTTGATTCCTAGTCCTTTAGACACTGGATTGCCATTTACATGGTCCTGAATGTGAGGACTAACTGTGCTTGGTAGTTTTTGAGTACAGACTTCATTGAGGAGGGTCTAAATTTAGTAACTTGTACTACCTTTAAACTGTCTTGGTGGCAAAACCTTTGCTACATATGAAAAAGTCTCTCTCTCTCCCTCCCCTCACCTACCCTGTTTCCTTCCTTCATGAAGCACTACTTTGGGATCATACTAAGTATGACATAAAAACTGTTGAGAGTAGAGCACAAGATTGGCAGGCCTTGTCCATTTTACAGAGTTGTACAAGGAGCATCTGATTTTACTGGAGGACAAAAGGGTCTACAAAAACACAAGAGACCTCTAGAAGCAGAAACTTTCTTTGTGAAGGCTGCTTTAAACAGTTATCAATACCCCATAAAATAGTGAGTCATGTTCAGAAATCATGGGATAAGCTTAAAAGTTAGAACTAAAACTTATTTTCATGCCTTGTCTTCTAATTTCAATTGTTTAAAAGTCAACTATGACATGCCATCCTCCTGTGCTTCTCAAATTAATCCTTAAAATCAAGGGAATGAGTAAGCTTTTTTGCTTTTAACAAATATTAAGTTCTCTTTTTAAATGGTTAACTACTCATATATTCAGCTGTCTGGACTTTCCAGAGCCAAAGCATTAATTTCATAAAAAACAACAAAGATGATAATAAAATGGCAAGAGTTGAGAGTATAAAAATTATTTTGACTCAGAAGTCTCTGTTAATAAATTGAACAGAAAGATCATGGAATTATGAGAGAAATTCTTCATTTTAATTAATTTTTTCTTTCCTCAACTGATAGAAGTCCACTGAAAAAAACCATCTTGTCACTGGTAGTTTTCCAGAGGAGAAATATAACTGTTCATACTTAATATAGCAATGGTGCTCAAAGTTGATATTCAATAAATGACAAATTAGGAAACCTTTTCTCTTCATCTACATCCTTTACAATATGAACAGTAATCTTCTTTTTTTTCCTTTGTTTTTGGGAGTTTTTTCTTTGGGTTGGTTTTTTTGTGTGTGTTTGTTTATTTGTTTAGCTAACCAGAAGGCTTTCTATTTTGATTGCATACATCCAGTTTCAAGCTCATTCCACACTTGGCCCACAGAGGCCTTAAGTAAAAATCTTCATGCCAACTGTAAAGAAATAGGAGCCTTGGCCCACAGCTGTATATGCCAGTAGATAACATAAATATCTACCTAATTTTGAAAATATGAAACTGAACCTTTGGTTCTGAATAGATATGTTAGCAAAATCCTGCTTTTTGCAAACATTCTCAAAAGATTTCTTTTCACTCCTGCTATGGAACACAGGAAATAAAATTGAAGACATTGTCACAAAATGAAATTGTCAGCTCTGATTAGCAGATGCATATTTCATCTCTTTGTGCCCATCATTAGAAGCTCTTTGTAGGAGTAGGAAATGAGCCTCTATTCACATGGCACTTTGGAAAGTGTGTAAATGTTATCTTTTATGGGAATAAAAAGAGTTTCTGAGTCCAGTTTAAAATGAACACACTATTGTTATGAAAAAAGACTTCAGTAGTGGGGACATAATGACTGTAAGTCTGGAGCAAATTTATCATTATGAAAAAATGTACCCACTTTTTTCCAATAATTCTCTTTCATTAAGGCAATCTTTGGCTGCTTTACCTTTGTGAATCTACCTAGGTTTCCCACTTTCACAAATCTTGTTCCCCAAGACAGCTCTGTAATGAGAGTGAAGTGTTTTTATTATTGCTTTTGTTAATCATGCTTCCTGCATCCTGCAAAGTGCTTCTTACTCTAAACTGTGCCAGAATTATTGGGGAATTAATCAATACTTGTTACCAGTCATGATCACAGCTGTTAATCACAGCTGTAATTACCAATTGATTAATTAGCACAGCCCTGTTCAAAAGTCAGGAGTCATTAAATTTCCAGTACACGTAACTTTAAATCCAGCCCAATATCCACAAAGCTATACAATTACATTTCAACCCACCATAATTTATTTTAAAATGCTTTTTATTAATAACTTTTAATTAGTACAGTGTTTTCCAGTAACCCAAACTGAATTCTTAGTCTATATGTAGCTTCTCACTGCATACCTACTCTAAATATAATAATTCAAAGAAATCCCAACCTGCACATGTTTAGGGACCTTGCTCTGAATTACTCTTTCATTGTGATAGATGCCTTAGCTAAAGAACAACATTTGGGTGTAATCCAGAGGCTGATACACTGAAATTATTTACTTTCTTCTGTGAGTGGATGCAATTTATATTAGCAAAATAGCATTTCATTGTATTTACTTTGGTACTGGCTGATTTTTACTGGACAATGTGTATTGTCTAATTCCCAATTCATTGACCCTTTTTCTCTGTAGTTCTAAGGAGAAGAATCTGAATATACTGCTTGTAGTTTTAACAGAGTAAAAGGAGGTGAGTTACCTGTTGCAAGACAAACATATATCCTTATGCTTTCTAGTTACTAAAAAAATGTATAATATTTTCTGGTTAAATCACCAGTCTTCCTTTTCTCTCAATACTCCATTAAAATAACTGATTAAAATTCAAAGGTCAGTCCTTGATTTAAAACACACTGTTCTACCCCAGGCAACTGTAAGAATACTAAACATAATCTACTTCACTTGTCTCATAACTTGTGTTTGTATGAGAATTTTGGAATAAAATTTTGTTAGGCAGCATGTGCTCACCCCACTGCTTTTCTGCCTATGATACCTATGACATCTATCTACTCCTCAGTCAGTGTTTCTTTCTCCTATTTCCTCTTCCTGTCATCCTCTTTCCTTTATAATCAGCAGCTCCTTTCTGTCATCAGATGCAATTAGTGATCTCTTACCTGATTGTCATATTCTGGTAAGATTTAGACATGAGAAATTGATATCCCATTGGTCCTAATAATTTTTTTCTGAAGGACTATAGTATTTTAATATACCACCACCTGTTGCACATCTCATATTTTATTATTTTCAAGCAAAGCACAAGGATTATTCCTATCATCTCTTATGACTTTTTAGAGACAGACAAGAATATTGGGGAAAATCAGTCCCCAATAATTTAGTGTCACCAATCTTGCCCAGTGATCAAGTGAAAATAACACCCTGCCCATAGACATATCTACCTACCTTAATCACCCCAAGAAATCAAAAAGGATTCAACTAATAAGTAAATACAAAATTTTTTCATGGAATATATTGCTGTAACAAATTTTAAAAATCTTTTAAATGGAACCAGAAGGGATATTAAGTTTTATTTCATATGCTGTACACTTCCAATATGTTAAATACTATTTCACCATCTAGTGAACACCAATATGAAATAAATTTACTTCAAGAATATTAGTAATACTTAAGTATTTTACCTACAGCAAAACACTTATATGTTTTAGCCTGATTTAAAGATATTTAATGGTAGCTAAATTTTATCTCTCTATATGAATTTGCTCATACAAAAATATATCTACTGTCTGACACACTGTACCACTGAGACAGAGGGATGGGGGTTTTTGTTCCAGGTGTAGTTACATAAGCACACACCATGGTTTTCTCTTATCTCTCAACTAGGTGAAGCACAGTAGCAAAAATAGAAAGTACTGAAAACATAATGGCTGGATCCCTTGGATTTCTTGATAGTGTTACACATTATATCCATATTAAAAGCAAATAGCTTTAGCAAGGATAACAATGTCTTACAAAGAATATCCAAGGAATTAGAGGGTATTACCCAGTGGCTGAACAGCTCTGTAATATCTCTGCAAGTTCTGAACCTGGGCTATGTCTACTCTTCTCACTGGATCTCTATTGCTGCTACTGATGTCCGTCCTAAGTGCTGTCATTACAGCTTGAAAATTGCTAAGCCATGCAAATTCAATGCTCCTGGGAGCAGAATAATAAAGATTATGCATTGTTAAATGCGTCAATGATTCAACTCCCATTTCCCTCAGCACAATTTTATAGTGGTTGCCCATTCAGCCTCACAGGGACAAATATAAAGGGGTGTTTTCAAGCAATATCCATCTAAAGGATGAGGTGTCATGGTCTCTTGGCAAGTGACTACTTGGATGGCAGAGCAGTTTGATTTGCAACAGTTATAAAACAGCTATTTCTCACCCTAGAGCGTAGCAGAGTTAATTATGGTAGTAAGCTGTTTGGAGCAACTAATTTATATTGTGATTCCTTAGTTGGCACAAGAAAGAAGAGATTTGTCAAAATATACTCAGACAGCTCCCCCAAACCTTCCTTTGTTTTGTAAAACAACAGTGAAAATCTTGTTTTGTTATGACAGAGACAGAATATAATCAAGGGAAGGTGTGTCTTTCTTGTCCTTAAGGCCATATTTTCAGTTCCAAAGAGTGTTAGTTGACAGGCCAAACATGTTGTGCAGAGAAAAAGAAAAATGTTGGGTTTTTTCTTGTTTTCACAAGAACTACAAATTACAGAATGACAGTCTTTTGGTTAGGCTAGGGAAAACTTCAAAGCTAACTGTGTAACAAATGAAGCCTCCAGTCTTCTGCCTGCTGCTTACTTCATCACTTGCCGTGAGACTGTAGAGGTACTAGTGACTTGAGACAGCTTTTGCCATCATTCTCTGGCTGGTAACCCTGTTGAATAGCTAAATAAGAAGGAAATATCATAGATATGAATGCACAATTTGTGTGTTTATTCTTTAAAATGGATTATTAGAGAAAATTGAATCTTGAAGGGCAAAGAACTACAAATATTGGGTTCTAGCAAAATTTTCAACAGCTCACTTTCTCCATCTCTGTTTCCAATTCACAGTTCCCACAGGAACTGTTACCCACAAGTTGAGAAAAGTAACCTTAGCTGTACTAAGATATCATCAGGCTGAATCTCTGTTTATTAGGACTGTCTGGAGTTCTCACTCTGCTTCTTCAAGTAAGCTCTTTCAAGTTTGGATGGATCATCATTTATTGTCAGTGTCTTCATTTGGTACCCATCTGACAGATGAGCAAAAAAAAATTTATTCAGGATAGCAAACTAAACATTTGTTTCTATCAGGTCACACCTATGAGACCAGGTAACTAAAAACGGGAGATGGGAAACTAATTCTCTTTTTGTTCTTTGTATGCCAGCTCTCCCTCTTCCCTCTCTTCTGTGCCACAAGTCTAGAGGCATTGTTCTGGACTTCACCTACTCCTCACAGTACCATGTTGTGCATGATCTTGGTTCTAAGAGGCAGGGATTTCTGCACATACATTATCAAGAGGTCTCAGAGCACCATGCAATTTTTAGCAGTGAGAAAAGCATCATAAACTTCAGTTTATGAACCAAGCTTCCCTGTTGGTCTTGTTTGAAGTCTGCCTAGTGGAGTAAGTTATGGGAGAGAAAAACAACCTATCTCATTTTCTTGTTTAATAGCTTTTTTTCTTTTTCCAGAGCAGTGGAATATCAATAAAAGTGAAGCTTTTTTATTGCTGTTATTTAACAGAGCATGACATTTTATGCTTTGCTAATCTGTAAGACTCAGTTTTGACACAGCTCATCAGCTCTTATTTGATAAAAAAGATGGACAATCTCACATATTTCACCAAAGAGAATAAAGGATCCAGATGCCAAATTCTCAACCCTAGTTAGTGGGAAAAAAATGTCATCATTAATAGACAAAAATTAAGGTCCAGACTTTGTCTCCATTTGAGAACATCTGTATGTTCTCAATGTCTGAGCAACGTATACAGATTTAACATAATTCTGATCATCTTCCTTTCACAATGATTCCAAATGATTAATTGGATCTGTGAAAATGAGGCAAAAGGTCACCCCTCTGGCAGCTAGGCTGTCAAAGACACTAACTACTTTGATAAATATGGGCTCTGATGACTTCCCGAGGCTGTCTTCAGCCCATCAGATATTCTTATGCATATTTAAAAATGTAATTTAACTTCTCACATACTTTCACTGAATCACAAAATCACTAGGTTGGAAGAGACCTTCAAGATCATTGAGTCCAACCCATGCTCTAACACCTCAACTAAACCATGGCACTGAGTGCTATATCTTTATTTTCAGTCTTTTCTGTTCCTACAAATAGGAGGATGTAAAAAGAATGAGAAAGGAGTATTTTAGAAGTATCATAAGTTTATATCAGAGAAGATTTGTCATGCCATGTTTTTAAATCAGAGAGGCTGAGGAGGATTTGCATGCCAGAATGTGAAATTTCAGAACATGTGGTTTGATTGCCTGTCCTGGTTTTGGTTGGGAGAGAGTTAATTTTCTTTTTAGTAGTTGGTACAGTGCTGTGTTTTTGATTTGGTATGACACTAATATTGGCAACACATTGAGGTTTTGATTGTAAGTAGTGTTTCTTCTAAGTCAAGCATCATCCATTTCCCAGACTCTGACAAGAAGCAGGTACACAAGAAGCTGGAAGGGAGCATAGCCAGGACAGCTGACTTGAACTGGGAATTTCCACACCATGCCATGTCCAGCACGTAAACTGGGGGAGTTGTCTGGGAGGTCCTCATGGACACTCTGCTGCTGATGAGCAAACTGAAATGTGCACCATTTGTTTCTCTCATGTGTTATTCCTCTCTTTCTCTCATTTCCATTAAAATTATTACCATTATTATAATATTTTGTTTGTTTCAATTATTAAATTATTCTTATCTCAATGAGCAAGACATCCATTCTTCCAATTCTCCTCCTTGCCATGGGAGAGTGGGGAGGAGACTGAGCAAGTGCCTGTGTTGCACTTAGTTACTGGCTGAGACAACGACACTGTACTAAAGTGAGAAGAGCAATTTTTATTAACTCTGTTGCAGTTTCACAGACCTACAGAAGTAAATGACATATAGTGGCTAGATTTGGAATAAATGATGGAACACATCATTAATATAATTTTGCTCTGACAAATGTTGCAATAGCTCTACTGTCAGAGTTCTGACATCTGTAAGGATGCGTTTGGTATTCATACTATTATGATTTATCTCACAGGAAAAGAAATAGTACTGCTTGATTTCTGGAAAATTATTTCTAGTAAACCAGTGATCTTTAGGAGCAGAATAATCAGACATATGCAGTCAGTGTACTGTAAGCATAACTTAGAGACTGACTAAAGAAATAAACAAAATCATTCCCATAAAACCTTCACAAGGATTTAATTATGACCAGGTAAGCAAAACAGCTCATAATTATCTAATTGTTTTCCCTTAGTAGAGTTTCTAAGACACTCAAAGGCATGAAAGGGCTCAGTAGATGTTCTTTTTCTCAATCTGATGGTAAAAAAAAAATCAGATGGTAAAAACTGTTTCCAAGCCATTGGTATGCTATCATACTATCCTCCAGAATGATCCCACATAGCATGGGTCTGTTCAACGGCTTTCTGACAGAAGACACTTGAGTAGAGAGGAAAAACAGCCTGTACGGGTTTTAACTTACAGAAGGCAAAAAAATATTATGGTGGAATGACTATAATTGTCTTACCAACTACTCCAAAACTGTATAATTTCTATGTACAAAACAACTTTAAATTTCCTGTGAGTAACTAAATTTGGAAATATTTGGACAAGGTGTGCTTGCTTCTCAGTAACTTCTGGTCTCTCCTCTCTGCACATGTTGTCATGCCAAAGCATGGCAAATTAATAATGTCTATGGGAGAGAGAGAGTGGTCTTATCCAACTTAATGAAACAGAGTCATTCCTGTAAAGAATTGGCAAGTACCTCCCTCCTAAGAGAGATCCATCTGGCACCTAAAGGCTTGTAGTAAGTATCAAAGCAGGCTGTTGCAAGTTTCTAAGGGATATGACATTATTAAATGAGACTGAAGAAGCCAATGCATGACTTGGTTGTCAAGACATTTCTAAGAAATGTGTTTTATATTCTGTGAACTCCCTGTGGAAAAACTGAGTGCTATGTCTGCAACAAAGATTTTATTTGTGAAAGAAAAAAAAAAACAAAACAAGAGGTAATATAGAATTTGGGAAGCACTTCTATGCCTAAAAAGTTTTAAAGTCCAAAAACACCAGAAAGCTAGTTTCTGCAATAGATGCAATCAAAACTTGTTACAATGAAGTAAAATCTGAGCTCTATCAAACACTAACAAACTCCGATGAGCAATCAATACCTCCCAGTGAAAACAAAGTAGTAGCAATATAGCATTGCATCAGTGCAGAAAATGGGTTATTGGCCCAATATTTAATTCCCACTAGCTGAGACAAGAGTTTCCCGAGTTTCTGTACAGCTGTACCAACAAGAGGAATGTGATCTCAGTGTATTCATTTATACAGTTTTGTTCCAGGCAGCAACTTCCATACCCTGTTGCCTTGGTTGTATCTTCCCTAGGTGCAGGCCACTGGAAATGGGGAGGCCTGAAAGGTGAATATGTTATACCTGGTAAAATAAATTGGAGTAAGGGAAGGAAAGAGAGTCTTTCACCATTCACTCTCCTTCTGAAGTACAATTGACTTGCAGGCAGTGTAGGGAACTAAGGGAACTGCAACCTCCCTCACCTGTATTTTCCAAGATAAGCAGGTGTTGAAAAGTAATTTGTGACCTTTGTGGTTCATAGTCTCTCTTGTGACAGGTCCATGAAATTTCCTGGGTAATGCTGAGCAATGCTGTCTCTACAGGTCAGTACTGTACAGTTCTTAGAACAGTTTATGCCATCCAGTTCATCTGCATTTTGCAGTTCCTTAGCTACTCCAGGGAAATGTATTAGGATGACAGTCTCCTAATGTTCCATTGAACAAGGACACTTGGAAGAGAGAAGTCACTTGTTTTCAGCCATGGAACTTGAAAAGATCCGTTTTTCATGCAAAATGAAAATAAGACTGTAACAATTTATTTTTTGGGATGGGGGGAAGTATAGACAGTATATTACAAGATTTTATCAGGATATGGACATCAGAAAAGTAGGAAAAGACATTTTTGACCTTCTTCAAAGTCGAACTATGCAGTGGGCCTTTTTCTCTGGATGCACTTGTCAAGCTACAGCTGAAATATCTTGCAGGGCCTGTCCTAAGGAAATTACAGTTAACTGTAGAGTTATGGCAGCTCATGAACATCCACTGTTGTCTGGGATCTGCTCTTTCAGTCTTTCAAGAACCAGAAGTGATGATGAACATGGTGTGATTGACTCACCATCTGGTTATGATGCAGCATGTGACACATTGCTTCGTCAGAGATTCATGAGAAACCTTATTCCTCTGCGTGCTTCCCAGCATGATCCCCTAGAAAAGCCCATCACACTTGCAGCTTGCATATCATATGAACCCATTTGCTGAAGCTTCACTGTTAAGTTCTGCCCAGGTCACTTTCTAACAAATGGCCATTCTGTACAAAGAAAGCAACAATCTCTGGTAATAAGAGGCAAACTATTAATGCTTTTTTGTTGTTATTCACTATCACATCATAGATCACAATGAAAATTCATTAGAAATCTTTCATATTCAGTAATTAATATTTACCCCTATGGTAGAAAGCTTGGTGGTAATTAGTAAATGTGTATTTTTTAATGCATATCAGACATGGTCTGCCTAGTTAAGGAAAGAGGAAGAGATGATAGTATAGAAAATCCTAGGGTAAGTGCTAATCCAGTATTCAAAAGTAACCTCTCATTCTTGCTTGTCCATCATAAAAACCCTGAAGTCAAATGAAATTTTCAATGTGCAGAGATGCTTCAAGATTTTCTCTAGCAATTTCACCCTCATATCTCAGCTCACTTGTAGAACAGACACAATATCTTTCCAGGTGTACTGCAGTCAGTGGGACTGGTGAGCTCTCTATCTGAATGATAGTGGGTTTGTTGCCCCATCACACTCTTTCATCACACTCTTTGAAAGAAATGACAAGTCCTTAAGGCTAAACAAGTCACCTAGGGCATATTCTACATCTTTACATAATTCTTTGTATTTGAATGCAAATATACTTAGCAGTTAGGTGCTCTGCTGCTCAAAGAAGATGAAAGTACATAGCACTTTTTATATACAGGGCTCCCTGCAATTCCACATTAGTCAATGAAAAGGATATAACTGAATGATAAAGGAGCAGCAGCCACTCCACGAATTATTTATAAGTCATTCATTCATCTTTATGTATAGGGCTGTCAGGGATTTTCTACTCACTTAGAAAGAAAGGAAAACCAAGACTTGGTGCTTGCTCTTCTGAAGAACTGTGCAAACTTTAATTAAAACCAGGTGGAAAATAATGATAGAAGGAAAAGCCATAAAAAATTAAGTTTTAAAGCAGCTTTAAATATAGCTTGTTATAAAGAAAGTATAAGAAGATTTAAAATAAATTTGCACCAAGACCCTCAATATGTTATCATTTACCCTCCTACAAAACGAGTGTAAATGTATATGAGAACCACGCTTTTGATCTGGTGGCATTATGCTCACCCCTTCCGTTGGTGTAAAGTGGCAAAAGATTAGACAGTATTGAGTCCAGGTTATTAAAGACAACATTCTGAGAGATATGGTGAGTAGAAGCACCATTTTTTAGAGAGATAATATTGAGCTGGATATACTTCTAGTGCCTAACACCCAGAAAACAGGATGAATCCATAACAGGAAAGGTATTTTTTACATTGTTTCTCTGTTGTTTTCAAACTCAAGCTGTAGCAGAAGAGCTTGTATACAACTTCTTTTGTTATAAAAAGTTAAAAATTCATGAAATAACCATTGACAATTAAGCAATACAACTGAAGTCTCCCTCTTCAAAGGCAGGTAAGAGAAGTAGACAAATATGCAGGTTGCCACAGTTGGCAGAGAGCCCCCTGTCATGTTTTTCTTTTTATTGTTTACTTTTTTTTGGTGAAAACACTTCTGGCACCACCCTGGTCCTGACGGAATCATTGTCATAATTCCATGTGTTCAAATTTTCTTTGGCTTTTTTTTCTTTGGACAAAAGACAAGGTGGAATCAACCTCTGGATCATCTGAAACATCATCTTGTCAATAAAACTATTTTGATAACATGCCATAAGTAATTTTCAAATTCTTGAGTTTTTAAAATCTTATTCTGGGTTTAAGTCCAGCTGGCTGCTTGGGCCATCATTTGTTTAAAAAAAAAAAAAAATCTGGAGACAGAACTTTGGCTGTCAGGATGACTTTCTCTGTTGTGGGCTTAGTAGTACTGTGAAAAATTTGCAGCTTTGCACAACTTCTCGGCACCAAATAGACTCTCAAGGTACCCCGGGGAAGCTGTTGAGTTTGTTAATATTGCATCACTGACAAAGACAGATAAACCTCTTTCATTCTTTTCTATTTTTGGCAACTAATTTAGAACACCATCTTCCAACTCTATGGATCATGCCTTGAAATATATTTCAAATACACATCCACCTGTCTAGAAGAGGAAAGGGAATCTCTGGCAGAAGGCTGGCCAGCTTGGTGAAGGGGACTTTAAACTGAAGGACTCAGTGTAGGGAGTCCAAAGAGACTGTTCATGACATCACATTCAGCTGGGGAATAAGCCAGGGCCACCAGAGCAGTGACAAACTTTCCTTATCTGCCTCCCAAGACAAGATCCAGAAGGCAAACCACCTCAAGGGTATCCATTCCTGTGGTGGATCCTCTTACACCCTTTCTGGGAAATCTTCATACTTGATTACTTTCAAATGCCTGTACACCAATGCACACAGCATGGGGAATAAAAAGAAATGATGAGAGATGTGTGTGAGGTCTCAGGGCCACAATCTCATTGCTGTGGTGAGATAGCTCAGATGACTGGAATGGTGTCATGGATGGCTACATCTTTTTAGGAAAGACAAGCCAGAAATGTGAGGGGTTGGAACTGCTCTTTATGTGAGAGAGAAACTGGGATGTATCAAGCTCTACCTCAGGCTGCATAAAAAACAAGAAAAGAGACGATGGGGAAGAATTCAGGGGAAAGCAACATGGTTGACACTGCTGTGGGTGTTTGCTACAAGCCACCCCATCAGGAAGAGAAAGTCAGATTTCTACAGTCATCTGGAAGGAGCCTCTCTCACAGGCCATGGTGCTTGTGGGGAGCTTCAGCCACCCCATTTTCTGCTGGAAAGACAGCCAGGCACACACTGCCCAGAAGGTTCCTGCAGAGCATGGATGATAAATGGCTTGGACACAGAACTTGAAGGTACACTAAGTAAACGTGCCAGCAAAAATAAATTGGGATGAGATGTTGACTGCCCCGAAGGCAGAGAGACTTTGAGAAATTAGAGAGCTGGGCTATCAAGGACCATGTAAAGTGTAACAAGGGCAAGTGCCAGATTCTGCATGTGGAACAGGGCACACCTGGACGTATGGACAGACTCGGGATGAAGAGGCTGGAGAGCAGTGCTGCAGAAAGGGATCTGGGGATCCTGGTCAATGGCAAGTTAAATATAAGTCAGCAGTGCCCTGGCAGCCAGGAGGGCCAAGTGTGTCCTGGGGGACACCTGTCACAGCGTCACCAGTCAGGCAAGGAAGGGGATTGTCCTGCTCTGTTCTGCTCTGGGATGGCCTCACCTTGAGTGCTGGGGGCAGTTTAGGCACCACAATATAAAAGGGACATGAAGCTATTAGACAGTGACCAAAGGAGTGGCCAAATGAAGATAGTGAAGGGAGCAGCTGAGGTCTCTTGGTCTGTTGAGGCTGGAGAAGAGGAGGCTGAGGGGAGACCTCATCACAGTCTAATTTCCTCATAGACGGGAAGCAGAGGGATAGGCACTGATCTCTTTTCTCTGGTGACCAGTGACAGGGCCTGAGGGAATGGCATGAGGCTGTGTCAGGAGATGGTTAGGTTGTATATTAGAAGAAGGTTTTTCACGTGGAGGATATTTGGGCTGTGGAACAGGCTCCCGAGGGAAATGGTCACAGCATCAAGTCTGACAGAGTTCAAGTATTTGGACAATGCTATCAGGCACATGCTGTGATTCTTCCTAGTGGGTCCCTTCCAACTCAGGACATTATATGATTCTCTGACTCTGTGGTGACTATCTTTTTAAATGTTTAAAATAATTTTATTTCTGAAAATCAGAATGCCGCAAAATTGAGTCTAAAACTGTTTTTTTCAGAAGTTTTGCCACAGCTGTATGGCCTCTGTTCTAAAGAAAACCATCACTGTTTAATGCAACTGTTTAAATAGACTGTCCTAAATAGAGCAGAAGAGTCAGCAAACTTATGGTTGCACAAGGCTCAGTCAGGCAAATGTCTGGAGCACATCTTTTATTTAGCAAGGAAAGGTAGAACCATTCTACCATGTTCTGACTTTTCAGATATGTGCTACAAGTGTTATATGGTCCATTGCAAATTACTATTTCCACATTCATATAATCTTCTATTATCTCTGCTCAGTCACTGTGAGGCAACCTAATCTTTTCCTCACCATACAGACAATTTTTTCTAACCACTAAATAGCATTTCCCATTTGGATTCTGATACCCAGCAATGGGATCATTTGTTTAAAGACAGTTTCTACATACTCTATTAAAAATGTCATTTTGCAGCCAGGGAGTTTAAATGCTTTCCCTTTTTTTTTCGCTAACCTGTAAGTTTAACCCATTGGTTGTGAGTACATGGGCTCATGTATACATATAATTGTTATTTAAGTCAATGGCATAAATGACAATAACAAAATATTGCAGAGACTGTGTGATGAGTTGTCATAATAATGATTTCAAGATTATTTTTATTGCAGAATTACTAGTAAAAATCCATTTATGAGCCCTAAGTTGGAAAGCACTTTCATAGCTCCTTAACACCAAGTATGCATTTAGTGGGAATAATCTAGAACTAACCTAGTTTTATATTAGTATTAGATAGTGGTGAGGTAATGATGGTTACCCTGGTTTTCCCTCATATAAGGCCATAAGGATAATGTGAGAACACCTGGAAAATTGTCTTAAAAAAAACCTATCCAACTATCACTTGTAGCAGTGAGGTGAATGAATAAAGTGTCTTATTTCTCATTACCATACTTACACACTGGGCCTTTTTGAGAACTTGTACTTGCAGGTGTTAATTTGTCTGATGCATCATCTCTCATTGACATCTGACTTTACACCTCATTTTCAAACATGTCTACAGCCTGTTTGGATGTTCCTAAATCAACATGTAATACCTTGCATGGATATACAAATGCAAACATAGAAACAAGCTTGTAAGGAGACCTTATATAATGTTGACTTGCTAAGATTTGAGAAGATATTTATTATAAATATAAGGAATGGCAAATTTTCCATAATAACAATGATTTCATGGAAAATATAGGCCTCCACAAGATTATAACATTGACTGCAAAATTTGGAAACTAATCACTTCTTGATCAGGAAAGCAAACCGTAATATTTGTCATGGGGATGATCTACATTCAGTCGGTTTATTGATCTAAGTAGTCACAGTGCCCCTGGGAAACCTCTCTATTTCTGACCCCATTTTATATAATTCCCTGAAGAAGGACTTCCAGTTAGACTAACATGGCTACTCAGCTTAATGTTTCAGCTTAATGGAAAAGGGATATATCAATATTATCAATATTATCAATATTAAATATAAATATAATTATATATTTCACAAGAAATTCTGCTATTTCAGCTTGATTTTTTATGAAAACAAATCTGAAAAATCAAAATTTCTCATGGGAGAGAGAGAAAGAGAGATAATTTTAGTTTCTTTAGTTTTCTTAGCTGTCCTTAGCTGACTTAAACATGAAGGAAACACTTGGAAGTGTGATTTAGCATTAAGTTTTTTGCTGGTGACAAAATGAACACCTACTCTAACACTACAACTCATAGGTCATATGAGTTATATGATATTACAGGAGGTCAACTCAGTCTACTTGCCTGGCTCACCACCTGCTCTTGAGTGCCATTTTTCTTGAGATGGCCTTCTGGCAAAAGTCTTAAAGCTACATAAATTATTCTGATGGTGACAGGCTACTCCTGCTGCCTTTTTCATCATTCTGAGCTGCATTGCTCATGTGCTGCACACTTTCAACTGCTCTGATAAGTCTCTGGGGGAAAATGGCTGGTGAAGAACAGGCTGGTTATCATTGTCAGAACCATGAATCCATTAATCCTTCTGCCTGACTTTCAAACTGCCTGTGGGTCAGAGAATAGCTGGAAGTGCAAGCCATCCCTACTGGAGAACAATACCAGTTATCCTTTTTCCTAGGACAGTTATACGGCTATGTTCTAGCATTTAGATATAGAAAGTTCACAAGCCTAACCTGAAAGGAAGTAAGGATTGGTTTTTTCTCCCAGGTAACAAGTGACAGGAAATGATGTCAAGTTGCTACAGGGATGTTTAAATCAGACATTAGGAAAAAAATTGTCTTTGAAAGGGAAGTTAGGCATTGGAATAGGCTGCCCAGGGCAGTGGTTGAGACACCATTTCTTTAGGTGTTCAAAAAACATGTAGATGTGGCACTTAGGGACACAGTTTAGTGGAGGAGTTGATTTACCTCAAAAAATTTACTGCACATATTGCATGATGAGAATTTTGCAGCTAAAATAAGTAGTAGATCATTGAAATGTTAAGGCTTTTTCAATGGAGCTACACAGCATTTTTCAGCAAATAAATAAATTTCCATGTGAAGCCTAAACAAAAGCTATTTATGAGTTTCCAATCTGCATCTTACCAGGAATTAAAAGTACAATTAATTACATTACAAAGAGAGTTTTGGTTAAATGTGTGTGTCCTGCACATGTCACCTCGCCATCAGATTTATCCCTAAATCCAGGAGAGAAAACCTTTTCAAGTAAGAAATCAGACAATGTGGAAAAGTGATGTCTGACTCCAGATGACTCTGGGGCTGGGGACATGGCAATACTTCTCTTGTATTACAGCAGTGGTTTTCCAGGCAAAAATCTTAAAACCAGGAAGTAATGAGATACACCTTTTCACTTTTCTTTCCATGATGTTTTCCTTAGATGTCATTAAATGCATGATAACTTTACCACCAGAATCGAAATCATTAGTTCAAGCTGTTATTTGGTCTTCCCAGGTGGATCACACATCAGAAAGGACTGTTTAGTTTGAAAGGCAGGTTTTTTGCTACTGGTGTATGCCTTCAATCACATTGTCCGTAAATGATTTTTGAGTAATAACTGAGCAAACAGAAACTCCTTCTTTCTTTTTTAATTAAAATTTCTTTGAAGTAGGAGTAAATCACCTGCTCAAGTGTGCATTGCCTGATTTTGATTTCTTTTTGAGGAGCAGAAAGTGAAAGAACCAAGATTTTCTGAGCAAATGTTCTTGTGTAGGGAAGATGATTGCAAAAACCAATGATCCACCTAAAACTCCTCCAGTTCAAAATTACTTTAAAAATATTTATCATCAAAGAAAGCACAAAATATTTTGTTTTAAACTATATTTCAATCTTCCATTAGTTTTCCAGCTTTACATGATATTGTGTTAATATATTCCACATGATAAAATACTCCTGTAAAAGGACTTTTTTTCTGATATTTTATGCCTCATTTTTAAAGTCAAGCACAAAAAGAGAAGTAGATAATAATCTATATAATCAAAATAAACAATGACAACACTTAAAAGGACACCTGAGTTACCAGTTCTCAGGGATGAAGGGAGCAAGCATGTGTCACTGCACCGATCGGATTGAGCCGATTTAGGCATGGTCTTCTGAGGCTTTAGCACACAACCCAGAGGCACACTGGCATTGGCCTTTATCAGCAAATGACAGGAAACACAGTCTGCTAAAACATGGCATGGAATTATGTTTTTAAAAATTGCAAGTTGCTGTTTCATAAACAGTGAAAGGGAAGCCTGATGGGAGACAGATGAGTCTGTGCATCAGTTCAGGAGTGAACTACTGCATTGGTTATGTGAAGGGAAAAAGAAGACCTATCTTTCTTTTTCACAAAATTGTCTTTCTATAGCAAAGGTAGAATTATTTTTGAAAACCCAAACAGTTGATAGCCTCTTTTTGGAGTGCTGTGGTGATAAGCTCAGTGGAGCACATGTTCTTGTGGGCACTGGGAAGGGACAGAGCTAACATGTTTTTTTTCAGAGCAATGCAAAGTCAGAAAGTGTTAATGCAGCATCACGACAGGCATCTCATTTTTATAAGGCGCTCTCCATAAAGTGAATCACAGTATTCACATTGTATTCCTCAAAGTAGAACATGAGGGTTTCAGGCAGTGATTCATGCTCTTAACTGAAAACATTACAATGACAATTTCATGTCAGCTTCAGTCCCAAGAGGGCTGGAGGTTCAGCAAAAGCATGGAAGACCCAGTCAAGAGGCTGCAGAAAGAAATAGCAGAGAAATAACAGTTGGAAAAAGGCAAGTAGAACTTTTGCCTTAAAAAGGGCCTAAAAAGATAGAGTCAAGGACTTTTATGTTTCTCAAAATACCTTTCATTTGAGTGACAAAAATCCAACCAGTCAAAGGAAACGTTAGCAGTGTAAAAATCATTCAATGACACATTTTTTAAAAAAATAACCTGTTGCATTTCCTTTGATAAATGCTATGTTCAGAAATAGTTTGAAACAGCTGGAACAAGTGGAAATGAATAATTTTGCCTAGGCCACAGTAAATGTTTGTTGCATGCCTTCATAAAGGAAATATTAGAGACAAATTTTATAATGTAGCAGAACAATTTTTCTGCCTCCTAGACTCATGACTATTTGAATTGAACATTTGTGACTGAGAAAGCAGTCTGTAATCTCGATTTCCTGTTATTTCTTTCAGCAGCTGTCAAGTTTTGATGCTTACTTCCCCAAGGAAGCAAATCTGTTAAGAATTTTATTCTTATATGAAAAATAGATACATTTAATGAGCAAAAGACATGAAGCAGAATTTGGATTTTATCCTGAGGCAGAACTGTGAGACAAGATCTACAAATGTGAATTGCTCCTGTATCTGAAGTGCCATTGAGTTTCCCTTACATGCCATGAATTTAAGCTGCTTACCTGTTGCCATAATGCAAAACCAGCACACATATCAAAAGTGAAAGGAGCAGAGATAGAAAGAGGAAAAGAGAGGAAAGGCAGGCAGGAGGGCACCGGACCCTGTATATACTAATGGCAATGGAAAGTGATCGAGTAATTGGGGTGCTTACTTGAATGAACTGCTGAGTGTTTTGAATTAAATAGATCATTAAATTACCTTACAAATTGAGAGTTGTAGTCTTTGGCACAATGACTTATAGCATCTTCAGGCTAAAAAAATGAATTCTATCATAAGCAAAATGCAACCTGTAACAAATACAGATGCATAAATATTGCACAGATAGAGGCTTTTTCCTCAAGAGAGAAAAATGGCTGGTAGAGCTAGAGTAACTTGTTTCTGAGTTAGAAGTTAATTTTGAGTGTGAGGTGCTGGGCTTGTATTTTCTTAAATGAAAATGAAAAGAGGTGAACTACAGAAATACATAAACAAATGGCATTATAGAGTCTATTTTTCCTAGAACAGCTATTTAGAAAATGTAAAAGGAAATAAGACTAGTCTGATGTTTTCTGTTATCACTGAATTTATGAGGATTAAATTATTCCTTTAGCTGAAAATAAGATCCTTCAGCATTTTAACCTCATCCTCTTACTTTTAATCTGCATTTTTCAAAGTTTTAACATGGAGGTAATTGCCTGTCACTACTGAGTAAAGTAACACACAGAAAGAAAAAATAAGTTCCACTTTTGGCTGGAAGATAACAGTATTTGAACTGGACAATTTAAATTTTTTTTATTTTTTTTTTCCTTAGAAGTTAACACCCTGCTGAGTCATTTCCATTTCTCTGGTCACTTGCACAGAAGGACATTGCTGCAGCAGGTTATAACTGGCTAATAAACAAAGTTCTTCTTTTGCATTCTAAAGCCTTGAGATGCATTGCTGTAATCAAGCAACCAAAAGCAACTCTGAATATTCAATTCTTCACCACAAGACGGCCTCCAAAACCAACCAGCTCCCAGACTGCCTTTCACCAGCTTATTTTGATGAACAAAGATTAAATAAAAACATACATGGAAAAAAAGGAAGGCGATTTGGCTTTTCACAGATTGTAAGGCCATGGAGAAATCAAAGTGCACTCAACACAAATATTTACTGCAGCTAAGATTTTGCCAGAAATTTACAACTTTATGAGAGGTGACAGTACCAGTATGACAATGAGTTGCCAGATCATGTGATTTAGTTCACAAATTAATACATTATTATTGAAACATCTTTACGATAATTACATTACCTATAAAATCTCAACTGCATACCATAGAAGGCTTCAGCAAAACCTTTGAAAATGCTGGAAACTTCTGCACAGGTGGATTGTCCAGACCTTCAGTTATACATAACATCATGTTAATTAATAATGGTTTGAGCAGGAAAAATCTGTGCCACACAGGAACAGGGCTGCTGAAATCTTTGACTGCATATTTCCCCCATTTCAAGTGATAATTTTCTTACCACATTCTACAGAAGGTAAAGTCATGCACTGCTGTGCTTGAAAAGCCATGAATGTGTTTTTTCTGGAGTGTAATTAGGAAGTGCTAATATCAGTGAGGGAACTCTTGGACGTTCAGGCCATTTTTTCTTTATATTCATTCATATATATATATAATGTATAAATGTACATATCATAATAAAGAATTCAAAGAAACAGATGAGTCTCTAATTATTTTTTCTTTTTTGACTTACATATTTTGAAATTATGTGAAAATATAGCAAGAATCAAAAAGGTGAAAATAATCTCTCTATACAGAAAAACTGCTATTTGGGGTTCTAAACATACAATTGAAAGTGCAGATATCTACTGTCTTGATTTTCAATATGGTTAATTTTAGAATGGATATTTTGATAAAAGATTGAGCAATGAGTTAAATGGAAGATTTATTCTATCTCCAAACAAAATTTTCAGGTGAGTTATCCCCAGATGTGCTAATTTCAAATTGATTTTTGGAAGTCTATATGTGCAAGTATTTTTCACCATCTTCTTCTTTCTACTCCATTTGGATGCATTTGGATCATACTGGAAATGTCAGACTAAAAAGATTATAATTTTAATATTTGTGTTCATCACTGAAGTTTTTAGGGAAGTGCTCAACATATTCCTTTTCAATGAGCTAAAATTTGGTATTGGAGAGTTTAATGGATTTTACCACAGAAACCCTGATTTAATCCTAACTGAACACTAATTCAACGATGTTTGAATGAGCTGACAGTAGTTACCTATGTCACACTGTTTTTAGCAGTAGAACAGATTGTTCTAGGGCTGGATTAGAAGTGGAAAAACCTGTCCTAAGTAGACCCTTCTGTTCTAGAGTGTATTCAGCCATTAAAATACAGTTCTCCCTATCTTCTCTATTAGGCTGCTTTCCCATGTTTTTTGAATAGCATCTTTATGTTTATGGATTTTTAGGAACCTGATAACCCAAGGAAACATAGTAACTTCCTCTAAGTGGGAAGGGAATTCAGCACAATCTCCCAACCAGCCTATCTGCACAGGCCCTCTATGACAGATTACTGTCAGCCTCTTTTATGCCTCTTTCAAAGCAAAATCTTCTAAAAAATTCATATTAATAGGTGATACCAATGACGAAGCAATGCATAAAAATCGTCAGACAAAAAAATGTATCATTTTTAATTTAATGGCAATTGAATAACATTAAGTGATAAGTAGAGAAGATTCAAACTGAACACCATTAAATTTGAATAGAGTAAGTGTGCATTGCTTTACTTGTACCAACAGCAGTTAGGTTTTGCTAATGAAGACTACTCATTTTCTCCCAATTTGAAATAAAACTTTTAGAAATCTCCAAATATTTATTGGAAACTAGCAGCTTCTTCTCAAGAGAGCTGGTCAGTCTTCCTCTATTTGTACATTCCATTTAAATCCATGCTGGCATAGTCTAACACTAAAGACAGAAAAAAAAAATCAGCATTTTGTTTTAAAGCACAGCTACAAGAGGAAAGCATTGCCCATTATTTTACCTATCATATTTCTAGCTGGATTTTTTTCTTTCTTTTTTTTCTTTTTTTTTTTTTTTTTTTTTTTTTTTTCTTTTTTTAATGAGAGAAAATAAAGAAAAGTTATTGCCACATATTTCAAACTGGAGGCTTTTAAAAAGCATCATTACCTTTTTTTTTTCTCTCCAGTTACAGGAGCAGAACAGCCCACAGGTGCTGTGTAGGATGTTTTGTAGTGTCATTTATTTAGAAATTAATCTCACCTGGCAAAGTAAAAACTATTTGCTATTCCCAGCAGTGATGACCTAAAAAGTCAGCATTAAACAGTATTTGTTAGACATTTTATAATGCAATCAGGCCTCTTTATTGATGCTTACTGCTGAGAAGGGCATAAAGGTTCTCCCAGAGAAAGCAGTGGAAACTCAGTTTCAGCAAATCACTTAAGCAGGTGCTTATTTAAATATGTGTTTCAATTTTAGCAGGTGCTTATGTTCCATCAAAGTAAACTAGTCTCAAAAATGTACTTCAGTGCTCTACTAAAGCTGGGCTAGTACCTCGATTAAAGCATAAATTTGCAAACACTTATATTTCTGGCTTTTCTCTAAAGCTCTTTGAGAGTTGCAGAGCCCCAGCTTAGGTGTTATGCATCTGCAATGAACAAGAACATTTCCTTCCTCCATATGAGCTCTCACTGGCTGGTGAGAAAAATATAGTTTAACATTAAAAAAGGTAAATCAGAAGTAAAGTTTTATCTCTTCTGTATTAAAAAAATGCTAGATCAAAATGAGCTTTCATTCCTCTAGCAAGATGAATAACCATGCTTGTGAGGAAGATCAGTTGTCTAGAAATGCAGTGTTCTTACTAATGGGTCACAGCTGAGCCAGAAAACAGATTCCTCACTTCTTTGGATCTGCAAAGGCCCCTCAACCTTTTCATAAGAGCCTGTGTCTCAGTTACATACCCAGCTCAGATGTCACTTTTAATGGCCATATCTTCCCTGATAAAATAGCCCATTTCTTCAGATATTTCAATATAGAAAAATTGTTTATATTGTTTCTTCACTTCTGTGCTGGCTCAGAGTTACCATATTTCATAACATGAAGAAGGTCTGTTTATTAAATTCTTATTTTTAAATGTGTCAGATAATCTGATGGAAATTATTTCTGTGTGTTGATGGTAGAATTAATACTGGTAAAAACATCTAACAAATATGTATACTGATCCATGCCTCTGCTACAAGGAGTTTTGTATATTTACATATAATTAACTGGGTAAAGGAAAATTATATTTATGAAAGAAATGTAAAGAGGGAGGAAGGAAAAGAAATGACCTTACAAAGTACAATTCTTTGAAACTTTTTGTGTCAATTAACCAGTGTTTGAGGGTTTGGAGATGTGGTTTGCACATTTAGTTTTATTCCTGATACCTAAATGATTTTTTCACTCTGCGTAATTTAACTTCCAAAAATCAATGTGTGCTTCTGGATAAAGTCTGCAGGGTCATAAGACATGCAGATGTTAAAAAAGCAATACTTTTCCTGTCTGAGACATCCTTCATCAAGGATTTGCATATACCCAGAAAGATCAAATTTCTAATTTGTAGAGTATTTGGGGATTTTTGGAGATGAAAGGCACCGTTCAAATGTTAGCTATTTTCATTGCAGGAGGCAATCTTTACTATCACAGTAGGGGTAAGTGCTATAATTAGTGCCAGATAGCATTGCCACTGTTTTTCATTTATATTAATGACAGTTCTGAAATTATCTTGTGGGGGAAAGCAGAAATTATTTGAGAACTTATTCCTGACTCTGATCTCTAATTAATTGAATGTATTATCCCTTAGAGACATACAGTCTTTTACCTGAAATACTACAGTAGTTAATGTTAGCATGAATGACAGTTTTATGCTTTTTATGTGCCATGGGACACTGAATATGATACCTCACAATTTTAAACTTTTTCTTTCCTTTGGACTTCCAGGTTCAAGCTGCTACTCATCCACAACTGTACTGATTTGCTGAGCAAGGTGTGTTGATTCATGTCATTATTACTACAACATAATTGAGAGGCTTGAAAATATTTAACGTCATTTGACAAATTCAGTTTACTTTTACATCTCTCCTTTCCCCCCCCAACCCCACAAAATAGTGGTGTATACGGCTTTGTAACTTGTACATTAAACTTGGCACTACTGTGTTTATTTACCTGCACTCTACAATTTAAAATTTCTTTTAATACCAGAAATGGTCACCATGCTGAAGGAAAATTTCTTCCCTTCACTAAAGCACTGAAAAAGCTTCAGTATGACATAGAAAACCAGTAACAAAACTGCAGTAAAATTAGCGTAACTGGCAGCTTAAGGTTTTGTCATATGTGTAGAGAACATTCAATACATTCAGCAAATATATTATTTACTGTGAAAAAACAGTAACAGGCTCTTATAGTCAATTATTTTCGATAACTTGTAAGAAAAAAATCCAGTGGACACCTTCCCATATCTTGCACTCACAGCAGTTAAACTATTTCGGCAGCAACCCACCAGATCTCTAAGAAACATATGTTTTTCATGGAATCATGGAATGGCCTGAGTTAGGAGGGTCCTTAAAGATCATTTAGTTCCAAACTCCCTGCCATGGACCTGGACATCTTCTTGTAACCAGGATGCTCAGAGCTTCATCCAACCTGGCCTTGAACATTTCTGTCTGGACATTTCCGAGCAGCATGTGAATCAATATTAGGCACAGTATGCACTGCACTATAATGACAGCGAGAATCCAAGTCAAAGGAATATCTCAGGTGAATCTTTCCTATGAAATATGTGACTGTTTCCTATTTAACTTCCTATTTAATGAATCATTTAAACTGCTTTGATACTTGTCACACAGTATTTTGAGATACAACTTATTTCAAGTTATGAAAGATGAAAATACAAATGTGCATGTGGCTTGTTCCAGTGAAGTTTGAAAAACTCCTCCTTTAATATCTTTAACATACCATATATTGTACAAACTTGATATTGATAGATAAAAATATTGATAATATTTATAGAAGCTGGGGAAGCTCTGTAAGTCCCTCCTAATCCAATCAGCTTTCTTTACAACTTGAAGGACTGTTTCTTTCTCATCATTATTTTTAAAATTTATCTTTCATTGTGCCAGATTATATAATTGCCCTATTTTCTCATGAGAGGTATTGTCCCATGTAAAGAAACTTTTTGTCAAGGCCGCAGACCATGTATCCATCCAGAACACCCAAGTTAACCATCACATCCAAAACTTCTGTGACTGACACTGGCCACTTCTCATTTAAAAGCGCTAACAGAAATTTACTCATAATTTTTATACTTCTGACATAGATAAGACATTCTTGGCCCTGTGAACTTTTTGTATACTTGCTTGTTTTTGCACTTCTGCAGATTCTCTGGAACAATTTGTTAACTTTGAACTTTGTATTCAGACTTATTATGCAAGTATCATATCTATTTTTCCAAATCATTTACTCCACCACGAGTGTGATGTTGTGCACATATTGAAGATACGGGTCCTATGGCACCATAGATTTGTAGATAAAATGTTCCTGCCATGTTTTAGGGTACATATGTATGTGCAGCCCAAAATACATCCATATTGCATAGTAAAATAATTTTCAACAGGCTCTTCTATCACAGTCTGGTGTTTAAGGTTTGTGATTCTCAGGCTTTTCTCTCTAACTGAAGCCACATATTTGGATGTCTTTCATATGCATGTTATATTTATGTACGTCTCAGGATCTGTTAAACTTCAGTTCATTATGCAGTGAAGACAGCAAAATTGTAGCACATGCATATCACAGACTGATTCTAAATTAAATTTCATTCCTATTCCTAGGCTTTTCAGGTGTCTTAATATACTTTAAGAGGGCTTGCAACTTCACAGTCATCAGTAGCAGCGAATTTCATTAGTAATGTTACCCTTTGGTTTAGGTTATTAATGAGGATGTTTAATAAGAACAGGCACAAGATCCTGCACTACCTTGTTATTAATAACATTAATATATTTAATACTTGGAAACCACTCTGCATTTTTTATGACATACTATATCTTCCCCGTTAGACTGCTGTACTTCTGTTGCACAGCAAGCAATTGAGTTTGGTACTGCATATTTTGATTTGTGCTAACACCTCTATACACTAATCTTACTAATATGCCTTACATTTATTTATGTCATAAATCAAGCTGCCCCTGCATCTTTATTTTTTTTGCAAAATATATTCATATTTCATTGCTTCTGTATCATGAGTGGAGATTGATTTGGGGTTGATTTTTCTGCTGGCCTGGCAAAATTATAGTTTTTGTAAGGTACTGTAAACATCTTCTTTCATGACATATCCACTATGACAAATGTTAAAAACCCTTTGCTATGAACTGTACCTAATTTTTAATTCAATTTTATTACATACAGTGTTCTCTGGAGCTCTCTAGTAATTTAAAGTATCTGGCAAGTTCTGTAACAGCCAGTCTAACACCCACATGGACAGCCAAGGGTGCTTTCTTTTGCATTTAATGATGCACATTTAGTTTAAATCAGAGCTCTGTGTAATTCTCAGAACAGTTAAATATGCCTGTGTTCTATCATTAGCATGGGAGCAAACTGAAGCTTAAAGTAACTGAGAGCAGCCCTGCAGAGAAGTACTTGGGTGTGGTGGTTGAGGAAAAACCCAGCACGAGCTGGCACTGTGCACTCACAGCCCAGAAAGCCAAACCAATCCTGGGCTGCATCCAAAGGAGTAGGACCTGCAGTGCAAAGGAGGGGATTTTCCCTCTGCTATGCTCTTGTGAGTTCCCACCTGGAGTGCTGCATCCAATTCTAATGTCTCCAAGGAAATGGAACTGTTGGAGCAACTCCAGAGGACACCATGAAGTTGGTAAGAGGACTGGAGCACCTCCCCTACAAAGGCAAGCTGAGAAAGTTGGGGCTGTTCAGCCTGCAGAAGAAAAGATTGGAAGGAGACCTAATTGCAGCCTTCCAGAGGGAAAATTTAAGTTCTATGTTCAGAAGAAATTCCTTACTGTGAGAGTGGTGAGACACTGGAACTGTGTGACTGCTGAGAAAAGGTGGCCCAGCAAGGTTGTGGATGCCCCAGTCCAGGCAGTGTTCAAAGCCAGGCTGGATAAGGCCTTGAGTGACTGATGAAGAGGGACGTGTTCCCGCCCATCACGGGATTGATTTGGACTGGATAAACTTTATGGATCACTCCAGCCCTTAACCTTCTATGGTTGTATGATTCTGGGTGATGTGCCAAGAATCCTGCAGTGAGTTAGTAGTAAATCTGTTAAAATGACTGAGAAATGCCCCCAGATACACACTGTATCTTCTGATATTAGCTGCTTAACCTGTTACAATGTTACTCTGGCTATTAACATTCATCCCACAAAACTTCTTGTCTGTACCTGACACATTTAAGCATGTTATACTAAAATAAACTAATTGCTTATTGTGGTTAAGTGTTTTTAATTTTAAAAGTATTTATTTTATACTATTATTTTAACCATTTGCTCAGTGACCGAAAGTTCTTAGTATTTACCTGTGAAGGCTCAATTTTCAAGAGAGTACAACAACAGCTGACATCTGTGTAGCCATATGATTTGTACTGTAGCATTGATATGAGCAAAAAGGAAGTAAGAAAGGCCAAAGGAATACTTTTTCTTGTGCCATTCTTTGTAGCTGATTTAAGCCACTGCTTGAAAGAAGTTTATTCTCTCTCTGTATTAATGCTGCTGAGCTCTAGCTGTGCATGTGGTGGTGCATGATACAGCAAAGGTCACAAGATTGCTTCCTCTCTTGAGTTTCTGGACTGTCAGCTCATCCTAAAAGGCTGAGAAACAGGTAAAAAAATGCTGTTGGGTAGCAGACACATTGGAAATGTTTCCAAAAGTGGCTAGCAAGCCACGGCTATGAGCATGCTGTGCAGTGACCTCTACCTCCACGCTAAGAGCTCTGTCTGTCATGGGAGGCTCTGCCAGCTCACCCAGGGGGTGGTTCAGGATCAATGGTTGTCTCCTGTTGGGGGCTGGTCTGCAATTCTCTGCCATTTCAGGTACTGGAACAACTGATTTCTGTCTTGCCAGAGCTAGAGTCCCATCAGCTATTCAATTGAAGGATTTCATGCTGCTAGATATTTATTTGCAGAGTGCTGAGACCTTTGGAGCTGACTGTGAGAATATCTCTCTCCTTTAATGCTCTGAAGAGTCTGACTGTCACACACTGCAAATTCAGAATATTCATGCACACTGAGAGACCACTTTGGCATGGATACAGCCAAGTTCACTTGTCCATGCAACAAAACACAGTTAAAAATCTTATTGTAATTTTGTATGAGAAAAACTGTAATGATGCCAAAGTGAAAATATGTTTACATAATGCCATAAAACCCGTATCAACTACATATGGATTAAAATCTAACAATAAAAATCTATATTTTAAATTATAAGGCCTTAAACTATTTAGTGTCATATATTTAAGTTCAGTATTAGTTTTACTAAGGAACTGGATGACCTTTTTCTTAATAAGTGTAAAATAACTGAAATATCTCTGCTTATCAGAGATTTTAAAAAATAATAACCACCTATACTAGTCTCTCAAAAAATCAACACTTTACATTTAAGAAACCTTCAGCTCACACACAACAAAGAAACACATGGAAGCATTTTTTAGGCATAATATTGAGTGTATATTCCCTTGCCTTTTCATACATATTAATAAGTGATCCGTTTAACCTCTATCTAGTAAATACTAGTTCAGTAGTTCTAATCCATGTGGGAAATATAGAAATCAGTCTGACAGCTGGGTTAGCCAATGTAAACTTCATCTTCAAACAAAAACAATATCAGAATAGTTTAAGGGGTTTTATTATAGAAATTTTTTTTATTAGAAAAAGACACTGCACTTGTGGAAAAGAGGCCTAAGATTTTATGTTCCGGTAGGAGAGATATCCTTCCTTATTAGTCCTCTTCAATCAAACTCATTTAATTCCCCATTGCTTCCTCATCACAAAAACTGAAAATTATTAAGTACCTTTCTTCATAGTTATGAATCTTGATCATTTGAAAATAAAAACAAGATACAATGTTCTGAAAACAAAATCTGCCTGACTTCAAAACATTCTAAGACTTTTCCTAAAGCAACTTAAAACAGATAAAAAGATAACACTTTAAACTTTGTTAGAAAGGTCCACCATTCCTCCATGTGCATAGGAACCACTAACATAAAAAACATTTTTGCTCTTTTCAGGATCAAGGCTTTGCCTTCTCAGAGATTTTCAAATACTTTTGTGACATGACCACAGAGGGAAGTACTCTTCCAGTTTCTTTTTCTGGGGTTTTTTTTGTTGGTGTGTGCTGCAGGTTCAGTTTCATGGCTGACTGGGATTAGTGAACACCAGCCTTCTGAGAGGGGCTTTAGGAACATCCTGCAAACTGAGAGGCAGATGGGAAAACAGTTTCTGGCAGTACTGGCTTTCTAATTACTGCAAGAAGAACCTAGCATCTTGTTTCTGCCCCAAGCAGCTGTACTTTAATTTGCAATGGAAAAAATCCAATCAGATCTGGTTTTCTCCCTCTCTTGACTTAATCCTGTCTTGTTTTATTTTTAATGTGATCGTGTTATTTATTTGGTTTAATATTTTAAACTAAGTTTCCCTGGGTTTTTTTTCAAGGAGTGACTGCCAAGAATTTCACTGTGATGGGATTACTTAGAGATTAGCCACTGCCAAGAACTTTCCTTTAGTATGATAGGATTATTTAGGGAACAAACTGTTGTCATGTTCTGTCATCAAGAATTGGGATTCCAGGGCAGGCCAAACTGTTCAAGCTGTAAAGTTATAAGTGTTCCAGGGAAGGCTCAAAGCAAGGGCAAGATGCAAGAAACTGATATTTGAGTGTAGTCAGTAAGAAAAAGTATCTACTGTCTAGGCAGAAAGTATCAAACTCTCCAATTTATAATTTCAGATGTAAATTAATGTACATATAAAAGGAATCAGAAGGCTTAGGTCTATGGCACGTAGACAAGCTGATGATTCCTTTCCCCAGTTACAGTAACCACCAGAGTTCCCATAATCTTCATCTGATCTTTTAGACTTATCTTGCAGTCAGCAGTTACACTCAGAGCATCCCCATGCAACCCAAAACATCACTTACAAATAAAAATGGCTCTTAACATTTTCATATTAACCATGTATGTTCCTAACTTCTTGTCTTAGTTCTGGCCAGGACAGTCTTAATTTTTGCAATAGCCAGGAAGGGGCATGGTCAGAACATGGAGGTTACTCTGTACTACCTCTTGTCATTGCCAGTGCTGGGCTTCCCATGACAAACATATAATATATAAATGTGTGCTTTTGGGAAAGAACCTGAGAGTTTCATTTAGGTACAGCAACAGCTGCAGTTGCTATTTGTAAGGGGCCAATCAAAACAATATGTCAAGCACAAATTTCCTTAGTATGTTACATTGAAGAAGCAGAATTCATTGTATAGACTCAATTTCTTTATCTTTTGTTATATCCACATCAATTAAAAAAGGCCAGATTTTAAGCTTCCATCACCTGTGTAAACAAGCCCAGCAGACTTGTGATGTAAATGCTCACACAAACGTAAAGTTAAAACTCATTTTCTCTTAGAAGTTAAGAGTTTTAGAATTTTCTCTTAGATTTAATATTATGAGTTCTCCATTATTATTTCACAATATATTATTATTTCATAAGGAGGCATATGCCCTTAAAAATCTATTTTCTACTAGAAAAGTTGACTGTAAAACAAAAAGAATGCGGTGAATAGATTTTGTGTGCCCTGCAAAGAGGCATAGAGTTTGACTTTTAATTAGATGAAATTTATGTATGCTTTCTATTTCTATTGCCTTTTCTTTTTCAAAGTGTCATGGAACTACAGCATTTTTAAGACAGTAGAGAAAGCAGACAGAAGGCTCCTGCTGTCCATTCTGGCTTCCATTTTACTTTCCTAGTCCTTTCACCAAACTGATTTTTATTAAAATACAATATTTCATCAAGAGAATTAATATACAGCATTTTTTTACTTAGAAGGGCAATGAGAACTCCCATTGTTTAAGATATTAATATATCTAGGGCTTGAATAGCTTTATTACTGCAATACTCAGGTGGTTCTGAAGCAAAGGTTCACCCACCCTGACCTACATTTTTTAAATAGACCTAAACAAGCACTGATTGCAAGATAGCAAGTATCTCACATATTAATTCTCTAATAAGCAGTCTATATTACCTGAACAAAAAACATTTTTAGAGTTTATATCTTAAAATAAAAGTTGTGGGGTTTTTAAATTTTAGACTAGAGACAGAGCCTTTATTTAAACTTATCATTAGTTTTAGAACACTGTTATCATTCACTATTATTGTCCTGTTTTACAAAATGGAAAGTGCAACAAAGCTGATATTTGAAGTCCTGAAATACAGACTCAAGCATAGACTAAAACCAGACCGAAGCATAGACTAAAAACAGACCTAAAGTGTCCAAACAAATCTCATGTCAAGTCACAGCTGATGGGCTAATTTTAATACAGTACAAATAATAGGAGTTCCTAATTTTCACCACCTTTCCTAAATCCACATGTGTTTTTCTCTACATCAGCTAAATTGCTAATGGGAATGGCTATTATGAAGATATATATTTTTTCACCCAAGAAATGTGTTTACTAATAGGGAGTATTACAAAAATCATAGAAAAACATTTTAAGTAAATGAAAATTAAGACAACTCATATTCTCTCATAAACAGGATTTCGCTACATAAGAACCGACTAGGAAATAATTTTCTTCAATATTAATTCTATTTCACAAATCGTGGTTGATGTCAATAACATTGCCTCTATTGTTATAATTAAGTGCAATGTATTTGCAAAGCACATTCTGATAAGACAGTAAAAAAAAAAATTACTATTATTTACCATAACATGTTCCAGCTAGTAGAACTTAGGACTAAAATTGCTTTATACTTTGTTTTAAATCTTTGCTTGATGAACTTTCAAACAGTGTCAAAATACATCCCAAGGCGATGATTTTCCTGTGTGAGGCAGCCATTTTTCTGTTTCCTGCTCAAACTTGGTATTTGCTTTATTTGAAAGTTCACAGCAGAAGTAAATGGGAGCAGGTGTGGGCTCATCTTATTAGTTCTCTAAATACTTGGGATGCGTGGTGATTCTTTAGTTTCATAGAGAGTAAAACAAATTTGAATATTAAAAAAAAATAAAAATCTGGGTTAGCTCTGGCTATTATGGTCTTTTTATGATGTAAATATAAATATTAATACTATATATTTATATATAATGTTATATAATATTATATAATATTATATAATATTATATAATATTATATAATATTATATACTATTATATAATATTATATAATATTATGTAATATTATGTAATATTATGTAATATTATATATTATATATTAATATTTACAGACCCTGGTTTTAAGATTCTGAAGTGATGGAATAGTATTTTTGTGAGAGCATACATAACATAATGTTCCATTCTCATGCCACTGACCACTCATCACAGGTGAGGAAAAGGTAAAAGTATGTTGATGTATACCTGTTAACATCTCTTATATCTGCTTTATATTGGAGAACAAAATATACAGTTTTATCAATTCTGCCCAACCTCTTATGAGATCTCTCATTCAGCATATGAATGTCAGATGCAGCACACAGTGCACCTAAGGTGTTACAACTGTATAACAGGTGAAAAGCACATTTACAGAGACATCATTATCTCATCAGTCTAACAGAGGAATCTTAGACCTCCTAGAAAACTAAGATTAACCAGCATTATACAGGATCAGGGGCAACATGTACCTAGGAACATACAACATAATACATGGCAGCCTCTGAGGTACCTGAAACTCATATTTGACAAGCATTGATTTACACAGAACTGTGAACTACATAGATTTCCAGCTGGCAATGACTGACTTTTATGTCTCCTTCTGTGCCAGAGATATCTATCACAAAGCCTGATAAAAGAGTAGGAAGACTAAGGAAAATAATGGTGTTGAATCCACAAATGATACTATGGACCCCAGATAGCTATACTAAAAATCTCAAAATGGAAAAATAGTCTTAATCAAGTATTACCCACATTACAGTAATTATGAATTTGCACTACAGTAATAACTGTTTAAACTCAATAGAAAGAGTCCCTGACCTGTAAACCAGTATAGTATGATTTTGAGTGTGATTGCACCTGCTTCAAGATCAACATGTCATCACTCTGCAAAGTCACCAAGCCAAAGTGCAATTGAAACTATCACACAGCAAGATGTGTAATGTATATATGAAATACTACATGAAATTTCAAAATTGCAAATCAGCTGAAAACTTAAAAAACCAAAAAGCAGCCAAACAAAAAAAATGTAAACCTGAATATTGGTCAAAATCGTTAATTATATCCATGACACTGAAAAGATATTTTCTGATTAGAAATGCTCTTTCTTGCAAGCACTGAGAAAACTATCACAGCCACAATGCAACCAAAGATCTCAAATTAGGAAAGAATTAGCTCAAACCAGTTATGAAACTTCACCTGTAGGAAGTATCAATTAAAACATTCATCCTTCCTCTGATCCCTATTGAGTGGCACACAGACATATGCACACTCAAAGAGATCTGTGACTGGTACATACAGAAGACATTCTCAGTAGGCAAACACCCCTGCAGAAAAGTGTGGCATCTTCAATTGAGACAAGTCTCAAAAAATGTCAAAATTTAACAGTTGGAAAGAGACCGAGGGAAAATAAATACTTCTAGAATTTGGATATTTCTCTTTTGTCATTTTTGTTTGCAGAGTTATCAACTAGAAGATAATTCATTGTTTTTCTGTAGTTACAACTTTTCATTAATGAAGTCCTTTATTATGAGTGATCACAGATAAATCAGACAGAATATAGGTATCAATTTTGCAAGTATCAATGAATCTATCCTTTGGTGTACAAGTCAGTCCTGTCCTCCTCTAGGAATAATGAACATTGATAGGAAGAGATGGGCAATAAGGAATTTACATTTTTTAAAGTGTGTGTTTAGGAAAAACAAAAAGTTACAAGGAATGAGGGAAATTTCTTAACCCAAAATAAAAATATGACCTAAGATGCCTGCCAAGAGCGATACTTCAAAAGGCATAAAAATATTTTAATCCAGCATTTAATCCAATCCATTTCACAATGATTTTAAAGTTTTCATTGGCTTCTTAATGGACTATATTAAGTCTTAGATAGCCAAAGGTACTGAAATGGAGTTTTCCTTAGACTCTCTTACATATTTAATCTACTTCAGAAGTTACATATATTATTAAAAGTTCAGAGCCTGGGAAGAAAAATATATTTCTTTTTCTTTAGGCCTTTTTCCATCTTCCATTACCCTACTCCTTTTCCATTTTATATAAGATATTAATTTCTGATTAAATGCTTTGGGATCTATTTCTTAATTCAAATCTCTGCTTTGTGATGTTTCTCTAGTTAGGAAACACTTGTTGCAAGGACAGAGTAGCTGAGAATAACTTTAGATTGAATATAAGCCAATGATATAAAATAAATTACACTCAAGTCAAGCTATAGTAAGTCTCTAGGAAATATAATAAGTACTTTAAAGTTGTTACCTTGTAGAAGAAGGAAATATGTAAGACATTAGATGAGTATGTACAAGTGTCTATAATTCTAAATAATTTAAATTGCATACTATATATTAAAAATCAGAATAAGAAAAAGGAAATACAAAACTCTAAAATCAGCCTTACAAAAATATTACTAAGCATAGTACCAGGAACTTCAGAAATAACCCAGCTAATGTTTCTTATATAATGTTAAATCAATATTTGTATAAGTCTTCAGTGAATATTAGTTATAGACAAACAGGAATAGAACAATCTCTTGAAAATGGAATCCTTTATGATTACCCAAGATTTGTAAATAACTTATATCAACGTCCTACTGGGCGCTTTGATGAATTTTCCCTTGAGACTGATGCAACATGAGGTTGCTTAATGAATGTAAGACTTTTCTATCAAGTAAGAAAATCAATTCCTCCATTTGTAAATTGCAGCTTTAGCTGTTGATTGCATCATAACATATATTGAAATTTAGAGTCAAATGCTATGGCAGAAGTAGTTTAAAATGAAATTAAAGAGCAGAAATACTGCTTAGAATTAATTTTTTATTTTCCCAAGCCACAGATCCATACTCTTCATGAAAATGTCAAGTAATTTTATGATCACAGGGGTCAAGCCTCTGGTTGGTTTTTAGATGGTTTTGTTACTGACCGCATGTTATTTATTTAGTTAATGCTCACTGAGAAAGCAGATCACTGTATTTACCAAAGTAAGGTGAATCTCTGGATTTTTCTATCAGCTGTTGACTACATTATATTCTTCAGGTCTATACTAATTGTTCTAATTAGAATGAATTCAAATAGTCCCATGTAAAATGCTAAGCAGACTGTCCGATGATTTTTCAAAGTTTATACTCTTTGAAAATAAGCTCACTTATCATGAAGCAGCCTGTGCAATTTGAAATGCAAGAATTTCCAAATGTAATTATGATTCTTTTGGGATATAATAGAGTCTTTACCAGGATCTTTGTTGTGCCTTCCTCTTGTTCTTTTCTTTGTCTCTGTTGAATTCCTAAAATACTACTTGCTTCTAAAATATTTCTTTTAGGTATAAATAAAAACCCTGTCCAAATTCAAAACAGGTATGTTTAGAATTAAACAATATTTGACTGTAGGAAAGAAAGGCTGGGCACTCACTATTAGCAAGTCTACAGTGCCTAAAATATTACCTGTCTCAGCATGAATGGTTCAATAGATGAAACTTTTCTTTTTTATTGTCTTTAAGAACGAAATGTAATCGATATAATGACTGATACTGATCACATTTGACACCTGCCTGACACCTATTTCATGGGCGTTTTCCAGTAGGGGTGACAGCAGCAGAAAGAAGTTTTCTATTTGCATTTCTCTAACAGTCATTATTAAGCTGTTTTTACTTCCTGTTTCTCCGTGCTATATCATCACAAATAACAAACATTAAACCTGCTCTCTTTTCTTAGAGGAATTAATTGCTAAGCAGTCAGAAACCCTTTTCTATTTAGCTTTAGAAGTATTTTGCAAATACATCAAATTTAAGAGGAAAAAAAGCTGTAGAGATTTTGAATACCTGTTAGGTGAGAAAGACTGGCTGTCAAAGCCAGTGCATGGCTGTATCATTGTGCAGTGTGAGCAGTAGTGAATGGCACTGCTAGGAGAGGATATGATTCTTGGCACAGTATTAACACTTGTTGACATAATTCTACAGTTAGACATTCATTTGCAAAGGTTGATATTTATCCCTCAAACTTGTCCAAATTCTCTGACTAAAACTGTTTGAACTCTGCTTCCATTTTCCCAGCACTCTCTGCAGGACACTACAGTTTTTACCAAGCAAAACCAGGAAGATTGAGGAAGAATGAGGAAAAATGAGAGCTATTGATCCTCCTAATATCTACTAATAAAATTCAAAGCAGAGAGCAATGTTCACAAGTTCTCTAATTCTTTCAATGGTTGAAAAAAATCATTGTGCTTGTAGCATTATATCTCAGTGCTTTTCTAATCTCTTCCTGACAGTACCTCTCAAGGAAGACTCCATGATCTCCCCAGACCATTTATTGCATGTATTTCTGACCAGAGAGTTAGAAAAAGAAAATGTTTTACCTTTAAATACTGGCTACAGTTTAAGGGCAGATTATAATTTTCTCCAGAATCATTGCCTGATCACAATATCTCCACTCTTTTTTTCTTCTAGGCTATTTTAGGATTTGCACTTTACATGTGATATTATCTTCTTTGAGACAAAGATAATATTTAGAGGCTCTAATTGGAATAAAAATACTATTAAATGGAAATTGCTCTAGAAAATGAAGATTGGGAGATAAGAGAGCTGAACAAGAGAGTAGAAAAAAGATTGACCAACACAAATGTACAAAGAAAAAGAGAATTGTGTGATACAGAAACCTAAAACTCTTTTCTTAACAGGTTTTAACAACTACCTTCACCTTCCTTTAAATATTTTCTAAAGATGTACTTGATCAAACCCCCATATTTGCTAAATAAATGTTATTTAATTATAACTAGACGATGAGGTTTTCAGATTCCATTTTGCTTTGATTTTTGCTAGGTCCCTAGTAGACATGGTATAGAGATTATTACATGCAAAAAAAATTTCTTATCTTTCCTAAAAGAGAATTCCTTATTTCAAATAACATAATGCCTAATTATTTATATATAAATAATATTAAGGATTGAAAATAACAGTTAATCTTTTATCTGAGTTATTTCATTAATGATTTAACCCCAGCATCTCCTAATATTAGAGTAGTACTTATTTTGTATAGGAATCTCTCACAAATAATTTTACAGCTATGTACTTCAAGTATCTGCATCAAACAGAAGAGGAAAATATTTTCATAGAGGGATTATTTTTGACTGCTGTGACCTAAAATCATTTGTAGAATTATGTTAGTATGTAAAATTTGTCAAATTAGACCGTGATTTGATTGTCGTAGCATGAAGGAGAGAGCAAATATCTAGATGTAATTATCTGCTACAATTAGAGATGTCTTGGATATTTCTCCAAGAGAATAAAAAGAAAATCACAGTTTATAACCACCCCCCTATCAACTAAGTTAAAGAGAAATTCCCACCAATTTATTTGTCACCCATGTTTCACCAATTTGCGGATTGAAATCTCTAATTTTAAGAATATTTTTATCCAATACATACAATTGCATTGGTAGTAAACCCTGCTATTATACAGGACTATGTATAAATATTGGGTCATACAGAAAATGGTTTCAGATGAGGCACTTAGACTTTCTTCTACCTCTGCATGCATTTCACAATTACTTTTATAAAGTTACCTCTCAATCTGTAACTGTGAAAAAAAATTTACTTTTGATTTGAGGTGGATACTGTTGGAAGAAAACAAAGTTATCACTTCTCACTTCCCTGAAAGCCCTGTGTAAACAGTTATGCATGCCACAGACTGGTTTCTGAATATGAAAACCTTGAAATGAAAGGAATCCTACCCACAGAAGCTGAGAAAGAGCAACTCAATGAATTGTAATTTCATGGTTCTTGCAGCATGAAACCACATAACTGGACTATTTGAACTAGGTTTTCTTCAAATTTTATCTAAAGAAATAAGATTTGGAGTCTGTTTCTATAAAATTATGTGTTCACAACAGGCAATTCATTTATTTGATCTAAATCTTCACTTCCTTAACTGTGAGATGTGCAGCACACACTCTGTAGTTCTTCAAAGAATTCCATACAATTGGGCTCTAGAATTCTCTTAGCAGACAGCTAGTGGGTGATTTAAGCATGTGCTAATGCAGTTCCTCTGGGTTTGAGAGATTCTTCAGAATTAGCCTGGTGCCTTACTTCAGTTGCTCTGCTCAGGATTGTAATTACCCATTAGGAAATTAAGGGGCTAAAATTTTATAGAGACTATTAAATTTAGATACTCCCTTATTGAAATAGAAACACTTGCTTCTTTCCTTATGCAAACATACTCAAGGATACAAAAATCTAGACAGGCTTGACTTGAACACTTGGCAAAAGAAGAATGTGACCAAGACATATCTCTGTATGAGAAAAGAAGCACATAGAAATAAGGAATATTTAAATCCAACCTGAACTATATAGATGACTTTGTAGGGGAGATAGGTAATCCAACCACCAAAAAAACTCATGAAATAACCCAAACCAAAGCAAAAACCAACCAAAGACAACCAACCAAGCAATAAGAACAACAACAACCTCAAATTAAATAAAGCAAACAAGCAAAAGTAACAACAACATTTTTCCCCAAAATGACAAACAAACCAAAAATATAATAAAAACCCCAAATCCTAGAAATAGATTTTAGGACAAAATGCTGACCAACATTTTGATACTGTAAGCCCAGCGAACTTTTTCATTCTTCTTCTGCTAAATAGAACTTGAATCCAAGTGCCCAGCTGTGAATTATTCTCTAAAATGGAAAGGTCAAGAGCATCCCATGATAACTCTCTCAGTCTAAGATTAGCTAAAGATCACTTCATAAATGAATTTCACTGGATTTCATTATAAGCACATATTAAAAATGCACAGTAATTCTGTTATGCAGAGTATGATGAGAAGAGACTTACAGAGGAAAAACACATGAGGTGAAGGATTACTCCTAGACCCTACAAGCATATGAGAAATAAGAAGGGAGGAAAGGCTCAGTATCAGGAATACTTTGCTAGTGAGACAGCAGGCAATCTGCTGAGGTCAGACAAACACCTTGGCTCAGACTGATAGTAGAGCCAAGGATGGCCTAAGTTTGTAATGAAGGATGAAGATGATCTAATGCAGCTTAAGAAATCTTTTCTGTCCAAGTTTGAGTCTTCTGTCAGTGCCCATCTTCATTTACTGAAGTGAGACATCACTGACAGGGAATTACTAAATAAAATTTAACACAGCTGTAGAATTCACCATTGATCTTAACAAATAGAAGACAACTCCAAGTTGTAGGATTGTTCAATGTCAAAGGTAACATATATGATCAAAGATTGGATTTTTTTCTGGGAGCAAATTGATTACATTTCAATACAGATACACAGCTGAATTGCAAAATTGTCTCAGAAACTGTTAATTTTACTTGCTATAACACACGTCAAATACTTAATGCTCGTGATCAATAATTATAAGCAAATTGCAGCTGAAAAAAATTTTTGCAGCAGCCTAATACCCGAAATTAATTGGTAAAACAGTTTATATTTAAAGGACAAAAGTTTGTTTATGAAATATCTGCTTGACATTTTATTTTATTCTGCAGAAACACATATATTTAACATTATGTGAATGTCGTCAGCTGAATCATATCTGGCATACCACACTGGGTCTGCAGACAACTCAATATGAAATAAGTTGATGGGTTGCAGCATACTTTGGCAGCACTAGTGGCATAAAAAATCCATTGGCAGTGTCTCTGTGAAATGGCCTTTCAGTATGTTTTCATTAGAGACTGCATTCTCAATGCTCAGAGCTGGAGTGCTGATGGCTGCTTTCGCTTTTATTCCTCTCTGACAAAAACAACTGCTATGTCACAGATGCTTGAAATTAGATGTTGAGATTACAAAATGAAGAAGAGGAAAATCACAACAATATGCATAACTTTAATAGTATGCATTAATAACTTAGCTACTTGGTGACAGAATATATTGTTACCCAATACCTTACATATTACTGTTGTACCATTAATGTCCATGGCATGTGTGAAGTAATGCCATTGGCGTTGGTTTTATACTTTGGTTTATCAGAAAGAGTTTAGTAATGAACACTTTTCTTTGCAATACTTATGAAATGGTTTCTATATAGATAATAAAAATATACACTCAAAGAAACCGCAAACAAAATGCTAGCAAAGTCAAAAGATTAACTGCAGAAGGATGCCTGTGTAACATAAAAATAAATAACAATTTCTTAAATAGACATTTTTAATTGAATATAAAACACTGGAATAAGGCCTTTTAAAATCTTATGTTTACAATGGAACTTGGGGAATGGGAAGTATTGATTTGTATATTATCTTCTTTCATATTACCAAAGCGTGTCAGTATTTCCACTAAAATGACACATTTTGAGTAGTATAACAATTTTACTTACATTGTCATTAGGCTTCAGACGGACCATCTCAATTACATCACAGCAGCCATTCACAGTCACAAGTCCATAAGCTATTTGCACAAACTCAGGAGGGCAATGAAATAAAAGAAAGGATAAATTTTTGCAATAAGTCCTTGCTTTCTAAATTTCCATGTGACTAGCAAAGTGACTAATTTTAAAATAAGTGAACAAATGTAACATCAGTTTATATGTAGCTTTTATTCTGAAAAAAATAACATCCTCTGATTTTTCAAGCCATATTATTTTTAGGAAGAAGGCTCTAACAAAGCAGAACTTTGGACTAGAAATGTTTTTGCATGATTTTTCCATATGTTGGATATTCATTCAGTTCTGGTATGACATCTTAAAAGCTATTGTAAAATCAATGATGACAGAGGTGAGGATGACAAGAATAACTTTGATAGGAAAGAGCTACCATATAAGGAATGACTAAATAAAGCTTTTCAATTTGGAAAAGAGACAAGTGGAATGGGCTGTGTCCCAGATGTCAACAAATCATAAAAGGAAAGCAGAAAATAAAACAGCAGCACAGGAATTAGAGGGCAGTCTGGGAAATTGTCATGAAACTGTTCTACTGAAAAAGCAGAAAAGTGCTTTCTGGTGTGATATTAATCTGTAGAAGTCACCACCCCAGGTTCCTAGGTTCCAGAAACCTGTGTGAACTGAAGATGGGCCTAGAGAAATTTACTGAGGATAGTTCTCCCATCAGCTCTTAAGCATAGTGCAGATTCAGCCTCTGCTGAAGCATCTCATAATAATTCCATAAAAAATAACCCCTGGAAACTGTCCAGACATACAAAGGTAATGATCTTTCTGCATAAGTCCCGATCTAATGCATCTTTCAAAGTATTTCCATAGCTAGAGTCAGCCTAATCAGTATGGCATTTCTCTGGTTCCAGGGCACATGAAGTGAGATGACTTCTCATTTTGTCACGTAAATTTAGTTTCTTTGTAGTAGTTCAGATTTTCTCCACATAGTACCTGGAAATAAAGCAACTTCATAATTTCTTCAGGTTTTTCAAACAATAAGTCAATAAGTTAATATTATTTTTTTTTCTTATAATAGTCATATAAATAGAACCTTAATGACTCCAGCTATATTTCAGTCTACAATTTTGTTGAGATTTTCTTACATGATAATAATATAGAATTTTTAAATAAATCTCTAATTGTTAGCCTGTGTTAATAATATTGAAATTATACTTCCAATGTAAAAGGAAATAGGTCAGATTAAATACAAGGAATAGACATGGTTTACTGGGAAAAGGCATTTTCACATACTTAATTCTCTAATCAGAAGGTCATTTAAAAATTCCCTATTGCAATACGTCTGTATTTAAGATTAACCCAGCATGATCATCTTGAAAAATTAGTGTACATGCTGGGGATTTTTAACATATTATTTTTGTTGTCATGCTTCAAGTAGGATAACATCATATAGAGTTTCTAGCTTCACCACAATAAAATCCTTAATTAATTCAGAGGATGTCCCAGTTGGCTCAACTGTCATTTTAGTGCCTTTTTTTTTGGTCATAGTTACACCTTCTGTAACATATTTTTCCCAAATATATCCATATTCTTGCAGTCCCACTGCAGTGCTTCCACTTGTATCACGTAGAAGCAGAAGTGTTCCATGTCAGCTTGTTAACAGCCTTCATATCTGGAGGCTATTGTCATATACATGTTCCTAAAATACTTACAAGTCTGCAGCTTAGCTAAGGATAGAAAAAAAAAAGGTATAATGTTTTTATTTTCTTCAAATAAAACTGACTTAATTAACTAAGTGAACAGTAGAGTTGAAGGCAAAATATGATTTAAATGTGCTGATTCTATCCTTTCCTTATTTCTTGTTAAGCCTGTAAAACATACAGGGTTCCTTGGGGCAAGAGCCATGTCTGTTTATTCTGTAAAGTGCCTAATACAGGAGGAACCTCAAAAAATTACTGCTTAAGATTTTTCTAAAGCTTTTCCCGTATTGTGTTTATACTGACATTTTAAGAATATTTAATTCTCTCAGTTTTGGAGGTTTTCAGTAACTCACTTAGGAAAGAACAGATGCACACAAATGCAGTGAGTGCCTGGGAGAGGCTCGTGAACCTATGCAAAAAAACAGTGCCTAGAATTTTCAGAAGCCTGAATTTTTCCAGTATGGTTAGAAAACCACACAACATTAATGGACAAACAGCTTTAGATATTAAGCAAATGAAAACACACGTTTAGCATGGCAAATAACAAGACTACAGAATAATGTACTATGAAATGCCAACAAGGAGCTGCTGTGCTACAGGAGCCCAAAGGCCATGCTCAGTGGAGCCTGGGTAATGTCTGCTAAACTCCATCTCTGCCTGAGTCATTTCTTTGGCATGCACTTCTGGGATGTGTTGTCCTCAAATTGCATAAGCAACAAGTGATGTTATAGACCTGCACATTCACAGTTTCCCTTGACAGCAATCTTACATAAACTTATGGAATGCATGCAATGTGGAACATGGTGGATTTCTTTAGAATCACTTGTCTTAGAAAACTGCAGTGATTCATCTCCTAACTCTTGACATACCCTTCTTTAACAACCTAGGCAGACATTTTCTGTATCAACATTATTCACACAAACAGTTATTCCATTGATGTTTTGCAAAACATGGTGTCAGTTTTAGAAGTCCAGTGGAGGAAAAAGAATTCCTTTTGTGCATTCATCTGTCTGTTTGTGCTTTTTATCTTCTTTCAAAGGTAACAAGACTCACATTACAGGAATCTTTAAAAATAACTGTCAAATACGTAAGTTCTTTCTATACTTGGCTGCAATGCTCGAGGGTAAGTTTTACATGTTTCATAGACTTGACCTGTCCTGTCAACACTGTTTGTTGCCTCCTGGTTCAGAGCTGTACAAGCATGTGTGGAAACTGCTGCATCTGCTTCCTTAAACCTTGGGGTGGCACACAGTGATTATATCATTCAGGCAGAAGAAATTAAGAACCCAGTAGCATCTGGTTTGTATTTTTTTTTATCCTTTTGAAGCAAATGAAAGGAAAAAGGGATCAAAAAAGGTTCAGCTATACACTTTTTGAAAAGCAAAAAACCCTAAGCAACAAAATTAATTGAAAGGCCTGCATTTATTGCTTGTGTTGTCCATGTCTCAAGTGGAAAAATATTAAATGAGTAGAAATGTTGCCTGTAGCAGCTGATTTTTGCAATGTGTTACTTGATATGGTTCTTATAAACAGAGTATAGATAGCAATACAATTTGAGAGGTTTTTTTAAGTAAAAATGTTTAAGTGACATAACAATTTATCAACAATCACCAGGAAAATAAGTCATGTTCCCTTTGAGTCCCTTTGTCATTGTAAAAGTAACCTTGGTTAGTATATGGACATCTTCCTAGTTCGGAAATATTTTGTAAAAAACAGAGTTGTTTTAATATCAATTCAATAAGAACTGAAGTATAAGAACTTTTCCAATATTATATTTGATTTATGTGGCAAGGCTTTTGTGGTAGGGGTGCAATGGGGCTGCCAGGGTGGCTTCAGTGTTTTCTGTGTGTGTGTCATTCAGGGTTAGTTTCCCCATTAAGACCCCCAAAGCTGAGCCTAGCAGCAATGCTGGTGGTGCCTCAGCACTAACTTGTATAAGAAAGGGTAAAAAATGCTTCCCAGTAGTTGTGGGAGAAAGGAGTGAGAAAAATATGAGAGGAAAAGCCCTGCAGACCAAGTCAGTCTTTCGTTCCAAATACCTTACTATATTTTTAAATGTCAATAAATTGAACTAATTTTCCCCAAGTCAAGTCTGTTTAACCTGGGCAGGTGGTAACTGATCTCACTGTCCCTACCATGAACAATGAGCTTTTACTTTTTTTCTTCCCTGTCCTGTTGAGGGGGAATGAGAGAGAGGTTTGGATGGGATGTCTGGCATCTGACCAAGGGTGATCCACTATAAAGAAAGAAAAATTAACTTTGTTCTCCTAAAGTAGAGTTTTATGCCATAAAAATTGGTCCTACTATAATTTTTATTTAGGCTAATACATCCATCATCTGCCTCCCACTGTTTGCATCTATTTAGTTTAAATACACTACGCCCAGACTATGAACTGGATTCCTCCCATCCCATACCTCTTCTGCTGTAGCCTCAGAGAAGACAGAGAACAACCATTAAAGCAGCACTTGACGCTGGCAGTCAAATAAATACTCATCATTGCAAAAGGGCACGGCCTTTGCACTGCTGTTCTCTTTGACTCAATCCCCATTTTATTCAGACTGCTCATGAGAAAGATCTAAAATATTGTGTCTAGACTGAGCCATGGGAAAGATTTAACAAGAGGAAAAGTTTCTGCTTGCAAGAATCTTCTCTGTCAATGACTTGTCATTCTCAATAGGATGCTGCAGAAAATCAAGGAAGGAATTACTAAACCTCTGTATTTAGAAAATCACCTTTACTTTTAAGCTCTAGAATGTTTGGAACATGATGGCATTAAAAATGCCAAGATGAGCAGCAGCAATAATAAGCTACTGCAGAGATGAACACAAGTTTGACAAATTTCATATTTCTATCAGAAGTCTTTAAGGCAGATTTTGCAATAAAGTCATCAAAGAAGTATCCTAGTTATCTTTTTATGATCCAGAGTAATGATGTAGCTCAAAAAGAAAAGGAAAAAAATCTGATTTTATTTTTCAAATTTATATTGTATTTTCTTTGTCTTGCTATAGACAGTACTAGATCTGGAAAAAGGAAATGGCGAAAAACTAGCTATTTAATTTGACAAGACACTGAATGAAATTCAAATCAACACATATCTTGAAGCTTATTTTTTATGAGAGAAGAGTAAGTAGTAAACTGGATGCAGTCAATGACACCTAGTTCAAATACCTTAAGGAAAAAAACCCAGCAAAAGTGTCATCTGTGATGTTCTAACACAAATGGAATGCTGCTTTATTGGCACAAACTTTACTTGATAGTGTTTTTTCCTCCCACTATGCTTCATGTCTCATCTGGTCACTGGATAACCTTCCTCATTCTTATTTCTTTATTTCTGTGTTTTACATAAAGTGTCCTTAAAATCGGCTACTGTTAAATGAGCTCCCAGTTCTTTCCTCAGTATAGTATTTGCATTTGTACTGACTCCTTAATTTATGTTTTAGCTAATCTGTTCTGAGTACTTACATTCCTTCCTGTCTCATGTATTTACTATTGCAGCCTTGGCAGCTGACTGCAATCACAATCATGTCTATTGACTATATTACCTCAAGTTATTGCCTATAAGTGATTTACAATCAAGGAATCAAGTTAGCACAGGGAAAGAGTCCCAAATTCCTATCTGAGACACAGCATGTAAGAAAACCAACCTCTCACACAAACACTGAAAAAACTCTGTTCTCTTCTATTCCAGGAAGAACACTGAATATAAATAGGAAGTGATCAGGACAGCTCATCAAAAGAGAGTCTGAGTCCCTCCTGTCATTTGTGTATATAGGAAATACCTCTCATTTCAGTTCTTGATCTGGAAACTTGAAAAGTCAATGTCTCCATGTCAAACTGCTTTTAAAGTATAGCCTTATTACTTCCACATTTGTCCCAGTTTTTCAGTGCTTCTGTATAGAGAATGCAGAAGGTTTTCTTTATCTCTGTTTCTACACAAAAATCATGATCAAAGCAAAATCCGAAGAAACTAGTTGATTCCCAAAGCTAAATATTTTTGAAAGCCAAATTAATCCTTTGAAATGGAACAGCAACAAGGCATTTAGGCATTAAGTCTTGACTAGTTATCATAAGGAGACTTATTTGATGTTTGTTCCTCCCATAAACATTACCAAGGTAGTCACCAACGGCAAGCAGTTAAGGTTTTTTTGCAGCCTGTCAATGCATTCTGAAAACAGAAGTGTGTGACACACAGTATTGTGTGTTTCAACTAAAGCTATTGCAGAAAGACTAGGTGGGAAGCAAATCCATAGAAATGATGTATACATTATAGTGGTTCAGATATGAACTATGGACCAACAATGTCATGATACTGAGAAATCCAATAATCCTACTAGGAAGTTTAAACAGATATAATATGTTACATATATGAAGCAAAGATTTGAATCTCAATTCTTATAAACCTGTCATTTCCAAGAGTCCTGACTAATTCTGCAAAACAGATTTTAAGATGAAAGTAGACATGGGGAAAAAACAAAGGTCATTAAAATAATCATAAGTACAGTAGCTGAATCTGTGATGAGAGAAATGGAATATGAGCCTCTCACTGAGTGTGAGGTGACTGTACATAAAGAATTAACATGACTATATTGGTGATGGATGTCCCAATGGTAAGGGTAGTGGACACTAGTGTAGTCTGCTTGCAGACCGTGAGAGGCTTCAAATAAGTATGACATCTCTCAGGTGTGATATGGGCGCTACCTTCTGACAGTGAGGAGAGAATGTTCTCTAGTTTCCATAGAATAGTTCTTAATTTGTTAATGCATTCTGTTATTAACTTATTTACTATATCCATTTCCTCTGTATTCTAAAGAATACACTGGGTCATCTCAGCACTGCCTATTTTGTTCCAAATGCATGCTAGATATTGCTCTTTCTTAGACATGTAAACTGACTTGAAGAAAAGCTGATCTGGTTCTGTTTCAAGTTCTGCCTCCTATACAATCAGTAAGTGTTATGTTAACAAGCCACTTTTAATGGAGAATTAGGGTTCTTTAGTCTCTACACATCTGCACTAATGCTCCATTTTTCATTTGCGTATTTTGATGATTCAGTGCTTAAATATGTTACCATTTCTTCAGCCAAAGTGGCTTCTTATGCCAGACAAGTGTTGGTATACTAGTACTCTTCTGATGTGAAGACACGCTCTGCTGAATCTCCTAATTGATTTGGTGAAGCAACTGAAGTGCAGCTGCTGACTTTGAAAAAACGTGTATTCAGCTTCTAAGAATACCCAGGAGAGGGCAACTCTATTACAATCTGACTGCAATTAAAATTCTTTGATGTATCTCTCTGCACTTTTGACTTTAAGTTTGGGTTTTCAGAGGAGTATCAGCAGTACTAAAAAGGTTTGACACCTCAACCAGTCTGCACCTCAGTCCATTGATCCTCTCATTATCGACAAATCTATCTACTAGTGTGAGATATTAATGTTCTGTCAGCTATCCCATTAATAAACAAAGCTGCTGGAATAATGAAGAAAAAAATCCAAATCAGAGAATAAATGAAACCGGGATTTTCTATGAAGCTGGATAGCTCAAGATTTTACCACTTTGCAGAGACTTTACAGATCAAGATTAGCAGGCAGAAAAATGTGGATGCAGTTGTAGTGAGTATATGCTAGAGACTTCCTGATCAGGAAAAAATGAAGAAATTAAAAAAAAAATACCTTTAAAAAAGTTTTCCAGCTGTGTATTTGTTTGTGAGTGATCAAAATATTGACTGTTTCTCCTGGCAATTCCCACTGGAAATATGGTCAGTAGGCCAATTGGATCAAAAATGAAATTTAGTCAATTTAATTTTTATGCAGTCAGCATGGGTATATGAAGGGGAAATCCTACTTAACTGAATGGAGTAAGGAAGTGCTCTGCATCAGATTACTCCCTAAATACACTAAATCTCTTCAGTTTGATCAAACCATAATCTGTTTCTTTAAGTTGTTGTGTTTTTAAATTATATCAGCAACCCTTTGCCAGTGATATTGACAGTGTAGAAAGTTAATATTGGAGTATCTCAAATATGTCCATTGGGCTTTTACTTTTAAAAATCTGCATTATGTCTACTTGAAATTTTAGTCACAGGAAAAGCTTAAATTTTCTCTTCTCTGTTACACTCAGTTGGTCTTTTGAATCTCAGCTGGAGAACTCAAGTTTTGCATAAATTCTACTGAAAAACCTGTGACAAATATGCAAAACAATAATTTTAGGTAGAGTAGAAGCTTCTATTTCAGTTTTCTGGATTTAAATTAGACTTATTTTATCAATAGAAGATCTGATGTGTTTAAAAAAAGCACTCATAAAAATATTTCTTGAAAGAAAAATAGCTTAGAAGTTTATTAGTATTTTATTATTTATACCATGCCAGAATGAGTAAATTAGATGTTCAGTGAGATGGAGCTGGCCAAATACACTACGTATATTCTGTTTCACTTTCAGACAAGTTTGTAAGAGTACTAAAATTTGATTCAAAGTGAAGCAGGAAGTTAAGAATCTCACTGCTTTTATTCATGGTTCAAGCAAAGTGGGAAGCATTTCAATTTATAATGGATTTTGTGAGCAATGACCCACATCTTCATTTATTTTTTAACATTAGTCAGAATTTTGGTGGTTACATTTCTTGACAGAATTCTTTTAAAGATTCATGTACTGTAGTGCACTGAGAATTCTTCAGTTAAATCAGTGTCCTGCCTTGGATACTCAAAAATTAGTCAATGGGTTATATATTACAAGAATGTATTGGTAATTTTTAGAGAGAAGTAATCTATATTCTGTGCTATGTGATGTCCTTCTAGGTAACATGACTCTGCCTCTGCTGATATATTCAAATCCATAAAAGTAGTCAGAGATCTTTTGAAAAGATCTGTCAGAGATCTTTTTAGTAGTTTACATGAAATGAACTAGTTCCTCAGGCATTCTCATAAAAATTGCTACCAAAAGTGACATCCTTATGAATGTGCACCACTGCTACTTAGAGCAGATCCCTGGAGGCTGAAAGTTCAGACAAATGGTGCTGCAGTTCAAATGAAGCCTTCAGTAATTCTGTCTGTTCTGTGGTGTTCAGCAAAGGAGTGCTTAGAGCTTGGAGTTTTCAAGGTCATCAGTTTGGCACCATTAGGACAGAACTGAAAAACGTCATTCTATATACATAAGAAGTCACAGCTGCAATGTTCTGTAGGTATGGAAAATGTTCTCAGTACCCTTCAGACTTTTCAAATCCTTATATAATCTGTATTAAAATTTTTGCTTTTAATATTTCAGATAAAGAGATCAAATCTCCTATCATGTACACAAGGTTATTCCATAGCTTCTCAGTGTCTTTGAGGTTTATTGAGTGCCCAAGAACATACATCATCTGCTACCATCAACTGATGAATGTAAATATCCTCTTACTGAAAGTGTTATCTTACTTTAGATTGCAATAGGCATAGATCTACTCTTGTCTCCTATCTGGCAGACACTTTTTTTCCTTGGTTAGAGGAAATCATATTATCAGATCATTATTTGATCTCATTTAAGTGTTTTTTTGCAAAGACTGATAAAAATTTAACACAAGTGACACGTGATGTTATTGACTTGCTTTCTAAGAGATTGTTTATGTCACTTAAAATCACTCAGAATTTATTTAGAATTTTACTCAGAATTACAGCTTCCAGCATGCATTTGTAGGCAAAGATGAGACTTTTTTCTCGAGCACAATAACAGTGAATTATCATGGGCTCTATTAGAACCACCTCCCAGAAAATATGGTACAAAATCATCTTACTGCATCTCAGTTTCATCCTGCAACCTTATCTATTATTGCTGGTTCTGCATTCTCTCCACAACTGACTATAGCTCTTTAAAATCAGTTGTCATTATGCCTTGACATATGACTGCTGTTTCTGAGAGAAGACCAGTCATTCCTTTGACTAGTAGTGGTAACATAAGACTAGAAGGGATAATTTTCAGTGAGAGAAAGGAAAAAGCTAGCAGTGTTTCACCTGATAGTTGTAGTGGTGGTGGTTATAAAACCTTCAGGCTTGGCCTTAGAAAATACCATACCACAGAAATATCTGTGAAACAATGAACAAAAAATATTTCAGCATCATCATTTCAGTACCTTCTTTCAGCATGAAGAGGAAGACTATGTGTGTGTACAAAAGGAAGTAGACTGCTAGGAATTGCATTTGCAAAGCAAAAAGGAAGTCCAACACTTTTAAAGCAAAAGAAGAGTGTTATTTTCTTCCAAGCAAAGCTGTTGGAGGCATGAGTGGATAAAGTTCTATCGTTTAGAATTATATTCTTTCAGTACTAAATTAATTCTTATTTTCTTCTTTCAATGCTAAATTAATCCTTATGTGGCTGATGCAGTTCTACCTGGGATGCAAGTTTACAGTGAAATAATCACTGACCTACCTATCCACTCCTGTTTAGTAAAGGTGATCTGTCCTTTTCTTTACTACATGCATTTAACTACACACATATTTACTAAGGCAGGACATTCAGAAAAAACAGGAGGAGAACTAAAGTAATTTTCTCTGCAGCTTCTGTCCTTGTCTGAAATTACAGTGCAGTATTGCCATTCTATTTAAAATATGAAATAACAGTTATATACTAGAAATGGCTAAACTTCCATGAGAATTAATATGTTATTCTCTCGATGTTGTTTCCTAAGATTATCTTCTTGGGTTTTAGCAGACACTATACAACAAAGATTAGTAGCAATCTAATCCAGTAATGAAAGCCTCATGATTGTTTATGAACAGTTTCTTTCAAAACATTTTTTCACTCCTTGATTAACACTTATTCACATAAACACTGCAGCAGTATTACTTGTGTAAATAAATTATCATAGAAGGTGTCTAATACATGTCTAGAATTGTCATTCAGCCTGTTGGATTTTCAATCATCAGTTTTAAAAGTTTAATAGAAAATTGGGTTTGGATATTTTTTTTCATTCTAATAGCAGATTAAATCAGAGCTATGTGGTAAGTTCTCTAAATTATTTCCCAAACTGGAAATCTTACTGTGCCACATAGTTTCAACAAATAGTAATAGTAAAATTATTTCTTAAATCACAAAAAAATACACCTCTAGACCTATTGTCAAGCATCATTCTATTCTGTAACTGGCCTCTAACAGCTTTGCAGTTGCTGCTGACCAAATTAAAAGTAGCTGGCCACAAAGGGCAAATCACAGGGAGACCTGGTGCCATTAATAATCAGAGGTGATGATTAGTGAGAATGGCAGAGGAGACACTAAGTGCTATGTGATTAAAGAGAGACACACAGACACTGAAATGGGAGCAGTGCAGCAAAGAAAAAAACAAGTAACGCTCAAACGATACTAAAAATATTTTCAGCTGTAACATCTCTATGTGAAGACAATCTTGTTATTAAAACCCTGCCAGGCAAGTAATCAGAGTTTTGGAATTATTTCAAGTGCTTTCTTCTCCTAATTCTCACTATTTTCCAAAATGGTTTCTTTTTACCTGCTTCTTTTACTTACTTCCTTTCTTTTGACTTGTGAACCAGTGAGAAGTGTGAGATTGGCAGATACAGTGACCACAGTCTATATTAGTACTTCCAAAAGGCACAACATGAACCATAACTGAACAAAGTTTGTCCTTGCTACTTCTTGCCAGCCTGCTCCATCTGTCTTGCAGCCAAGACAAGCCTCTCAGAAAGTGAGAAAGTTCCACTCAATTGTCTTAGCTAAATCTTTCACTCACTGCTAAGGAAGGCAGAGTATCAACAGTAAATATGGTAATAACCTGTGTTTTCTGGATCCTTGTCATAGAAGGAGATCAGGTTAGTCAAGCAGAACCTGCCTTTCATAAATCCATGTAGGCTGGACCTCATCCTCTTGTTGTTCTGTCTGTGGCAACTGATGACACTAAACATAATCTGCTCCTTTACCCTCCTGGGCACCAAGGCTCACCAAGGCTGATAGGTCTGGAGCAACCTGGATCCCCCTTTCAGCCCTGCTTGTAGATGAGTGTCAGATTTGCAGACAGCTGGAACTTCCTCAGTTAGCCAGGACAGCCAGTAAATGATTGAATATTGGTATTCTGCTCCTCCATATACAGGACTACTCACCCTGTAATGTTTTGGTGGAGGTTTGTAAATGTGAAGTATAGATCCTTTGTTTTATGACTTTCTTTTATTTTTTATTTCTCCCTTATAGAAGATTACGCATTAGTGGTTATTACCTGGGCACATTAAAAGATAACAAAAGCAGTATAATATAAAAATCTAGATTATATGAAAATCTAGATAGATCTGTGATGTACACAAACTATAATAACATGAACACTTCCAGACAATCTCTTGGACCTCTTCTGGGAAAAAAAAAAAAGTTCTTTCTCTAAGCAGAATACCCAGATTTGTAGTTTTTCCTGATAAACAATAAGAGCGTAAAACTTATAGTACCATCATGGTGCTCATCTAAATTATGGACAATTGGATAGACTGAAGGACAAAAAATCAAGGCATTCACAGCAGGCAGACTTCTTGCCTTCATGAACCATAAAGTCTGTGAAATACACAATTTTTGGGGAATGTATGAACAGCTGAGAGTTTTTAAGTGATGAAAATAAACATCAAGGAGATAAAATATACTATAATATTTAGATAAATATATTTTTCCATGGCTAGGCCTTTAGAAGATACACAAAGAAAAAAGGAATTGTGGTGTATGATACCTCAGGGATGAGCTCTTGTCTTGGGAATTTTCTAGGAGAAACTGCTTCATCCATGGGAATCTTGATTTCAAAACCCTTTCATACTCAGTGGATAGGCAGAGTTATGTTGCTGGGGCTTATTTTATACATTATCTCTCTTTTTTCACTTCTTTTAGTCTCTCTTCTCTCCATCCTCTCCAACTTATTTGCCCTAACAAAAAGTAAAACCTTTTCCTTGACATGATACTGAGCTGTCTCTCCCATACACTGACCTTTGCACTAACCAATGCAGACAGAGGGGATGAAATATGTCCAAACAAGCCCTCTCCCAAGTGACACAGAAAGCCCAAAATAGCACCCGCTGTTCAAAGTAAGATTATTAGATGCAAGTTATATGCATCATTTAAAATCATTAGCATAAAATCAATAGCTCTAGGAAATAATTAAAGTTTTCACCATGACCTTGTCCCTCATGATACTTCATCCTTAAGAGTTATTTAATTAAGGCACAAGAAGGATAGCTTTCCTTAGTCATTATGTATGAAATTTATCTGACACAGGAATATGGAAAGAATCCCTCTCCTCCATTCTCAAAAGTCCTCAGCTTCCTTATTTTTGATTCCAGTGAAGCAGTAGAATGAAATCCTTGTGAAACAGTCTAGAAAGGATGTGAAATTTCCTTTACTATCTCTCAGAATAAACTTGACTGTTCATTATGTAGTGCAGTTTTATCTATTTTGTGTTGTTCAAGATGAGCTGAATGACAACCTGAAGTTCATTCCAACCCTTTCTTTGGACCATTTATCTCAAAAAAAAAAAATAACTTTCTGTAATCACCTAATCCAATTCTGCTTCAGTTCTTTCTCTGTGATTGCAGTGTGCTCCAAAATACGTAAAAATCAAATCTGTCCTTCTCTAGCTTCCAGATTAATAAATTTCCCTTATGATCCAAAATGCGTGCATTTTCTTTTTTTCATATGCACCAAAATTTGCAATAAACCACTGGATTTGGATCTTAGCTGAGACTTGATGATCATCTATTTACTGTTTGAACTCAAAAGTTCTCACTGACATGGCTTTCTAAGGCCCTTTTCTCACAACAGATGACTATAACTAAGGTTAACTCAGAGAACTAAGATATGCATGTTTATTTCCAGTTCTAAAATTAGGACAGACTCATTTTGTGTCTTTGATAAAGCCTCTAAGCTTTCTCAGCTCAGTTTCCCCAGAAAATACAATTGATATTTACTATTTCATGGACATAATAGCATAATACTCTTGAGAGACAGAACAAGACTTTTTCAGCAGTATATTTGCTGTCACAGAGGATTTGTTGTTATCAGATCTCAAGCAAAAGTTCATCAATTAATGACACTTAAAAGTTTGAGGAACTTAAGAGCTTTCTAAAAGAGGAGCTACTATGAGACAAATAGAATTTTAGAGGAAAAATGACCAAAATTGTTAAAAAATTTCAAGAGGAAATATTTGAATACCATTGGAAATTTGAAACCATAAGAACACACTGAAATTTTGAACAACTGTTGAAAACAGTTAGGTGGTTGCAAAAAGGGGCAGTTGAAACTATCAGCAGTACTGGATTCAAAAGAAGGAATTTTTTAAAACCACAGATGTCCCTCTGCATATGTCATTGTGAATCGAGGTGGGATGAAGCAGCATGAGCTGAGAGAACTTAAGGAAATAACAGCTGTTTCATTAGTGGTGCACCATAGATTTTTACAGAAACATCATCTAAGATAAAACTTGCTCAAGGTGGTAGTCTTAGAAAGGAGGAAGGTAAGATAGAAGCCCTCAGTGTTAGTACGTAGATGCAAAAAGAGAAAAAGTTACATAGATCAATTTTGGTTCTTTTGGTTCTCCTGAGATAAGAGCTCTGGAGGCAGAGCACTGCTTCCCAAAAGCATAAGCCTGTGGCTGCAATAGACAATGACTGCAGAAATGTTTTCCAGAAAAAATTCTCATTCTTCTCCTAAATGGTCATTTTATCTTTTTATCAGTATGATCTGATTCCACAAATTCTCAGAGGAAATTGTAGAAGCTGAATTATGAGGTTCAAATTAGGACAATAGAATAAAAAATATGAAACTGCGGAATATATTTCACTTTTCAGCAGCTATGTTGACATTATTTTAGACATCATCCAAATTGTTCAGCAGCATTTACATTAAAACCTAGTCTTCAATGAGAAATATAGCATAAAGCTGGCTACTACTTCTTTCTATTTAATTCAAGCTGTCACCAGAGAGGCTGATTTCCCTGCTCTGCTCTGTTTTTGCAATGAGGTTTAATAAATATTGACAGCAATTACAGGGAAATTACTTAAACAGGCCCTATTCAATCCTCAGAATGGACAAGATACAAAATGGATATGCATTCATTGAAGCCTCACCCATTAGAGAAGAGGCTGATTCAGAAAGATGGCCTGTCTCAGCTGGAAGTTAAGATACTTTAGATATTTTTAATACTGTAAGACAAGAATTTATTCTCTGAAATTCTCAACCTTGCCTGTACCCAAAGTGTAGCCTTTACATCCTGGTTCATGACAACTACACTATGGGCATGTGCTGAACTAGAAGCAGCAGACTCTTTACACTTCCTGTGGATTCCTTCATTTTCAGGAAATTCACTGTCAGTCATCTATCTCTCTAGACACTTTTTAATCACCAGGATACAGGATCATCACATATCATCAGGATACATAATCATCACATACAGGATCTCAGTAAGGAAACCTTAATAGGAAAGAGGGAAGGTACCTCAGATCTCCACAAGCACCATTTTCTGACATTTTTGGTATGGTTACAAATATTAATAATGCTGCATACCTTTTTTGAAAAGTAGGTACAGTTGTACATGTACAATTTTCATAAACACTTATATTGAATTATTCTTAGCTGTATCTTAGAGAATTTAAATTAGGTACACAATTGTACACTCATTCTCTGAATTATCATATCTTGTGTTTATATAGAATATTATCAGTTATATTGAAGCAAACTTTAATTACTAATCCTTAAAAACATTTCACAGCTATCAAGAAACATACAAATTGAGTCAAGTGGGATGTAATGAAGCCTGGGGAACTGCTGGAAACTAAGTAACACTCATGATAATATAAATATAAGGTAATAACCCCAGCTGACCTTCAATCTACTGATAATTCAATCTGACAGGAATTTTCTGGTATGGCTGGCAAGAAAACTGATTAACTTTAGGGACAAAACCTGAACTCATGATTTAGGGCTGCACTGAATTTAGACTTTTATTATTAAACAAAGGGAGCAGGGACAAGTAAGAACTCACTTTTATAGTTAACTGAGACATGGTTGCTACTGCTGAAACCCATGAATTGTAGAAGTCATTAAAAGAAAAACAGTGGGAGGCTTATTACTTGAATGCTCAAGCAACCCAAGTAACAAAATTTCATAGCAAAGATAAAGTAGCAAGTAAACAAAAACTGAAAGCAATGAGAAATGTCAAAAATAGGAGACATTTTTCACAGGAAAGGCTGAAGAAATCCTCATACAGGAAAGAAGAAAAGTAAGAAATGCCAGTATTAGATCTGGCAAACTTTTTGAAGTCTGTGTCTGTTAGTATATAAATTGTTTTCCTGGTAATTACAATGTTTGAGTGACAAATTTTGCTGAGCATTTCTCAAATGAATTGGATTTCCTAGTAGATAGACAAACTTCACGGAAGGAAAAAAGCAATTGCTTATGTAGTGAACATCCAAACAAGAAAATCCAGTAAAAATTGTTCAGTGGATATATTTTCAAGGAGAAATTATCTGTCTGAAGATAATTGTTATAGTAAGTTTAATATTTTTTAATCTATATTTTCTGAAAACTGTTCTATTCACAGAACACCTTTCACTTGTAACAAGGTGTTACTTATACTAGAATTTTTAAATATAAAAAATAAGAGAAGTTCTGATATATGACTACATCTGCTTTTCACGGCCTGATTTTCATACTCTTGATTTGGTTGAATCCCTCAGTAACTTTTCAATTCAGTGGCATTTTTCCCTTCTTACATCAGTTAGCTGGGAGGAAAAAACGGTCTGTTTGGGACTTACATTGTGTGTCAATGTAAATGGATCTCATAAAATTTAGCAATATTCATACAGATACATACATATGTGTTTATACTCATACAGATATCTATACACATCCATCTAACAATCACTACCTCTCATTATCATGCCTGAATATATCTTTATATATTATTATAATAATTTAATATTGAATTTTCAATTGTTTAATCTTAACTAATTAATAATAAAGTTAACTATTAATATTTTCTATTATTTTGATACTCTTTTTAATATTATTTTAATATACATTTCACTGTTCTCTGCCTTTTCTTCCTGAAAAAGAGTTAGGTATATGTGTACACCTGTATTTTCCTAGGGTTATTTGTCCTGTCCAAACAGAGCAAAGCACCTCAGTTTGCAAGCTTTTTTATGGCACCAGTAGACACCTAACTAGCGTGTATTTTGGGACAGTGCCTCACCACAGTCTCTTCGAATGATCTAAAAGCCACAGGGATTTTTGTAGTATGTTAAACCTTTACACAAGCCAAATGCTGTGTCAGCACCAATTTGAGCTACCCTCTTTGGGGCCATTAGATACACGTGGTAAGATTTCATTCCCATCATGTTTATAGTTTCAGCATTGCCTAAGGGGATTATAAAAACTGGTCATGTCTGTGTAAGTCTTGTGGCATAGCTCAAAGAATACTGTTGTAACTCAATACCTAGAGGTATAAGGAATGTCTAACCCTTTCTATGTCCCTATCTCATTGGCAGGAAAGCCATAGGGGCCTCTTTCCTCCCTTATCTCTCCTGTTACCCTAACTCCGTGTCCACATCCTATTGGCTGCTTTCCAAATCCCCTCCCTGACCTTTTCCCTAGAGAAGGACCTTAGCTGAGACCGTAAGCCTCTTTAGTTCCCTAAAGTCATCATGCAATAAACGAGAACCCTAAAAAAGACAAGGAGCCTGTTTTGAATTCCTTCGTTTATCTAATGTAGCAAACTCTAGCTCCCTCAAAGTAAGTAGCTAAGAGGGAGTTACAGTGTGCTACAGAATACCCCTGAACTCAGGGCAATACTGGTTCCCCCCCTCCCCACCTCCCCCCACCGACCCCCGGCTACATTGAATAACACTTTGATATTTAAACATACGCTACCTACAGTGTATAGACGTTGACAGAAAGAAAGAGAGAATTTCACTGAGAGAATTTCACTCAGTGTGATTGCAAACTGAAACAAATATATGAATGAAAGGAATACCACGCTACACCTTGATTCTCCCTGATTTGAAATTTGTGGAAATTGGCAAACCTTGAGAACTAGAGAGCTTCTCTCAGAGATGGTAGCTCCTGAGAGCTGGCAACTGGAGTAGATATCTTTTGACTTTGAAAACACCTTTTTGAGACTTTGCCAAAGACTTTCTAGTTGTTTCTATTAAAACCTAGAAAGTGTTTTGGCAACTCTTTTTCTGTTTCATCTACTGGAAAACTGTAATTACAGACATTCAATTTTCAATTTGTGCAATATGACAGGGAAAATTGGAGGAGACTTTATGAATATGGCTCATGAGTGAGAAAAATCAGGAATCTATTCCTAATTTTTTATTAGTATATAACTTTGCTGTATGAGCTAAATACATTCTTACACAACAGCTAATGATTTGCAACCTTAATCATTATACTGATAACTAAATGTTGCCAAAGAATAAAAATTTTTATATATTTATTTCAAATCAAAAACTTGAGCCCTTTTCACACATAGGACATTTAAGGCTTTTTTTTTTTTTTTTTTTTACTTCTGTTTAACACTTGATTTAAAAGAAAAAAGATTTATTTTGAAACATAACTGAAATAGCTGTCAGCGGATCTTCAAGATGACAGTAATCTATTTTTAAATACCCCATCTTTTTATTTCTTGACAGGAGATGAAAATTGTGTCTAGATCTAGTATCTTTTAAGAGAAAAAAAAGACTGTTTTCACTAAGTGTCCTATTTCTGACTATTTTTCATGGTAAAAAACCTCTGGGAACCAAGGATTTTACAGCTGTCACTCTGCAGCACTTTGTGGTCACCTGGAGTTTCATTAACAGCAACAAGAACCAGGTACCTGTGCTCTGAAACCACAAATAATTGTTACTGCATATAGAGAAATAATGCTGCTAATGTTACAAGCAAAGGAGCAAGACAACAATGACAGATCTGAGTAGTTCTGTGTCCATCTAAACATGGCTAGAACCTACATTAGCTAGACTCATTACTGAATGAAATGGAATTTTATATTCTAATCATAATATTGTAACAGAGAGCTTGCGATCTTAAGATGTCATTTAAGACGAGGATTTGTCTTGCTTTTAGTAATCCCTAGGCCTACAAAAAGGATTTGAATTGATTTTATTAAACACATTTACATCTTTCAGCCCAAAGCTATACTATTGCATACTCAAGACATGTGATTTAAATCCTCTGACAGAGTGAATCAACCATGGTAAAGAATCTTGATTAAACATTTTTGTAGCTAGGTAGGACACCCCACAAAATAACTGACAGTCAGAAACCTTCAAATTATGTCAAATATAATTTCATTTTGCAAATCAATTTTGTAATGCTTAATCAGCCCTCTGGTAAGCAACTATTGATTTAAATTAAATCAGAAAAGTTTACATGCAAATCAAAACTGAATTAGTTGGCTGTTTAGAGATAACTTTCTTCTCTACTTACAAAAATGGTGATCAGAAAGTAAGAAAAAAGAATGAGAAAAAGAAGGAAGACATTTTACTTGTTTGCAAAGCAACAAGCACCTTGTTATACTTTTTGATATAAATTCCTGCCTTCTTTTATAATCTACAATGTATTTTCTGCACCAGCCACTTCTGTATAATTTAACAAGACCCTCAGACTGGAGGAGTGGCGCCCAATCCGAATGACTGTGTGCATGAAACAAGCACGAATACACAAAACTGATTACAGAAAAATAGAGGAGGTTGCAGAATTTGGACAGATGGATGCTCTAAGTTCATTTGACAAAACCCTCACAGCTAGTGGCTGTGGTTATGCATGAATTCATATTTCATACATATAGGTGAAAGAGAATAAAACGGGAAGTCCTTCATCTTGTCAGAACTATATTCCAGTTTGTACTCTGTTAATTTAAAGAACAATAAAATCCATTCATTTGTTTTTCTAGAACACTCTTAGCCAGTCTGATCCTGAACAGTGCTCTTTATTTTCTGCACAATACACATGGTAAAACTTGACCTAGTCACAATGTTATTTAAAACCGGACTCTAAACGGACCCAATCACATTCACTAACCCCTCTTACAGATGAGGAACAGATTCTTAGTTTTTACGTTTAAATTATTTTCTAAGTGTAGTCAAAAAGAGAGCATGTCCTAAAAGAGAGCATTTCTGCTTCTGCCAACAGCTAAAATTGCAAATTCTTAACATGGTTTCTTGTCCTTCTGAACTGACAATCCTGAACAATGGATTCTCTGTACAAAATCTAGAATCACTACAAGCTTTTTTCCTAAGTGGTTGCTTAGGAAGTACCATGGTCTAGAAGTAGGATCTCTGCAAGCTATGTATAGGATTACCTGATTTTATAAGCAATTTCCCTCCCCAGTCTTTTATCTGACTATGTTAATGTGGGTAACAATCAGTTTTAGTCTCCCTAGTGTGTTCTGAAAGTCAAACATTTTTCTTAGAAACTGTTTCCAAAACTATCAAATCCTGCCCTAAAGCAATCATTCGGGGGCATCTTTCTGATTCTTTCTGATCTGAGCTGATTTGAATTGATGATCAAGCTGAAATCTGCTTCACAATCCTGATTGCAGATATAAAGGAACAGGATTAATTTTATCTTATTGATCCTTTTATGTTCTTCTGAGGTATGTCAAATTTTGACACACATGTGATAAATTAATGTTGCACCTAATCACAGGTATGGAAGAACTTAAACACATTCAAATTCAACCTATAATTTCCCATGATACTATAGAATAAGTTAAAGGAAAGTCTTTCTATCTTTTATATTTTCCTACTGTTTATATCACTAATTGATGACATATATAAGGTTTGGTACCCACAGAGGAGATATTAAAAAGCAGATAACCAGTTTTATCAAACACAAATTTTAATGCAACACCTTGCACCTCATCTGCTGTTGTATTAACTACATCAAAAAGCAGCACATCTCAGAGTCAAGCTTTTTTTACTTTGGAGAGTTTTACTTTGAAACATACTACCTTTGGTACACATTTTGTTCTTTGGATTTTTTCCCAGATAAAAAGCAATCATCTGTTCTTTAGACTATGCTGATATTCAAAGAATCAATATTTTTAAAAAAGTCTCTAAGAAATGGGTCCTTATGCATGTCTAGTTTCTTGCAAGAAAAACCAGAATGAATATGACAATAAATTGACAATTATTGAACCTATCAACTTATTAAAAACCTCCACATTTACAAATTCAAGTATTTATCCAGATGTTTATTTATCTAGTTTGCATTTTGTTGTACTGTATATTTTTTATAGCATAAAAAATTGAAATTTTTCTATACTGCATTTTTTTTAACCCACACATCATCATAGAGCTTTAATTAAACACTCCTTATTTTTGCTGTACTGAAAGATATTAAATACAAATCCAGGTCTCAATGAGCTTTATTTTGGCTATAAATTTCAATTTAGGTAAATCATATTGTCTATAAACACATCGTATCACTGTGCCAAAACAAGAAATTAGATGAGAGCATTTCTTAAGAGCTTTTTCAAACCAAGGCATTATTCAAAGAAAAATGTGTATATTTGCACTTACAGACTAGACAATGCATTAAAGAATCATAACACAACATAATTACACCTTTGTCCATAGTAGCTTTGCAAAGGCATTTAATTTCTGACTCTTATTGTCCTCTGTTTTTCTGCATCATGGCTCCCAGGCAGCTGGGTACCCTAATACTGACTTACTGAATGTGCCTTCACAGAAAAAAAACACCACACATACTGAATGCTGCACAACAAAGGAAAGTAGTAGGAAAGGTCACAAAATTCATTTTCTCTAACAACATATGTATTCATCCAAATATGAAAGAATTCTGCAACAGGTATTTTGTAGCTGTTTTTCCTTCCACCAAAATGGCAAATAATCACATCTCTAAACCATTCATACTGACACATCTTTAATAAATGTATACAGATGAGAGGACAAATGGCAGATAAGAGATTTAGGAAAATACTTCTTGAAGAAACACAATTTATTTTACAGTCTTTAGTCTGGAATGAAAAGCATCTGATAGCAATCCACAATGCCTGGCATGCCTAAGCAGCAGTGTAAAGAGACCAAGTGGTGCTGCAAATATGACTGGAACTGCAAACCTTTAAAGCTTAACCTTTAGCTAATAGATTCAGTCCCTGTGCCAAAACATAGTTAATTACATACTTTTAGAGGAACTTCAGTAAAAATGGTTCATCCATTTCTTCACAAAAATATATAAACATATTTGCAGTTACAACGGCAGATGAAGAAACCTGAGACCTTTGATTATCCAGCAATGACAGAACAAAAAATATATCTTAAACGGCATTCCTTCATAAAGAAAAATCATATATCAGTAGGGTAGATGTGCATATGTTTCTCCTTATATTAGGTTATAAATCAAATATGATTCCTGTACCCCAGAATTTTAGCATTCTTATTGTTCTATCAAAGAACTTTTTGGGGTTTGTTCAATTTTTTTTTAAATATAGAGCCACAACATTCTCTGATAGCCTTCTAGAAAGTAAAATGTCTAGAAATTTGTGTAAGAATTTATGATCACTACACTGAAGATTCTGTGTATTACCTGAGAAAGGATAGAAGGCAAAACAATTGAATTCTGCTTAGAATACATAAGAAGATAGAATTTAGGCTGGATTCAAAAGCAGTCAGTCTTCCCTTTGTCACCTTGACCCTTTTAGTCAAAAGTTTTTACTTAGTACTGCGAAATGGCTCAGCTCTGCACTGCTGTCAACAACCAGCTCCTTAAGAGGAGGCAGGGATATTTTAAAAACCTTTACACTTTAAAAGAAATCAGGAGCTGTTTATTACTGTAACCAGTAATTCATTGTCTTCCAATCTGCATTTACACACACCCAGATACACCCAGAGGGCAAGCGGCAGGCAGTAGCTGTCAGTAGGTGATAGACTGTGATTTGGGAGCATATTGTTTGCCAGCCTTTGAGTTTAAGTCTCTAATAACAACAGCTTTTAATTCCTGGCTTATTACAAGTGGCAGTGTGTTGTATTGGTCATTGGGTTTAGACCCCTCAGCAATGCTACGGGCTTTTGCTGAGTGAGTTGGGGTTTTATTCTGCTTACTAGGTGTCTCTCAAGTCATCAGCCAGATACTTTCTGGCACTGTTCCCTCAATAGGGATAATGAATCATGACAGTTCATCTCAAATTGCCCAGCTCAAACATTTAAATGTCTGCCACAATCTACCAATGAACCCATCTGAGTGCCATTGGGGATCAGTGGGAGAAACTTATTAATACACATGGGGTTTGGCAGCATGTCAGGCTTAATATATCACAACAGCTAAGATAATACAGTTGTGCCTTCCCCTCCCCTGTCCTGTGGTGAGAGAAGATTTTACCAGCAGTGTGATATCACATGGGAGTGCAGTGGTGCAATCCCGCACCATTTGCAGCATCTCACTTTGTATTCATCCATTTCCTTATGTGGCATTTTGAAGTAAACTCATTTCTTATTTTCAGTAGAGAAGCTTTAAGCTTTGCAAAAAGTGAAATGAAATTCTTAAATGTACCTTTCAGAGGTATTTAGGAAATCTGTAGCATTCTGATTAATAAACTTAATACCCATCTGATCCCCTCTTCTATACTAGAGCCATGATAGACCAACATGAGCTCATAATAGTCCAGTAACTCAATTTGCTAGTGTATTTTTTTTTAGTCAGTCAGAGAATCTTAAGTATTACAGACATGAAGCAGTTGAAGGACAAATAGAAATGTCTTAATATGTAGCTCCAACTGGCTATATATTTTCCTCCCGAAAGCCTTGAGAAGCAATTTGAGATAAAGACCTCTTCATTTTGGAAGAACATTACTGTGTCTTTACTGTATGAACTATTAATAATACTTGAAGACATATGCTTTATTTCCAATCCAAATGAAAAAACAAAACAAAACAACACAAAAAAATCACTTTTCTCAGAAAAACCTACTGTAACAAAAAAATATTCACTTCTTTTCCATTATGGGAGGGATAATACCCAGCAGAGAGAAACTTTTTGATAACAGTAATGTCTCTGGACACACATAATGGGAAAGAAGGTATGTTACAGCTCATTTACTTATAGCACTTACATGTTAAATTGCAAGTGAGCTAAAATAAAATAGAATTCTTCAGAAGATACAGCAGTGAAAGGATTTGGAAATCTATCCCAACAAAATTGCTCTTTGAGTTAGTACTTTATGGTTCAGTATTAAAAGAATTATCCACATTATTGATAGTGTCTATGAGGAATGGGCATCCAAATACAACCCAGTAATGTTCTTACTTTTCTCCAGAAGACTAAAATTTGGAGTGGATTTATTTAACATGTTATTCACAGAAGGTTATGAAGAGAATTTCTTCAATCAGCTTGCAATTCATTTTCTCCTATGTCAGCAATTGCACAAAAGCTGGAAAAACATTGTCAAAATGAGAAAATATTTGTGTAAGACTTGTTTGCCATTATCAGACCATTTTTTAATTATTCTTACAACAAAAAGTCATAACTTTGATATTCAGAGACAGAACAGAAAGTATCTTACTCTAGTGGAACTATGCTTTTGAAATAAAACACTCACTTAACTCGGTTTATCTGATGTGGGTCTCTCTGCAGAAAAATTCTAATACATGTTAAGTAGATTCTTTTGGGAGGGAGCTAAACAAAATTCTCTGGTTTGAGTGTGCACCATATTTTCCACCCCTTCCCAAGGACAGAAGAGTTGCAACCAAAGACATGTGTTTTGGACAGTTGCAACCTTTTGCATGGTGAGGATGACTTGTCCAGCAAAAATAGATCTAATCCCAGGTAAGAATCCCAAACTACCTGTAATGTTGTTGTAGGGGCCTCAATTCCACTTTTTTTGTCTACTGACTTACTTCAACCACACTAAATTGCTAGCTACTGCAGATCTCTGCAGATCTCACCACCAGAAGTTACTTTTTTACAAGTCATAACAAAGTATAGTGAAGTGCTGCTGACATCTCAAAAGGTATCAGAAAAGCACTCATTTTCAGCCACAGTTCCAGCTTCACTTAGGGAACTTTATCTTTCTCACAAGGAAGAGGGATAACTCTAATAGGAGGGCAAAGGGAACAGTAATGAAAGAATTTCCAACCTAGACTTGTATTTGAAAGTATTTGAAAGTTATTTCAACATATGGGAAACTCCACTGACGTGGAGAACTGAACTTTAGAATTCATTTCTATCCTTTTCCTTTACCTTTTTTCCTCTAATTTCTCTTATCTCCAGATTGCCTTTTCTCAAATAGCAGGAAATTTCTGCCTGTTTTTCCTTTCCCCCTCACCCTGAGTGTGATCTAACAGAATGCTAATTACAGTTGAATCACTATATTAACAGAAATATTGACACATTGCCTTGAAGCATCAACAATCCAACAACTTTTGTTCCTAACCTAGTCTGAGACTGTACATTTCTGAATGTGCATTAATGTTATTCAGCATCTTTTCTTTTAAGCACTGAAAATTATCTGAGCTATTATTCCAGTGGGTTCACTTACCATAATAAGACCCTAAAGCAAGCAAGCATATATTGAAATTCCTTTAAAGACAACATAATTATTTTTTAAACAAAGAATTAGTGCGCTTTCATCAACATGACTCCTAACTAAAGCCAACTAAATAGTTATACATTTTTAAAGAAGATGGATTTTGTTCTCAATCACTGTTAAGAACAAAGGAAGGGAATGTACAAAAAGTAATTGGTAGTTAAGTTTATATGCAAGTAGCAGTCAAGCAGAGAAGATATTTGTCTCAGCACAATCAAAATATAAAGAAACAAATCAATAGACATTACTGTGTGAGAATAAACTAATTAAATTTCGTGTAAAGAAAGATGAAAACATATGTAACTGCATGGATAAAGGGCAAAGGCATGAGCAGATGCAAAGCTGGGATTCTGCTCAATGAGTAAACTGATAAAAGGTCAAAAAAATCATAGAATAACACTTACACAGAGAGCTGACCGATTCAGCTGTGAGACAGAGAAATCACTCTGGCTTTAGTGCCTAATCTATTAATGAGTAAAGTAATTCACAAGCTGGAAAAATCTGAAGCAGGCAAGTATTCAATACATACAATACATATCATACACATGCATGTATATGTACACATCTGCATGCACACGTATCCTCCCCAATTGAAGTAATTACTTTGCTTCCAGAATAGGATCTCATTAATTATTTGCTTCTTGCTATTATAAATAAATCTGCATTTTCTCAGCTCTTGATTGTATGCAGAATTGTTCCAAAACCCTTCATATAGGTGGTAACTCAATTTTTTTCCCACATCTTGTCAGAAACCAAGTTATTTCCATAACTCTTTTAAAAGTCTGCTGGTCTGCTTCATGTAAAATAGTTAGCTTGCCTTTTTTAGTAAAGCTATTATAACATATAGATTTTTAATGTCCAAGTTATTTCTCTATATGCAATTACTTGCTGTAAAATCTGTGGTACCACTTGCCCCTTCTGGGTACCAGCCCAGAATGATTCCTCTTACTGCTATGGGCTCCTGTGTTCATTCTGAGATTGCCAATTTCTTTCCTAGATCCAAAAGTAAGCCTTTGTACAGCTCATTGCAGTTGCAATTCTGGCATCACATTGGAATGGCTGCACTCATTGGTGAAAGTTATGACCCACAACTACTCATATAGATTCATACCTACGGAACAGGGACATGATTTTCAGAAACCTGAATGAAAAACCTCCTTCAGGAAACAAACAACCAAAAACAATAACAATAACAATAACAATAACAAAAACAAAAACAAAAACAAAAACAAAAACAAAAACAAAAACAAAAACAAAAACAAAAACAAAAACAAAAACAAAAACAAAAACAAAAACAAAAACAAAAAACAAAAAACAAAAACAAAAACAAAAAAAACCAAAAACAAAAACAAATAACAACAACAACAACAAAAACAAACAAAAACAAACAAACAAACAAAACAAAATTGTTTGTGTATCAAATTATTAGGAGAATAAGCTCACAAGTTTATGCTGGTATTCGCTCATATTTCCAGTACTTATATAATGGCTGTCTACAATTTTGATAAGACATTCTTGCCTCTACTGAAAGGAAGAACTTCGCTTCATATCCCAATAATGAAAGCTCAAAAACATTTAATTCGGTTCTGCACTGAAGCCAGAGAAATGCTTGAATAATGTATGTGCCTTTAATCCATGGCCCCTTTGCTCCTCCAGTTCTGTGTCTGACTTGCTCTTGTTTTCCTGTAGCATTTTGAATCAGAATGGATTATGCACAAGGGACTTTCATGCACTGCAAGCTATTTGGGAATTTAAACAAAATCCTCTAGCTTAATTAGCCTTTTCTTAAGGTGATAAATGCCATTTTTTGATGTTGCAAAGGAGGTTTATGACCAAGCTAATAACTGACACTTAACCATACATTTCCTGAGCTGCAGTGGCAAACATATCATTTCCCTGCCTTCAGTAGTATAACCAAGTGTTAACTCACATTACAGACCCTAAAGGAAATGTTAAGAGAGGAATAACAGCTTTGCTGCATTTGCATACTCAGGACACACAGTAATGACTGTGAGTATTAAAGCTTGTTGCAGCTTCTTCAAGACTGTAAACAGGGAACATCTTTAACTGATAGAACACCTAAGAAATTCTTAACACTGCTACTCTGCTTGGAATGAAAATCTATCATGAGAAAACAATTTTAAAAGCAGGGGGCAGATGAATAATTCAGTAAAAAAGATGTCAGTCACTGAATAGACAATGGACAAACTATTGCTTTTTTGTTATCATTAGAGAGGGATGAACAGACATCACATCTGCCTTTGACAAAATAAACAGTTTTAGATAAATTAATATGAGAACCCTTTTGACATAGTATCAGAATACAATGACAATATATTCTATAAGGAAAAAAAAATATTGGATGAAAGTTATCCTGTGAAGTTTCAGGCTACAAAAATTGCTGAGACATAAGGCTTATAAGCCTAAAAATATGTATTAATCAGACTTACACCACAATTGTTAAACAGAGGGTTTTGTTAGGAAAGCTCCACTTTATGTAACTAAACTAAACTAGTCAGGCTAAGGTAAGTGCCTTTGTCTGCATGTGCATGGATGCATAGACCTACACACACATACATATAGTGGGATGAGGGAAAGGGATGAGAATGGAATCATTGGTATCCCCTTGATTTTCACCACTCTGTTACATTCTTTTATCTCATCTTTCCAATATTCTGCAGTCTGGAGAGAGGGGTTGATTTATCTAGGCAGTTTAGCTCTTTGGAATACAGAATACATTTTCTTAAAGTGATGTTTCACAACATATTTCTCTTATAGAAGAAATCAGAGAGAAATATATCCCATGGTTCCTCCCTTGTAGCTTTACTTCTGATTCTGCTCCCTCTGACCTTTTCCAGATTGTTTGTCCTCCATCCTTGGGAATTTATCTTTCTAATATTTAAGAGTGAGATGGGCCAGCAGAAAGAGGATGTATTACTAATTCTAGAAGTGAAAACCATTCTGGTTATATTACTATATTACTGCTGCCAAAATCTTTTAACAAATGTAAGTGTTATTTTTACTTTTCGAGGGAATATTTAATGAACATCAAATATTCATAAAGGATAGATAATATTTAAACGACATCTTTAAAGGATTAAAAATGTGCAACTCTCTCATAGTGATTACTACATTAAGGCTTACAATACATTTTCTTTGGCACAAACTGTCTCCAAGGTGATAGCAAGAAAAAAAATATTTCAGAACTCTCAGTATTATATGTATGGAAGGTCATATCCAAACCTCTGTCTTGGATAGCCTTCATGTGAATCTCTCTGTAATCAAACAGCAGCTATTCTCCTTCTCACTCATGATTTTATTCCAACAGTCTGATCATCATTTGTAAATGTAAATACAGCTAATGGGACAGGAGACCTAATGCAGACTGTGTGATTATACAGTATTTTAAAATGTTAAGGCAATACAACTATGTTTAAGATATCTTTCAGTAAAGCATAATGTTGTGGGGTTTTTTGAAGAAAAGTATTTTGCCAACCACTCCAACAAGAGAAATAGAATTTTCATCTTCTTTTTATGTTTCTTCTCTTCTTTCTGTCAAATAGATGCTTTGAATACCTCTGGAATGCTATTGTGCACACTGGGAAAGAACTGCCATGCTTCCAAGCATAAAGTTCTTAAAGGTGCGACTACAAAAATCAGAAGTCTAGGGAATGTAAGGTGTAGTACAGAAAAATATAAACATGCTTGCTTATAGAATATAAATCTCAATAATTGATACAAACTATTGAAGGATGCCATTCTCTCAATTTATGTTTCAGGTTTGCTACTGTTTAGGTAAAAAAAGACTGGAACAAGAAACCACAATTGAGGTAAAACTCTACACAAAATTATGATGGTTGAGAAGTAAGAAGAAAATTAGATACCTAAAATAATAGAATATTAAAAACAAAAAAGGTATACAAAATACCGCTTCCCAAATACTCAATAAATATCTCAAAGTTTCTGGGAAGCTGCTTACAAATTTTTTTTTTCCTATTTCTTTCTTATAAATCTAAACTGGAGGAAGCACTGAGCTTCATGACAGCTAATCCCAACTTCATTCTACTTAGCCAGTGCTCAGTCAAATTATTCTATGTTAGGGAATGTTAGGTCTACTCAACTCATTCTATCTGCTTCACTCAGAAGTTCTGCATGAAATCAGACTAGAAGATTAAGTTGATAGATTTTTTTAATTGTTAGAGCATAGGACAGAGATACCCTGGCTATCCTGGAAGTGTTTACTTTCATTTTCTCAGTAAGCCAAAATTCATAAAGCAATGAGGAAGAAGATACAGTCTCCAAAATACCCTGCCAGAGAGTTGATTTTGCTATTACTGGAGATGCTCAGAGAATTCCTCTTACGACTGAGCCATGGAAGAGCATTTAGTCAGCCTTTTTGTTTTGATCTATTTTTATCTCCAGCTGTCAGGGACAAGGAGGCAGACAACAAAGAGCAAGGCCAGAGTTCTTGCCCAAGAATATTCTCTCTTCCTTCTGACATTTTGAGAGACAAGATTAGGAGTCCTGAAAGCACCTTTGGTAAGTACTTGTTTTCTACAAGTGTGTGAGACTGAGAGTGGAAATAGAGCAGGTGGGAAAAAACCCCCAGAGTAGACTCTTAAGTACATACTTCATTGACAAATTCTATTTTACAAAACGGGCAAGTCATTTTACAGCACTTCTCTTTTCACCTGCTGCTGGTAACTTATCTGAGATGATACAGAGATTGTAATCATTTCGGAGAAACAACTGTGATTTTTTCCTCCCGTGAGGGATAGAAATGTGAGCGGAGAGAAGAGCAAAAAGGAAGAGAAAAGCTGATGGTTTCAAGAGACCACAACAAGGATCTTCCTGTCTGATCACACTGTAGAAAATGAAATTGTTTTTTAGTTTCTCTCCTTGGCTATGCTCTTGTTCTGTATTTCCAATCTATTCCTAATGGGGCAAAAACTTCAGGAACTAAACACTATGCAGAGCAATAATGATGAAGAGATTTACTTTAATATGAGGAAGGTTAACTATGGAATACTAAACACTACAATTTCTCTAGTCTATCTCAAACATCCTACATCTATAGAGCCTCTTGGACATAGGGAGAGACATGGTGTTTTCCAAGCCTGTATATTAAGGGCATTGCCATTTTTATTGAAGAGGTCCTTGTTTACCCTCTTGCATTCCACCCCAGTGGAAAAAATAAGAGGTTGTGGTTGTCACATTCAGTGAAATATAGTTAAGGGGTCTGTAAGGACTTTGGTCAGAGCTACCAACCAAGCATAATTAAAATAGAGATTTCAGTTCCCCAGATAAAGTCTTGCCTTTTGCACATGTATGTATATATATATATAATTCTTATTCAGATGTTATCATACAGCATCAGCCTTCTAACAAGTAAAAAGTGCTAAGTGATGAAGCTAACTGAGTAGGCTGGAATATGCTGAATTATCAATGATGTTCCACCTGCAAAGGAGGAAGTTTCCAATTTTAGAGACCAGATACTACCAGCTGTAACAATTGTGTGTTTATTTGAGATGATCTAAGTATAGAGTATATTGACTTTCACAGGATGCACAATGGGTCTTGCCATATGCTGAGATATTTAGGAGATTTTGATTATGTGGACTTAAAATTTTAACCACACAAAGACAATAAATCGGCAAGCTAAGTTTTTCTTTAACAAGCTTTAAGTGTCTTTAAATACATTAAATATATTAAATAATTTACTTGCTAAATTGCCAGAAGGCCAATAAATTCCTACAATGGTCTACCATTGGAATAGTCCAATGCTATATAGGGAGAGATTTGTATTGCAAGGAGAGGAAAAATGAAAGGGTAAATGCATTCACAGACAGGAAAACTATTGAAAGTTTGTAGCCTAAGACACAGTATAAATAATAGAGGGAATACAATTTCTTATTAAAAACAGTTAATAAAAATCTACACTAATCAGACATGCAAAGGGACAGAAACCACTTTATGCCTGGAATAATCATCAAAAATACCGTTCCCTTTGTACTAGGAGCAGGATAATTGTTCTGCCATTAACCTCACGTAGAGGTAGCTGTAGAGCTGCCAGTTACAGAGATTTACTCATCTCCAGGTGTTAAGTTTTCACTCTAGACTGTGTGACTTAGACTGAGACCAGTAGATTTTTTGAACAGGAATTTAAAGCTTGAGTTATTCAGCCCACTCATAAGGCTGCTTTTCTCCTGAATTATTTTGCAGTATATGTTGGACTTCTAGCAGAAGAAAATCACCCTGGTGACTTTCCATGGACAGAAGATCTCCTAGAAAAGGAAGATGTGGAAGTACTGGCTGTTCATACTGTCCAATCCACATGGGCACTAAAACCAGCTGGCATAGACAACAAAAAGGAGCAAGCCTGCCAAAAAAAGTCATTCTTCTGCAGCTAAAATGCTAAAAGGCATTTGATGGGAGGCATGCTCAATGAGAAGATTAAATTGCTGTTGATATCAATATCCTGATTTCTAGTTGTATATCAAGTATCTGATAGAAACATATATGCAGACACTCTGCTGTTCCAGCTCTGCTCATCTCTTGAGACAGCTACTTATTAAAGAAAACTTTCCTACAGATTGGATGGCTGCTGAGACGTGAATTTTAACTTAATATTTCACTAGAAAATATAAAAAAAACCCTCTGCCTTTTGGTCCTTGATAATAGAAATCATTTTTTTGCAGGTCACACTGTTGAGTTTGAGTAAAGTATACATTCTGTGTTCATATTGAGACATGTAACAAACAGACTTGCATTCTGTGAGAAGCAAGGTCACAGGGATGCTTAGTTGATAAATGCTCTGTTTTGATGCTTTGGATTCTTAACACTGCTTCTTTGTCTCTAATCCACTTTTGAATCTGGGCTGCTAAGGGAAAAAGTTGCTATTTCTGTGCTAGGAAGGTCAGACAAGTGGATTAACATGAGAAAAAATATCAGTAATCTTGATTTTTCCATTTCCCAATTTATCTTGTAACAGGGAAAACATTACAACTAATCTTTTAACCTTTTAATGGGACTAAAGATGCAAGCGGCTGAGATGCAAATAGCAACACTATTCAGAGTAGCTATCACATACTCTTTGGGTTGTTTTTTGATTAGGTTTTTTTTCTGGCAAATGTTTAATGCTTAAATTTGGTGTAACTTTGCTTTTTAGTGGATCAAGTCCTGCCTATCTGAACAAGTGAATTGGTTAAGAAGCCTTTACAGCTGAGTTCCAGACTGACAGTTTTCTACTCTCTCTACTTTAAAGCACTCTGCTGCCATAGTTCTTCTGATGGGTTCTGTGCACTGGCAATTACCCTGATTAAAAACCCATCAGAGAGTTTCTAAGGTGGCAGCTTAAAGTTTTAATGCTCCCCGTAATTTGTGAAAAGGCATGCACAATGTTCTCAAAACACACAAGCAGTTATTTAAGATGTAGCAAGCCCAAGTATCAAAATACAAAAATGGCAAAGAAGGAATTTGTGCTCTCCAAATATTCTTGGCAAAAAGAGAGTGCTCAATGTCAGTAAAGAGCTTTCACTGTTGTCATGTTCACAGTAAGAAAATGATGACTAGGAACATAGTCAGAACATCAGACTTGACAGAGTTTAGATCACATCTTCAAAAATATTTCTAAACCCCCATATACTTCTGTCTTTATGTGCTCTGTGTCCCTCAAAACCCCAAACAGAAATGATGGCATGTTTGGGAAAACAATCACCATACTCAAAGCATCCCCTCTTCTTCCTTCTTCTTCATACTTTATATACTGAGCATGATGTCATTTGGTCTGGAATATCCCTTTGGTCATCTTGGTCAAGCCTGAAGTATGCAGCCAGTTATAGATGCAAGGCCACTGCTAATTATGAGGTAAGAAAGCTTTTTTCAGCTTGCATGCACTCAATAAACAGGCCTTTTTCTACCCCACAGACTACACCCATTTTTACAAAGAGCTTATTAGACATCCAAAACCACATGAGTTTTCTTTCTTTTAATCTCTTTATCCATTCTATTATCTGATATTTAGTCTTTGTACCTAAATCAATATTGTTATGGTAGCATGAGAAATTTTTGACGCATTGATTTCCCATAGCACTGAAATGTCACATTAGCTCAAGGTGAAGAAGCTAGTAGGATGAGAGCAATAATCAGAATAATAATGGAGGAATTATAAACCAAATTGCATGTAAGAAATTGAAATGTTTTGTCTGGGTACTTGGGCTGTTATAAACTTTGCGATCAAATTGAAAATTATAGTTAACATCAAAGGCATTGCATCAAATCATTCATTTCTTGACAAAATCAACATCCCTAAATATGTTAGTGCATGAAATAAGTGTTGGAACCAAACAAACTATTGTTTACTGGCATCCACTGAGTCTCTTAATGTTCTGCATGATATTTTTCTTCCAGTGTTCTTACTCTTTCCTCTTAGAGACAATTGTATGTGGGTGCTTGAGGTAGAGAAGGAGTGTGTCTTAATATCTCACAGACAAGAATATCCTGAATCAGACCATATGTCTGACAGTGTCTGAAATTAAAAATAAAAGCTTCCATTATTAATGGCCAAGTGCTTCCTTGGGAAACTCCAGGTTTGTATCTATGGTTTAAACCATGAGGTAATCAAAGTTATAGCAATCTTGTTACTGGATATAAAGAATGCGGCTTTGCTATCAGTTTAACTCACAGTCAAGCTTTCACAAAAAGTCTTTATTTGTCTGATTATTCCACCATAATTTTAGCTTGAAAACTGGCTTTAAGTTAGAAGAGCCTGAACACTGGTAAAGAGCTGACAAAACGCAAGCTCATGGAACCTACAAGGCAAACTCTAACCAACAACTTCATCTTCACCGGTGCAACACTGGCCACATGCTGCTGCTCCTATCATGAGGACAACATTTGCAGAGGTGGTAGTTCTAACACAAGATTTTTTCAACAGTTGTGTCAATGTGGACAGTCACAATAATCAGTCATGTAGTTAAACACCTGAACTCACCTGTTCCAAAAGTCTCAAACAGAGCTGTTGCATTATGTTGTCAGAGTGCCTAGTCTGGCATGAAACTGATGAACTTAAGGTCAAAGTAACATTAATTCGACAGCATGCACAGGGCCAAAATTTCTACTGGCTATTTAACAGGTTCAGTATTTCTTGATTACATTAATGACTCTAATGTGCTCATGTTTTTCCTGATTGGTCATTGAAGCTAATCTAAATAATTCCGCATGTGAATTAATCTGAATGTCCAAAGATAACGTCATAAGTGTGGGGAAGTACTGGGAAAAATCAATGCATCATCTAATTATGTGTCTTATCCTCCATGATGGTATAGGAACAAGTCAATAGAAGTTTTATTTCCTGTGTTATACACCCAATATCCAAGACATTGTTAAACCATGTTTGTTATCTATTTCCTTACTAATGATTTCTAACATTGTATTGCTTTTTCACAATTGCTACATAGTGAATGGATGCTTTTACAGAGCTGTGAGTCATATCCCCATATTCTTGCTCCTGAGTGGTAATGGCCAGCTTTGAAACCATCATTTTAAATATGAAAATAAGTCTTATTTTCATTTGATAGTATTTGATATTAATCTACACTAAATATATTTTTTTATTTTATTACCCACTGAGTTTTATATAGTATATCATTCTGTGACAATGGTCCTATCTATATTATTATGAAAGTGTCATGAGCAAATGTAATCACCTTAAAATTAATATTCCTTTCCAAGTAATTTGCAAGAAAATAGAGTCAGGCTCATTTAAATAAGCATTCTTTGTGAAAAATAATTTGCATTATTCTGGAAAGAGCATAAAAATTAAAGCAAAAGGAGAAGGAACACTTTGAATATTCTTCCAGAATACAGCAGTATATAATTTGAGGACTTTAGCACCTAGAGGTGAAGATTTTGTATTTGGAACACCAAGATGAATATTTTTTCTATTAATTTGTTTACATTCCAAATCCATCTAAATTTTCACCATCCACAGACTTCCTTAAAAAGCCCAGAGTGCAATCACTTCTCCATATTTGAAGCAGAATTAATAAAAAAAAAAATCATTGATCAAATTTTACTTTTCTGTCAGTGATCAAAGAATATTTTCCTTGGATTTTCTTTTGGCCATGCCACTTCAAATGATTCACTGATATAACAAACCCTTTGCAGTTTTCCCAAATTCTGGCAAAATCAAACTGGGGTTTGGAGAGTTAAATTAAAAATATCTGTGCTGTCTTGTTCCAGTGGAAAACTTATTTCAGTGCTTTGTGTTTTGGTAGTATCTCCATATGTTTCAAGGATAATGGTCCTTGTAATAATATAATTTGACATTGTATTGGTATTCATTTATTGTAAGGAACTTAGTGAGTATTAAACTCCAGTATGTGTGTCAGGTAATATGAAAGACATAACACAGGGGCATTTACATAAGTATAATCATGTGAATATAATAATAAATAATACAGTAAAGAGAAGTTAAAATAATTGCACTTGACATGAGAAACTAAAGTGAAACAATCCACACGAGGTCATATTTAACACTGCAGCCAATTTCTACTTTCTGATTCTATTCTTTCTATGCTGCCATGTTTCCTGCATTTATTGCTATTGCCACTTAGTCAGAAAAAAGGTACTGAACACTGAAAAATTTATAAACTTTGTTGGTTGATATCTTAATATAAACAATAGCTTCAAAAGTAAAAGAATTGAGTATGATTATCTTGAATTGTCTGCTGTAGAGAGCAGAGAGAAAATGGGCCTTGATATATGCTCTGTTCTTAGGCATCCTGGAGTACTCACTTCATAAGAGGGAAATAGATGAGAAATAGTTCCAAAATGAACTCAATTGACCTTGGCAACAGGCACACTAATGGCTCTGGGAGTGGAGAGCTGGGCAGGCTTCTTAATCCTCAGTGTCAGAAAGCAATTAAATCTGCTAATTACCAAATTATGTGTTCAAATGCTCAAAGGCAAGCATAAGCAGTAATGATTAACCATTTTGCAAAGAAATTCTTCCCTCTCTCCAACTGTTCATGAGTATTCCCAAAAGATAACATTTTCACACAGGAGCAACTTCAGCTAACTTAATGTCACACTAAATGACAATGATAGCCTTTGCTTTCTCCTTGGAGATGGTACATTTATGATTCCCAAGTGTCAAGCTGTAAGACTGGACACTGGGTTTAACACAGTCATAACCATGATGGTAATGAAATTTAGATAAGTGAATTTATGGTCAGAGCTGCCACTGGGGAATGGTGAGGTAGAGCAATTTCTAGAATCTTGCTTTTCAAAGGTGAAGGGGTGAAAAAAAAGAAAAAGAAAAAGAAAAAATAAGAAAAAGAAGTTGACAAGTATTTCCTGTGTAACAGTTAAATTAAACTAGTAAATGTTAGGATATTGCAAAAGCACAACACCCTATAGAGTCAGAATAAATGTTTGTGAGTTTTCACATTCAGAGAGGAGGTCATTTTTGCTGGGAAGTTTTTGCCATATTCTATACAAAGACAACTGAATAAGAACTAAAGTATTCATTCCCTGGGATTCTTGTCTGACATCTTTCCCCAAGCTCTAAGAACTCAGCCTGCTGAATCAAGCACATGAAGAGGTTATTGTAGAAGTCCAATGCACAAGAATAAATCTGGGTAATTTATATGAAAGTTAATCTCCAAGTGTCAATAACTGGTCAATGCAACATCACCAGAACAAACTTAGCTGTATTCTTTCCAAGTAATGCTGTTCCCTAGCAGATTTATTATCCTCTCATACCTCACACAAGCTTGCTGCTGAAAAGAGGAAGAGAAAGGGCTGCCCTAGAAACACTTGATTAGCCTTTAATTAACTTCTGCTTTGCTGTGGAGCATCCATGTAGTCAGAGAGAAGGCATAAAGGAAAAGCACAAAGCAACGCAGCTGAGGAATAGCCCCTGCGTGTATGTCAGCCTGCTACTTGGTTTGCATAATCCTTTGAACCCTATGCTCTTGGGGTTAAAATGAAGAAAAATTAAATTCCCTGATTTTTACCAAATTTCTTCTTTTTATTCTTTCTTTTTGAAACTTAGAAGCATAATAAGTTGTTCAATAATGAAGGGTCAAAACTGTTGAAATAATTTTGCAAGTAAAGAATGCTGAGCTACTGTGGTTTGACTACTGCATTGAAATTCATCTCCTGTGTCCCTTGTGTCTGTTAGCTCAGCAAGTGTTGGCAGTTCAGAGTCTGCAGGACTTGGTTTGCAATTGAGTGAAAAACACCACTGTATCAAGCAAAGAAAGGAAAACTTCATTGTTGCTACTGTGAAATACCCTGCCAGTCTGAGGTTTTTTTTCTTAGTTTCAAGATTTTTGGAACAGTGTTTTTCAACACTCTCTTCAAGATTTACTGAATGAAGAAAATAAGACTGCAGAGAAATATCATTTTTCATTACACTTAAGCCTCTATCACTCTATCACCTCTATCACCTCTATCACTCCTGTCCACACAGCACATATCTATTCTCTGCAGCCTGTCTTTGCACTGCAGTTCAAAACACACAGTAAGTTCAAGAGGGTCTGTTGTGTTATCTCTGGTTTTCAAAGATACCTAGATATGTATTACACTTATAAATAAGTGTCATTAATCCTCTGAGACAAAACTGTAAAAAACTAGAATACCTTTTGTCTGAATTTGTGCTTCCTTTTTGTCTGCTAGAGTATGCTGAATGTAAAATGTCTTTTCATAGGATTTAAAGTCACAGGTGCTTGCAATCATAAAGATTGAATGAAAAACATAACTTCATTCCATTGTTTCTTGATTTTTTATGTAAGTGCATTATTGCTTTTTCAAAAATATGGCAAAATCATCGCTGCTACGAGCACATATCATAGAAACACTGACTCATAGAATTACCTGGGTTGAAAGGGACAGAAAACCTAGTTCCAGCCTTCTTCCTTGGACACCTTTCCCTAGACCCAGTTATTTGGAGCTTCATCCAGCCTGGCCTTAAACATTTCTAAGGATGGGGCATCCACAACCTCTATATGCAATGAATCATGTGTGCAATACTAGAATGCAATGTATTGTAGAGTCATATGAGAAAGTCGTGTTTCATTTTTACCTCACAACAAGTTTCTGTCAATTGTAAGTTTCCATAGGACTTAATTTTCCAACATTCAAGTCTTGAGTAACTTCTATCTGCTCAGCAACACAACACAGCATCTTATTTCTCTTCTTCACACCCATGATGGAGCTTCCTACAATAGTAGCAGATGAGAAGACTCAAGATTAATTAATATTATCTGCACTCAAAAATTATGGAGGTTTATTGACTATTTCATAACCTTGATAGTGTTGGAGATTTTTTCCATGCCACAAAGTGACCCCTTATTACACAATTAAGTGAAATTTTAAAAAAGGCTGAGAATTTCTGAAACACAAGATCGCTATAAAAAATAATTGATGAAACCTAAATTTTAATTGAGCACTTTAAAATTAATATGCTTGGATGATTTAATGGCTTTGTTTAAGTATACAGGTTTATTTTGGGAAGTGCACAAGTCATAAGTGTGCTAACTAAGAAAATATCCCTTCAGAATATTTAATAATTCTTGACATTTTTCATATTTATAGATCTGTGATCTTTCTTTTTAAGTTCCATTAAGACTGTGAAGACACATGTAGGTAATTCTGAGACACCCTTACTTCTTTACTTATTTTTCTAAATTTATATTATAAAAACCAAATTTTGAACTTCTTGACTTCCTCAAGTTCTCACCTGGTAAATAACTGCTTTTTACTAATTCATATGGACTACGGTTGTAGCAAAATGTCATTCAGTGACAGGAGTTAATAAATGACCCTACATACGAAATTTTAGATATTATAACTGGAATAAGTAGTAAGTGGAGGATCATCACTAACAGCTTTTTTGTGTAATAAAATTCATATAAGTGCATCTTTTGTATTCATCCACACATATGTGACAGTGCCTTTTTTTCTACTCTCACTGAACCATTTACAGAATTTCGTCTCTAATTTACCCATTTTTTCAAAATATAATTTAAAATATGCTAGGTTTCATAGACTAGTATTTGAGAAGTATCTAGACATAAAATTCTTAGGTACATTGTTGGACTTTCTTGTTCCTGCACTAAAACAGAGAGGTGCATTGACACAGTTCTCTGTAGCATTTTAAATATCCAAAATACAAGAAGCAAAAGTACTTTTCCAAAAAACATTCAACCCTCAAGCTTCTGCAAGTCTTGCCTCACCCACTTATGATGTTCCTGCAAAAAGTGTCAGTATGATCAGTGGATTGAAAACTTCTAAAATTGCCTGGAAATACCATCTAATCCTGTTCCCAGTTTAATGGAAAAGGCCTTTCACAGAGAGAGGATCCTTGGCAACAGGCTGCATCTCTCAAACAGAGAGAAAGAAAATGGATTTTTATTCCTTAAATGCTTAGATGATAAAGATATTCTTTGTATTTGAAATTAGCTCCTGCAAGTATTTTGTCCTATGTTGCTGCACAGTTTGGTGCCATAACAGTGTATACTGTCTTTCAGTTTAGTGTGTGCTCTTTCTCTCAATGTGAAATATTATGAGACAGCAGTGGGCTCATTTTATCTGGGCTATCCTGCAGTTGCCTTCTGATTCTCATTTTATTGGCTATGCAGAGAAGATGCCATTTAAAACTTTAATTGCCAGAGAGGGTTGTGAAATATTCACTGAGATTTACTACTTTCCCTTTGTGATGTACCTTCACAGCAAAGTGACCCTGGTGGTTAGGAAGCATATTGTATAAATGGCAATTTAATGAGGGCTTGGAGATTATGAGGTCCCCAAAGAACACTTCATTTTGAAATTTTCTTGTTATGGAGTATTTTATGAAGAAATCCTGGCAGGAATTCCAACGAAGATAACCTGGGTCTTTAGCCAGAGACGTTGTAAAAAATGGAACAAAATTCTTAGTTAGTACTCTAAAGACAGGCAAACTGCATATCCATGAAGTCCAATCTTATTGTTTAGCTAAATTGATGAAAAGAGGCACTGACATGAAAAAATATCTCAATTTTTAAGATGTAAATAACCTGCACATATTTTGAGTTATTGGAAAGAAATCTACTCAGAGTATTCATGATTCACAGTAAGAAAAAATGCTCAGAACATAACAAGTATTTTAATAGCTTTTCTGTTTTCAAGAACAGCATAATGTATAGTAGATGTATTACTTTAATACATAGATTTTCTAAAAAATTTGAATTCTGCTGCTAATCTACTACATTTCCTGCAAGGCACTAAACTGTTTCATTCATTTTATTGCTTGTTAACTCTGAAATATAAAAATGACCATTTATATGTTAATATTGAGTATTTCACTACTGATAATTTTTAGGAAGAACTTGCTTTAGCATGCTCAGGTCCAATCCTGATTGGCTTGATTCCACTGTTTAAGCTACTGTACTCCTTTTAAAACAACTCCTGTTGTGGGTTAAGCCCAGGAGTCAGTTAAGCCCCACACAGTCGCTCTCTCCTCCCTTCAGTGGGATGGTGAAGAGAAGCTTAAGGCTAAATATTTAAGAAACTGGTGTGTTGAGATAAAGGCAGTGAAATAGGCAAAGTAAAAGCTACACAAAAGCAAAGCAAAATAAGGCATTCATTCACTATTCCTCATCATCAAGCAGATGTTTAACCACTTCCAAAGAAAGCAGGGCTACGTTCAGGTGCAATGGTTACTGGTGAAGACAAAAGCAATATCTATGAAAGTCTCTTATTACCTCCTTCTTTTCCCTGACTTTTGTTGCTGAACATGAAATCATATGATAAGGAATAACCCTTTGGTCAATGGGGGTTAACAATGCTGGCTGTACCTCCTTGCAGATTCTTGTGCACCCCCAGCCTATTTGCTGGCAATATTTTATAAACTAACCAACTGTATTTACTGACATAGAAGAAATCTAGTTCTGAAATGAGGGCCACATGAGGCTCTTCAAAGAAAAGGAATGATGTGATCGTGACTGTATATGCTGCATGCCCTGAATATATTAAAGATCATTCTGTCTGGCTGGCTGGCTGTCATTCATAGTATTTGATCATTAGTGTCACAGAAACTACCTTGAAAAATCTGGGAGAGAATAAGATGCAGAACATAATTTGAAAGGTTAAATGACAAAGTTGTATCCAAAACTATCTGTACATGGAAAGCAGATAGTAATTTCATAAAGATTTTTAGCCTTTGACACTGTTAGTGACCAAGACCTGCGAGAGCAGGTGTTCCTTTCATCTGCTGACAAATCCTCAGACTAAGACAGGTCACTTCAACAGTCCTTTTACTTTGTTCTTGAGATGGTGGTGATTGAACATTCAAGCAAGAAGTGCCAGAGGTGAGAACCTAATTGGGATTATGCCAAATTAAAACAGCTGCTGTTCCTTTCTCTGTAAGACACTTAACAATAAACATACACCAGTAAGACCAGTGAGTGTATAGATATTTCTATTGAAAAACTGAATTCTTTGCTGGACTGGATGTATAAAGTTCAAACTGGTCAGATCCAACAACAAAATAATCATAATTTCTAATGTCAGCTACTAGTTAAGTAAATAAATTACTTGACAAAATGTCATTGTGAGGACGAACACACATGCATCCCTATTCCCTCTCAGAATCCTCAAGCACATGGACTAGGAAAAATAGTGCTGCTGCTCTTGCACAGTTTCCTCAGCAGGTCAGGAGCTCCTGCCTGTCACAGCAGTGGTGTACAGGCTCTCAGGGTAGCTGGAAGCAATCCCAGATGGACAGCCCACAGGCCGCTCGTGTCCGGCAGGCCCCTGAGGGCCAGGAACCAGGACCAGCTGTCCCTCATGAGCCCCTGCAGCAGCCTGACCGCCCCCACCTGTCTCACCTCAGGCTCCACCTGGCATGAGACTGGCTCCCAAGGAACTCTCACATCCATTACTGGAGTCAACTCTCCTCAGTACTGCTGGAGGTTCCCTCATGAGGCTCCTCCACGTTGCCACAGGCTGGGCCCCTCAGGCTGGGCCGAGAGGGAAGACGGCAAGTCCAGAAGGAGAGCGGCTGCTGGCACCTTGTGTGGGAGCAGCGTCTGGGCCAAAACATGGTGTGTGAGGGAGCCAGGCAGTGCAACACTCTGAAAAATAACCCTGCACACCTGGGCATTTCGGAACTGTCTGCTCAAAACACCTCTGAAGAAAAGGACACAAGTGTCCCAGAAGGCAGCAAACTGTATTTGAGCCAACAGGGCACCTCAGCAGCAAAGAAAATGAAACGATCCTTTACTCCACAACTGGGAAGACAAGGCCTATGTCCAGGTTTGGGCTCCTTGAGCCACAGTGCAACTCTGAGTCTCCGCAGGTAACCAACAACTCTATTCTTCATTTCTTCCTCAAAGGTATTTTTGATCACTGATACCCTACCCCAAGACTGACCTTGATTACAGGCCCACAAGCGCCTGCAGTGTCAGACTTGGCAGAATGATAAAACTTTTCACTCTGGGAATGCAGCAGTTGTCTCCAGGAACCCTGAAAAGAGTTTGGCTTCTTATGGCTGTTTCCAAAATTTGCTGGTGCAGGAATGTGGCACATGAGGGCAGACAGATGGTCGATGTGCCATGCTGAAGGGTCCTTGCATTAGGAAAGCACAGTAGATTATGGAATATGTTCCCAGCTGTCGATGCTCCAAGTGCTATACAGTGTAGATACAACAAATTGGTTTTAGAAAGGGCTAGCCATGAGTGAGGAGGATGCACACTGCTCCAGATTAACATATAATTATATCATTAAGGACCAGTAATTCAGCAATTATTCCCTGAAGCAGGTCACAAGAACAATAATAGATGTAGACTAAAGGATGGTTCATTTAGCTATGGCCTAGCTCAGATTGATTATTCCTTCATTTGTGTTATGTCTTCTTAAATATCTTTAGACAGTCTGCTAAAAATGTCTTTAGATTTTTTGGAAAAGCATATTTTAATTCAAACTCCAGATTGTATCTAAACATTTTTCATCCCTTTTTTCAATCAGTGTAAAAACATATTAGAGTCAATGTTAAAAAATCAGCCTAACTTGAATATCTTCTTTCCCAAAATAATTGTCAAAATTACGATCAAAACTTTTAATAACCTCACATTGAGCTTCAGTGATATATTTAATCCAGATTGAAATTAAAATTAATTTTTGATTATGTATTATATATATACATTATATACAATTATAAACAATATATATTATATTATATTATATTATATTATATTATATTATATTATATTATATTATATTATATTATATTATATTATATTATATTATATTATTATATTTTCAGAAAGATATCAATTTTATTTGAGGACTCATGTCCCTGAATATATGAGGGATTCATGTCCCTGATTATCGCATGGAGAAGCAAAAAATATGACCTGTATAAACTATGATTTTATTCATTGAGAGGAATTAACATATTTAATGCTCATGTCACTCTTTAGTAAAGGCACTAAAGAGAACATGAATCCTAAGAAATTAAGGGAAAGGTAGAATTGGAGGGTTCCCCTGACCAATAACAATATCTTGAGATTATTCTCTTAAGAATGTATCATTAGAACAGTCATAAGTGACAAGCTCAAATTTAATGAAAGGAGCCCTGAATTATTTTTGTTGTTTTGCTTTGTTTTTTTTTTTAATATGGGTTGCAATTATTTGTGTTTAGGTGCGTTCAGGCCTCTTTGGTCCTTTGGAAATCTCCTCAAGAGAGGCAGACTCTCACTGAGAAGGTTTTTTTACTGAACAATTTTATTTTAATTGCCTGAGTTTAGAGATCAATGCAGCAGCTCCTGGGTATATAACTGTAGTTAAAGAAGAAAGATGTTGAATATCAATGCCACTGTTCTGTTTTCCTTGGAATTATTTTGATCAACTCAGTGCACCTGTCAATTGTGGGGTAAAAGACCTGGAGAATATTCTATTCTTATTTAGATTGAAAAATTTCTGCTAAAGAATTTGTTTCAATAGTAGAATCTGGTTTTTCGACTGGTTGAAAATTACCTGCTTTCTAAAAAATAAAAAAAAAATTAAAAATTTTACAATGAAAACATTTTAAAAAATCAAAAGGCTTTGGGATGAAAAAAGATTTTTAATTTTCAAGAGTGTGACTCAAAACAATTTTTTCCCCCCAGGAAATTATGAATATATTATTTCTTTCAGACTTCCTTGTTTTGTAGAATATTGAAAATACAGCTATTATCTTGAAAATTAAAATGATACTATTTTTTTTCCATTTTGAGGAAGAAGACAAAGAATATATGGGAAGATATTGGAACTGCTAATTGGAAACCACTGTTGGAAACCTTATATCTTTAAAGATGTTTAGCCTAATTTAAACTTCAAATCCTGTGTGTCAGATACAATGAAATCTCTATAAACAATTATTTTTAAAAATCCAATCACTGAAGTAAAGCCTCAGAATTAAGAGGAAAAAAAATGAAGAAAACTTAATCCACAATTGGTTCAGTTTTGTCATTCTGTTTCATAATCTCTGTAGATTTGTCTGAGAATGAAGAACAATTATACTTGAGCGTTTCTTGGGGCCTTTGGGATGAGGAGGGAAATTTAGCTTTGTAAGTGTGCATGAGATTATTACTCAATACAGACTTTATGTCCAAGTTAGAAACAATGCTCGAGTATTTATATATTATTATCAGTGTCAAAGGAATTAGATTTTTTCTTATATCTTGAAAGATAAGAGGTTCTATAAATTAACCTGGTCTACTTGGTGTCATCAGCAATATCTCAGCTGGAGACATACTTTGTTTAGCCATGCTTTGTTTAGCCAGAGACATATGAATGAATCAAGAATAAATCACATTAATTTAAGGTATTTTGACTTAGGGGCTAGGAAGACTAGGTATTTTCAACACAATAAATCAAGCTCAAAATGATAGCATTTCAGTATAAGGAGTTTTGGTGATCCTGGTAGATTTTAATTAATTAAGTCACAGAATAAAAGTAATATATAAAAGCTTATCTATTATGTACATATGGAAGATGAGAACTGGTTGAAATTATCAAAATTGCGGCCTTCCAGTACCCGAAGGGAGCCTGCAAGAAAAAGGGAGAGGGACATTCTACAAGCACATGGAGTAACAATACAAAGGGGATTGTTTCAAACTGAAAGAGGGTAGGTTTAGATTGGATATTAGAGAGAAATTATTTACTGTGAGGAAGGTGAGGCACTGCAACAGGTTGCCCAGAGTTGAGGATGTTCCATTGCTGTGAGTGCTCAAGACCAGGCTGAATGAAGCTCTCAGTCTAGTAGAAGGTGTTCCTGGCAGGAGGGTTATAACTGTAAGATGCCTTCTAACCCAAGCCATTCTATGTTTCTATGATTCTATGATTCTATGATGCTATGATTCCATGATTCTACGATTCTACGATTCTATGATTCTATGATTCTATGATTTTGAGTCTTTTTTTGACAATTCGTCACGTCAAATTTTAAAGAGGTAAATTCATTAGGTAAAATACCTTTTAACATAATTTCTTGAAATGAGTGAAAGTTTTTTTCATATCTGAAAATACAGAACTGAAATTTCAGCCCATTCCTGGGGTTTGGATTGAAAAGTAAATTCTGCTGAAAAACATGTTTTTAATTTTGAGAGTCTTAAAGGATCTGTTGCTTATTAACCACGCAAAGGAGGTTAGGATTTAATATTAGATTTCTACTATCTGTTATTTTATTATAGATATTAAAATTGTCCTCTGGTCTACAACAGACAGTACATCCAGTTGATTGAGAACTAATATTGTGTCATGGTTTTTGAAATATGAATATATCAGTAGATGAGAATATCTCTTGTAACGTGTTGAGCTTTAGGATGATTAGTCTGTGCACTTCAAGACAAAGATCTTGCTTATTAAAAGTCTTTAATGTTAAGGAAGTTTCTTAGTATAGAGCTTTTGAATAATAGAGATAGTACCTTTTACGGCTTGTTTTGTTAAAATTCTTTGTAAGTTCTATTCTAGAATTTGAAATGCTTATGCTTTATGCCACTTGTATGTAAAGACTTTTTTTTCTTTTTTATTTTTTTCATCCATGCAGTGGATAAGAGTGCAAGTATCACAGATTTTCTGACAGAAACAATATTCAGCCCAGTAAGAAGCTTTTCTATTCAAAACTAGAAATACAGTTTCAGGGCTAAAAAGATGCTTTGCGACTACTTTGTTCCCTGCTTCACTGTGTCCTCTAACCTTGGAATGTCTTGATCTTTCTCTGTTCCTGTCAAATGCCATAGAATATCACACAGAAAAGCTAATACAAACTGTTACTGTAGCTCTTCTTTAGTTCTTCTAGGCATGTACATCGTAGTGCTTCACATCCATCAGGACTTTAAATAGCAATTTGTCTGTGTAGTCTCTTGTGCTTTAGCCACTACCATATAGATTTCTAGTCCACTTCAAAAATTGCATTTGTGTAGAGTATATGGGAGTCATCCATATGTATATATACGCACCCAAACATGGATACATTCTGGCAAATAAATCCCCTGAGAATTTAATGATGCTTGCTTCAATCCTAGTTTCTTCCTATCTCTCTGGAGAAGGGATTAAAGCATATATATATACTCTCATTTTTGTAAGAAGATTGGAATTCTATTTCATTTTTATTAATGTATAAGCACTTCTACTATGCCCAGAACTACTGGCAAAGATATAGAGACCAATCTTCTGAAATTCTTGTGATCTGGAAATAATTGCAGTGGAGGTAACCTACAGAAAAAGAGGAGAAGAAAGAGGACAAAACTGGCATGGCTTTATTTCATTTCATATGTAAAGAATTGGATGGAAGAGAAAGCTAACTAATAAATAGTCCATGTAGGTGGCAGACCAACTGAAACAATTCCCCAGTCTGATTCCAATATGATCAAAGGTGATAGTTTTTACAAAGTGTTTTCAAAGTGTAAAAGGTGAGGGAAAGCCTAGGGAAATATGGGAACTCTGTTGATGCAATTGCGTGAAAGGCCTGTCATTGAAGAAATTAGATTTAATTATATATTGTTTTCTATTTTTGTAAGCATAAAGATGTGAGAAGACTAAATTGGAGTAGAATGTATAGTAGAGGTAGGGACACTAAATCTTGATGTTGTTACTAATGGAGACTCCATGGAAGTGTTGACCTAGAAAAGGCATGGCATTGCAAACCATGGGAGGAAAATCAGTGGAAAGAGATTTTAAATTTTGTACTTTTTCTGTACTTTACCACAGTAAGTTGTATAAAGCTTTTATCAAAAAATCCATCTATGGTTCTCACAGATTAACTACTGATACAAATAAAACACTAGAAAATGTTCCCTAAAAACACCCACACAATACCTTCCTTCTATGTTATAGATTTCTTAAAATCTTCCTGATTTTAAAAATTGATTTGCTGTATTTTGCAAAGTTTAACTACAAACACATTTAGCAAAACCCCATTGTCACAAAGCAAATGTACTTCTCAATATGCAAACAATTCCAGTGCAAACATTTTTGGTGACATTTGTTCCTCACAGTTTTCCTCTATTGCCTCTCAGCATGAAACGTATTGATTCTGGACTTAAGAGCGCAATTCATTCTTCCTCCTTTCTTGCAGGTGATAAATCAAAGGTGACAAAGAAAAAGTGAACAAGTTGGACTCCAGGGAGAGGGGTAAGGTAGTCTCCTAGCTGGCTAGAAAAAAATAGCTTCCAAACAGCTAAATTTCAGACTTAAGAAAGAAACTCAGCATTAAGTAGAAGACTGCAAGAAGATTTGGTGCTTTCCAGTTGTCATATTTTCTCAAGCAAAGTTTCTTTATGAATAGTTTGAATTTTTTCCTCTGATTTACTTCTCTTTGATAGTCTTTCAATTCATTCTTTGAAGAGCTTCTTTTCGGTATCTGCATCTTTTTATCATGGCATATTAATAAAGTCATGAAAATTACTTCTTATCTTGTTCTAACCTTTTCTTCTGCCTCCTACTGGACTTCTAAGGAGTTGTCCATCAGAGGACTGTCTGGAGTTGCCTTTTTCATTCCTGGGAAACCAGGAGAAGAGGCAAATAAATGCTACACATTTTCTGTCTTTGCATTCAACTGAAATCCACAGAACCCCTCCTGGCAAGGTTTCTTCTTTGCATTTATTCTTTTAAATCTTTGGCTTTCAATGAAGTAGTTTCATAGTACTTCTTAGCAGTTTGTTTCTGGGGCTGTACTCTCTCTGACATAATTCCCCCAGTATTATTTTTATCATCTAGGAGCTTAAAACTTTGTGACCTAACTTTCCCTTTTACCTTCTGTCTCATAATTCCCCAGATAAAATTCCTACTGTTTTTTTTTTTTTTTTTTTCTATTAACCAGAATCTTCAGGGAACTCTGTGCACCTCATGACAACAGTAATATTTTCAAATTTCCCACTTCTTGATTTTATCTGTGCTTAATTTTCATAGACTTTCTGCCATTACCAGTTACTTATTGTATAATGGACTATTATATTTTTTATTTACATATTTTAAGAGGCCTGGTGGAAATCTATAACATGAAGAGACTAAATACCTTGGTTAAAGGCTGTTTTCAGTGACCTATTTTGTGATTGTACAGATTAGTAGAAAAAGTTTAATTACAAGATTGAGGAGTTGTCTGTGCGAAACATGAGATTCTTCCTGCTCTGATCTTAAGTGTGAATAAAATAAACTAAATTAATCATTCATTTCCTTCAGGTTCCTATATTATTAAGGGATTAAACCTCTTTGAAATAAATTTCACTGTCAAAAGCACAGAGTACTTGATGAAAAAAGAGTAACTGTTTTTACATGGTGCTGCAATCATTGACCATGGGCTAGAGAGGGAGGATTCAGGACTTGGCAAGGTTCTATCTTTCTTAAATATTCTATCTTGACTAAATTGTATACATGTATTCCTGCTTTTGAAAATAGTATTTTATATTATACCTTTATAAAGAACACCAAAATTAGCATTGCCCTTCAGCTCAAGAGAGAGAACTTCTCTTCTTTGATATTATTACCATTCCTGAAAACTTGGAAATTTATTTCACAAGTCTATGTCTCTGTTTCCTCTAGAGGAAAACAGGACAGTTCTTTTGGAAAACAGTTTGAATTCTACCAGTTAAGATTACTTGGTGTTTTGTTTTATTTTAAAAGAATAAAATAAAATTTTACTCATGACTAGAAAGGAGCTGCTGATGTGAAGGATGAAGCATGTAGTAACTTCATGAACACTTCAATTTAGGAACTGAGACTAAAAAACTACTAAGAGAACTTAGAGAGACAAAATAGAATTACGTGTTTGCAGTTTATGTTTCTAATTGTGACTAACAAATCAAACACAGCGCCCTAATACATGAGATTTTGATTTAGGAGCAAGGGGAGAAATGCCAACAGCTGCAGTTGTGGTGTATTAGTAGTGGTAGTTCTAGTCAAGAAGTGGAGAGAGATTTTTTTGAAGCAAATAATCACATAGAGTTTACAGATAATAACAGAACATTTCTCTGCAATAGTAGGCCAGATTTCTTGCAGAACCTCTTGACACATTTGTACTGTTATTTCTTCAACCTTGCACTGTACAAGGGGTCTCATATCCAATTGTAAGGTTCAAGATCTAATTTGTCTGACACATGAGAAATTCTTTCAGCTTTTCCACGTTGCTTTTTTGGCATAGAATAATAGAGGAAATTAATACAGAAATAATAAAATTGTTATCTCCTGAAGCATATAATTTAGCAAGGGTAGCTGACTCTTTTTGTACTATTATCCATCTGGAATTTCAATAGACAAACATTCTTTCTGCTTTGAATTTTTGTGAGTGGAAGAAGAGAAAATTCATACATTTCTCTGAGATGTTTCCATGTCAGGTAGCTAAACCAAGGCAGAGCTTTGACTAAGATACTTGTCCTACAGAAATCAAAGTATAGATCTACTCTGCATGCATTGAACCAACAGTCTTACTATGGAAATAGTACACATTGTCCACTTATTTGTCTGCACTGAAATTTTAGGACGAAAACATAGACATGTAAGCTTCAAAACTGTGGCAAGATCTTAAAAATGTTCTCAGAAAGGGGATTCTTTTTCTGTTACCTATAGAATGGGACTATTTGGCTTTACTAGATAAATCAAGTTGCAAGAGTGTGTCCCTGATATGAGATATTCTTTTCCTTGAACTGCAATGCAATTATATAATGGATGATTTTATGTTGTTAATTGCAGCTAATTCATGTAACAGGGAGGTTAACTACAGAAGTGAATTCATCATCATCTCATAAGTTTCATACTCAGTGCATGTCGTTATTCTGAACTAACATGTTTTGCTACTTGTACTGAATATACACTTCTGTAGTCATAAGCTTAATTGCCTGGTTTACAATTTTTGTCACTGTAATTGCAGAGTAATTATGCTGTGTTCGGTAGACTAACAATAAATTTTAAAGATAACCCAAAAAAAAATGTTTAGTATGTTTATTATAATGGAAGCCTCATAAAGTTGGCTGGTTTGAAGAAATAACTATAATCTTAGAATAGTAGTTTAGGACTTGGGATGGAATCTTTCTCAAATCCAGCCCACTCCCTTATTTTTGCTTAAAGACCCAAATCCTGCCACACATGTATCTTTCTCAAGGAGTATTTAGTGCTCATTTTTCAATATAGTGTTACCTTTTTTGGGGTGTCTCTTGTAAAGTGACATGGGAAAAATCCCACCCAGGCTCTTTCTAGAAGTTGTTGCCGGGGGAGCCTTGTTCACGTCAAACCAAACAAGACAGATGTACAGAGTGAAATACAGATGGCACAATTTTTTTCCTGGATAGAAGTAAAACAAAGCTGACCTAGAAATGTTACTGACTTAGGAGATGTATCCAACTCTTCTTACTTAAGGGAGGCAGATGTAATATAAAGAACTTTCCCTAAGGAAGAAGAAATACATATAAAAGTAGTAGAATGCAATGGAGACATATCCCTCACAAAACTGTCAACATGTATCAGCTATTAATTTCTTTGTAAAAATAACAAGAAACATCATTTTGTTAAAGAGAGGCTCCCAAACCCCCAGACCCTCATATTAGGCCATTGATCTACATCTTCTTAAGTGAATTCCCAGTATTCCAATATCATTGACCAGAATTTATTTGTTCTCTGCGTATTTGTGCATATTTGGCAGCTGCTAAATGGGTTTGGCATTTTACCCACAAGCACCAGAGGAGAGTTGAACCCTCAGTTAATTGGCATGGTGACAATTATGAAAGTGCTGTTCTTGCAGAGGAAACAGTTTGAGTTAAAGACAATTAAAGCCCTGATCAAGCTGGGGCCCATCTTCCTCTATATTCATTATTTAAATAGTAAGTTGGCAATGATTATTGTCTTTAGCAGAGGAAGGAAAAAGAGAAAAGAAACCACCTGTGCAGAAGAAAGGAAATTTGTTAGTGGAATTTTAGGAAGCAGTAGAGCAATCTGGACAGTAGAATCACTAGTGATTACAGGAACAAATGATGTCAATTCAACTGGCATGTCAGCTTTCATTAATTCCAATGCACTATCAATATGCTGACAAGCAAATTCTTTATCCCATGGAATGACTCTGATGGATCAGAGCCTTTGTCTTCCCGGCATTATGTTTCTATGCAAAACCCTCCAGCTACAGATCTGCACATTCTCACAGATGGGCAAGGCACACATTAGAAAAGATTTCAGCTGTCACTAAGTGAATTGCCTTTCCAAAGCTGGTTGCAACTGTATGGTGTGGGATTGCTCATTTACTATTCATAAGAGCAATATCTACAGATTTTGTAACTCTCTTTGAGAACAGCAAACTTTCAGGAGAATTGGGAGGAATATCAACTATTCTTTTACGCTGAGAAAACAGATTGATTAATTTCATCTGATTCTGAAAGTACTAGATGGGGTAGCTTGATTTCAAATTGTAAAGTTTGTGTTCTATCTAATAGATTTAGATGATGGATGGAAACTGAATACAGTGGAGAAAATTAAAAGGCAAAAATTAAGCATCTAAGGAATTAGAAGGTCAAAAATTAATTTGATAACATAGATAAGAGATCTAAATAATTAATAGAGTGAATGGTATGCATAAATCAGTCTCTAGGTGTAATACAACATTAAAATCAGGACAAAACTGTTTTTATGTTTAATATAGAGCAGCACACTCAAGCTCTGTCTTGTCTGTGGGGATTACAAAATTCCTGATAGTCCTTTAACTAGGAAAATACAGTGATAGAAGGAGGCCTCTAACAAAAAATAAGTTTAGAAACCTGTTTAAATATGCTCATTTACAGAACCTTGGGCTGCAATGCAGTCTCCCTGCTTCCTACAGAATCCTGCAGGCGTGTATAAAACAGTAGGTCAACTTATCATCCCTCTTCCAGTGACAGCAGGAAAATCAGGTAGGCATCTGCCATGAATGGAAGAATGTTCCTTGATAGATGGACATTCTTTCATGCCTTAAAGCCAAAATGACCAAAATTATCCCAGAAGATGGCAGAGAAACCTATCATTGTTAATACATTCCGGATCATATGGCTTCTGCAGGGACCAGACACAATTCAGGCAGAAAAACAAATGTCAGAGTACTGTTTCTTTCTTCACTTTCCTTTTGATATAAGTAAAATGTTGGACCAACTATTATTTAAGAACCTGATTCTGCCCAAATGACAATTTAAATGAGTGACAAGACATCCAAGAGCAGATTTCAGACTGCAGAACCAAACAACAGGATTAGGTAGATCTAAAATAATAAAATACTACAAATAAACAATAAAGAGATAATAAGTGTAAAAAGGACTCACATCTAAAATGAGAACAACACAAGGTTGTGATGGCAGTGGGAGTTCCACAAATGAGACCCTTTTCCTTCCTTTCTCTCCCCTGCCTAAAGATACACTGAAGAAATGTCTAAAAAGGAAAATGAGGCAAGGATTGCATAAAGGAGGCATGGAGTCTAAGACATGGAACAAATCAATGAAGATTTGACAAAGGAAATTAACTAAATATAAAAATAGATAAAAGGATAGTGAAAAGTAGATCACTAGTAGCAACACTTGCAGATGACTTTTTGAAAATGAAAACAATCTAGTTGGTAAAGAAAAAATTAATATCAGTTCTTAGAATAAATTATTTTCTGAGTTTGCCACTACTTTGGTTGTACAGCTTCAAATATTATAAGAATCTTCTGATAAAATCAATTTTTTACATTTAGAAGTTATGTTAAGCACACATCAGCTTGACAGGCACTCGCCTTCTTCCTCCATCCTGTCTTGTGCTGTTCTGCCATTCTTTTACTGCAACCCATCTGTGAGGAAAGTCTTTTTTTTTTGGTGGTAATTTGTCTTTTTTTTGTGTCAGAGACATTTACCATTATGCACTTTCTTTGTATATTTATAAGGAGTTACAGTGTTTCACTAAGTAAACAGAAATATAAATATAAATATAAAAAAATAAAAATAAAATAAAAATAAAAATAAAAATAAAAATAAAAATAAAAATAAAAATTAAAATTAAAATAAATTAAAATATGGTAAGTATACTTTAGACTGGTGTCTCAAGCACTATTTTCATTTTTTAATTTAAAACCAGAAAACAGGAATTGCTGCAGTTTCCTTATTGTGATTATTTTGCAATGAATACAGTGGAACTGAATCTTAATTTTTGAGCCATTTTGAACACTCTTGTGAGGACAGTCAGAATTAGATTTTCAGCACTTTTGTCTGTCCACAATCCTATAATCAGTTTTAATTTTCATAATAGAATTTACTATACATTGAGATGACAGTATGCTTTTAGTATAGCTGATTACAGTTTTGACTCAGATTGTGTATTTCATTATTTTAAGAGAAAATGGTTTAGAGCTTCTTATATAATATTTAGTGGGACAGAAAGAAGGCCAGCACTGTTAAACAACATCTTGGTTGTTCAGGTATTCAGTCACAATAATGAGACCTGTTAAAATCTGTTTGCAAATCCTGAACTCACATTCCCTCTTGTGTATGACTCAGAGGAGTGAGTCAGTTTTGTACCCCAGTAAGTGCTAAATTATTTAGCACCACTGAAATAGCCCCATCAGGAGAGATTGAGAATAACAAAACATTCGTCTCCTTAAACCAAAATGTCTGAGCTGGACATGCAACACTGGAGTTTCAGGTTCCTACTTTGGACTCCTCATGCAGCACTCCTGCAGTGCTGCAGCCATTGCTGGTAACCAGTCTTTCTGTGTTACCCCACTTTCTTTTGAGAGCAGATGAGGCTGGTTTTGTGTGTTAGAATTATACAATTTGTTTTCTCAGCCCCTTAATAAACTCTCTTTAAGCACATCCTAAGGAATCCTCTGAAGGTTCACAGGTACATTAGGTAGGGTGAGGGCTTCACACCTTCCTTGAGCCAGTTGACTACTCACACTAGAGGGTGTTAAATATGCTGCATTTTCTACCAATGCATCCGTTTATCATTGAGAAGGGGAATTTTGCAGACACACCTTACCTTCAGAGATGGTATACTTGCTTAAAGCAACTGGTGGATGTGTGGTCCAAGTGTCTCCTTTTACTCGATCCTATATAAGAAGGACAATTTCATGCCACAAGCTCTGCTTAGATGACAGCTTGTTTTGCACTGGACATACTTAGGTCCCCTTGAAAATAATAATTTTACTTATTCATTGTCAAGACTGACTTTAAATCAAGATCTAGGTGTGGTTCTGTAACCCTACTAATATCTCTCTAAGCCAGTGAGTTCACAGCACTGGATTAATATTGATAAATATGTCCATTCCAAGCCATCTCTGATGAATACCTTCATATTACTTCCAATAATATCATTTCCCTCTGTGGATCACAGAAAATGAGCCACCACTAAAATCTGATTTTAAAAAACCCACCATTCCTTCAATTCAAAATCTTAAAGGCTGCCAGCAGCAGCGCTGTAGTTTCCCTAAAATCCTAATTATAGTGAATTAAATTACTAAAATGCTACTAATTACTTTTTAATTTCAAGAGAGATGTTTACAAAGCAGAGTATAATGAGTAATACAGTACTTCAAATGATTACTAATGTTGCCATTTTTTCTGACTTAATCTCAATTAGTATAAATCACAATGTCATCATTGCTAATTGCTATTCCTTTTGAGCAAAAATGCTAATTTCTCTTTACAATCATACAATTGCTGTTTGTTTTTCCCTTAAATTATTCCATTTAAGAGGCCCTGATAAAATGAGTGCTCAGAATACTTATTTTCTTGAGCTCAAGAAGAGGAAAGCATGAACTGAGGCTTTTAGGGTTTATTTTCTAGTGTTTTTGTCTTTTAAGTTCATTTTTTCCTATTAAAAAATAAAGCTTTCATCTCTCAAATGAATCATCAAGCAAGATGTAAATTCCTATCAAACTGTATTTTCAAGGGATTTTGCTTGGTTTACTGTCAGAAATTGGCTTTATTATCCATCTCTGAAAGGAAGATTTGAATCTTTTTTTCACGAGTAAAATGACTGTAGCTGTGTTCTTACAAGGTTTTCACTATACCTGTGAAAAGCTGAATATCAACAGAGAAAGTTAAAATGATTTGTCTAAGGTCTGAGAAAGCAAAAAAGGAATGGCATAGCTGAAACCACCATGGAGCTCATTATCCTACTTGTGCACTTAGTAGTATGTGCTCCTGCACTCTAAAATTCCCACAGAATTGGATGTCAAATATTTGGGTCCCCTGAACAGGCATTGCATTACAATGCCAATGGATTTCTGTTCTGGTGTATAAATGAATGGGCCAGGACTCAGGACTTTGGTCCTGTTATCTTCACCATAGTTAAGAGAGGTCAACTCCCAGCCTTGAGCCATCAGAAATTATTAAAGATCCATTTGTGTGCTTGCAGCATTGGTCTGTCTTGGAGTGGGATCAGATTTAGTTGTGTCATGGTATTTCCTCATCTTTCTCTTTTTGTATCATTATGGGAGTGATTTGATCAGCAGGGCCCATTAAACTGAATGGAGCTGGAAAGAGGTGCTGGAGAGTACCAGACTATGCTATTGCTTACTGAAAGACATCTTCATGCCTTTAGATCAAAATTAATACTCCAAGATCTAGTCCACTCTGCTACACTTATTTCTACAAATATGTGTGAAGCATTCGCCTCTCTGTCCTGAGAGATGATGGAGCAGAATAGATCTAATAAGCTTGTACACCTTTCAACAGCCATTTCAATTGAGAAATCTGTGAAATGAGTCATCTGGACTGTGTCCTTTCATTCCTGATGTAGACACACACAAGTCCTCTGAAAAGCTGCATGTTGTACAGGATCCAGTATTTCTCTTTCATGAAATCATTTCATTAAATCTTGGATGCTTAGATGTAATAATTGTAATAATTTTTAAGGCACATTTCAGGGTACAATTCCTCTTTCTTCTAGGAATGAGCAAAAGATTAATTTCTTGTTTCCTCCATACTTAGGTTTTAGCCAAAAAAGTACAAGTACTTGTGAAAGTACAAGTAGTACATTTTCCCTGTGGTTTGCTTCTCAACTCTGCTTTGGAGGTATTGTCAATACTGAAGTTCTTGTCTTGAGAGGAGTGACAGGTCTGGAAGGCAGATTGTCCTTATGGCATTCTTAAGAATCTTTTTCCCAAGCAGCCTAAAAAATAAATAAAAGGGATGAAAAGCACTTTGTTAGTCTCTCTGTTGACTAACTGCTGATTCTAAATCACCAATGTTGATAGGATTTCCAAGGCAATTGATGAGAATTTTAATCTAGTTTCCAGGTAGGAGTGCATTCGTTTGATTCATTAGTCTAGATACAGAATAGCTTTAACCAGATCTTTGCTAGCTGCTGTCACAAACATGGTCATACAAGAGTCCTACTTTTTTTAAAAAAGCTCTTGAGAGTCAGAACCTGATATAGTCAGCTGACCCTTAGGTGTGAAGGGAAAACAGAACTCCGGATTATGTCAACATAAGTACTCCTGCACCTGTGAAAATCAAAATGGACAAAATTTAAGGAAGTTCCCACTATTTTAAGTAATTACTTCAGAGAAATTCCAATCTCAGATAGTGTTTACAGATACAGAGGGTTTTGTCACTTCAGTGTGAGCAGGTGGGGAGCAAAGGGCATTGTAGTTGATCTACATAGCAATATTCTGTGCATTAAGCAGCCTTTCTTTCCCCTCATGTAAAACTTTCCTTGTAAACTTTGTGAGTCACTGTGAAGGTAGAAAGCTTTATTTTTATCCCAGCCCTCATTATAATGCAGTCAAATTGCCCTTCCATGGCAATATATTTTTCCATGCTGGTGGCTGAACTTCAGCTTTCACACAAGCATAGGGGATACCAGAAGGACTACAGCACTGTTGATGTAAAGAGCAGGATTTAAAAAAATTGCTATGTCTAATAATTTTGCATTTTTCAAGTTTGCACAATAAATAGACTAATCAATCTTCTAAGAAAACATGCCCCAGAAAGAACTGCACTGCAGAATAAATAACACAGGTTTTATTAGCCTTGTATTCTAATTACTAATCACTTATCTGTAGCAAGTATCTGAAGGGCACAGCAAAGGTGACTAATCACTCTCTTGAGATTCTTTACCTGCATTTTGATAGAGTCTTTTTCTCACATTTTGAGGGAGGGAGTGAACATCAAGAGATTAGGGAGAAAACTGCATATTATTTTTATTTTGCAAAAATGCTTCCCTCTCTTCCTGTTTTGTTTTGAACTTAAACCAAATATGTAAACCTGGTATTCCTGTGACAAAATTATGGAATTATTAGCTGTGGAATTATTAGCAGAAGAATCTTTTTTTCTTTTTTTTTTCTTTTTTTTTTTCTTTTTTTCCCATTGTATCTGTCAATGGAAAACCTAAGAGTCATACAAAACTCAAATTTTGTGTTGTATTTCTGTTCTCATACAAATTAGGAACTGGAATTGTTGGTTTGTTGCATGGTAAATGGCATACACACTTAGATTCCAGCAGTTTGTATACAGATGAGCTTTTTGGATTGAATCAGTTTGTAGCACTAAATCATTAGATTTTCATGTAAAATGAGATATCAAAACACTGAACCTCAGACAAAAAATATAGTACTTAAATGGTCCCCAAGAATATGATATACAGCACAAGGACTCTGTTGCTGTTGAATACTAAATTGAAAAAGTAATTTGTGAAGATCAAATCAGGACTAAGATCTGTATTCTAAATTCTGAGGGTTTTATGTAGCTCATATTCAGCTCTAGCAGAAGACATTTACTTACGAGACTTTGCTGTTAGAGATGTCTGAAGATGTTGGAAGAATTGATGGCTTTACAAGATACTGAAACGTTTTTTGGAAAGCAAAGGAGCAAGAAGTCACTGTATAATTGCAAAAGGAATCTGTTTTCCTGGGGAAACCTTTGTTTGAAATCAAACCCACAATGAATTAACCAAATAAAACTATCTCAAAATTATTTAATTATAATGCTTTCTATCTGGGTAGGGAAAAAAAGCAAATCCATCAGATTTAGGAGGCAGGCAGAATCTTAAGAACAGAGTATTACTTTCTGTGAACTCTGCTCCTGTCTCAGTGATCCTGAAGACTTCAATATTGCACCTGTGAGAATTTCAGTGTAGTATCTTCAGTTCATAAATGCAGAAAATCAGTCAAATATAGTCATTACGTGGTTGCCTATGATAATGAGGATTTGATGAAAGGAGCAAAGAAGTCTGCATTTTTCTTAAGAGGCAGATATTGCCTCAATAATTTTGAGGATTCCCTGAAGGCTGGTGCAGTCTTGTCTTAGTTTAGGCTGGGATAGAGTTAATTTTCTTATTAATTTTTTATTTCTTATTTGCAGTGTATGCTCCCTGTTGGAATTTAAAACTCAGGGAAACAGAGTTAAGGTTATCATGCTCCTGTACTTTGTAACACTGGCTTATGATATGATAGAACTCCTGGCAATTAAACCAGTCTGGTATTTGGTCTCCATACTTTGGGAGTCATCAATCTGAAACTACTAATAATTACACTTTTAAATTTTTCTCCTCAGAGGTTCAGCCTATGGAAGAGACATCACATCTTCCCCTTTCCCAAGCTTAGTGGGAAAGGAGAAACATCTTTTGAGAACTTGGAAATTTTTGAATATCACTGAGTTATTAAAACCAACATGAACCCATTGCTAGGAACTATGATGTTTTCCTGAATGAGTTCCAGAGCTTTTCTAAGGTTTAACAACTATTTAAGAATAACACTTGTTGATCTGCCCATGATTGGGTAACTATGAGTGCTAGTGTGCAAGGGATAGAACAGGCAAGTGCCTGTTTTCAATTTTTTGGAACTCTACCCCTGAACAAGTATAGAATCTGAAAAAACTAGTAAAATATTTTTAAGATATATGCTGTCACCCTGGCAATTCCAGGGAGACACAAATCACTGTAAGGTACCTGACCTATGCCCACCAAGCCTTCTTCAATACTCTTCAGTACCCTCAAGGGGAACAGAAGGTCTCTGTATCTGAAAACACAGTAGCAGACATTGCAGCTACTGCATGTCCTGCGACAGACACTGTGGCTACTCCAGCCCTGGTGACAGGCACTGCACAGAACAAGAGAACCAACCCATGCCAGTATCAATTGTCCTGATGCACAAGAAAAAATGACCACGACAACCAGCTTGTTGAATAGATGTGGATGAAGCATCAGGAGAAAAGGAGAATGAGGCAGAACAAGAGGTAGCAACTTGATCTCTATCCTTGAGTGAGTACAACTCAAAAAGATTTCAGCCATTATCCAGGTGGGCTCATAACATATGTATTCTGTTTCCATTATTAAACAGTTCTTATCAAAACCTGCAGGTTTTACCTTCTTTCTGATCATCCTCCTCTTCGCACCAGGGTATGTATATGTGTGTGTGTGTCTATCAGTGAGAGTGGCTGTGTCTTAGCCACAGCTGCCAGCTGAAGTTAAACTACAACACCTTACAAAATTCCAAGTATGAGATCGAGAAAGTCCCATTAGAAAGTCCACTATAATTTGCTAAGTTTATGGTAATGAACACTAAGAAGGAAAGTATATTTTCATAATTCCTCAATTACGAAAATTAAATACTTGCAGAAATTCTGTTTCAAAGTAATCTTTGAGAGGTTTTTGAATCCAGCTACTAATATATAGCTCTGGATCAGGTTAGCAAGGTCTTGAAAATCTCAAGGATGGAAATTATGCATCCTCTCTGGGTAGTTTCTCCCCTTGCAATTCAGCTTCCTGATTGCTTCTTTTCCCCCATTATCTATTCTAATCATGCATAAATGATAAGTGGCTTTTGCACCTCTTTTTACTGGTTTTAGTGAGTAGAGTTGGGCTTCATTATATTTGGAACTAACCACTCTGCATTTCCACATCCTTCTTGAGGTGGAGAGCCAAAGTAGCCACAATATTTCAGGTATAGTATCAGCGATGTTGAGTGGAGAAAGCTGGTATTTCCTTTTGGTTGGCCAGCCATCCTGTTCCTATGTGTTACGGGTGTATAGTCCATAGCAGTTCCATACAGTCCATACATAAAGTCCCCTTGTGGTCTTGTGTGTGGTTTCCTTTACTCAGATAAGACTGCTGTGTTGTTTGATCTTTAACCCTATGCCCACCATCAGCCCCACATTCTTTTACAGCAGGGCTCATAGTCAGCCAGTTGGTTTTCAGCCCACAGGGATGCAGAGGGATACCCTGAACACATAATTTTCCACTTCTCTTTCTTGTGCTTCAAGAGATTTCTATTGGCATAATCCCTGTTTTACAAGGAATTATGGATTGATTCTCCGCTTGTTACGCCAGCTACCTCCCTTACCAGCTGGTAGCTCATTATGTTGGCATTCCTCAGGGGTCACTACTGGAACTGAGAGTGTTTATCATCTTTTTTTACTCAACTTGGTGATGAGATAGATGTGCCATTAGCATGTCCATGAATTGTGGGTAGTTACTAATGCATTGGCGTGTACAGCAGCTACTTGGAGACCTCAACAGACTGGAATCATGGGATGACAGGAGCCATATAAAGTCCAGAAACAGCAAATGCAGAATCCTGTACATGAGGTGTAAGCAACAGGCAACAAGCAACAGGCAAGTTGCTATAAAGCAGCTGTGCCAAAATAGGCAGAGGGGTTGCTCATGAAGAACAGGCTGAGAGTGAGTTAGGAGTGACTTAGACAAAGAAGGCTAGTCACATACCAAGTGGGTTTAGCAAGACTGTTGTTTGAGGGAAAGGATTATTTCCTTCTATTCAGCACATGTGGGACAATAGTTGCATTACTATGTCCAGTTCTTCTCTATATTTAATGAACGTTGTGTGCACAGGGATTTTCCACATCACATGAGACTGACTGTTCCAGACTGTTGAAGCAATGGGAGAATTAACAAGGAAGAACAACCAGGTCAGCCTGCTAAATACATTTACACCCTCTTTAACCCTGACTCTCTCTCTCTGGTGCTGTTTTCCCAAAACAGCAGGAAGTTCCCTCCAGATAAAGCCAAGGGCATGTTTTTGGCATTGAATAACATGTTGTCAAGATGAATCTATTACAGTTACTGGAAATTGCTCCTCAGTCAATATTAGCAGACATTAGTGTCATATCTCATCAGATAGCGTAGTTTCAGAAGTAGAGGAAGACAGATGTTACGTTCTAAGTCTTTATTTTAGTTTTATTTTAGTTCTGCCCCTTAGTGGGTGGAAGTGTTGATATCTAAAAAGACTCAAATGTTTTGCATTCTGCTTTCTAGCCTACATGATAGTTGAGCCTTGAAGAATATTTTGCAATCGATTCTGACAAAACAAGACAGATGAAAACCAGAGACCCCATATAAGCTCCCATGTCTTGTGCAGTCTGTTTACTGGGGGATCAGAGCAACAGTATCATTATTTCAATTACTGAAAATTCATCCACAGGAAATAGGAAAAATAGTCACTGGAACTCTTTAACCCCAGAATTACTCTACTCTTCAATGCTTCAGTTTTTTAAGACAGGTGGTTAAACTGGAAGGAGTACCACAACCACAAACATCACATATTTATAGGATATTATCCCTATTACCTGATTATTTGATGATTCTTTGATGACTTTTTTGCTCATTTGTTTCTTTGTTTGTTGTGATAAAAGGCTAATACAAATGAAATGAAACGTTATGCAGGTAACTAAAGCTCTTGATTTTCTTCTTCATTTTCCCAGTCACTAGAACATAATATTGGCTAAGACTGATATTTTATTAGAACTAAGTCCTTTAATAAACACTTAGAATATATAAGTTCATGTATATTATCCTGTCACTGAATTATCAAATATTAGGTTTCTTTCATTGTCACCAGCAATAGTTGTTATTTTATGTTCTAATCAAAGGTCATTTTTCTTCAGCTGACCACTCTTCACCTGTAGATATACACTGGTACATGAGATTTTATCACCTGTTTTAGGTGTTCTTGTTATAAATGACAGAACTATTAATGTCTGTAAAATCAGTGAGTTGAGTACCCTTTAAAACATAACCAAAGTAGAAGAATTAAGTGATTTGAAACAGGTAGTTGTAGACACAGATAATGTCTCTCCTTTTCTCCAATCTCAGCTCTGTCATGTGCTCTCCATAAGACTTGTGCTCCAACCCCTTCACCATCTCCATTGCCCTTCTCTGGACATGCCCCAGCCCTTCACTGTCCTTTTTGTAGTGAGGGGCCTAAAACTGGGCACAGCACTCAAGGTGTGGCCTCACCAGCACTGAGTGACCAGTGCCAGGAGGACAATCACTGCCCTGGTCCTGCTGGCCACACTACTCCTGATAAAGGTCAGGCTGTGATTCGCCTTCTTGGCCACCATGGGCACACTGCTGGTTCATGTTCAGCCAGCTATCAACCAACATTCATAAACACCCTTAAAATCATGACATTCTTTTCTTTCAAAAAAATATTTCTTAGTAACATACTTAGGTGGACCATAGATGTTCTGAGTAGTGGTAAAACTGTGTGTAAGTCTTGCATGTAGCATTAAAATACTTCTAAAGGTCTGTACATAACTGAACAAAAAAAGTTGTCATCTAAAGATAAGTACTGTAGTGTATGAGATACACTTAGAGAACAGGGCTTTGCAACATATTTCTCTCTGCTAGAGTTTTATGTCTGTCACTAAAATGTCAACCATTGATCCAGTGGCTATATTATCTGAGATTCAATTACAGTGGATCAATGTTGGCTTTTTAACAATAACCTTTGTAGCATGCTGAACAGTGCTGGAAATGTATCCAACATCACATACCTCATACCACTCGACAGAAGTGGTACTGCTAAAATATTCAAATGAGAAAAGAATAAAACATTTAAGAATCAACTTCCAAATGGCTAAGAAATTTTGAGCACTAAAGTCTGTCTCAAAGAAATAAATGAAAAAAAATTAGAGTTTGAAAGGTTCTCAAACACTTGCCTATATATTTTCCTTTCCCTACATATATTCAATCACCCACAGAAATATCCTGATTTTTACAGGGAACACAACTCTTTTTGTTCAGCCAGACCTTGATGTTACATTGAAACTTTTTCTTCAAGCAGTTCCCTCAGAAAAAGTCTAATCACTTAAGGAACAAAATTCACTATTATCACTCTTTGAGTTGCAAGTTTCTTTCTTGATCTGACTGAAAAATGAATCACAACATTCAGACTTACATTCAGTTTTTTGTTGCAGGGTTGATGACTGATGACAGAAAATTGAATTCTTTTCTTTCAAAGAATAATAGTGACAGAGTTTTACACTAGTCATTTATGTCCATCTGTGATTTTGGACACAGACTGTATGTTATGAGTAGCTAGTACAGGAAACAAAGTCCTTATTTCAAGTCCCAGGCATTGATGTATCATTATGATGAGAAATTGAAAATTCTCATGGTTTCAGAGGGAACTTCACGCAGGATTAAATTAATAATGACAGAGTATATTGGGTTTTTTTCCTGATTTGTGTTTTTTCACAAAGCTTTGATGGGTCTATTAATTTTGTGGTTTATTTTTATATATGAAAGTTTTCTGCAATACATAAATAGGGTCTACTGTTCTTTACTGTTCTCATGTCCTGCTGAGTTCATCCCTGAATAGCTAAGGAAGAGAAGAAATAGGAAAATTAGGAGAGAAGTATTTATCATGAGAACCTCTCACGTATTTTGGATTGCATAATTTTGGAATTGAAATGTGTGAGTGTTATAATGTCTTAACTTGTATGTATGTATGTATTTATATATGCCATACTACACCATTCAAGACAAAGCTGCAATTGTTGCATACTCAGAGCCTTCTTCCTCTCTTACTCTTTGACTCGTACTGACATAGCATTGTTATAGAAATGGTAACTCTGCAATCCATTTTTACAATAGTGATTAGATCAGTCAGAGGAACATGATTAAAAGTTTTCCAAAACTTTTTATTATCAGGGATCACCCTTCCTTTCTATCCTCTCCTGTGGTTGTTTAAACAAAGCCACCAAAACTATACTGTTCTCTTTCTCCTAAATTACTCAAAAATAAAAAAAATAGCATTTCGTTATGTGTCTCAAATTGTACAGCTGTACCTGAGCATCACTATGATACCTGAGATATATTAAAGACATTGTAAAATGAGGATTAGGTTAATATTGATGTCATTGGGAGCAAATCACAGTAGGATTTATGGATAGTATGTCAGCCCTTATGCTTGGTCAGAAATGTCTCTGCCTTTTCGCACTGGGTTATCCTTCATCATCAGATTAAGGTGCTACATTCTGAACATCTTAACAATTCAGGACACAGTGGTCAGTAAGTGCTTGTACACACTTTCCTACAGTGCTGCAGTGACAACAGCCACAGCTGAACACATTTATGCAGGCTTAGCTGGAGGCTCTGTATTTACACTGAGGGGCTGTGCCAGTGTATCATGTGGAAATAATTCTCTCTCTCTCTGAAATGTGAAGTAAATAAGAAAGCTAAAAGTGGATAGTCTGGTGAATATAAGGATTTTCAGGGAATGTGTTTTATGTAAACTCAGTAGTAGACAGAGACAAACTAGAACAAATAACCCCTAGTCTTTCATTCAAGTTTGCTTTCATTTCCCATTAAAAGGTGTGAAAGGCTTCCATTCTTATGCTGGAGCAGTACCTAGTGTTTGTGGGTGTAGTCAGTACAACTGAAAAATTGTCTTATTTGTAAGAGAAGTATCTAAGGTTTACAAATCAAACCCTTGATTTGTAATTAATTAATATTTTCTCATTTCACCCAATTAAAAGGGATAAAAAAGATGGAGTAGAGAGTTTTCAAAAACCTCCTTTGGGGTCTTCTCAACTCTGTAAGCATAACCTGAATTCCAGGATAATTTAAAGGGCATTTCATGTCCCCAGCCACAGAAGTCACAACTGAAAGTCATGCAAACCTGGGCTGCAAAGCCAGTTCTACTACAGCTGGCATACAGCTGGAGAGTGGGGATTTTGAGCAACTTCTCTTCAGGCTTCAGAGACTTCCACTTCTTCTTTCCTCAGAGACTCTCAGACTGCTGGGAGAGCAAATACTGGGTAAGAAAATACTGCAGAGCAAAATGAGCATGTTTGAGCCTTCTCCTGCCAAAAGGAAGAAAGATATGCCTCTGAATCCAAGGGGTATATCTCCTAGGGATCTGTGTCTTATATCATGCAGGACACTCTCAGGAGGGAATAAATTAACCTCTCCTTCAAGTACACAAGTGTAGAGAAAACCGTTAATCTGGTCTGAAATCTTCATGAAAACAGTGATGTGTTTGAGAACATAGTCTTGATAGAAGTAAATACTAAAAAACAAAAGTGTACACAGAGACAGTTTTCTCACTAAATTCGGACAGCTGGAATTCCACTAAGAGACTTCACTGGTATAAAAGTTTGGAATTGAGCTCAACATCTTTCCTCTCACCATAGAAGTTACAAATTTGACAATAATGACCAGGATAATCAGCATTCATATTTTAACATTAATCTGACATTTATGTCTATGTAGATATCTTCTTTTCTTACTGTACAAGAGAATGGGAGAGTTATATCTCTAAATGTCCAGTCAGAGACATATGGCCTCAGCTTAAGTGACATTTAATTGAAGCATCATGCATCACTGACACTGCTCACAGTATGCAATGGTACTCAGTTTATGAAAAAGAGAAACAGATGAAGTCCTCTTATATTAGCTAATTCCATAAACTGAGCTCATCTTTAAAAAAAAAATAAAAGCAGTGCTATGCCCTGGAGATTCCTGCAACCTTTAACAAACACACTAAAGACAAGTAAATTGCTTCATAGTCACACTTTAGGCTGTTGTTTGCTTCCAGTTTCTAGTTATCTGCAAGAATGTTAATCTAATTAACAAATTGATTTCCTGTCGTACTCCCCATCTCTCTTCTTCCTCTCACCACCAACACCAGCACACCCCAGGAAAGTGTTTATTAGGAAGACAAATCTTCCTAAATTGTTCATTTATGGGTAAAATTTACACTTGTACTACTTACAGATGGAGTACTCTCTTGTGCTTCAATAAGCCAAACTTGACATGGAAAAATCAGTTTGCTGCCAGAGAGCTCCTAGATTAACTTGGTCAAATCATTAAGCATTTTTGAGGAGAACGTTGAGACAGAGATGTCTTCTTTAGTAAGCTCATCTTAATAGATATTGGTTTCAAAATTTCACAAGATCAAATGTATCTCAGTGACTGCTCTGCTGCAAATGTACTTCAAGAGTAGACCTACTTACTTTTTGCTTGTAAGTCTATCCAAACTACTTCTTATGTGTTGGCCTTTGGAATGTTTCTTTTCTTAGTCATTAATTAATTAAGTGCAAAATGATCCCAGTTAAAAATATTGCCATAAAATAAAGTGCTGTAAATACTTAGTAGGAGTTTCTACATCAGTCTTCTAGAAAAATTACAAAGAATGTTTAGAGGAAAAGGAACACATACACCCAGATCTAAAACTAATATGCACTGTTTTGACAAGATATATTTAGAACAGATTTTTCTGGTGTCTGAGACACCACTTTCATTTTCACAGTGGAAGGAGAATTATGCTTTCTGCAGGCTCAGTGGAAAAGGGTGATGTCACTTGTAAGAAGCAATATAAAACCAACAGTAATTACTCATCTTTGTGCCATGATTCAGCCTTCTTTCCAAATACACTTCTTTTTAAAGCAGACACACACACAATGTTGTATATACATCTTAAATCAGATTATACATCTTAAATCAGATTCTCATTATCTAAAACATACACAGTATTAACTTCCTCTGGCCATTGGTAGGAAATCTCATGGATTTTCAAAAGCAGCTGAAAGAGAAACTGTATGCATACTTAATTTTATTCACAGTACTTAATCAGCAGCTTTATTAAGTGAGACATACATTTTTTGTAGTTCCCTTGGGCACAGTAGTGTGTTTCTGGGGATACTAATAAGGGTCAGAATGTATTTTCTTCATCAGATGTTCATAAATTACTTTCTCCTGCTTAGTTAAAACTGCATTCTTTATTATAGGAAAACACAGAGATTTTAAACTTTCTATGCCAAATGACAGGATCCTAACTTTTTCCTTGGAATTAACCATTAGAAGAACTGAACTTTAACAACTGCTTCACACATACTAGCTGTAACTTGAGATTTCATTCAAAAAACTCATCTTGCCAATAAAAATATAGTCATTGAGGTCAAGCACAAAAAGAGAAAAAAATTATGTGAGAGCCCAGAGTTCATCAGAAGTCATGTTTATAGCAGAATTCTTCTGGCCTTGTTTGCTCATTCTATAAAATTATGTATATAAATACTTAATGCCCTTATAGAATGTTGTAAACATCTACATTTGAAGAAGCTGTGATGTACTACATCTGATTTCTAATTAATTTTAAAATTTCAATATGAATATCTAGATCCAGAATGTGCAAATATAGTTAGGTTATCCTTATCTACAGACCTTATGTGTAGTTGCTAATGAATTATCTAGCAAAGTTTACTTGCAAATGAACATCAAGATAATTCTGTTTAAATTTCAAGGCATGTTTCTGCTATTAAATGAGATTTTTTTAATGCTTGATTTAATGAAAATGCAGCAGTCAGATACATTCAGTATAATAGGAGCATGGCAATTACAAAGGCTGTGCAGAAATGTGAGGATTTTCAACACAATCTAGATATTCCTTCCTCAGCATGTATTTCCAATTACAATATACTGTTGTGAATATATGCCACGTTTTAAAGCTTTATTGCAGTTAATTTTTGGCAAAGAAACTTAGCTGCTAGCAGTTGCCAATTTTGCTATTAAAGGTGCAGTATTTTTACCAACATTTTCAACAAGATCTGGTGGAAGTTTAGTCTTACATTTGCAAGCACAGGCTGCAAGTTTGAGATGGACACTTTAATGAGGATTCAGAAAGACCTAAAATTCAAGAAGAAATGCAGCCTTGTGATTATAAGGAGGAGGGTTGAGGATTAGCAGGCAGGATTTCATACCATTTGTTTATGAGAACAGAATGTACAAAAGCAATGACATATTTGCAAAAATTTACCTGACAAGTTCTTTTCCCAGTAGATTTAATTGAAATATTGATGTATTTTCAATGGAAAAAAAACCTGCCAATGATATTGCACCAGTTGATTGTCAGTGATTGTCAGCCTCCACAGGTAATTAAACATACTTTCTACTTACAGACATCAAACTGAGAAGAAAGTGCTAAGAAAACTCTAACAGAAGCAATGACATTTACCTCAGAAACAGAGAGTGAAGTTGTTTTAGACACAATTCAGTCCCTTTTAGTTGCATCTTACAAATGAAGAAAAACACTGTTGATTTATTTTTTCCTGAATGTGTTTTTTCTTGTTTTCAGTAAATAGCCTTTCTTTAATCTTAGAAAGTTGCAAGTAGGAAATTCAGTAATTTTTGCTTTCCTTTGCTTTGATATGAGATTCTATATCAAGGTTTGCTGGCAGAGGACACGCTGCAATTACTTTTTAAAATGCAAGCATAAAGACCAGGGTTTGATGACATTTTTTCACAAACAGTAAAAGGAAATACCAGTCTCCCAAAAACTGCAGATTTCAGGTAAATCTCTGTGATTATTTTCAGCTCCAATAGAAGGGGAAATTATATTAAAAATATGGACGTATCAATTTCTTTCTAGATGGCTGAAATACTTTGATGGTAATTAGACAATAAAACTTCTCAAAAATTCTTTGGTAGCAAAAAGAATTTTCAAAGTTACAAGCTATTTTATATTGAATAAGAAAAACGTCAGAAAGGTGACCTGAAGAAAACTGTCTGCTTTATTTGGTAGATATTCTTCTATGCAAATATTTCCACTCTCTACACTATTTTTTTTTTTCTTGAGCTTTTCAATTTGTCTCTTGCACCAAGGGCCTTTTTTGGCTGGCCACCACAGTATTTTCCTCCTGTGTTTAGAGAAGAACACAGCTAGACATGCTGCTTCAAGTACAAACACAGTATTGTTTCACCCAGAGATACTCTTAAAATATCTGAGACAAAGCTCACAGCATCTGGATTTCAGTTTCAGCTGCCTTCAAAATTTTCTTCACACAATTACAAAAGCTCATCAGAGTGCTGCACTGTGTTTTATACAGAAAGGCAGTTAAACATTTTTGTGATGCAAATTAGGGAAATTTCTAACATGATGAAAAGTCCTAAATACACAAATACAGCACAAAGGAAAAAAATATTTCCTCTTCAATCTTTTAACATTAAGAAACACACACTGAATATTTTCCAAACCGGTAGGCTTCTACTGCTTTCTCATTATTGGTGTTTCCTCTTGCGAGTCTGCTGTATTGATACATTTTCAGACACATCTATATTTACCCCAGTCATGATTGTTTTGCTAGGCTAAAAGTTAGGTTCTTTGTTTGGCTGCTTTCAGCAATTCCCAAAAATTTAAAATTCTCCTCATTTTAAAATTAATAAATATCTGGCTTATGACTATTAATATTATTAATAATGTTAAATCTTTTAGATGGCTGAACAGCACTCTATAAGGAGAATTTATATGGTACAATTTCCTCTTCTTTACAAGGAGATATCAGAAACTATTTCCTTTTATGTATTCTAACATTTTTTTGCTAAATTTTGTCAGCAAAATACAATAGTCAGTCTAATTTTCAGTTGAAAATTGCTGTAAAATAAAAATAGTTCAGACATTAAAACAGCAGGTTCTGGAGTTGGATGTTTTGGTTTGGGTTTTTGAACTACTTTTTTTAAATTAAAATCTGAGATAGGTATAATTCAAAAATATAGTTTTTAAAGTAAAAGTTTTACCAGCATGTCTATAACCATTTGTAACTTTAATGAGCACTCTGTTGATAAATTGTATTTTTGAGAACACAACATGAATATGTTCTTTCAAAAAAATGCAAGGGTACTGAAGGCAGATTTCCTTCATTGTGTCGTGTTGTTATACCAGGGCACTAACAACCAGTAATATACCTCTTGAAGAATTCTCCACACCTTTAAGGGAATTTGTGTGAAAATGGAAAGAACCTAAACTTGTGTCTCAAGTCTGAAACCCTGAAAATTTTCTTCAATCGGGAATTTCATGACTGTTCTTATTTCTCAGAATCATCTCCAAATCTGACGTGCAATACTAATAAAAACTAGGAGCTCCTGAGACAGAATTTTTTCTATCCTTACATATGTCAACAAAAAAAAAGGAAAACCTTGTATGTAATTAAGAAATAATGGAGAGGAAGAGAGAAACATAAGCACATACAGTTCCAATGCATAACTTCTCAAGAGCACGTGGGAACTGTTCACTTCATTGGCAGAAATCTACAGATTTTGAATCTGAGCTGTAAAATATAATAACACTGGCTCAAATTTTCATTTTGTGTTCTTCTCCAGTCACATTTGTGATGTATTACTTTTATATTCTTGGATTACAATACATTATAATAGATATATTTCATTAGGATGCTTTCCTCTTTCAATAATTTCTATGCAATTTAAAGAGGACAAGCATAGGAAATGTGATTTAGATGCCCTAATATAACCATTTCTGTTCTTCTAATAGTGAAGTCCTAAGAGCCAGTGTAGAACTTCAGAAAAGAAAACTACTTGAGTGAACAACTTTGCCTTTGAGTGAGTCTTTTCATTTGTGTGAGCTGTTAGATGTTGTTCCAAGCCCTTTCCCTGCAGGATACAAGGCTAAGAAGGATTACTCAATCTTCAAAACCTCACTGGCTCAGCTTATGACACAGAATCCTCTAAATTCACTAAGAAAGCAGACGCTTCTGGGGTGCTTCAGGCCCAGTTTTAGTCTCTCTTGGTATTTCAGTTGGCAAAAAATGCTGTCAAAGGTGAGCTCTACAACCAAAGAGGCAGTGGAATTATGAAATATCGCTGGCAGCAGATTGACCCCAAAGTCAGAAGTTATAGTTAGGTTAATTTCATGAAATATAAATTCCACAGTTTTCTTTTCTCACATAGGGATCTCTGTGCCACTGAGACTTTTCTCAGAGTCAAGCAGCAGAGTGACAGGCTCTTCCGTGCACGAAAAGTAGCACCGTCCTGTGATTTCAGTGAAAGTCAAGATTTTTGTTTCTTAGTTTGTAAAATCAGAAATAATTATACTTAATCAAATTAGTGTTTTCAAAATGATACTTTTCAATAGAGGAAAAACAGTATCATTATTTTTAAAACTTCTGATTTCATAGATGTTGATTTCTTCTTTTCTGAGATTTCTGATAATTTCAAATTCTGTCCTTTTTTTTGGAGAAAATGTTGGGTCTGCCACAGAATTAGCTTCACTCTTAAAGAGGCAGTGTCCTCATTCTCTTTACTGAGAAAACATATTATCATTGGTAATATGCATTATTTTCTGATGCACTTATTATTATTACTTATGGCAGGCCAAAAATTATCCTCAAACAATATTACAGGGCTTTTCCAGCTGCTTTATGAATTGAATCACTCAGCACTCCCACTGGACTTCAAGCTACTAGCACATGTACAAAGTGACAAAGTCTGCTCTAGTATATCTAAGTACTGACTAGAAGGAAATAAACTTTGGGAAAAACACATCTCATTCAGTAGGTGTAAGGTAAAAGAACAAATCATATAATTTACCCACAACGATTGGGATCAAGCCAGAAATAACACTTGCAAACCTGAATCATAGTTCCATTAGCACATCTCTCTCACCTTTCACCTCACAACGCCTGTCCACAAAGAGACAGAAAGTGGAAAGTAAGACTAGACACAATGGAATGCAATATAGAACACACAACAGAAACAGGCATTTTTTTTAGTGTAGACATTAACTGATTACTTTGTAAGATTGAAGGCAAAAGTTTCTTTCCTGCTCGAAATGATTTCAGGTTTCTTTTATCTTCCTGCAGTAACTGTTATCCAATAACTGTATCCTCTAATATTACCATAATTAATACAGATAAAGAAAGAAAATGTTCTGTGGTTCCAGCTTAGGTGTTCGCTGTGTTCCCCTACAATATTTGTATGAATATCATAAAAGTATCACATGGTCCTTGGGCCTCATTTTGATTCCCTTTAGCATCTCCAAACAAGATTTGATTGCTTAAGTTTTGTTTTGATCCTCCGTGTATGGCTGAATTTCATCCGAGTGCAGGACTGTTGCTGACAAAACAATCTCTTCTGCTTTGTCCAATTTGGCTGTAAATGACTAAATCAATGTGACCTTCAGAAAAATCTCCTAGATGATTATTCTGTAGCCTTGACTGCCAATATGAAGCACTTCCCATTTACCAGAACTCTTCACAAAAAGCAATTCACTAATTGAACAACATTTCAGTGCTGGGGAAACTGAGAGAGTTTCTGATACAAGATAACACAGCAAACAATATTCCCGAAGTTACTATGAAAATTAATGTACTGTTACATTCATGCTCAGGCTGCCTGGTCCTGCAACGTAGACTGTGCAAAATCCCATTTTTCTTCTTGGTTGCTCTGCCACTCTGCAGCTTTATATCCATTTTATTATTCTTATGCTCTAATTCAGTTATGGTAGGAAGCTTTCCAAAGCCCTGAACTCTCAGAGATCTCAGGCGTGGCCTACAAGTATACACATTTGATTATTTTTCAATAAGTAGCCCCATTGCAAGTACAGAGAATCAGGGCATATTTAACATTACATTTAAAAAAAATACTGGGGTAAAAATGGATTAATATCTTAGTGCTTCAATTAATTGCATAAATTTCTATCTGCATATTTTGGGACGTAAGCCTATTTTTATCTAGACCCAGATTAGAGCAGAGTTTTGCACTATATACGTGTACTATAGTGTGCACTGCTTGGAGTATCCTTCTCTACAAGGGTGTTGAGGAGATAGAACAGGTTGTCCAGAGAAATTGTGCATGTCCCATCCCTGGTTGTGTTTAAGGTTAGAATGGATGAGGCTTTGAGCAACCAGGTGCCTCTGCCCATTGCCGTGGGATTGGAACAAGATGATTTTTAAGGTCCCTTCCAATCTAAACCATTCTGTGATCCTGTGTCTCTGATGCATCCATTACTGATCATCACTGAAAAGGAGACAGAAAAACTGGAATGTGACATTGACACAAGTATTGCCGTTCCTATGCTCCTGCTGACTTTAGTGGTAAAGGATATTTTGGGTAGGTTCTCTGGCCATGAAGAAAGGCAAAAGATTTTCAGAGAGGCCCACTGTCTCACAGGACTTAGATGGATAGGTGCTTTAAGGCAATGGAAAAATAAATATTTCCTAGTTTTCCTAAAAAACTCTCAAACACTTAATTTCAGATTGTGACTTCTGCTTTCATTTTCTTTGGTGCATCATTAAATATAATTTCTAAAGGCAACTCAGTAGATCAGACACATTAGACACACTTTATTAATTTAATCCTTTTTTGAATATTTGTCATTTTCATTCATCTTCTTTTCTTTCATAACACACTCACCAATAACCACTAACATCTACAGAGGGATAGAACATTTCAGTCATTATCTTTTGATGTGCTTTCCCCAACAAGCTGACTGAATCCACAATGCTTTCACTTTTCCCCTTCTTCCCTTTTCCCAAACATTTTTAGTCATTCCTTTATCAATCCATGTTGCTAGATTTTCATCCCACGATTAAGAGCTGAGCAAGTAATTTTCAATAACTAATGCACTCAAATAATTTTTCCCCTTCTCAGGGGTTGTCTGCCAGAAGACCTTGATCTGAGTTTGTTTACTAGTAGAGCATTTTGATATCATTTACACTTTCTTAATCTCTGCTTGATCACAAATATTTATGCTACCTATTTTGTGACAAACTGAAAAAAATCATGGAGCAGTGATTGTTTCAAGTGATTTTATGTGGCAAAAATGGAGGTCTCAGATGCAGAAAAAGTGTAGTAAAATATGAGTGAAAATATTAATTTGCAAATCTCAATAAATTCATATATATATTTCTCTCTGTCCCTCTAATCTTTCCACACCCACCTTAATTGGAACTTCAGTCTATGGTAGCTTTCATCACAATGCTTTCTTGTGATACTGTAAGTCATGCATTTGAATCTTTCTACCAGTTCTTCTTGTTCAATCTATTTCTAGTTGATTTGGAGAGCAATAACATCACAGGAGCTCAGACAGCATTTTTCACAGGATACATATCAAAGAAATTTCCAAATGGACAATATGCTGTTATATTTTCTCTGTTCTCCAGGAGTAAGACCCTTGCATAAAGTCAAAAAAGAAATAACAATGACAGCAAAATTACTACTTTACAATTATTGCATTCTTGATAAACCAGAAGATATTTGACCAATTTTTCTTTATCAAAATTCTTGCATTTTGCCAGGTTTCCAAAATACTGAGAGCCTAAAGCCTTGGAAGTTTTGGTACAACTATTCTGTTTCAAGAATCTGAACTGCTTCTCTATTACATTAATGAAGCTTCTTCACCTACAGCATTGTTATTTGGAAGTGAAAGGAACATTTGAAAGTGAAATAAAGTATCTGAAAAGAGAGTAAGAATGCACCACTCTCATAAATAATAATAAATCATTGAGGTCGACACATAGGTTTCCTTATATAGGGACAAATTTTGATGAGGGAAATGCAGTCTTTCCATCTGGGAAATGTAGTTGACCAGCATTGCTCAGTGAGTGATTTTTATCACTGGGACTCAAAACAACATTTTGCCTGGAGTTTTTAAGATTTAATTGTATTGAAAATCACTTTTTCTAGAGCAGTCTGATGACTAAATCTGGGTAAAGAGGAGAAGAAGCAAAATGGAGAGGTGATAATTCTGTGTCCTTATCCCTGTTCCGCTACTGAGCAGCAGCATGACCTTGGACAAGACATTTAAAATCCATGACTTACTGCTTCAACTGCCAAATTAGGCAAGGCTGACCTTCCTTTGAGGGGGCTGTGAGCTTCAATTTTTAACATCTTGGTGCAGAACGACTCAAAACTGCAAAAGAGAGGCTTTCATTCTTGCAGCTAAAAAGAATTGAGACTTCAGCTCAGTAGAAATTAAAAATCAGTGCTTTCTTCTTGTAACCCTGGGGATGATGACATAGATCCATTTGAGTAAGCACAGGAAGATTCTGAGAGATGGGCAGAATAACAAATCACAGAATAAATGAATGAACAGAAACATCCAGCACAAGTTTTCCTAGCTGTCCTCACCTCTGCTTCTTTGATTAATAGGGAACAATGAAGTAAACAGTGCTGGAGGACAAACTAAGCAGCAAAGAATTGTAACTGACAATTTGCTGCTAAAATACATAGTACCTTGTAAAACCTATTGATTAATGAAGTCTCTCTACTAGCATAAAAATAATACACACACAAGAGAGGGAAGCAAACTCGAGTAAATACTCTCATTTAGAAAACTCAGCATCATGCAGCATTTAATGTCTGTTATTCAAGAAAAGCAGCACATACAAGTACCTTTTCTCTTTTGTTATTACTCACCTGGAGCTATTAATCATCAGACTAAATAGAAGATCAAAATAATAAAAGATCAAAAGGAGAGAGAAGTGATGGGCCTATTTCTCCATTGATGCAGCTCTGAGGTAGGCACTGAACCCTGGGAGGGGTGCAGAGCAACCTCCCAGCCCTGGCAGAGAGGGACTGCAGTGGGGCTGTGCAGGCAACAGAGAAAAGGTTCGTTTTTCTTGTAGCAGAGATAGAGGGTGCTATCAGCAGGACCCTGAAATCACCCGCCTTGCCAGCCAAAGTTTTTAGTCCAACACTGCCATCTATTGCCTTAAGTTCCAAATTTGAAGGAGGCTGGATATTACAGAGTGATCTGTCTTGTGAGATGGACCCAGATCTAAAAGCATATGTAGCACCCTGCTAGCCAAACGCTGAGGAAAGTACAACCTAGAGATGTCCTTTGTCCTTTCAGCCCAAGTTTACTGTCATGATAGGTTGCCAGGTCAAGGCTGTGTAATGGAAGAGAAGCTGAGCAGGCTGGACATTTGCAGACAAGACACAACAAAAAAAGGAGAGGTGCTGTAAGTGTTCTGTTCCAACTAAACCCTTCTGAATCATCCTGCATTAACCTTTTGATTACCACATTGAATTGAATTATCCAGAAGATGTACAGTGGAGGACCTAGAAGAGCTCACTTCAAAGGGCTGTCTTGTCAGAGCAATACTAAATAATCCAAAGGTCAAAGGATGAAGAGGACTTCTTGTAAAAATTACTGCCTGATTAATAGAATATTAAATCATACTAAAGCAATACTTTGGCTGAGTGTAAATGCAGGCAAGTGCTTTTGCCTCTTTCCAAAAAGCCTATTTGCAAAGTTCACTCACTGCTTTCTGTTCAGGCTGGAATGTATATTTCTGAATTCATTCTTGCACACCATTATATAGCTAGATAAACATAGATATGGAGAAATAAAACAGTGGTGCTTTCAGACAGAGAAAAAGATTTTGGTGCTGGTCAAGAAACACAGACCTGGATACAGTTTGATGAATCCTTCAAGTTTCACTTTTGAAAAAAAGAATAAGTTGTGCACTTAGGTATCCTGCAGAAACAGATTTAATTAGGCCCATATGAGGAGAGAGAAAAGAGAATTAGACTTTTTTTACTGGCAAGGAATAGACCAGAACACAAAAATGTGTAGTATTAACTATATAAAATCTTTTATCCACAGGAAGTCTAGGTCCCAAAAGTGCAAAAATTTCAACTGAAATGTACCTATTTTTTCCTATCTCAGACATCAGGCAGTGCTGTCCTATCAAAATTATTAAAAGTCCTACATTAGATTTAACTACTTTACAAAGCCTTTTGAAATGGGCTTGTTTAAATCTTTCTTCTGACCTGCACTAACTACCCACATGTGCTAGGTCCTATGAGAAAACACATTAACTCTGGGGAAAAGGCCCTAGAATTAGAAATAACTGATGGAGAGGATATTCTAGGCCACATGAAGTCATATTTAATCTCTGTGGGAATTCTAGAGATACACTAGAGAATTGTCACTAGGATAATTTGCAAAATATACCACCCAAATATTTTTATGGTGAAGGAACTCTTTGCACAGAGGCAGCCAGCTCGACATCTCCTGTATGTTGCCTCAGCTCACCTGACCCTCAAGTCATTCTGTTTCATATTTGAATTTTTCCTCCATATTTTCTACATGAGAATTATTTTACAATCCATCTTCCTCACAAAAAAATATTTTGTTTCCTTGATTTTAATTCTGCTTAATGAGGGCCTTTCCCAATTGCTTACCTATAATGTTTTGATTTTATTATTTTTAAAAATTGCGGAAGAATGTAGAGAACCAATAAAGGGGGAAAAAAGCAATGAAAAAGTGAGAAGAATAGGAACAGACACTTGGTAGTGGAACTACATAATTTAAAAAAATTTAGGATAAATTGATGAAATGTTAAAACAGCTGAAATTCTTATGACTCATGGACTCTTTTGTATCATAGGCCAATAAAACTTAGTGTGAATTCAAACTTCTTCCAGCCAGGATATTAACAAAATTATACTTCTGGGCTCCATTACTATACTAGCACAGTGAAAATTTATCTATTTTTTATGTGTGTTCATGTGTGAAACTTCTGTATTCTATTATATATGGGGATTTACTTCATCAAAGATACTGGAATGCCCTTGTTTGGATATATTAACATTTGATCTTAAGTATTCATCTAGAACACTTACAGCCCCAGCTGATGATGGGGGTGTAGGACCCAGCTGTCTACAAAAGAGTTGCCTTTTTTAAGACATCACTGCTCTTCCACATGACTTTCCCAAAGGAATGATTCTAACAGAGTTTCCACTAACAACCCTTCATGTACTATGTCATCTCTAATGCTGTTGTGAAAATAAGAGTGCATTCAATTAAAGTATGATTTGACAGTCTAAGCCAAACAGTATTTTCCCAAATACAGATGTTCATATGTAAACATTTCAACCATGAAGTTACTCATTGACTTGCCTTGTCAGAAAAGCCTTTTCAGTTTTGCCTGAATGTGTCTTACTGTTTCCAGGTATTCAATCTAACAGCTTCACACTATCTGAAAGTGAAGGAAGGAAAATGAAAAGGGACCAAAAATTTTAGGCAATGCAAAGCACAAAGACCTAGAATGCCTATATGATTAATCCATATGGGCGGAAAAGGGGAGGCTCCAGAGGCTTTTAGTGGCTGTTGATTTTGTGAAGGTGGCACTTACCAAATGTTGATTTCTGTGATCTAAGAGGATTACTCCCTCTTTTCTTCCACTGCCCAAAAGAGCTGGGTTTTCTTTCCTACTTCTTTGGAAGCTCAAACCCAAATATTCTCAAACATTTCATTTTTCTATGAAATTCAGGTAAATGTGCTTAACATGTTGACCGAAGGTACAATTTTCTAATTTTTGCAACCAAAGGGAGTAATTTAGTAACAGAGATTCAGCTGTTAGCAACACTTTGCGTGTTTCTGTAGGAACCCTGGAATTTAGATAACTGCACCTGCAGCATTTGCAAGTGCAAAAATTGTGCAAAAACCACCCACATCTTGGGTAATCTCTTATCATTATGTGAAGTAAGCCCTGGGATGAAGATGGATATTCCTTCCCTCTGGCATTGTGATGCCAGATGCTATTGGTTTCAGAGAAAGGGAAAACTGAGCTTTGCAGCCCAGATGACAATATCCCTTATCTCCAAGTATTACCTGGACTCTAGGGAGGATGTCGAAGGCTTTTTACCTCACCAATATCCGGGTTCTGTCAAACCCCACAGCAGTGCCTTTCAGAGCCTCTAGTCCTAGTCTGTACTGTAAGCACCTCAGTCAGTTTGTAAACAAAACACAATGAGAAAAAAGAACACTGAAGTGATTAGACATGAATCAACATGACTAACTCTGTGACAGTATCTGCCTCATGAGGAAAAAAAATCAGATGGGGCATATTCATAGCCTCTATTCCTAATGTTTCTATGGCAATTTTGGCAGCTAGTGTTGTAGAATTCATTTCTTCCAAGTCAGCTTGATCTCCCACTCTGGCAGTTTTGATGTGTAGCCTCCTAGATTAATGCAGCATAAACAAGTCCAATTATCACAGCTCATATCAAAAGCTTTTAGAATAAGGATAATTGAGTCAAGCTGTGCCACTGAGAGAGACATACAGAGTGGCATCAGGCTGGTATTTGAAAGTCTCCCAAAAATCACAACATATGACTAGAAAACACAATATATTTAATTTTAAAGGCATTCAGCCTTCTTTTGATTCTTTTCAAATACTTTAGCTGTCAATCAATAGAAAATCTGTAGACTTTTTGTGTTAGATTCAAATGGGAAAGAAGATTTTTTGGTCTGGGTATTTTAAAAACACATGTGGAACATAGTTTTATTCTAGTATAAATACATTTGCTATGAAATTGAAAAGTGCATTTTGCAAATATAAGAACTTCAAAGTTCATCTAAAGCAAGAAGCGGGAAAAGATCTGAACCCAGAGGATAAATATCTGCAGAATAATATGTCTCTTTTTCTATATAATTTTTAAAAATCTGCTTAAAATTATAATATTTCTGAAAACTTTGAGAATATTTGTCATTAACAAAATTTTTCCATATGTAGAACAGCAGAACAACACAATATTATGCACATAATCTTAGAGAATTCATCACATTTTATGGTATGTTTGTTTTTCTCATTGAGTAGCTCCAAATAAGCTGTCAAATGTGTGATAAAATTAATGTGATAGGGGCCAAAGCACCAGCACAGCAAAAAAAAAATGACAAAGAAGTGGATCCCTGGATGTGTAATGTCACAGGTGAAAGTAAGTTGTTTATCTGGGATTCTGCAAGAATACTGATCTGCTTGAAGAACATTCCTGGATTTTTTACCAGACAAAGAGTCCTTATTGGGATCTCCACCTGAAATATAGCTTGCACTGTATCTTAACTCTCTCTGGCTTTCCTTTGGCTAAAGAACTTTTCCACTCCTGAAGGAAAAGAAACCTAGCTGTGATTCTTTTTGGGAAGCTGAAAGTCCAAATAGATAGAGAAGAACAGTAGCCACTGTGTGACAGTGATGCAATATGTTATTGTAGTACAGAGAAGGACATTGACCTAGTTTATCAGAATAATCTATATAGTTCCCAACAGGAGTAACATGGAATACAGCCTATTTATACAGGGAAATTTTATGATCTAAGACACTTGGTAATTTCAAAGTTATTGTTTTCTACTACATCAGTGAGAACAGCATCATGATGGAATAATCAAGAGGCATTTTCATTGCAGTTTACAAAAATAAAATCTCTAGTGTCAGTTTTAAATAAAGTTGAAAGAAAAGGAAACTACACTTTGTCCTGCCTTCTGTGAAAATGTCACAGAGAGAGGTCATCAGCAAAGTAGCTTTTCCATTATATATAGCACATTTCAAGGCTCTGTACGATAGCCTGGATTACAATTTGTTTCACTTTACAGCAAAAGAGAGCTAGAATTTCTTACTAAATGCTCAGGAGCAAAATTATCTCCAAATAAATGACTCCAGCACACCTGGTTCTATGACATTCCAGTTCCCCACATATGTGCATGTCCACCACTTGTAGTACTGGCATACATGTTAAAGTTTTTACATTTTCAAACACTCTGATAAAGTTTTTGGTAATGTTTAGTGTACTACAGTAATTGCTATGCTAAGCCAGGAACTAAAAAGCCTAATGATGAGTGTGTAACCAGAAATGCCAATGTGCCTCCAGGGGGTCATAGCAGATCTGAAATGTGTCCCTTCAGAAGCATTAGACTTAAAAAGAAACATGAGATCCACTCTGTCTACCTGATCAACATGCCAGCAGATGGACTTTTTTCTGTCTCATTCTATTTCTCTCTTTCTTAGATATACAGCAAAAGGTCCACAGCCATCAATACATCAGGTCGTCTCTTGTCACTCAGCAGCAAGACCCGTGGCAGCCAGGAGAAGCCTTGAGAGTTTTCTTACTTGTCCTGTGCTTTCTAGAATCTATCACCTCATCACAGCTCTTTATATAAGTTCTGGGGCTTGATAAAGAATTATGTCTCTGCTTTAACAAAACCCTAATCTCTTCAGCATTTGTTATGCTGTCTCCAGTGTTCCTCTGCTGAGCATGGTTTGCAGTAGAACTGGGAATTATAGGGTTTAATTCAATACTGCTCTGCACTACAGCATTTATTATTTCTTCAGGCTTTTCATTTCTTCTCCATTAAGTGGAGGCAATCTTAAATTGCAAGGTATATGACTACGAAGCATTTTTAGATTCAGGCTTCATATATGTTCCTCTTTAGAAAAGGATCTTTAGGCAGGAAAGCATCTTCAAAATAGGAAGAGAATGCCTTACACCAATGACTGACAAACTGCATAAGAAAGCTAGAAATATACTGAATAGCCTTTCTTCCAACATATCATAAAAACCCTGATATCCTTCATTTTGCCATTCATTTTAAGAAGCTTTTATCCTTGAAGAGAAGCCAGTTCACACTTCAGCTCCTAGCTGGTGGAAGGGAGCTGGATGATTGTTGAGATCAAGAACTGAAAGTGTAGCTTCTACTTACAGAAATGCAATTGCCACGTGTATGTTAGGATATGAACTGCTTTATTTCCTCAGATTACCAGCCTACCTTTCTGCAAGGATACAGGTACTTGGGAAAAGTGAGTACTGGAAGCTCTTTCAGGGGCTTACTTAGATCTCATTGCCCAGCTGTGACTTTGAGCTCTGAAGGATATGTCAACAAATAGATTAGGAGGTTCTTTCCTGTCTACCTATGCTACATAGGAGCTTTTCTGTTTGTGTTACATAATTACCAAGAAATTTTATTATTTTTCTTTTATTCCTCTCATTAATGAGGTTTGAACTGGGACAGTCACACTACACCAATGTCTTGGATCTCTCTTCAGTGAGTGCTAAAACTATTAGTTTTCTTTTGGGCTAAGTTCCTTCGGTCTAGCAACCAATGGCACTGGAACCATTCATTCATGTTGGATTTATTATCTATGGTTACCTGGTTGGATCATTTTTCTGCATGCTGAAATGGAGTATAATTGGGTTATATTTCATAGCAAATGGAGTGTGCCTGTACAGAAGGACGTTGGTCTACACCAGGTTTTGCCTCACTGTTTTTAATAACTTCAGCAGAGAATGGGTTTTACTTCTCTGTTGAGGGTCTTTCCAGACTAATGTTTTTCTGCTTGTTTAGTGTCACAGAAGTAGGTCTCTGCCATATTTTTATGAGAGGCAAAGTATAAGTCCGGGTCATTTTTGCATTGCCTCACAAGGTAAACAAGAAATATTCTTGCAAGAATATGTGGGTTTATTTATTTTAACACAAAATCTTAACACATTCCAACCTGACAGTTCCTTATTACTATTGTAATATCATATTATAATAATATTATACAGTTCTGTAATATATTAATGTCCTGCAAAATGAGAATTAATGTCACTTGGTTGAGGAATAAATTCAGCATAACAAGACTACTGTTTTAGTGGCCTGTGATGCCTGAGTTTTTTAATATCTTAGTATGTGGTATAGGTCAGAGGCATGCTACAGCAGCTTAGAACTTTTCATTAAAATCAATGAAAATCTTCCTCTTTGAGCATGTGCTTTTGTTTGGGTTATATTTTCCTGATGATTCTTTGATTCACAACTAAGGAAGGGTCAGACATACAGGGAGACAGGCATTGTCTGTATTCCTTTAAGCCACTGCTCTCAAATAAGCTACTGGGTAGGTGTGAGAGACAGAGAACCACAGTAGCAATCAAGTCTGCTTTCCAGCATATTCCTGTTCTAGACATCTGATAAGGAATGCAGATGTTCACTTTACATACTCTCTGTGTTGGTTCTTTGGTGAAGGTGTATGTCTTCATGAAAAATGAGTGATTGTTATAGCACAAAATGAGACCTACAGAAGTTCAAAACATAGCCCCTTACCAGGCATTGTGAAAACAATTCATTCTATCCCAGCCAAAAGCAGCACAAAGAGATACTAATATCTACTGTGCTTTCTTTCTGAGAGCATAGTGGAAGCCATAATCTGGAATGCTTCCGAAAAGGAATCACAAAACTGCATTGAGAATAAGTCAAAGAGCGAAAAACACAGAACCATTTAGATACAGGCCCCCACTGAAGATTCTCCACTGTCCCACACTTGATGTACTGAGTTCCACCTTTTGGGCCCCCAGCACAAGAAGGATGTAGACTTGTTGGAATAAGGCCAGAAGAGAGTCATGACCAGAGCAATGACCAGAGGGCTGGGACACTTCCCCTGTCAAGACAGGCTGAGAGAGTTCAGGTTCAGCCTGGAGAAGAGAAGACTCTGGGGAGACTATAGAGCAGCTTTCTAGTATCTAAACAAATCCACAAGAAAGTCAAAGAGGGGCATTTAATGGGACAGGACAAGGGGAAATGGCTTTAAACTGAAAGAGGAAAAGTTTAAATTAAATATTGGAATTTCTTCACTGTGAGAGTGCTGACGCACTGGACCAGATTGTCTGGAAAACTTGGTGCTCCATCCCTTCAAGTGTTTATTGTCAGGTTCAATGGGACCTTGAGCAACCTGGTCTAGTGGCTGGCATCCCTGCCCATGGCAGGGGGTTCGGAACTGCAGGATCTTTAAGGTCCTTTCCAACCCATTCTATGATTATTTGGATTATTGTCTCTCAAAAGCTGGGAGGATGTATCATGGAAAGTGCATCAGACCAGTTGTTCCTTGGAATAGTCCAACACGGATATCAAAGTTTATAAATTCAGTCCGTAACCCGGTTTCTCACTTGCTGCATCAGCTTTATAGTTGGAGGAGGATGTATTTCAAGAAATATTTGGTCAAAAGAGCATCAAGGTTCATTCAATGAATGATAACTCTAAGGATTTCCTGCATATATTTCCCTCTAGCTCTTTTTGTTGTAGCCAATCTAAAAGTAAAAAAAAAATAGCTGTAACTGCTCACATTTTGTTTTGCCTGCACAGATAAATTATAGCAGGGAAATAGAGGCACATGAAGGAAAATGGCTTCTCCCCACGTCACTGGCAGAATTAGACAAACACTTCCACTTCCTAGTCTATTACCTCTTTTTAGTTTCTCCATTTGCTGTATCTTAGTGGCCTCTATCGTATGGCAAAAAAGATGGCTTGCAGTTTATCCTGAAGATCAGTGGATTGGTAACTGATAGTCAGGAGGAATTCTGGAGGATTCATTGATGGAAGATCCTTTAAAACAAGGGTACTTTAACATGGTCACTGATTGCACCTGTGACATTATTGCAGTCTTGTTGGTCTTCAGATCTGAAGTCACCAGTCTTTATAGGTCAAAGACAATCATTTGTATTGCACTTGACAAACAGCACCAAGTTTCAGCTCGCTGCCTCCTGCATCAGCTCTCCTTCTAATATGATTTATATTTTATTTCCATGCATAGCGTATTGCAGTAATCCAATTCCCAAGTAAGTCAGGCATGTAGTAGCAGCAGTGTACTCACATCTGCAAATACAAAAGAAAGTAATTTTGGTATAGGAAGAAATAAGCAAGTCTAAAAGTCTTACAGCCCTTCCTCTTCAGTCCTAAGACAGATAAAAAAATATAGAGCACTACACTGATGATCTGAAGGATTGCTAAAAGCAAAGAAATGCACTACTACATTGTTCATTTTTTCCCCTAACAATACAATGAATGCTGGATTGAGAGATGCTGCCCTTTAATTAGGTTAAAAATTGCATATTACAAATACTAAGCCTGATTTTTTTTTCTCCCTTACTTATACAAATTTAAGTTGTAATTAGTCACACTGAGAACTAACTTAAATGTCTAACTTCCCAGAGATGTAGCCAGACTATATAACCTCTTTGCATTAATGCTGTCTAATAAATAGTTTTCAGGAACATACATTAGTTAACATTAGAAATGCTTTCAAAAATTAATCTAGCTCCAAATATACTTGTTCCAGCTGATATGGTTTATAATGCTTAAATATGCACAGCATGCTTATTTCTGTCCAGCATTTTAGTGGAAACAATTCATAGAAATAATTTCAAAACGTTATGCTTTTACAAAAACAACCCTACAGCTTTGCATTCTTAGGGATGACATCTACACTTATTTGCATCAGTTTATATTTCACTGTCTTCAATGAACAATGCTTCTCTTTATTTTCACCAGTGTAAGGGGGTTCTGAAACAGAAATTTGTATTAATTTGTATAAATGCATACATAATTATGATGTAGAGTAACAAAATATGGCACACCACTTATAATGTATATCTCACAGACAGTTTTTTGCTCTTGTATATTTATTACAAGCTCTGAAATTTTGGGTGGGATTTTTTCCCCTTGAAAACCCAGTTTACAGAGTTATATTTTGCAAGAAATCGAACTTCCAGTTTTCTTTTTAGAAAATAAGCTTCAAGTTCTCATGGCTGCTAGGAGACATTTGGAAAGGTTAATCTGAAAGGACCAAACACTAGAAGGCAAATAATATAAAGATCCCAAGGGATATTACTTTTAAAGTCTCATGATTTTTAAACCAGTTTTATGGGATTAAAATTGCAGCTGGGGAGATTGAGGTTAAACATTAAGGAACCCTCCTGCTGTAAGGATAGTTAAGTAGTAGGACAATTTGTCCAGACAGCTTGTGATTTTCCACCAGTGAAGGTTCTTAAGAGCAAACTGGACAGTTTGCTACCCAGGAGTGTTTAAGCTCTCATTGATTCTGCTTTAAGACATGGAATAGTAATGGGGTCATGTAGTGAGTTCATTCTCTTGCCTCATTTTCCAAAGTAATAATTTATGTAGCCTGATTAACCATTTTTAATGTGTTGGGTTAACAATGATAAGTGCAAAATTGCTTCATGTAAACCACCAGCTTTGCACCAGCAATCATTGCTTGTAGTGAATTTCTTACCAATATTGCTAATAAAAATCTTCTTTAAAAATCAGCTTCAGTAGGAAGAAAGGAATGGATCCATTTTAAAATGAGCTGGAGTTTTCCCAAAAAGTCTCTTTTGTATATATTCTAAGGGATCTCTACTAAGGATATTTTATCAATCCCAGTGGACAGGATTGTTTTCCTTTTCATTGTTTCTATTCTCAGCTAATCTTCTTCCTTTGTTATCATACCATTCTGAATTTGTTTCTAGAATGTTCATTAAAAAAAATTATTCAGTTGTGGCTTTTACAAGTCCTGTTGGACAGTGGTCCAGCCGACACTTAAGGTGGCAGCTTTCTTATTTGAAAATAAGTTTACCCTGTTTACCCCCAGTTACCAACTGGAAAAAACCCAGGTCAATAAATACTTTGGTGATGACTTTTGAGGTGTTTTATTCTTTCTGGACTCAGCTCTTAGCACAGAATGCATCCAGTACTCAGCATGTATATGCCTTTGGTATAAGAAATCCTCAGAAATTTGCTGGCTATGTGAAAGAGAAGGGTCTAGAGGATTCAAGATATTGTTTCCTTCCCCACAGCCTGAGGTCAGAGCACACTGCTGAAAGCCTAAGAGTGGGTATGTGTCTTGTATATCTAATATGAAATGCAGAAAAATTACATGAGGAACATTTTTTTCCAGTAGGTAAATAAAGACTTTTTACGGAAGAAAACCTCAGAAGCAAGTGTAATGCTGAAAAGTTCTGCATTCATTCTGGGTATTGAATGAGCCAAAGGTCTTATACAGAAAAAAACTTATATCAAAGCTTCTGATAAAATGCATACCTATAACACAAAGGAGAGTTGAAGTTACCTTTCCCCAATGAAATCAAGTACTAATTTGCCATCAAACATTGCTTTGCTTCATGTTATTAGCCTAAATAAATTGCTCTGAAGACGTCTCTAAAGAAGAAAAATACAACTCTTACCATCCCCCTCCAAATAGGATGCCAATAGTCTATCAGTCTTCAAAACAGACCTTTGTCCTTGGAGTTTATTTATGGTTTATTTGATTTCAAGGAGACTTTTTATTTTTGTGGTTACTGTTATTGTTTCTGAATTGCAAGAAGGTTACTTGTACTTGGTCTGCCATACATGAGGGAGTGCAGTGAACCAAGTTATGTTTCTGCATCTCAAAAGCTGAGGGATTCCTGACATATTGTGCACTCTGTGGGCAGAGGAAACTCTCTGCCATGGCCCAAGAAATGGTTAGAAGAACTCCTTGAGAGGACCTTCTGAGGCCTTCTGCTGGCTTTTTCTATGCCTGCTAATAAAATTGCCTCAGCAAATCCTATGCATTTGTAATGCTGTCCTGCGGGTGCTTTGAGTCTGGCACAAGTTTTTGGTGGAAGCACACAAAAAAGGCAAGCCTGAAACTGCAAATGCAACATATTTTGTCCCAGCCTTAACTATTAGAGAAGCTGAATGTCTCAGCTTTTAAACAAAAGGAATGCTGTATTCAGTCTATTGCCCTTGTCCTATTTTTACCTTAGGAGACCCAAACCAATGACTGAGGTATCCAAATATAATGTGGTCATTCTATCGATTCCTTTTCAATGTCAGTTCCTGGTATTCTGTTCACTAAAAAGAGGAGCCAAGTAAAAGGACCCATTCATTACTAGTCATAAAATATGGCTTTTGTTTTAGTTAGCTATGTTTTTATTCTCAGAGGGTGAAAAAGTTACTGAGAATCAATAGAACTACTTTTTCTTATGCAATAACAAAGTTCAATGTTCAATGGAAAAAGATGCAGTCCTTCAGAAATCTTTCTCAACATCTCTCTTCTGGAACTTCTCACACTCTCTTCAGATTTGTAAAAAGTCAGCCTAAGTATAAATAAAGAAATATGTATTGTTCTTAGGAAGGGTTATAAAAATGAGTCAAAGCAATATGCCTTTTGTTCCTACAGCAAATAAACCAAAAGTGCAATATTCCTCATAAAAGCATAATTTGTTAGATATACAAAACAAACAAAGATCCAAAACCTGATGCCAGTTAAACCTGTCTAAATCTGAGTAGCCATTTTGTTATTCAAAACCCTCAGACTCAGATATGAAATTGAGAGGAGATACTGAATGAAAACAATCTGTAGTTTAAAATTCTCCATCTCTCTGCAATGTAAATCCCTGTTGGTGCCATTAAGTCAATGGATTTCTTGTGAACATAGTGTAACATGTAATTTCCCTTCCTTATCTGTGAATATATTTAACATAACAATAAAGCCTAAATTCTTTTGGGGGAGAGAAGGTGAATCTCTTTCTGATCATTTTGGTTAGTTTTAAGGTTAAATAAAATAATTCATTCCCTAAATATTTGTAACATTCTAATTCTGTATAAGCCTTAATGGGAATGTATTGGGAGTATGAAGAATAGAAAAACCAAGAATTGATGCAAATATTAAATAAGGCATCATGGCAAAAGCAGGGCTTAAGTAGAGACCAGAGCAAGGAAGAAACTTGAGGAAAACAAAAAACAGAAAGAAACCTTGAGTAGGCATCCTGAGGAACCCAGAGTTGAAAGATATAAGACAAGATCACCCATCTTGAAAATGTGAAGGAGGCCCCTTTCAGAGCCATCCCTCTGATGTAATGATATTGTGGGAGTGGCAGTGGCCATTGCTCATAGACTTTGCTCATCCTGGTGGCATTAAGTGGCACCATGACCCCCATCTCTCACCATGAGTTCTGATGATGATGTCATTGGTCAACTCCAGGCAGACAAGCATGCCATAATGCCTTTTTTGTAAAATAGATCTTAATGTCATGTACTATTGCTGGCCTTATTCCAGTCTATCTATCTACAAAAATTCTGAATTATAAATAATCTGTGTTATTTGCTGCTGTTGGTGTGCATGCACAGAGTCACGTTGAAATACAAGCTCAAGTCCACAACTGTTTCAGTTCTAGAATTGTCTGAAGGTGACAGAATAGCATTAACATCCTCTTTGATGAAGTGATTAATAGATTAATAATGGTAGCTGAGTGCTCATAGTGATTTATTTGACAAGCCAGTTAATCATCCAGGGATAATAGTACAGAATTAGGAGCACGCACTTCAGAGTAGGGTCAAAATTAGAGATCAGGAAGTCATTTAGCAACCGTAGGAGAAGATGAAGAATACAAAAGGTGAAAGGAAAAGAACATCTTGAAATACGTGAACACTGGGAAATAGCTTGTCATATTTTTCTTCTAAATTCTAATTTAATATTGAGAGCTTTGAGAGCTTTGAGAGCTTTGAGGAGCATGATGACTCTGCACCATAAAAGTCTCTAATCCTTTATTTTTCTTCAGAAGAACACCTTGTGTGCACTTCTCCCTCCTAGCACAAGAGCATAATTTGTATAATATGCATAAACTGTATAGACCCAAATACCAATATTTGGAGAATGGCTGTAGGAACCCAAGTACTGCTATGTAAAAACAGTTGAATTTGTATATTTCAGGCAATTTTATACTAAACACTGCATTGTGTCTAAAAAAATAAGTAAAGATAATTATACTGAGTAGAAACACAGAGCTGTTGGAATTTTTAGAGTTGAATATGTCTGGAATACAATTACAAGAGCCTTGAACCTCTATCAACAAGCAATGGGTTTGTAGAAGACCTTTAATAGATTGTATTATTTCTGTCACTAACAATTTCACTTAGCGTGTGAAACTTTTTCTTGTTGCTTCAGAGAAGCTCTTCTCATGATGAGTATGTAAGGAGTATTTATTTCAGCATAAAAACAAGAAGTATTTATTTGCATCTTTAGAATGAATAGAATAGAATAGAATAGAATAGAATAGAATAGAATAGAATAGAATAGAATAGAATAGAATAGAATAGAATAGAATAGAATAGAATAGAATAGAATAGAATAGAATAGAATAGAATAGAATCCTTCAGTTGGAAGGGACCTACAAAGATTATTTAGTCCAACTGCCAGGCCAAAAGTTAAAGAATACTGCTAAAGACATTTTCCAAATACTAACAGGCTTGGGCCACTGCTCACCTCTCTGGTAAGCCTGTTCTAATGTTTGACCACCCTGTCAGTTAAAAAAAACTTGCTAATACCTAAACCTTCCATGATGTAGCTTTGAACCTTTCACGCACATCCTATCACTGGATACCAGGGAGAAATGTCACAAAATTAAGTCTTTAGGAGGTCTCAACCCTAAAGACATGCACACTGTGTGGCCAGAAACATGATGGTGTTGAAAGAACCCAGCAGCAGGAAAATAAAATTAAAAATTTAAGTCATACAGGCTCCAGCTTCCCCCTGTTATGCAATAAGCACAGTGCAGACTTCAGCTGCATACAATTGCAGAGGAGCTGGATGTCGGCTTCCAGAGGATAGGGATGCTCTTAATGAAATAAAAGAGTAAAGCCAGAAAAGTGCACCCGGTATGCCATTTCTGTTCTGAGTTTTCTTTGCCTGAAAGCTGAGGGCTGAGTGAAACTAAAGAGGTTTCTTGACTTGGAAATAGATGAACCAGCAGAGAAATTTTTAATGCAAAGGAAGAAACTAACAGAATGCTCTGATTGTACAGAGACCCAAAGGTACTGAAAAAGGATGTTAAAAAGAAAACATTTCAATAACAAACCAAGGAATAAAATTTTGGCCATATGGCTGATGCCAAACAACTACCTAAAATAGACACATCAGCCTCTGCCCTTGTACCATCAGTGTACATGTTCAGAATAGTTAATACTCCTTTAGGACCTTAGTGAAGACTGTTGCTTTGATTTGCTTTGGGATGTGAGTTTTCCTGTAGAATATAAAATATTTTTATGCTATTGAGATTAGTAAGATTTAGTGATATTTTTATTTGGGAGAAAGCCAGCATCTAGAGAATCCTGCCAAGTCTTGAGGAAGAGGAAGAGGTGTTGGGTCAAAGATTAAAAAAAACCCAAACTCCAAACCAGGGGAAAGTGTAGGGAAATGTATACCCTGGAGTTAATGCAGAGAGCTGCATATACAAATCCTTATGAATCTGAGGTCATCATCAATACCATCCTTACAAACAAGAAAAAAAACAGAGGTGAGAAATTAATACTTAATTGAAAATAGTGGAAACATGGAAAGATGCCAGTTTGAACTGTGACTCAAAAACAACAGGTCAGGTTGAAAATCTTCAGGAGATAATGTAAGTTATTAGCACAAATTGGTTGGTCGTTTCTGAAATCAAAGTTCCATCCCTATATGATACATTTATTTAATCATGTTACACTACTTACTGGAGCAAACTAATGAAAAAGGACCTTTATGTCATTAAGGAAATAAAAATCTAAAACAAAATTGTAAAAACTTTAAATCAAGAATAATAATACCACAGATACTGGCTTGGAACACTATAAATTTCAAAAATACAGCAGAAAAACTACATTGACCTCACATGAGAAAAATGCCTCCTGAAGCAAAGCAGGCAGAGACTTTTTTGTGTCACCTACAAAACTTGGTACGTTTTCTAGATAATTTTTCTTGCTTCTCCAGGAAGCTGATACTGGAAGACTTTTAGAAGCATATGTACTATAGAAAGTTTTCAATTAAGTTTTGGACAATGGACTGGGTATAAAATAGGTAGAAAAAAAAAAAGAGAAGTTCAGATTCTGTTAGGTACATTGAGAGTAAGAATAGTGAAACCTGGTTTATCATTCATAGAACCGATAAATTTGTAATCTTAGAAACTAGATATAAGGCAGGATCTTCCTCGATAAAAGGAGGAAATTTTTTACAATGAGGATAGTGAAACACTGAGACAGGTTGCCCAGAGAGGTGGTAGGTGCCCCATCCCTGGGAACATTTAAGGTCAGGTTGGATGGGACTCTGAGCAACCTGATCTATTAAGTTTTGACTGAGAAGAGAGAATGTGGTTAGACTTCATCACAGAAGTAAACCCCTGAGTATCCACATTAAAAGAAGAACTGATTAAGAGGTACCCCTTTTTCAGCCCTTACAGCTACTGCACCCCAATGTCTTCTGAGTGGCCAGGTGGCCAGGTTAAATTACAGGCTGGGGTCTCCCTGAACACAGCGCTGCTCCTGGCTCACAGACTATTGGTGTGTGCACTCCAGAAGGGCATTCTGAGCTCACCCTCACAAGACATGATCTCTGCAGGCCTGCAGTGTCAGTCACACTTTACTGTCACTAAGTCAGTCTATGCCTCTGACTGCAGCAGCCCATGCAGGCTGATGCAGTCTGTACCGTAGATCAAAGCTTTTCTTACCAGCCCTTGTCATCAGCAGGACCTGGAGCTTGTCCCCTGCCCATGTGGGGCAGAGGCAGAAGAACACCCATTTCTGTAACTGTGACAGCTCTGAAGGGTTGCTTGGGGATTCTGAAATATACCTTGGCTTGAACTCCAGCTGTGATTAAACTTGTTTCCAGCAGACAGCAACTTAACATAAAACTAGAAAGTATAAAGTGAGGATTTTGACAAGGTGTCATTGGAAAGATTTTTCCAGCACACGGGGAGGCTGTTGGAGATTTTTCAGTATAATTCCTAATATGACAGGAACTAAAGCTGAACCCTTGGTCATTCATTTTAAGTTTAAACCTTCCTGGGTCACTATGCTAAAACCACTCAGGATAATTTTTAACACAGGAGTCAAAGAAGGGATCAATGTAATTTAACTTGAATACTCAGGCTACAAAATCAAGCATCAATTCTGAGAGGTGTATAGCATCAAAATGTCCTCAGATAAACACTAAAGATAAGGCCATAAAAAAGAAGTCATACCAAAGACTGGTCAGTGGGATTTTCTTCTACAAAAGGCAGAATGTTATAAATTCTCACTCTACTTTTCCAAGTATTTGGACATGGATTTGTCATGCTGAAATAATAAAGTGATGCTGTAAATATTTTTTTAATGCACGCTTCACAGACTGAATTTTCAATTCTTCTTAGACATCATAAGGAACCATTTTCAGATGGAAATTGTCTTTCACTTAGCAGAGGTAGGAATAGAAAAAAAGAGTAGTAAGGTGGTAATTCTGCCTATAAGTGTGTTGACCTAAGTTAAATACTTCATAGTTATAGAGAAATCAAATGAAAAATAGCAATCTCAGTAGTCTTCCAGAATATGATATTCTGTCTTCAACTGCTGGAAAAATACAGGCGATTCCCAATTACAAACTCGGTGAACCCAAACTGAGCACCAAAATGACAGAGAAATAATGTAGTATTTGAGAGTTAATGTGCAATATTATGCGTAATGAAGCATCTAAGGTGAGGAAAGGAATAATGTTTTATAGTAAAGGAATTGAAAATGATATAAAATCAAAAAGACAATTATGGAAGTCATCAACAATTTAAATTCTATTATGAGTAATCTTTAGTGTGAAGGTCATTGTATCTTCAAGGTACTAAGTTTCCCTTTTGCTATCTTTCTCACAAGAAGAAGAAGAAAAGTAAGCAAAATGAGACTCAGTTCTTGCTCAAAAATAGGTCTGGGAGCTTCCAAGAGCAAACTGATTGCCCAGAAATAGAATTTTTATAGAACCATTAAACAAAATGTTCATGTAATCTCATTTATGTCCACCTACACTTTGTCCAAGTCGAATACTTTGACTTGAGTCTTATTCTATATAACCAGTCAGTGGTGACACTCTCATAATGGGTAAAATGTTCTTTAAGCATCTGTTTTCTCTAAAAAAAAGGAAATATCATTTGTAATTTAAAAAATTACAATACATTGATCCACCTTGTGGGTTTTTTTTAAAAAATTCTTTTCAACCCCTGCTTTTTTTTTAAACATAGAAGGATCTGAGTATATCATATACATCAAAACAAACCTATAGAAATGCACAGCATTCTGAATGAATTAATTAATTAATCAATTAATGCAGACTTTCAGGTACAAGGACCATGTATCCCATACTCTCAGGGAAGGTGGAAAATGTCCATGAGGAGTAGCTGGTTAGCTAAAGAATATTTCCTGTTCTTTTCAAGGTTGGATTATTACCTGGGAATTACAGATTGGGACGCTGTGATACCTTCCTGTTTGGATTCACTTTGCTGAGGAACAAAACAAACCTGAGGGAATTATATGTACAGCATAAATATTACCTCCACAGCAACTTTTCCTGTCCAATTGTCCTGAAACTGGTGTGGTTTTTAATCTGTTCTTATGTAATTTGATTTCTATTTCTGAAAAAGCAAGACCCTTCAAAATCAGGAAATTTTCTGCTATTGCTTAAGATGTTAGTTTTACTGAGCCATAACTGTCATAAGATAAATGTACATACAACACAA